>NC_135371.1:1017500-1621785 GCF_049243985.1 Paroedura picta | reverse complement strand
CCACCATCTGAAAGGTGGGGTAGTTAAGATGAGGTAACTGGGACGTTAAGGTGAGGTAGGAAAGGTGAGGCACCTGGGAATTTCCCTGCAGGACCAAAGTTTCCTCTTTGTGAGTGTGTGTGGGGGGAGGGGACACACTTGTTCAGTAATGTGACCGTGTTGCTGGCAGGCACACGGCAGGTAGGTGCCGCCAGAAGGTCCACCAGCGGGGCCAGAACTCCAGGAGACCTCCCACAGCGTGGTACCACACACACAGAGCATCACTGCCCCAGCCACGCTGAGTCAGGCCAAGGGCCCATCCAGTCCACCGAGAAGACAGAGCAACCGTGTTCCAGACGAGAGGGTCCCATCTATACCTCACGGCCAGGAGCCACCCATGGGCCTCTGCTCTGATCCACTCCTCCCCAGTTGATGCAGTCTGTGCTTGTAGCCACCACCAATTCCTGCAGCAAGACCAGCGTGCCCGCCTTAATGACCCTTTAGGTGTGCAAATACTTCCTTCAATCTACTCAAGACTTCTTGCTCATCAGTTTTCTTTCTTTATTTATTTACTTGGATTTTTATATCGCCCATTCTTTACGGCTCTGGGCAGTTTACATGGAACACTTCATAAATTTGCATGGAATATTATAACAATCTATAACATTATATATTTTTCAGTAGAACATCACAATCTAACAGTAACAATTACAACACAACATGAATAACAACACTGGGGAGATCGCATTGTTCAGTCACGGCCGGGTGTCTGAGTGCCCATGAGTTCTCCCATGGTGAGACTCTGCCTTCTCTATCTCTATCCATTATTATGTAAGCCTCTGTCAGGTCACCCCCTCTAACCTCTTTCACCTTTTCTTATAGGAATGGGCTTCTGCTCCCTTCATCATGTTAGTGGCCCCTTTCCCAGGGCTAGAATACCCTCTTTGAGGGCCGGGGACTGGAACGGCACACAAACGAGGCTACCCATTTCTCCAGAGGCCGGATGAGCTTGGCTGCCATGTTGTTGGCCCCAAATATTCCCCAGAATGTCCCACAGCAGCCCCACGAGCCTCCCTGCCACCTTTGGGAGTGTCCCCTGCCCAAATCCCCCTTCTACAAGGCCAGGAAAGATTAACGGGGTCATCACAGCAAACTTAAATGGACTCCGGGGAATGGTAGAGGACAGGAAGGCCTGGAGGATCATTGTCCAGGGGGTCGCGATGGGTCGGACATGACTTCGCACCTAACAACAACAACACGGCATCTCCTTTCATTGTTTGAGTTAAAGAAATACGGGGCCATTTCCTTTCTGTCCTTTGCCCTAACAAATCAGCACTGGAATTATTATCAGTCAGGTCATTTAAATGGCCTTTGAAGACCCCAGACCGCCAAGCAGAATCAACAAGGGGGAACCTGGGGTTGCCAACTCTGGGGTGGCCACCCTGGAGACTTTGGGGGAGGAGCCAGGAGTGGGTGGGATTTGGGGCAGAAGGGCTTTCAGTGGAGTTTGAGCCAGCTTATTCATGGACCACGTGCCAAGGGCCCCGGGCTCCCTGGGGCCCCGCACAATGCCTCCCCTCCCCAGGGGTCGGGGCCGGAGCCTCTCTATCCAGGGTGGCACCCCAGTCCGCCCTCCCCAGCAGCCCTGCTCTGATCTCTGGCCCCAGGAGAGGAGCTCCCATTCCAGGGCCCCCCCCCGGCCCCCCCTGGAGGATGGCACACCGCCAGAGTCCGCCCTCCCCAGCAACCCTGCTCTGATCTCTGGCCCCGGGAGAGGAGCTCCCATTCCAGGGCATCCCCCGGCCCCCCCTGGAGGATGGCACCCCGCCAGAGTCCGCCCTCCCCAGCAGCCCCTGCTCTGATCTCTGGCCCCGGGAGAGGAGCTCCCATTCAAGGGCATCCCCCGGCCCCCCCTGGAGGATGGCACCCCGCCAGAGTCCGCCCTCCCCAGCAACCCTGCTCTGATCTCTGGCCCCGGGAGAGGAGCTCCCATTCAAGGGCATCCCCCGCCCCCCCCTGGAGGATGGCACCCCGCCAGAGTCCGCCCTCCCCAGCAGCCCCTGCTCTGATCTCTGGCCCCGGGAGAGGAGCTCCCATTCCAGGGCATCCCCCGGCCCCCCCTGGAGGATGGCACCCCGCCAGAGTCCGCCCTCCCCAGCAGCCCCTGCTCTGATCTCTGGCCCCGGGAGAGGAGCTCCCATTCCAGGGCATCCCCCGCCCCCCCCTGGAGGATGGCACCCCGCCAGAGTCCGCCCTCCCCAGCAGCCCTGCTCTGATCTCTGGCCCCGGGAGAGGAGCTCCCATTCCAGGGCATCCCCCGGCCCCCCCTGGAGGATGGCACCCCGCCAGAGTCCGCTCTCCCCAGCAGCCCTGCTCTGATCTCTGGCCCCGGGAGAGGAGCTCCCATTCCAGGGCATCCCCCGGCCCCCCCTGGAGGATGGCACCCCGCCAGAGTCCGCCCTCCCCAGCAGCCCTGCTCTGATCTCTGGCCCCGGGAGAGGAGCTCCCATTCCAGGGCATCCCCCGGCCCCCCCTGGAGGATGGCACCCCGCCAGAGTCCGCCCTCCCCAGCAGCCCCTGCTCTGATCTCTGGCCCCGGGAGAGGAGCTCCCATTCCAGGGCATCCCCCGGCCCCCCCTGGAGGCTGGCACCCCGCCAGAGTCCGCCTCCCCAGCAGCCCTGCTCTGATCTCTGGCCCCGGGAGAGGAGCTCCCATTCCAGGGCATCCCCCGGCCCCCCCTGGAGGATGGCACCCCGCCAGAGTCCGCCCTCCCCAGCAGCCCTGCTCTCTGCGGCCCCTCCCGGGCTTCACTCACCGCCCCCCACTCCCCGCCCTTGCTGGGGCTTCTTGCTTGCAGGGAGGAAGGGGGGGGGCTGGAGGCCGGAAGGAGCCCCCCCCCCCCGGACCTCTCTAGGCGGCCCCCTCGGCGGACTTAACCCTTGCTCGCCCTCGGCCCACGGAGGGGCTCGGGGGGGGCTTCTGAGGAAGACCCAAGACCTCGCGGGGTTCGAGCCAAGGCCACACAGACGAAGCCCGGAGGACCCCCCCATTCCTCCAGGCCCCGCCTGGAGGTTGGCAACCCCACCTGCAGGAGATGGAGCACAGCCCCCCCCCGCGCAGAGGAAGCCCCCCCCCGAGGGAAGCCACGCCCGGGCAGGGCGGCAGGTGAGCAGACCCTGCAGGGGGAGTTGCCTTCTTCCCCGTGCTTGGGGGGCCTAGGGATGCCAGTCCCCCGGGGGGACCAGGAGATCTCCTGGACTGCAGAGGTCAGTCCCCCCTGGAGACTCATCTTTAAGCAACAGAGATGCGTTTCCCTGGAGAAAATGACTCCTCTGGAGGGTGGGGTCCACTGCATGATCCTGCACTGAGGTCCCAGCCTGCCCCAAATCCCGCCCACTCCCATCTCCCCCCCAACCCCACCCGCAAGTCTCCAGATCTTTCCTAACCCAGAGCTGGCAAACCTGGGCAAAAGGCAGCATTTGTGTGGTTTCTGGCCCCTTCTGGGCAAGCTCCAGGTCCGATTCTGGCAACAATAGGGGAGATTTTTGAGGAGTGGAGGGTCGTGTACCATGCTAGGGGATTGGTCCCCCACCCTTACAGGGTGATCCTTTACCAGTCCTGATCCCTCAGTCTAATCTACTTTGCAGGGTTGTTGTGAGGATAATATGGGGAAGGGTGAGTTCTGGCCCCATTGCAAGAAAGGTAGTGGGGGGAGCATGCTGGACAGAGGAACTAAGCTGGTCAAGAGATGGATTCTGTCCCTCTCTGTCTCCTTTGAGATCCAGTGTGGTATAGGGGTTAAGAGCAGCAGACTTCAGTCTGGAGAACTGGGTTGGATTCCCCACTCCTCCACATGTAGCACTCTGTGTCACACTTTGGCCAAAACCCTGGTGCCACCAGGAGGTCCACCTGCAGGGCCAGAACCCCAGAAGACCTCCCACTCCACCCCCCTACAAGCACCAAGAAGACAGAGCATCCCTGCCCCAGACTTAAGAACATAAGAGAAGCCATGTTGGATCAGGCCAAGGGCTCATCTAGTCCAACCCTCTGTGTCACACAGGGGCCAAATCCAGGTGCCTTGAGGAGGTCCACCAGCGGGGCCAGAACTCCAGAAGCCCTCCAACTAACCAAACATACAGAGCATCTCTGCCCCGGGTAGAATACTCCATCCAATCCCTTCTTGAAGCTAAACCTGCAGCCGCCACCACTTTCTGCAGCAGGAAATAGCCTTTTCTAATCACTCTTTGGGTGAAGAAAGACTTCCTTTGAGCTGTCCTAAGCCTCCTGGTCTTTCATTTCATAGAGCATCCGGGGGTTCTTGTATTGGGAGCAAGGAAGAAAAGTCCCTCTTTCTCTGCCTTCTCTCTCCCATGCATGATGTTGTGGTCGCCGCCTCCTTCTCAGTCAACAAGGGGACGTTTCCCTTCTCCCTTCAGAGTCGCATGTCCTTCGAGGAGGTGGCTGTTTGCTTCACGGAGGACGAGTGGGCGCTGCTGGATCCGGGCCAGAGAGCTTTGTATGAGGAAGTCATGCTGGAGAATTATGAGGCCTTGGCCTCTCTGGGTGAGGATCCCTTTCTTTGCCTTGAATCTGAGGACGGACCAAAGAACTGAGCTGCCTTGGAATTGCCCCTGTGAGGGAGGGCCATTCCTGAGGGGTGGAGGCTGAACTCCCCTGAAGCCGCCGTGTGCCGAGTGGGACTCCTGCTCAAAGAGTCTTGGGGCACCCCTACGGCTGCCAAGGGCAGAGGCTACTCATACAGCTTTGATTTCCTCCCTCTTTGGCCCTTGCAGGTGAACTGGAAGTGTCCAAGCCTGACCTCATCGCCTGGCTGGAAGAGAGCAGAAGAGCGGAAGCAGGAGGAGAGGGAGAGGACACGGCTGGTAGGAGTTCCTTTGAATGCTTTGGATTTGGGGAAATTCTTCAGTGGACTGGTGGATTGTGCGAATCATTCCTTTTACCTTCTTAAGGGACTGGAGGCACCTTACAGACAGGGATCGGTGCAAACTGGTTAATGATCTGAAGTTTGGCCTGAACTTGGGCTGGTTCAGAGTTTGCAAACCAATGTTTGGGGAAGGCACCTTCCCCAAACATTTTTCAGACTTGTGGCTAGTTCAGCTGTTGGAGCCAGCCATTTAAATTTGACAGCTGAGTGGTACGAGGTCCCCTGGTCAGCGGCTTTGTTTAAATGGCTGCCAGGTGAAGGTGCAAGATATAAATTCATAAATTAATCCAATGGATGGATAGATTGGTAGATAAAATTATCTTATTCTTCCCACAAAAGCCATTGTGTAAGGCTCTGTCTCTGATCCTGCCACTTTCCTCCCTTCATCTCACCAGGTTCTTTGTGGGAGTGCGAGAGCAAAGGAGATCCGGACGGGATAATGTCGGAAGAAGCACCCCGGCTGCAGCATGGAACAGGAACCAGCTCAGAGCAGGAGAAGGCAAATGAACCGCCTGCTTCTCAGGGAGACAGATTCTGTGCAATCGCAGTCCAAGAAACGACGGGCCAAGGCAAGAACAAGCAGCAGTGCCCCATATGTGGGAAAAACTTCAGCTGGAAATCCAGTTTAAGTTCCCACTGGAAAATCCACGCTGGCGAAAAGCCCCATAAATGCCCAGAGTGTGGGAAAACCTTTATCTGGAACTACAGCCTCATGTCCCATCTGAGAATCCACACAGGGGAGAAACCCTACTCATGCCTGGAGTGTGGAAAGAGCTTCAGTCGGAGAGAAAAACTTACTGGGCATTATAGAACCCACACGGAAGAGAAACCGTACGAATGCTCAGAGTGCGGAAAGAGTTTCCGTTGGAAGGAAAGGCTTACTAGACACCTCAGAATCCACACTGGGGATAAACCGTATATTTGCACAGTATGTGGGAAGAGCTTCAACTGGGGTCATAACCTCATAGCCCATCTGAGGATCCACACTGGGGAGAAACCATTTACCTGCCTGGAGTGTGGGAAGAGTTTCAGTCAGAGGACGACCCTGACTTCCCACCAGAGAGTCCACTCAGGGGATAAACCATATAAATGCTCAGAGTGTGGGAAAGGCTTCAAACAGAGAACCGACCTAACATCTCACGAAAGAATTCACGCAGGGGAAAAACCGTATCAGTGCTCAGACTGCGGGAAAAGCTTCAATCGTAGTACACATTTAGCGTCACATCAAAAAATCCACACAGGAGAGAAACCGTACACATGCTCAGAGTGCGGAAAGAGTTTCAGTCGAAGTGCAAATCTAACTTACCATCAGAGAATTCACACAGGGGAAAAACCATACGTATGTCTGGAGTGTGGAATGAGTTTCAGTGTGAACACAAGTCTATCCTTACACCAAAGCATCCACACTGGGAAGAAACCATACATATGTTTGGAGTGCGGAAAGAGTTTTGTTTGTTCTGCACGGCTCACCAGTCATCAGAGACTGCACACAGGGGAGAAACCATTTATATGCTTGGAGTGCGGGAAGAGTTTCAGCCGGAGCACGAACCTCACTTCTCATCAGAGACTGCACACCGGGGAGAAACCATTCATATGTTTAGACTGTGGGAAAAGCTTCAGTCGGAGTGCAAACCTTCTTAGACATCAGAGAACTCACACAGGGGAGAAGCCGTTTAAATGCCTGGCGTGTGGGAAAAGCTTCAGCCATTGCGAAACCCTTACTTTGCATAAGAGAATCCACACAGGAGAGAGACCATTTAAATGCCTGGAGTGTGGGAAGAGTTTCAGCCGGACCACACACCTCAATTCGCACCTAAGAATTCATTCCAGAGACCGGCGTTCGGCCTTTGGTGAATCTGCACCTCTTGGTTTTCTGGAGGACCACTGTCCTAGCTTGCTGTAGAGCAAAAGTCAAATGACAAGACCATTCTGTCCTCTCACCAACCAAACTCATTGTGTGAACCAATTCTTTCATGGAGGAGTCTTTAAAAAGTCCATTCTTACCTGGGTCTTGACCAGCGTGGAATTCTTGCCCGTGTCCCGCCCGCCAGCATGATTAAGGGCACTGCTCCATAACTGCTGCAGACCCGTAACTGCAGACAGGCCAATTCCTTGCTTACCTGTTGAGTGGCCGGGAAGTTCTGTGTTCCAGGGTGGGGTGAGGCCCTCCTGCTCTGCTACAATCTGCATTTATTCTTCCAACAGTTCAGGCAAAAGCCTCTTTAAATTAACATACCATAAAAAATGTATTGCATACAACATTTTATGTTCAGTGGCACAGTGAAGACGATTTAGGCTGATCCTGCATTGACTTCTTAAAATCTATATAGCCAGTCCGACGTCCTTATGAGCAAAATCCCCACCTGGCTTCATCGGTTTTAAAAAATCACTTGGCAGGGACCAGGGCAGGAGTTGGAGGGGGCACCACGGTGGGGGTCTGTGACCTCAAGGGTCCCCATTTGGCCTCTCAGCACAGGAACCCTCAGATGCGTTGAAGCTCTAGAATCACAGAATCATAGAGTTGGAAGGGGCCATAGAGGCCATCTAGTCCAACCCCCTGCTCAACGCAGGATCAGCCCTAAGCATCCTAAAGGTATTGACCAAGGGATAATTCCCCTTCCCCCCATTGGTCTGTATTTCTTCAAGGCCTTTCACATCCAAGTAGTAGATATAGCTGTAAAGGTAAAAGGTAAAGGTATCCCCTGTGCAAGCACCGAGTCATATCTGACCCTTGGGGTGACGCCCTCTAGCGTTTTCATGGCAGACTCAATACGGGGTGGTTTGCCAGTGCCTTCCCCAGTCATGACCGTTTACCCCCCAGCAGCAAGCTGGGTACTCATTTTACCGACCTCGGAAGGATGGAAGGCTGAGTCAACCTTGAGCCGGCTGCTGGGATCGAACTCCCAACCTCATGGGCAAAGCTTTCAGGCGGCTGCCTTACCACTCTGCGCCACAACACTCTCTTAATGAATGGCTTCTTGTATAGCCCACCTTTCATGTTGGGACTGAATACTCAGGTTGCTTCCCCACATACTAAATAACACCCTTTCAGTGCATGTTGCAGCTGGATTTCACTGTGCAAGATGGCAAAGACCCACTTGGATTGTGATGGCATGGCTTTGCCTTCCGCAGATGTTGAATGGAGCACTTGTGTGCTTTTACATCTGGATTACTTCTAATGTTCAGCAGCCTTTTCTAGGTAGCTTCCTGAACGCAGAAGACCCTTACAGGGCAAAGGGGGGGGGGAACCAAATTCCACGTCTATTCTTTCTTCCTTGAAAAGGTCTTGTTCTTTAAATGTCCTCTTTTAATTATTTTTGTATGCCTTTACTCTTTTTCTACTACTATTCTGGTTTGTGTGTGTGTTTTTTTTTAACTAAACAACAGAGGTTGTGTGAGGGATCACAGGGAATGTTTACCAGGACTGGAGTCATTGTATTTTCAAAGTGGCCTCTGCTATAAAAAAACAAACAAACTGATCCTTGCATAGAAAAGATACCTATTCTCTTTTGAACTATACGGAATCATGGATTCAAATGGGCAGCCATGCTGGTCTGAAGTAGCACAATAAAATCAGAGTTCAAGGTGGGAATAAATCTTTGTTGGCCTTAAAGGTGCTGCTGGACTCTGATTTTATGTGAATTCGTTCAGGCAAAATCCACGTGTGGAGAAACTGCAGGCCGGCAGGGAGGAGAGGAATGGGCCTTGAACCAGCGGCACCAAGTCCGTGAGACCTCAGAGCTTACATCTGCCGAGCAGAAACGCTGCAGGGAAGGCGGATTCTCCTGGGCTGATTTTAAAAACTCTCTGGCTGCAGAAGAGGCTCCTCCATCTTGCTTTGCTCCTTGGCTGGCCACAAGCCAGGAAGGACTAAGCCTTTATGGACAGTCCTCCTGGCAGGAGACAATGTGGAGCAGCTCCTGGGATAAGAACTAACTTAACGAAGCAGCTTCAAGTACCGCTAGGTCAAGGTCTCCCCTGTGCAAGCACCGGGTCATGTCTGACCCTTGGGGTGACGCCCTCCAGCGTTTTCATGGCAGACTCAATACGGGGTGGTTTGCCAGTGCCTTCCCCGGTCATGACCGTTTACCCCCCAGCAGCAAGCTGGGTCCTCATTTTACCGACCTCGGAAGGATGGAAGGCTGAGTCAACCTTGAGCCGGCTGCTGGGATTGAACTCCCAGCCTCCTGGGCAGAGCTTTCAGACTGCATGTCTGCTGCCTTACCACCCTGCGCCACAAGAGGCTCTTCGAGTCCTGCTAGCCTGTTCTAATTCAACATCGTCTAGGATCAGTGAGGAAAAGGGACTGTGCGGCTTCACCTTTTCTTTCTAACCTTGCTCCGCCTGAATCCCTGAAGAGACCATTTGTATTCTTGTTTATTCATTCATTAAAATGTTCTCACAATTTGACTGTTTGGAGCCTGATATCTGGAACACGCCACGCCTGTCCCTCTCAGAAGCATGCTGGCGGGGGGGGGGGGGAGAAGAGCGCCGTTTTGCGAGCGCCATCACTCCGGGGTGTGGAGCTGTGACAGGCAAGTCTCTGGAGTAGCTCCTCAGAGAAAAGCAGGAGACGAGGCAAGCGGGGGAATCGCTGGAGGCCAATGCAGGCTGGGAGCTGATTCAGGCCTGGGTCTGGAGCAGCAGGACACCATTCAAGTCCCGTGGCACCTCGGAGATCAAATAAGCTTTAGTCAAGGTTTATGAGCTTTCGTGGACACACACACTGCCTCAGATACGTTGGAATGGAAGTCAGCAGTTGTGTCGCCAGAGCAGGGATTTGAACCCGGGTCTCTTTAGGTCTTAGACAAACCGCTATACTATATTGACTCAGACAGTTTAGGAAAATCCCCCACCCCCAACACACACACAAAGTTCTTAAATAAGGGACCCCGCCCTGTCCGTCCTGCCTTGTCCTCCAGTGCAGAAGGATGTAAGATTATAAACAAGGATGTAAAATTAGTTTCTTATCCATTTTTTCCTCACGGCAACAGCCCTGCAAGGTAGTTTAAGCTGGGCAGGTGGGCCTGGCCCTAAATTTGCCCACATCCTTTAGGGGCAGGTTGGGGATCCATTGCTGGCTCTCCTTCAAGCTGGCCTGACATTCCTAGCCGGCCTTTCTCAGCAAGGGGTCACGAAGCCCTCTGGATTCTTGACGGCCCTGGAAGGCTTCCTCAAATGGGGTGTGCGTGTTATTTTCTTTAAAAATGTTAAACATTTATGGCCATGTCGACCTGCCCCCCCCCTCCCAAAATGGCCAATGATGAGCCTGGAAGGAAGGAGAAGGGGGGCCCTGGGGGGCCTTTTCCACAGCTCTGCTCCCCAACCAAATCCTGCATAATTGTGCCACTTTGGGGGTTCCTCGAAGCCTGAGTGAGGTTTCAGCCTCTGAAATGTCAGGGAAGTGGTCAAGCCCACTTTGTTTTGCACGGAAGCGGCCGTTTCCCACCCTCCGTGTCGGTGCTGCTTGCCCTTCCTGCCTTCTTCCTAGAAAACTTCTGCTCCCCTCCAAGCAGCCGGGGGGGGGGGGGGGATGGTGGACACGGCCCAGCCAGAGGGTTTGGCTCCCTGCATCTTTCGCACAGTGACTCCCATCCACACTGTGAAGAAGGGGGTCCGTTTGAGCATCCTAGCCCTGTCTGCAGAGAGACAAGCAGGCAGACACATCTTTTATTGTGACAGGAACTGCATTCTTTTATTGCATCGCTCTCTAATGCTCTAATCCAGTTTGCTTTCCACACTGCCAAGAAATCTGCAAGGGGGGGGGGAGCAAGGGGTCCTCGATGAATTCTTTGATGGCAAGTAAGGTGTCCAATGTGGCTGGAACTTTCCCACACTCAAGGCCTTTTCTCTTCATGGTAAATTCTTTGAGGGCAGGGAGCATTTCCAGTCCCAACTGAAGCTTTTTCCACACTGTAGGTAGAAATCTTGAGAGCCAGCTTGGTATAGTGGTTAAGAGTGGGGGCCTCTAATTTGGAAGAGATGGATTTGATTCCCCACTCCTCCACATGCAGCCAGCTGGATGACCTTGGACTAGTCACAGTCCTGTTAGATATGTTCCCAAATAGCAGTTCTCTTAGAGCTCTCACAGTCTCACCTGCATCACAGGGTGTTAGTTGTGGGGAAAGGAAGGGAAGGCAACTCCTTCAGGTAGTGAAAAGCAGGGTATAAAACCCAACTTTTCTTCTGTTACTAAAACTTTCCCCATGCGTCATACATTTCTATTTTTTCTCCCATATGTGAATCCTTTGATGGGAAGTAAGGCTTCCACTGTGAGTGAAGGTTTTTCCACACTCTAGGCATTGGTACGGTTTCTCCCCTGTGTGAATTCTCTGATGGTAAGTAAGGTGTGCATTCTGACTGAAGCTTTTTCCACAATCCTGGCATGCATATGGTTTCTCCCCTGTGTGAATTCTTTGATGGGAAGTAAGGCTTCCATTCTGACTGAAGCTTTTCCCACATTCCAGGCATGTATATGGTTTTTCTCCTGTGTGAATTCTCTGGTGGTAAGTAAGGCTTCCACTCTGATTGAAGCTTTTCCCACATTCCAGGCATGTATATTTCTTCTCCCCCGTGTGAATTCTCTGATGGGAACTAAGGCTTCCACTGTGGGTGAAACTTTTGCCACACGCCCGGCATTTATATGGTTTCTCCCCTGAGTGAATTCTTTGATGGGAAATAAGATGCCCAGCATGACTGAAGGTTTTCCCACATTCCAGGCACTTTTCTCTTTTCTCTCCCATATGAACTCTTTGATGGGACATTAGGTTATCTTTACGTCCAAAGCTGTTTCCACATTCCAGGCATTTATATGGTTTCTCCCCTGTGTGAGTTCGTTGGTGTAAGCTCAGCTTTCCACTCTCACTGAAGCTCTTCCCACACTGCAGGCATTTGTAGGGTTTCTCTCCTGTGTGGATTCTTTGATGGACATTAAGATTATGTTTCCTTCCGAAACTTTTTCCACACTGAAAGCATTTAAATTTTTTCTGTCCATCATGGGTGCTCAAATCTATGTTAATAGTGAGGCTTCCAGAAATCTCTTTTCCTCTGACACTATGCTTATTCCAATTGTCTCCTTTGTGTATTTTTTGAACCAGTGGAAATTCATCACCCTGAAAGAAAGGGAAATTGCTCCTTCCTTTGTACTTCTGGTTTTCCTTCTGTAGTGTTGTGCAAGATCCGCCCTTCTCTTCTATTTCTGGATACGAATCTTCTTCCTCCTTCTCCTGATGCTCTTCCATTTTATTCAGAGACTCCTGTGTCTGCCCCACTGGAAAAAAAAGAGAATTCTGGTGTGAACACAGCAAAAATAACAGAGTCTGAAATCAGGGACTGAACTAAATTAGGGAATAGCTTTTCCTCCTGACTGTTATGAGGAACGTGACCCTTCTCCAAGGTGAGCTGGAGGTCAGGAGGGCTGCCAGAAGGTCAGAGATGGACAAGGTGGGAAGCAGTGTGAAAATTGTACATGGAACACATGTGAATATGCACAAGCACGGTAGGTAGAAGGGGCAAAATAATCTAAGAACATCATAATATCAAATGAGCATAAGATCGAAAGGGTATGTAAAACGGGTTACTTATGGAATGTGAAATCCAAAATGTTGAATATAAATGTACCTCAGTAGAAATGGGTATTACTACATTTTGTGGACAGTGTTTTGAAAATTGTGGAGGGGGCATTGGGGAGAAATGCTATTTGTTTCATGCATAATTCTTCGCATCATTACTGCGTAATTGTGTTTCTGACTTGCAATCCCCTTTTCATTTCTGTATCTCCTTCACACCTTTACCTGGATGGCCCCAGCAAGCCCAACCTTGCCAGAACTTGGGGGCTAAGCTAGGTTGGCCCTGAACCTCCACGGATTGGGGTGGGAGTTCCTCCGGGGAACACGAGGGGCCAGGGCACAGAGGCAGGCCATGGCAGAGCACCTCGGGGGTACACTGGGGCTCACGGTTCGGAGGGAGGCAATGGCAGCCATCTCTGCAAGCCCCTTGCCTGGCTGCTAGACAAACCTCAGATCTCCAGACTACATCACAAACATCATACGCAAAATGAATCTTTACTTACGTAGTTTCCTAAAAAAATGAAAAGTGTATTTACAAAAAAGAAGAAGGGCTGTGAGAAGGTATAAGAAAAAGCCCGTGAATCTCTACCCAGGCACAGATCAGCTCATGAACCTGGAAATGTGGGTCACAGAATACACCGCCTTTCTGGGTGGGATCTCCTGGAGGACGCAGGGGGGATGGGTTCTTTATGGCAAGGCGGCCTCGAGGAGTCTTGAGCGGGAGCCCGGACAGCAGAGAGTCCCAGGAGAGAGATCTAGGCAGCTACCTGCCCATCGCTCCACTTCTGCAGAGGCCAGGAGAAACGGCTCTTCTTCTTCCTCTTCTTCCAGCCAGGCTATGAGGGCTGGTTTGGCAATCAGAGGGCCTTTTATCAGAAAGAAAGAAAAAAGACACCCCAAAATTATCGTTCCATGGTTCTACATAAATCCAGCAATTCTCAGTCACCTAGACCAGGATTAGCTGGCAGGGGCTCATGGGAATTGTAGTCCATGGACATCTGGAGGACCACAGGTTGACTACCCCTGATCTAGACTGTATCCCTCCAGAAATATCTCGTAGGCAGATAACAAAAGCGGGGAGGAAGAAGAGGTGATTTTTGTACTCCATGTTTTACTACCCAAGGGAGCCTCAAAGCGGCCCACAAACACCTTTCCCTTTCTCCCCACAACAGAAACCCTTTGAGGCAGGTGGGGCTGAGAGAGCTCTGGGAGAACTGGGACTGGCCCAAGGTCACCCAGCTGGCTGCATGTGGAGGAGGAGTAGGGAATCAAACCCGGCTCTCCAAATTAGAGGCTGCCACTCTTAACCACTTCACCAAACTGGCTCTCAATTCCATGGCTTAATGGTGGAGTGTGATACGGGGCCAATATCCAGCCGGCATCGGCAGTGGTGTGCCTGTCTCCTCCCTGCTGAACGGAGAACGAAGCCAGCAGCGTTCCCTCCACTGTCACCACTCAGCTCAGGTAAGGCAAGGCCCCGTCTGGAGGGCAGCCCTTGCCCAGAATGCCCGCCTTCTCCAGACCAGGTGTCCCTTGGCCCCTCTTCTGGTGCCTGCTCATGTGTTCAAGAACCCTGTGAGGTAGGTCAGGCTGAGAGTGCTCTGACGGAACTGCTCTGTGGGTACGGCTCTACAAGAACTGTGACTAGAAGAAGACCCGCTTTTCATTGCCCAAAGGAGTCTCAAAAGAGCTTACAATCACCTTCCCTTCCTCTCCCCACAACAGACACCCTGTAGGGTGAGGCGAGAGAACTCTGACAGGACTGCTAGGTCCTAACAGCACTATCAGGGCTGTGACTAGGCCAAGGGCACCCAGCTGGCTGCATAGGGAGGAGCAGGGAATCAAGCCCAGCTGGCCAGATTAGAAGCTGCCGCTCTTAACCACGACACCATGCCAAGTAGAGCAACTGTTCCCTTGTATCCTTGGCCATACTCATGGCACCAGATCATATTGAGCTGGCACTGGGGATCCTTACAGTCACTCCTCAGAGCATGAAGGAGCCAGCCCACCCAGGAGGACAGGATCCTCACCCAGAGAGGCCACGTTCCCAAAATTCTCCAGCATGACTCGCTTGTAGAGCGCCCTCTGGGCTGGGTGCAGCAGGGCCCACTCTCCCGGGGTGAAGTACACGGCCACCTCCTCAAAGGGCACCAGACCCTGCAAGAAGAAGAGAACGCTGGGAGAGATGGTCCAGAAACCCGGAGGCCGGAGTCACTAACTGGGAGCCGACCCCCAGTTCTCCTTCTCCTCACCAGTGGAGTACAGAGAGATGGGGGAGGTCCCTAAAAGGCGCTGGGAGAAGGTACACAAACGGATCCAGCCCAAGGAGCTAAGGGTACAGAAGGTGGACATGCTGCCGGCCAATGAAAGATCTGGAAGAGCTGCACTCTCCCCAAAGGGGCAGCTCTCAACGGCTCCTGGTTTCCCTGGTAGAAAGTCATGGTTCAGAGGCAGAGACCCTGCAGAAGATCAGCCTCTCCAGCTGAAAGGATGAGGAAGGGCAGCCTCATTAAGGAGGGGGGGGGGAGGCCAGGGCTTCTGCTTGGCCTGCAGAAGGTCCCAGGTTCAATCCTCGACATCTCCACTTGAGGAACTCTGGTGGGGAGGAGCCAGAGGGGACAAGGCCAGCTTTGAGAGAGCAGAGTTCTGGTTCAGCATCAGCTTGGAAATATGGGTTTGTTTCCTGGGATTTTGTTTTTACTGTTTTAATGATTTATTGTTTAAATGTGGGTTCAGAAGCAGTGGTAAGTTTTTGCTGGGGAACATTCACACACACACAGAGAGAGTACCTGGGTCAGCTGCATGGCATCTATTGTCATTTAACGCACAAGGGAGATGGCAGAGAAGGTGGTAAGGATGCCTGTTTTGCTGCTGCCTGGGAGGGAGGAAAGAAAGTGGACAAGAAAACTGCTTTTTGCTGCCCCAAATTCCCTTGAATGACCCCGTCTCCATATTTACCTCTGGACACATTTCAAGTTGCTAGACTTGATCTAGAAAAGCTCAAGGACATTTGGACAGGGGTTTCTCTCCCTTTCCCAGCCATTTTCTAAGGAAGGTGGACCACCTGCCGACACCCCTTCTTGGGACTGCTTCTTCCCAACCTCTGCAAACACATTCTGGGGCGCTGAGTCCCTGACCCTGCCTGAAGGCAAACCACGCCCTCCCCCCTGGGAGACCACCTGCCCTGTGGCACAGAAGCCTCAACCAGGGCCAGAGCCTTCTCTGTCCTGCCCCCCCCCCCCAGTGAAATGAGCTCCCGGAGATCAGGACCCTGACGGAGCTAAAACAGTTCCACAGGGCCTGCAAAAGGGAGCTCTTCCACCAGGCATTGGGTTGGAACAGCATCCAGGGAAGACCAACTACCTGCCCCAAATCTACCTGTAGGAGTGCCAGCCTCCAGGTGAGAACTGGGGATCCCCTGGAATTCCAGCTCATCTCCAGATTACTGAGATCAGCTTCCCTGGAGTCTCCCCAGACTCTGTTCCTTTATCCCCAGGAGATTCTTAATCTGTATCTGACAGCCTTACCCCCCCCTTCCATTCCCCCACTGGCAGCCGTAACCCGTGTGTGTGTGTGTGTGGCACAGCTATCTACCTGTGTCCTCATGAATGCCCTGTGCCAATCTGACCCGGCCGCTGCCACCGTTGCATCCTGCAGGAAGGAGAAAAACCAGAGGGAGAAGTCAGCACAAGGGCGGAATTGGGGAAGGGGTTCTCCCTCTCTCCCCCCCATTCCCTGATTTGGGCCTTTCATTGCAGCCCCCCCCCCACTTCTCCCCCCACAGACCCACAAGGAGAGAAAAGCCCCTCACCAGGAGGTCTCTCCCTGCCCAGCTGCTGCAGCAATGGCTTTCCCAGGTCCCCCCCCCCACAGACACCTTCACAGTGCCTCTCTAGGACTGTGAGCTCTGTCTCTTTAACCCTTTGAGAGGTTCCCAGGGCTTTAAAGGGCCGGGGGGGGGGGAGCTGGGGCTGGATCCTGCATGGGTAGGCCCCTGTGCCCTGCCCCTGGGCTGCCCCTTCTTAATGGCCACTGGCAAATCTCAGCAGCTGCCTGGGCCCTTCCCTTTCTCCACTGACCGGTCCTGGCAGAGTTGCTCTCTCCCCTGAGCGGGATCCCACTCCTGATTCTGCCCTCCAGGGGTAGGCCAGCCCTTCCTGGCCATTCGCCGCCCCCCTTCAGGTCAGGGCGGAGGGGCCTGGGTCCCACTGGGCCTGACTCATCCCCCGGCCAAGACCAGGCTGGTCTTCAAGGGGTGTCCGGACCCAGGGCTTTGGGTGGATCGCTCAAGGGAGGTGCCCGTCCGGGGTGCTGCAGAGGGAGAAAAGGCAAACTCATAAGAAGAAAACCAGAGCCCAGTCTGGCACCTTTTAAGACCAACCAAGATTTGTTCAAGGCGTGAGCTTTCGAGTGCAATTCTGAGGAAGAGGGCTTGCACTCGAAAGCTCACACCCCGAATAAATCTTGGCTGGTCGTAAAGGTGCCCGATTGGACTCTGGTTTTATTGTGCTACTGCAGACCAACACGGCGACCCATTTGAATCGAGAAGAAGAAGAAGAGCTGGTTCTTATGTGCCACTTTTCCCTCCAAGCGCCTTACAGTCGCCTTCCCTTTCCTCTCCCCACAACAGACGCCCTGGCAGGTGGGTCAGGCTGAGAGAGCTCTGAGAGAAACTGCTCTGCGAGAACAGTGCTAACAGGACTGTGACTAGCCCAAGGTCACCCAGCTGGCTGCCTGTGAGGGAGGCGTGGGGAATCACCCCCCCCTCGCCCCATTAATCCTCCCGCGGTCCCCTGGCCATTGAATCCCCGGGGAAAGGGGCGCTGCGCGGGGTGGCCGCGGCAAGGCCAGGGGCGGCAGCCCTGCTGCGGGAGAAGAGCCTCGCGGTGCTTCCCGGCCAGGCGGAGCCTCCACCCGCAGGGGCAGTCAACCTGGGGAGCCCGGAGCCAACCTTGGGCGTCTCTGGCCGCAGGCACCGCTTGGCCCCTGGGCGAGGCGGGAGGCCGGACCTTAAGGTGGACCTCGCTGGGGGACCCCCAGATCCGCCCCGCGCGCCCTTCCCTGCCAGCCGACTGGAGAGCCCCTTTGGGTGCCCCCCACCCACCCACCCACCCACCCACCCACGCCTCCGCCGCCTCCAGGCAAGGGTTAAGGGGAGGGGTGGGAGAAGCCCCCCTCCCCTCCCCTCCCTCTCTTCCGGCCCAGACCCTCCCTCCTCCCTCCCTCCCCCCCCCCTTCCTCCCTTGCCTGCTTGGCTGCAGACCCCGGCCGGAGGGGTGAGCGGGGGGGGGGGCTTTCGCCATCTCCGCTTGCCAACTGCAGGCGGGGAAACCCCGGGAGGGTTGCGGGTGGAGCCTGGGGAGGGCAGGGATTTCGGGAGGGGGTACAAAGCCCCACAGTCTGCCTTACAGAGCCTTTCTCTTCTCCGGGGCAACTGGCCTCTTTAGGCTGGAGAGGAGCTCACATTCTGGGGGATCCCCAGGCCCCACCTGGAGGTTGGCATCCTTCTGTCCCCCCTCCCCAGCAAGCCTTTTCTCCAGGGGAGCTGGACTCTTCAGATAAGCTACATTTCCAGGTCCCGCCTGGGGATTGGCAACCCTCCGTCCCCCCTCCTTCCTTCCCTCCCTCCCGAGCAGCCCTTTCCCCCTGCGGCTGGGGGGGAGCTGGAATCCCAGGGGGATCCTGTGTGTGTGTGGGGGGGGGGGTTTGCCACTGCCTGCCTCCGTTTCACAAGGAGGGAGATGTTGGGCCAAAAGGCTCTGGGGTCTCCCTAGATCCTATTTGCCATCTTGAAATGGCCCCCAAAGCCAGTCGGCGGTTCCAGACTCACGCGGGGCACGGTCCCTGCTGAGAAGCGTTTCCCTCCTCCTCCCTCCTCCCCCCCTTAGGCAGCAGCAGAAAGGGACCTGCAAGGAAGGGAGCCAGGATGCAGCCACTGGCCCAGGTAAGGGGGGGAGGGGGGTTGCTGGAGAGAGGGGCTGCAGGGGCTGCATCTCTGTTGCCTGGGCCCTTGGCCTTGGATCTGGGGCCCCCCAGCATGTGGAGGATGCCCCCCCCTGGAAGCAGGAAAGGGCTCAGCCCCTGTGCACCCCTGCAGGGCTCACCCCCTGTGCAGCCTATGCAGAAAAGCCAAAGCCGGGAGTACAAAACTCTACTGGACCGTGAACTTCCCACGGGAACCTTCCCCCTGTGGGTTCCTTCAGCCTCTTCCCCACAAGGCTGTTAGCCCCCCCCCTGCAACTGAGCCCCCCAACGAGGCTGGGGGAGGGGGGACCAGAGAGAGGCCTTATTGTTGTCATAGTCCGTTTTATTGTATGGTCATATCAGTCCAAATAATGAATCCATGAAATGGGTCTATACCTTTTTAATCTACTTTCAGTCACCTTGGAATGACTTTTTAAAGGGTTTTCCTGTTATCTGTGTTAAATATAAAATTGTGATTTTATCAATTCCCCCTGATGACTCTGCATCATAGTCTGGTCCTCCACCTTTGGACCTTTTTGCCTCGTTGTTCTGTTGATCCCTTGCTAGGTGCAGCCCGTGTCTTCTTTATCCTGGGGGGGGGAGCCAAATGCCCCCCCAGGGGTCTTCCCATCCTCCTCTTTGCACGGGATCTCCAGTCGTGATTCACTTCCCCTCTGCCTTCCCCCTGGGGACCAACTTCCCAGCAATGTCAAGGAACGCCTTTTCCTTCCTCTTGCAGGGCGGGGTCTCCTTCGAGGAGGTGGCCGTGTATTTCACCTGGGGGGAGTGGGCCCTGCTGCACCCAGCCCAGAGAGCACTCTACAAGGAAGTCATGCGGGAGAACTTTGGGATCGTGGCCTCCCTGGGCGAGCGTCGTTGTCTTCTTCTTCTTCTGGCCCGTCTCCTGCATGCTCCAAGAGGTCCCTGATGCCCTCTCCCAGCAGGCATGCCGGTAGAACCCGGAGTCATAGATATGGCCCAGATTACTGGAGTGCTGGGTCGGGATAGACGTGAACTGGCACACAAGCCAGAATTCGGGCTGAACTCGTGCTGGTTTGGAGCTGTGTCTTGCAGGCCCTGTGGGAATGATCAACAAGGCTTATTGCTGTATTATCGCCCGCTGTTTATTCCGAGAGTTTAATCAGCTCTGCCGTAACATTTATGCACAAATATTATTTCATGGTAATTCAGAGTAACAGCTCTGCATAGATCAGGTATCAAAAGGGGAACACTGAGGGGTAGTCAAATTGTGGCCCTCCAGATGTCCATGGACTACAATTCCCAGGAGCCCCTGCCAGCATTCGCTGGCAGGGGCTCCTGGGAATTGTAGTCCATGGACATCTGGAGGGCCGCAGTTTGACTACCCCTGGTATAGACAGTTATGAAATTGTCATGCAATAACTTCTGATTCTAAGCTGTTTTTAAACCCGTTTCTCCCTCTTGATGTGACTACCGTTCTTCCAGGAGTCTCCATCTTGCCTCACACTGCGGAGTCGACCTGCTTTTCAAATCTGATGTTGGTCTGGCCGCAGCTGCAGGCTCCTCCCAGCCGGGAGGTTCTTCAGGGCAGGCTCACGTCTGACTCGGGCGGGACCAGCGACATCTCTGGGAAGGGAGCGGCACAGAAATGCCAATGCCCAGTGGAGGAATCTTGGTCCTTCCGCATTGTGTATTTGCAGAGGGGCCCAGTCAGGCTGGCCTGGAAGGGGTGGATTTTGGTGTACGTGGAAGAATGATGGTCTTGTGTTTTGTTTTCCCCCCTGACAAAAGGGCCTCTGACTGTCAAACCGGACCTTATATCGTGGCTGGAGGAAGAGAAAGAACTCTTTTTCTGTGGCTGTGAGGAACTGGAGGAAATGCCAGGTAGCTGTTCAGATCCGTCATGGGGCTGTGTGTGTCGCCCGCATTTCCTTCCAAGGATTTATCTCGTCTTGGTTATGTTTAGAGCTTCTCCTCGACATGCCTGAACTATGAATTCCAAAATGGCACCTGTAGATCTTGAACATAGAAGAAGAAGAGCTGTTTTTTATATACCACTTTTCACTACCTGTAGGAGTCCCAAAGTGATTTACAAACACCTTCCCCTTCCTCTCCCCACAACAAACACCCTGTGAGGTCAGGGAGGTTGAGCGAGCTCTAAGAGAACTGCTCTGTGAAAACACTCTTAAGAGAACTGTGACTAGTCCTAAATCACCCAGCTGGCTGCAAGTGGAGGAGGTGTAAATAATTGAACCTGGTTCTCCAGATTAGAGTCTGCTGCTTTTTAACCACGAACCACTCTGGGTCTGGGGATGTTGGCTTGTTCTCAACTGGTGTGGTGCCTTCCAGTCAAACTTAGGAACCAAAAGGTTGTGTGAGAGAAAACAAATTTTGAAGAAATAGATTTAACACCCCCCCGCCACAAATTATTACCCAGTCAACTAAAATTATATATCAAAAACAGTGGCCCATACCACCTTTAAAGTGGTGAATGTTGAAACTAGAAGGTCCTGAATCTATATTGCTTAATACATCTACATGATATTGGGGTAAACCCTTCAATCAATAACACAGGACCAATGAATCAATATATCCAGGCTGATCACCTTAAGCACTGAGTCATGTCTGACCCTTGGGGTGACGCCCTCCAGCGTTTTCATGGCAGACTCAATACGGGGTGGTTTGCCAGTGCCTTCCCCAGTCATTGCCGTTTACCCCCCAGCAGCAAGCTGGGTACTCATTTTACCCACCTCGGAAGGATGGAAGGCTGAGTCAACCTTGAGCCAGCTGCTGGGATCGAACTCCCAGCCTCATGGGCAGAGCTTCAGACAGCATAGCTGCCTTACCACTCTGCGCCACAAGAGGCTCTGATCACCTTAAACTGCATCAAACCAGACCAAAGGCCTTTCGACCTTCAAGGTCTTCCTTTGTGGCCAAACTTTTCTTTATGCATGCCCACGAGAACGTACCAACCTGTAGTAAAGCCAAGGCGGGTAGATTAGGAGGCATTCTGGAGATTTTGTGTGGCAAAAGAGTTGAGTTTTGTGAGAGCTCTCTTGACCTTTTTTAAGCACACCTATCCAAGGAAGGCAAGCTCATTCGTCCCTTCAGACCATGGCTGCTACAGCCATTTAGGCCCACCCTCGGCCTAGATCTGTCCACTTTTCACTGTCTGTTGAATGCCTCTTGTGATTCTTAGCATTGTTGGTCTTAGAGGTGCCTCCTTTGGTGCCAAATACCCCAGAGGAAAAGACTCCCATTCAAGGAAATCAGGATAGACTGGAAAATGAATTTTAATAGGGAGAAGCATCAAGTATTACATTTGGGCAATCACAGTGTGATGCATAAATCGGGGGGATGCCTGGCTTGACAGCAGCGCATGTGAAAGGGGCGGAGGAGTCCTGGTGGGCAACCAGCTGCACCTGAGCCAAGCGGGCAATAGGGCTCAGGTGATCTCAGGCTGCAATGCTAGGAGCATAGGATCCAGGGCAAGGAGAGTTAGAACACTCCTCTGTGCTGCATTGGCTAGGCCTCCTTTGGGAGAGTGTGTCCAGTTCTGGGCACTGCAGTTCAGGAAGGATCTTGACAAGTGGGAACGTGTCCAGGGAAGGGCCAGAAGGGTAGCTGAAGGGTGAGGCCCGTGCCTTGCAAGGAGAGCTTGACAGAGTTGGGTAAACGTAGCCCAGAGAAGAGGAGGGCAAGAAGGGATGGGGTAGCTGTGTATAACTACCTGTTGAAGAGGGAGTCCAGGACTAGTGGCCGTGAGTTCAAATTACTGGAAAGAAGGTTCTACTTAAATACTAGAAAGCCACCTGATGGAGAAGGCTGTTCGTAGATGGAATATGCTGGAGTCTCATTCACTGGAAGAGGTTGGATGAGCACCTGTCAGGAAGGTGTGGTTTTTAAGACCCTGAGAAGGGGGGGGGGCTAGACTGGATGGCCCTTTGTGGTCTCTTCCAGCTTTGTGTGTGGTTCTGATTCTGGACTCAAACTTCGTTCTGCCACTTCAGGCCACAGGGCTTGCTGTTCATGGGTTTGGTGAAGCAGTTAATTTTGCTCATTCCCTGATTTCAGGCTCTGGGGTTTGTGTTTGTGTGTGTTCATGTCGGGTTTCTTTTTCTTTCAGCAGGAAGTGTGCAGGAATCAGGGAATGACACAAAGGAGCATCCAGTGGCAGAGAAAGAAGACACATCTCCAAATGTGGAAGAGAATGCTGACTATTGCAATGCCCTGAGGGTGGAGGACAGAAAACACCCACCTGCTCGGAGGAGTAATTGTGGTCTTTTAAAGGGCAGTGACTCTCGTGAAATTCCACCCATTCCAGTAATATACCAAGGAGAGATTAGGCATGAGGGAGCTATAAGTGAGGAAAGGTTTTCTGAAATATCAGACCTCAATGTGCAATGGAATGCCTTTGAAAGAGAGAAGATATTTCAGTGTCTCAAGTATGGAAAAACATTTGGGTGGAAGAACCGCTTTACTTCCCATCAAACAATTCACACAGTGGAGAAACCATATAAATGTCTGGAGTGTGGGAAACACTTTGGGAGGAAGTACAGCCTTACTATCCACCAAAGAATCCACACAGGGGAGAAACCTTATAAATGCCTAGAGTGTGGGAAAAGCTTCAGTCAGAATGGAAAACTTACTATCCACCGCAGAATCCACACAGGGGAGAAGCCATATAAATGCCTGGAGTGTGGAAAAAACTTCTATCACAGAGGAAAGCTTACTCACCATCAGAGAATTCATACAGGGGAGAAGCCATATAAATGCCTTCAGTGTGGAAAAACCTTCAATCACAGTGGGAGCCTTACTTACCATGAAAGAATTCACACAGGGGAGATGAAATACAAATGCCAGGATTGTGGGAAAAGCTTCAATCACTGTGGAAGCCTCATTTCTCATCAAAGGATTCACACAGGGGAGAAACCATATAAATGCCTAGAGTGTGGGAAATGCTTCCGTAGGACTGGAAACCTTACAACTCATAAGAGAATTCACACAGGGAAGAAACCATATAAATGCCTGGAGTGTGGAAGAAGCTTCACTCATAGTGGAAACCTTACTTCCCATCAAAGAATTCATACAGGGGAGAAAAAATATCAGTGCCTGGAATGTGGAAAAAGGTTCAGTCAGAGTGGAAGCCTTACTTCCCATCAAAGAATTCACACAGGGGAGAAGCCATATCAATGCCAGAATTGTGGGAAAACGTTTAGTAAGAGTGGAAACCTTACTTCACATCAGAAAATTCATACAGGGGAGAAACCATATAAATGCCTGGAGAGTGGAAAGAACTTCAATAAGTGTGGAAACTTGACTCTACATCAAAGTATATATATGGAAGAAAGGACATGAGGCAGGGGGGAACCAGAGACAGGGCTTTATCAGTGGTGGTGCCTTGCCAGTGGAATGTTCTGACCACTGCTCACCTGTTGTCTATGTTATTCTTTTAGTTAACTGTAGAAGAGTTTTTTATACATATACCCCGTTTTTCAGTACCCAAAGGACTCCCAAAGTGGCTTACAAACACCGTTCCCTTCCTCTCTCCACAACAAACACCCTGTGAGGTAAGTGAGGCTGAGAAAGTTCTAAGAGACCTGTTCTGTAAGAACAGCTCAAAGAGAACTGTGACTGGCCCAAGGTCTCCCAGATGGCTGCATGTGGAGGAGTGGGTAATAATTTTTTCATTGTATTATTTCATAAATCATTCAAAAAGTCAGACACATGACATGTATATCCATACAAAGGGAATAAATATTTAATGTATAAATAAACAAAAAGCATATGAAGTACTTGATGAATAAGCCTCATCAGGGGAGGGGGAAGGAAGATGGAACAGGTCAGATCCTCAGACTCGGCCCACCCGGGAATATAATTTTTATTTCTTATTTCCATAGATATCCTACTTTGCAAACAGAAACCTATAGAATCTTATACCCCGCTTTTTAGTACCTGAAGGAGTCTCAAAGCATATCCCGAATGCCACTTTGTTGGTCTTAAAGGTGCTACAGAATGCCAACTTGGTTCTGCCGCTTCAGATCAACATGGCCACCCACTGGAGTCTATTAATAATAATGCGATTCCTCCCAAGTAAGTCATAACAAAATATTAATTTCCCTCCAAAAAACCATTCAGAGCTCGATTGGTTTCTCAAATGATTGTATTTCCGTTGTGGCATATATACAGTCGTCCTGAATCAAAAGGGGCCTTAGAGACTGTCAATTTTCCTGCTATTTTGCAAAGGATAGCGCCTGATTACCACAAAGTGTGTCAGTACAGGGTGATCAAGAACCCTGGCTCCAAAGGCCTGTGTTTCCCAGGTCCTCCTATCCACCAGCAGGGTGTTTTGTTTTTTTTCAGATCCAGGTTAGGAAACTCCTGGAGATTTGGGGATGAAACCTAGGGAGGAGGAAGGCCCACAGGAAGTTGGGTAAAGGCCAAAGGCGCCTCCAACATCTTACTATGAACTCCGCACATGCTCTGAGGAACCTGCTACAGCCTAGATGATGTGTGTTTAGCTTAGCTAGTTCAGCTGTGTTGCTTCTTATTTGAACATCTCTGGGCTGTGTTGCCTTTTCCCCCATCTCACCATTTTAAATACATACACACTTCCCCCCTTTTTTGCCTTTCTTTTATAATAAACTTTTTTCTGAAGACATATTTGGCTTTGTTGTTTTATTGTTTGGCTTAGTACAATGTATTTCCCTGGAATATTTCTCTGTTCCCCGTGTGCTAGAAGGAGAAGAAGAAGAGCGTTTTTTCTTTTCCCTATTATCTACTGCTCTCTGTCCAAAGCCTTTGGACCAAAGGAGTCCCAACGCAGCTTACAAGGCCCTTTCCCTTCCTCTCCCCACAACAGACACCCTGCAAGGTCGGTGGGGCTGAGAGAGGTCTAAGAAAACAGCTCTAAGAGAACTGTGACTAGCCCAAGGTCACCCAGCTGCCTGCATGTGGAGGAGGAGTGGGGAGTCAGCCCCAGTTCTCCAAATTAGGGGCTGCTGCTCTTTAATCCCATTCTGCTGAAGGTCTCAGCCTCTCTGCTCAGCTGTCAGCCCTCCATGTTAACTGGTTGGCCACTGTGTGAGTCAGGATGCTGGGCTAGAAGGATCACTGGTCTCAGGCCATTCCTAAACTTCCTCACCTAAAAGGAAGGTAAACTCTCTTGCCTTCTGGCTTTTTCTCAAGCTTTCTCAGCTCCATAACAATATCATTTTGTACATCATGTTTGAATGACGTGCAGTAATGGGCTTAAACTACAAGTACAACGATATAGGCTAGATATCAGGGAAAAAATGTTCACGGTCAGAGTAGTTCAGCAGTGGAATAGGCTGCCTAAGGAGGTGGTGAGCTCCCCCTCACTGGCCGTCTTCAAGCAAAGGCTGGAGACACACTTGTCTTGGATGCTTTAGGATGCTTAGGGCTGATCCTGCATTGAGCAGGGAGTTGGACTAGATGGCCTGTATGGCCCCTTCCAACTCTGATTCTGTGATTCTATGATTCTATGAATTCAACATTGTTTTCCCAGCCTCAACTCTGTTATACGTGATGCTGCCTTGTGCTGAATCAGCCCAGCAGTGGTTCTCCAGGGTCTCAGGCAGAGGTCTCTCACACCAGGCCTGCCTCGTCATTTTCCAGGGGCCATGAACCTGAGACCTTCTGTCTCTTCCACTGAGCCACAGATGACTCAAATGCATCTCCATCTTTGTCTTGTTTGCCTCTGTCGACTTCCTTTTAAAGCTCTGGTACCAAGCCAGCTAGTTTGCTTGAGGCCCCTGCCCCTCTGAGGCCTCAGCATCTACAATATACCTGATTAAACTTAACTGCATTCTTTCTGGTGACACTTCTGTGAGGGATGGCACTTACAAAGCAAGACTCAAAGGAACCGAGAACCAGGAGGTGGAGGTCCTCACTGAGCCAGAGGCTGCCCCAATCACTCCTTAGTCCGCAGCTGCTGAGTGGGAAGACTTATGAAGAGAGTAAACTGAGGGATTTGAGATTCCGACACGGAGACCTGCATTGCCTTAGGCCTTAGCTGTTGAACATCTACTCTGAGGTGATTTTGGGCAGGAAACAGTTTTGACTAATGAGTCTGGGGTGCAGACTAAGATGAGAGCAGTTCTGCACAGATGGGAGAACTGGGTGATTTGGGTAGTGGATCAAGACTCCCAGTCAGACCAAAGGAAGGGGAGGTATCTTTTAGGGAAATTTCCCAGGGAAATTAGCTGTGAAACCTCACTGCTTCAGATACCTCAGGAGTTAAAGTGAAACTGGTGTTTCAAAATAAGGGAGATTGGGTACTGGTAGAGGGATAGAGGCTTCAGAAAACTAGGGAAGTTCAAAGAACAAAGAAGAATACTGAAGTGTTTAAGAAAACACAGATATAAAAAATATCTCATTAATAACTAAGGAACTGAAGGGCAAAGCAAAGAAACCCCATTACTTGGTTGGTTCACTCTAGCAGTTATTGGCACAAAGATGGCTCTCTGACCTGAAAAGGTTCCCCAAAAGGTAGCCACGGATGCTGTGCCCTGATTATTCGCTCTTCTGGGGGGGGGAGAAGCAGGGAATGATGGAATTGTTGCACTCTTAAAGGGGTGGATCAAGACAGTCCGTCTGTAACAGCAGAGAGGAGTCCAGGAGCACTTTAAGGACTAGCAAAGTCTGTGGCAGTGAGTTTCTGCTCTCTGCTACCAGACAGAGTGAGCAGGGCCTGGCAAAAGCTCCTGCCTGGCCACACAGACTGTAGGGGGTGGCTGAGCCTTCCGGGAGGGCGGTATATAAATATAAATAAATAAATAAATAAATAAATAAATAAATAAAGTGTGGCGGATTCTAATCCGAAGACCCGGACTCAATCTCCCTCGCCTCTTCCATATGCAGCCGGCTGGGTTGCCAACCTCCGGGGGTGGGGAGGCTGGAGATCTCCACAAATTACAACTGATCTCCAGGCATCAATCCCCCTGCAGAAAACAGCTGCGGTGGAGGGAGACCGGTCTCCCACTGGACGGAGGCTGGGAAGGCAGGGAAGAGTGCGCACTGCAGTGGCAGGCTCTCTGCCACTACTCTCCCCCCCCCAACATTCATGGGCAACATGCATATTATTATTATTATTATTATTATTATTATTATTATTATTATTATTATTAGCAATATAACACAATACAGATCAGGGCGTTGCTTTGCAATCTCATGCGAATGCCTTCCTCTGCTTCCTCTTCATCAGCAGCCGCAGTGCCAAGGCTGCTGGAACCTCCGGCCTCGCACAACCCGGGGGCCTCCTCCCTCTGCCGGAGGGGTTAACACCAAAGAGCTGCCTTCCTAGAGCGGCGAGAATGACCCTGGGGCGGCCGCGGGGGCTCTCACTTCCGGTCCCTCCCCCGCCCGTGGGAAAGGCGCCCTGGCGGGATCCGGTGAGCAGCCTGGGAGGGGCGGGGCGGGGGTGCCGCAGGTGGGCGGGGCCGGGCGGGGAGGGGCGGGGCCGGGAGGGGAGGGGCCTCGGGGTCGCGCGGAAAGCCTGGCCCGGATCCGGAGAAGTCGCGGAAGGGCGGCCGGGAGGGGCGGGCGAGGGGGGAGGCGGGAGTCCGGCGTGGAGCCCTCCGGGGCCCCGTCTGTTTCCTTCCTTCCCCCCCCGGCTTAGGGCATTTGGTCGGTCCCTCCTCCCCTCTTGCTCGGTCCATTCCAGGGCCTCTGAGGATCCGCTCCTGGTTTTCCTGGCGCCGCTGCCCATCAGCTGGCGGTCCGGCCGCCCATTGTTCGAAGGGGTCCGTCCGGGCTGCTGCCCAGCTGATCTGTAGGGCGGGCAGGGGAGGGGCAGCGGCAGGGGGGGCCTGGGCAGAGCTCTGGAGGCCGGCACATGCATGCATGGCGAACTGGTAAGATGCTTGCAAAACGATGCATGGGCCGGAGAAGGCAGAGGAAGGAGCCCGGGGCCCATTCCGCACACAGAGGATAATGCACTTCCAATGTGCTCCAGCAACTGGACTGTCCTGTGAAGAACAGGAAAATCTATTTCTATAAAGTGCTTTGAAAGTGCATTATCTATCATGTGCAGAATAGGCCCTGGTCTCCCTGACTCCCAAGGCGAGAACTCGCGGGCGCTCCGCGCAGGAGGCTTGGAACGAGCAGGAGGAAGTCCTGCTTCATTCACCCCAAGTGTACTTAACGTGTGGAACTCCCCGCCACAACACCTGGCTGCAGCTGCAAGCACAGACAGCCCTAGGGGGGGATTGGATAAACCGCTGGAGCAGAGGGCCAGCAGTGGCCCTGAGCCACAAGGTCTAGATCAGGGGTGGGCAAACTGTGGCCCTCCAGATGTCCATGGACTACAAGTCCCAGCTGGCAGGGGGTCATGGGAATTGTAGTCCATAGACATCTGGAGGGCCACAGTTTGCCCACCCCTAATCTAGATGCAACACTCTGTGTGGGGCAGTCTTCTTGGTGTTTGCGGGAGTCAAAGTGGGAGGGCGTCCAGAGTTCTGGCCCTGCTGGTGGACCTCCTGATGGCCGCTGGGGTTTGGCCAGTGCATGACACAGATTTTGGGGCAGGATGGGGCATTGGCTGGACCCAGTGTGGCTTCTCTTCTGTTCTTATGTCTGGGGCAGGGATGCTGTGTTTCCTGAGAGCTTGGGGGGCATCAGTGGGAGGGCTTCTGGAGTTCTGGCCCTCCTGATGGCCCCTGGGTTTTGGCCACTGTGTGACACAGATTTTGGGGCTGGACCCAACATGGCTTCTCCTGTGTCATTATGTTCTCCTTAGGATGAAAGGCAAGAGGTTTTTTTTTTTAATTCACTTTGTGTTTATGGCCTTCCTTTCTCACTAGGACTCAAGGTAGATTTCAAAGTAGAGAAAGAAGTGTAATCCTGTACTACAGAACATCCAACGAACAATGCAACAGGACTAGGAATTTTTGTACAATTAAATGATGTGGACAGTAAACGGCCCGGCTTTGTACAGTGTGAGCAGCGCCCCCTGTGCCTAATCAAGTGTTTGTTTTGTTTTTTTAAATTTGGTTTTGACCAGCAGAGCAAAAGGAACTCTTTGGATTTCCTCTGAAACTGCCGGAACACCGATAAGAGATGGAAGAACAAGATGCGACTGAGCCTGGATCAGGAAGAGCTCCTGATGCCATCTTGGCCGGAAACAGCAAGGAACTCTGGGAAATATCAGCACAGAAAATCCCGGGAGAGGATGTCTGGGGCCCAGAAGCACAGTGCCAGCAGCAATTCAGGCAGTTCTCCTACCAAGAAGCCGACGGCCCCCGAGAGGTCTGCAGCCGGCTCCACGGTCTTTGCCGCCGGTGGCTGAAGCCAGAAAGACACACCAAGAAGCAGATGCTGGACCTGGTGATCCTGGAGCAGTTCCTGGCCGTCCTGCCCCCGGAGATGCAGGGCTGGGTGCGGGAGTGCCGGCCGGAGAGCAGCGCCCAGGCGGTGGCCCTGGCCGAAGGCTTCCTCCTGAGCCAGGCAGAGAATGTCAAGCAGGTGAGCCCTGGGGAGAGCTGAGGGCCCTGACAGAACTTTCCCAGTTCTGCAGAGTCTGTAAAACGGAGCTTTTCCATCAGGTCTTTAGTTGAGGCCAGGGTGAGTAAGATCTGTGATAGCCAGGTCATCAGCCGCCGGGTGCTCTTCTGGCCGTCACAGGAACTCTTAACCAGTAGATCATGCTGGCTCTGTAGGACGAATTTATACGACATTACAAATACAAAACGAACTATAAATTATTTCCATTATAAAAGAATGTAAAATATCCTAATCTCTTGACATCTCAAGGCTCAGAATCATAGAGTTGGAAGGGACCTCCTGGGTCATCTAGTCCAACCCCCTACACTATGCAGGACACTCACAACTCTGTCGCTCATCCATTGTCACCTGCCACCCCCTTGAGCCTTCACAGAATCAGCCTCTCCGTCAGATGGCTCTCCAGCCTCTGTTTGAAAATGTCCAAAGACGGAGAACCCACCACCCCCTGAGGAAGCCTGTTCCACTGAGAAACCACTCTGACTGTCAGGAACTTTTTCCGGATGTTTAGACGGGATTTCTTTTGAATTAATTTTATCAGGTTCAGCTGTGAAGTTCCTTTCCAGGTGCCCAGGCATCAGCCAGTCCGAGCAGATGAGACGGAGGTTAAGGGTCCAGTGGTCTGATTTAGCATGTGAGGAAGAGATGGTTTTATAACAACCTACTTTCCATGACCTGAAGGAGCCCCAAAGCGTCTTACAAACAGTTTTTCTTTCTTCTCCCATTAACGAACACCCTGTGAGGTAGGTGGGGCTGACAGGACTCTTAAGGGAACTGCTTTGTGAGAAAAGCTCTTGGAGAACTATAATTAGCCCAAGGTCACCCTGCTGGCTACACGTGGAGAAGTGGGGAATCGAACCTGGCTCTCCAGATTAGAGGCCACTGTTCTTTTACCACTGTGCCATGCTAGATCTCTGCTTCCGTGCGTCCATGAATAGATCTCATCCTTCTTACTCCAAATAGCCCAACCTTTTTCTAAAATGCTCCCCAGAGGGGTCTTCTAATCCCTTGTGGTTATTGTCTTCCCCATTCTGTTCCTTCTTTTACTTCCTTCTCCTTCCTGTTCTTCCAGGCACAGAATCTATCGGAAGTGGCCGGTGATTTCCCCAAGGTAGACAGAACTGGGAGAGACAGCGGGATGAGCCCAATTCCAAAAGAAATCACCTGGGAGGTTTCGTCTGCGGGTAAGGGCGAATGGGATTTATTTCCACTCCCAAATGTACCTGGAGCCTGTGGGCTCTGCCCCCTTGAGACTGTGTCCGAGGCCCTTGTCTCCAGCTGAAAGGTTCAAACCAACCAGCACTGGAACTTACTGCAACAAAAACCCCCTTGGCCAGCACACAACATTGTCAGGCCCTGCACTGGACAGCCCGATGCAGCCCAAGAGGCACATGGGCAGGCATTCTCCCACCATACACCCTGCCCCATCCTCTTAGGTCTTGTTGAGCACCCCGTGACCACCTGCGTTCTGAAGAGCAAGCCAGCCTTTTCAGTGGGGGCCCTTCAATCCCAGCATGCCTTCCCTGGGGAATCTGTTTTAGCAGGTTTTGCTTTTGACCACAGACTTAAGAAGACACTAGAGGCAAAGCCCACTGCACCCAGGAATACACCGGGCGCTAGCACATGCATCTGCACCGTGGCCTTTCTGCTTCTGTGTCAAATCAATTCGAGCTTTATTATGTTTAATGATGAGCCCTCTGGATCCGAACAGTAGCCCTCTGATTCCAGCCTCCTGTCTCGCACAGTGACCAACCAGTTCCTCTGCCTGCCCAAAAACAGGACTTAGAGGTTGAGGCCTTCATAAGAATGTAAGAAGAGCCCTGCTGGATCTGACCAGGGAGGGTCCATCTAGTCCAGCAGCCTGACTCACATGGGGGCCAGCCAGTTCCCCTGGAGGGCCAGCCACAGGGCAGGGAGGCCGAGGCCTTCCCAATGTTGCCTCCTGGCTCAGAGGCTTGGGGTGTCTCTCATTGTGGAGGTTCTGCTCAGTCCCCCCGTGGCCAGGAGCCATTAACGTCCCTAAATCTGTCATGGATTCCTGGCTCTCGAAGGCGGCTGATGCTGTCCTGCTTGAACTGAGCAAGCTCGCTTCTTGGCTTCTTCCTGGCATTGGTGATTGTTGTTGTTGTTGTGTGTTGGCTGTCTGCTAGCCCCAGTTTCCTTCCGGGCGTCCATGAGAGAGTCCATCTGCTCTCAAGTGTGCAGTTTTCAGGCCCCCCTGGGAGTCTCGGGGCTTTAAGAAGTGGATTCTTTCATTGGGCCCAGGCAGGCAATGTGTGTCCTCCTCTGTTTTGCCCCCCTTCCAGGTGAGGGAATGACTCCGGTGGTCTGTTCTGGGCCTTCCCTGCTTTGTGGCGGAACAGAAAGAGCTTCTGTCCAACCAGATCCGGTAGGAGCAGAGCTGTGAGCTGGGTGGCTGGAGGCCCCTTTCCCCTGTGCCAGAAAGAATCTTCTCTTTCCCCCCAGCCTCTCCTCTAAGCTGCCTGCGAGGAAGGCTTTGAGTGCCGCTATGTGCACGGAGGGAGTGCGGCTCAAGGGCCAACCTCTGCTTTGCATGCGCAAGGTCCCGGGTCCACTCCCTGGGGTAGGGATGTCAGCCTTCAGGTGGGACCTGGGGATCCTCCGGAATTATCTCCAGGCCCTCAGTGGACCCAGGATCCTTGAAAGGCAGCTCCCCGTGTGCTCAGAATGCTTCTTTTCCCCTCCTTTTCAGGACCTGGTGACCTTGGAGGACGTGGCTGTGGGTTTCTCGGAGGAGGAGTGGGCTCTGCTGGATCCGGGCCAGAGGAGGCTTCACCAGGAAGTCACGGAGGAGAACGGCCAGAATGTGGCCTCTCTGGGTACGGCTTCCTGGCGGAGATGAGGAGGGGAGGATTTCGGATCCCGGGGCACAATTTTCTCCCCTACCGCCTTGAATGTTGCCCCAACAAAATGTTTCCAGGAGGGGGGGGGGCTGCACTTTGGAAGCTCTAGAGGGCGGGCAGAAGCAAGGAAGTCAGCTGCCCCAGAGGAAGCATTTCTACAGGGGGATCCAGTCCCCCTTTTCTCACCTCGGGGTGCTGCCATGGTCTGCCTGCACCAGTTTTCTGGAGGAATGCCCTGAGGCCCACTGAGGCTGGCCCTTGCTTACGTAAGGGCAGCAGAAGAGCCCGCCTTGGATCTCCTGGCTGCACTGCCCATGCTGAGTATGACAGTGGTGTGACGGCTTCTAATCTGGCCAGCCAGAGTCACTTCTCATGCAGCCAGCTGGGTGATCTGTTTTCGCAAAGCAGTTCTGTCAGAGCTCTCTTAGCCTCACCTACCTCCCAGGGTGTCTGTTGTGGGAAGAGGAAGGGAAGACCATTGTAAACCACTGCTTTTGGGCGGTGAAAAATGGGGTATAAAAACCTGCTCTTCTTCACCCAAAGATACATATAAATATCATAAGGGAGTTCCTGGGGGTACGCCAAGCGAAGTGAAGCCGTCTTTGCCCTTGGACAGAAGACAGGGACAGAGGGAGTTGTACGGATGTCCCTGGTGAGGGGGTGCTAGCCTGTCAGTGGGTCACCTGATGTGGGGACTCTGAAGGCGAGCAGAGCGGATGGGTGGTTCAGAGCATTGCTCAGAACGGAGAGTTGGGTGAGGGCCAGCAGTATTAGGGGTGGGGATTTGGAGGGTGGGCTCTATGCCCTCGTACCCCCCGAAGGTCCCTTACCTCCCCAGGCTCCATCCCTAAATCTCCAGGTGTTTCCCCACCTGGATCTGGCAACCCCTCCTCCCCTCCCAGTGACCAGTGGGGCCTGGGACCCGTCGGCATGAGGGGTCTTAATGTGATCTTCTCCTCCTCTTCGTCCCTCACAGCAAGTGCCTTGCAGAGCAGAGAAAACTCTAGCGAGCACTATGCGGTGTCACCGGCCAGAAACGAGCATGAGGGGTGGGAAGAGGCCGTCTCCGGATATCAAATTGTCACCGCAAGGAAGGAGGATCGCCAGGTTAAGGAGAAACCCTACAAATGCCTGGAGTGTGGAAAGTGTTTTTCTGTGAAATCGAGCCATAAGAGGCATCAAGACGTTCACATCACAGACAAGCCACATAAATGCTTGGAGTGCGGAAAGAGCTTTCGGAAGAAGGACCAGCTAACTTCCCATCAAAGGGTTCACACGGGTGAGAAGCCACACAAATGCCTGGACTGTGGGAAGAGTTACAGTCGGAAGATAAGTCTTACTTTCCACAGAAGCATCCACACAGGGGAGAAACCGTATAAATGCTCCGAGTGTGGGAAAAGCTTTGGTCATAGTAGGCAACTGACTTCCCACGAAAGAATCCACAAGGGGGAGAAGCCCTACAAATGCCTGGTGTGCGGAAAGTGCTTTACTGCAAGTTCCACTCTGAATTCCCATCAGAGAATCCACACTGGGGAAAGACCGTATAAATGCCCCGAATGTGGGAAAAGCTTCAACCGGAAGGGAAACTTTGTTTGCCATCAGACGGTCCACACCGGGGAGAAACCATACAAATGCTCCGAGTGCGGAAAGAGCTTCAGTTACAACCGGAGACTTATCACCCATCAAAGGATTCACACAGGGGAGAAGCCTTTTAAGTGCTCTGAGTGCGAAATGGGCTTCAGGAACTACTCCTGCCTGACTTACCACCAGAGAACGCACACAGGGGAGAAACCCTTCAAGTGCTTGGAATGTGGGAAAGGCTTCAGTCGGAATTACTCCCTGGTTTTGCATAACACCGTCCACACAGGGGAGAAGCTGCACAAATGCTTCCAGTGCGGGAAGAGCTTCAGCCGCAAGCCCGACCTTATCCGGCACCATGAAGTCCACGCAGGGGAGCAGCCTTGCTTCCCGTCAAAGGGACCAGAAGAAGGGGAAGCCGTAGAAATGTTCACTCAGTGGCTGGAGTTTCTGTATTAACCAGGCCGGGATTATACAGCCCTTGAAGCCGTTCTGGTTAAGACGCGTTTGGTTCCCAGAGCAGACTCATTAGAATTCAAGAAGGATAGCTGTGTTAGTTTGTCTGCAGCAAGAGAAAAGGGCAAAAGGCCAGGAGCATGTGAAAGACCAATCCAATTAGTGGCACGGGTGGAGTTTTTTGAATCACTGTGCACTCCTTCGGGTAAATGCTCCTCCCCTGCCACAAATTTTGTTAGTCTTTTGTTCTTTTCTACTGCAGGAGTGCAAAGGGTTAAACAATGCTAAGGTAGATCAAGATGGGTAGGCATTTTATTTATTATTTTTATTTATTTTAATATATTTATATACCACCTTCCCTTGCGGCTCAGGGAGGTTTTGGTCTGTGTTGGCAGAAAAGAGCAAGGTTTCCGTAGCGCTTGAAAAACAACATTTGTGGCAGGGAAGGAGCTTTTGGGAGCCCCTGCTCACTTCTTCAGAGTTCAGGAACACCTGAAAGAATTACAAAATTTGTGGCAGGGGATGAATTTTTATGAGTCCCTGTTCACTTCTTCAGATACTGCGACTCACGAAAACTCCTCCCTTGCCACCAGTCTTTTGTGACGTTAAGGTGCTCCTGGACTCCGGCTCTTTCCTACTGCTGTAGGCAGACCATGGGCCTTCATGAGTCCTGCTCCCTTCTTCCTTTAGATCCAGGTAGGTTAGTCTGTCTACCAGTAGAAAAGAGCAAGCACCTGAAAGACTAGCCAAATTGTGGCAGCTTTTCTGAATTCCTGGTACCTGAAGAAGTTAGCAGGGCCTCCCACAGGCTCCTCCCATGGCCCAAATCTGGTCAGTCTTCAAGGGGCTTCTGCCCTCTGAAGAAGGGAGCAGGGTCTCCCCAACGCTTCCCCCCTGCCCCAATTTTCTTCTCCTTGAAGGTGCTTCCGGAGTCTTGCTCTTTTCTACTGCATTAGAATTCAGTGTGCTATAAACTGGGGATTCAGCCCTGTGGGTCTGAAGCAGCAGAACAAAATTGGAGTCCCACAAAGTTTCGTCCGAGGTGTGAGCTTTCGTGTGCAGGCACACTTCCTCAGGCAAGAGAGTAAATCCTTGTGGGTCCCAAAGGGGGCCTTGGACTCAAGTCTTGTTCTTTATCAAATGTGGGTGATTTGTCCTGTCTCTTTTCCACATGGCATGAGGGGAATTCTGTCCTATTCACAGTGTGACTTGAAAGGGGGAAAATCTTAACAGTTCTGAGATTCGGCGTCTCTTTGGCCTCCCCATTTGGTCTCCCCATTTCCGTGACTCCCTGGGAGCCCTTCTGCTATCCTGGCCGTGGGTTCCATGGTCTTCTTGTGGGGTGAGGTGAATGAGGAAGCGAATAGCCTTTCATAGGTCTGGTGGAACCTCCTTGTTCAGGAACAGTAGCCTTCGAAATCCCTCTGCCAGGGGACAGTGATTGGGGGAGTCTCTAGCTTCCGTGTTTGGCTTACAGGCATTCTGGGGGAGGGGACTGGGCTGTCTAACTGCATATTGGGCCAGATGGACCACTGGTTCTGGACATCCGTATCCAGACATCTGTATCTAAATCAGGCAGGGAGTTTGCAGCAGCGAGTGTAGCAGGAGCCCAGGGGCATTTTGGAGCCTAACCCGTATTTCTTCCAGCGTGAAAATGTACACAGGAGTAAATTTTGTTTGTTTCTCAAGCCTCCCTCGACTGCTGTGTATCTGCCCCATTTTCAGAAGTCTTCTATTCAGCCCTTAACTCCTCCCGCCCCCCCCCATTTTTTCTGCTAATGCTTCCCTTTCAGTTTGCTTTCAAGCTTGTGTAAGTCATATTTGTTTTCCCTTTTGCAGGATGGAGCCCCAATGAATAGGCTAGAGTTGAGTTCTGAGTAGGCCTGTTTAGGACCGCCCTCTTTGTTGTTCAGTTGTATATCAGGAAAACCTGATAGGACTCTGCATGCCTTGAAATCGTCGTGAAAAAAGCATATGAAAGCTCTTGCATGATTTCAAATAAAAATTACTGTGTATGAATTTCTTTTGGGGTTGGTGCCACAACTACGCACTCAGCCTCTGTCTCCGTATTCTGCGGATGCGCCCCCTTTTTCCAGCCCACCCTCCCCGCCCAGCCTTCTCTCTGTTCCTTCCTGAGGCTTCATCGCCCCCCCCCCCACTTTCCTTCCATGACTGGCAACCTCCTGGCCTCTGTTAATCACAGTCCACTTGAGCAACCTTTCCCAAGTGTGTCTCCTCATCTCACACAGTGAAATCCAGATATAAAGTGCATTGGAAGTGGATTGGAAGTGGATTATTTGGTGCTTTGGCGCATTCACATGCTAAATTATGCACTTTCGGTGCCCTTGACAACTGGACTTTACTGTGTGAAATAGTAAATCAGTTATTCTAATTTCCAGGTGTTAGAAAAATATTCACTGATTTATTTAGAGAATTTATATGCCACCTCTTTTCCCAGGTGACAGCAAGATTGTGGCTGCCCCACAAGCAGAGGGGCCCTGGCTCCATCAAAGATCCATCTAGTACAGCATCCCTCCTTGTACAACTGCCGGCCGCTTCTCTGGTTCCTCACCCAGCAATGGGGCACCGAGGCTGAGGCCGTCCCTGGGGTGTTGTACTAACATGAAGGAGCTGCTGTAATCTCCCGATCACCTGTTTACTTTGGGACACTCCAGGTGTGGTGCATCTCCTGCACTTCAGCACCTGGGTTTTGGCCACTGTGTGACACCAATTGTTGGACTGGACGGGCCACGGACCTGATCCAACATGGCTTCTCCTATACTTTTAACTGCACAGTGTGGATTGCCTTCAGTACAAACTGAGTGAGGGATCTCAATTCAGTAGACTCCCGGCTGATCTAGGAGGTTTGGCTGCCCTCCTGCAGAGCACAGCTGCCATGGAGCCCACAGTGGACACTGGATAGCTAAAACTGCCTTAATTGACAGCTCTGTTTCCAGAAACACAACTACCTGCATATTGGATTATATTAGTTAGCTCCCAATTGCTCCTGACAGGTAGGGATGCCACTCTATAGGTAGAACCTGGGGATCCCCTAGAATTATATCTTGGGCGGCAGAGAACAGTTCCCCTGCAGAAAAGAGCTACTTGGGAGAGTGGAGCGAGGGATGCCAGGCTCCAGGTAGGGCCTGGGGATCACCCGGAATTACAGCACTCTGCAGGGGGTTGGACTAGGTGACCCTAGAGGTACCTTCCCATTCCATGATTCTATGCCAGCCTCCGGGTGGGACCTGGGGACCCCCCCCCACTGGAATCAGAGCTCCTCTCCAGGCGGCAGAGAACTGGTCCCCTGCAGAAAAGGGCTGCTTGGTAGGAGGGTCTTCCCTTGGCGTCCTGCCCAGCCCCAAATCCACCCCCTCCCCAGGTCCCCCGGACTTTCCAGTGCAGGACTGGCCACCCTCCTTCCAGCAGCTGCTCCAGAGGAGTCGATCCAGCGAAAAGCGTCAACAGACACTTGGAGGAGCGGGTCCCTTTGGGCGGCCTAGAGGGGCTCCCTGCAAGGGTTAACTGGAAGGCGTCCCCATTCCTAGAGGGGCACCAAGGAAGGGGGCCACGTGGCTTTTTGCATCACTTCCCCTCCTGACTCCGTCCCAGGGAAAAGGTGAGAAAGAGGCCATTCCAGGAAGGGGAGGGGAGGGGACCTGCTGGCACAGGATAACACCCCCCCCCAAAAAAAAAGATGCATAAGCAAGAATGACATCCCCTTTGCCACATCTCTCCTTGCTTTGACAGGCCAGGCTCAGCACGAGCTCCCAGCTCCAAGCCGTCCCTATCCAAAAGAGCCTGGCAGGGGAGGGGGGCGCAGGGGGGGTCCAGGGGAGGCTTCTTTGGAGAGGGAGGGAGATGAGGGGAGAGCCGGGCTCACCTGCCCCTGGAGCAGGGGAAGGAGAAGGCCCTGATGCCACCCACCCTGGCAGCAGAAAGGAGCGGTGGGCAGGAACTGGGCAGCAGAGCCTCGGAGACGACGGCCTCCCTCCAGATGTGCAGCGCCAGCGGTTCAGGGAGTTCCGCTACGAGGAGGTGGAGGGGCCGCGGGAGGTGTGCAGCCGGCTCCACCGTCTGTGCTGCTGCTGGCTGGAGCCGGAGAGGAGCACCAAGAGGCAGATGCTGGACAGGGTGACCCTGGAGCAGTTCCTGGCCGTCCTGCCCCCGGAGATGCAGGGCTGGGTGCGGGAGTGCCGGCCGGAGAGCAGCGCCCAGGCGGTGGCCCTGGCCGAAGGCTTCCTCCTCAGCCAGGCCCAGCCGCAGGAGGACCACGAGCGGCAGGTGAGGGGGATTCCTCTGTGTTTGAGTCCTGATGCCCGGCCTTCTTGTACCTTGAAGGAAGGGCCACAGTGGGAGGGCTTCTGGAGTTGTGGCCCCTGAACTGGATGGCCACTGCCTTGATCCAGCAGGGCTTTTCTTACGTTCTTATGCCTGCTCTGTTCTCTTGCTGTTGGGGGTGGGGGAACACGGTGAGGGTTTCTGGACTTCTGGCCCTACTGACGGACCTTCTGACGGCCTCTGGGGTTTTGGCCACTGTGTGACAGAGTGTTGGACCAGGTGGGCCTGATCCAAAATGGCTTCTCTTGTGCTCTTATCTCGGCACTGATCAGGAACAAAGTTGCCCTCGGAATCTCCACGGCTCGCCCAAACATTTTCAAACCCCTCCCCAGTCTGCTTTCCTGTTCCTTGTCTCATTAGCCATGTCTTTCCGGGGTCCCCACTTCTGTTTCAGGTGCAGGAGGAGGGGATCGCGCAGGAGCGTTACCCTGGAGCAGCCTTTCCTGGTAAGATCAAAAGGGGTGTTGTTCCCACGAGGGGTTTTTCTGCAGTGTGCTTGAAAACCGTGGTGCTTTTTGGGAAAGACCATTCAGCCTCTCAGTTTAAGCATTACTTTGAATGAGCCTCTTCTTAGCTGAGCCATGGCCTTCCCAGGATAGGTCCCAGCCATGGTCTCCTCCCCCCCCCCCCAAGAAACAGAATTGCTGAACACGGGGGAATGATTGAGCACCTTCCAAATATTCTTTTGTCCTTCACAGGAAGTGCCGTGAATCCAGCGAGATGCTTTTTGCCATCTCCTTGTGGCAGAGAGGAAGGAGCTTTTGTCCAGTCAGATGAGGTAAGTGTGGAACCACGGATGATGCCCCTGTGTATCTACCCCCCCCCCGTCCTCCTAGATTGGGGACACAGTTTTTCTCTTTTGTTGGCATTTTTCACTGTGTCTGCCCCATTGTTCTTGCAGTGGTTAAGAGTGAAAACCTCTTAAGCTGGAGAACCAGGTTTGGTCCTCCATTCTTCCTCCAGGTGCCACCAGCTGGGTGACCTTGGGCCAGTCCCAGTTCTTTCCACCCCACCACCATCCCAAGGTGATAGTTGTGGGGAGAGGAAAGGAAGGCAATTGTAAGGTAGAGAAAAGTGAGACATAAAATCAACTCTCCTCCTGCACCATCTCCTTCTCTTCCTTGTCCTTCTCCTCCTCCTCCTCCTCCTCCTCCTCCTCCTCCTCCTCCTCTCTCTCCCTCTTGGCTGCTAACTGTGGTGCTCATTTGATAGGAATTTTGAAAATAAACATGTAATGATAGTCCTTTTGGGTTGCTCTTAGAAGGGGAAGGGGAAGAATTGTCCCATCACCTGTGTTGTTTTTCAGGGCCGGGTGACCTTGGAGGAGGTGTCTGTCCGTTTCTCGGAGGAGGAGTGGGCTCTGCTGGATCCGGGCCAGAGGAGGCTTCACCAGGAAGTCATGGAGGAGAACGGCCAGTGTGTGGCCTCTCTGGGTGAGGCCCTCCTTGCTTTCAATTCACAGATGCTGAAGGCAGAAATCACTTTCTCTAAAAAAGGACCCTGATAGAGCCAGCCTAATGTAATATTTAAAGAGCACCAGACCGCTAATCTGGAGGGCCAGATTTGATTCCCTGCTCCTTTCCCACATGCAGCCAGCTGGGTGATCCTGAGCCAGTCATGGTTCTCTGCAAACTGTTTCAGCCCCACCTCCCTCACAGGGTGTCTGTTGTGGGGAGAGGAAGGAAAAGGTGTTTGTAAGCTGCTTTATATTGAGGTATAAAAGTGGGGTATAAAATGCCAGCTCTTCTATCTTTGATTCTGGTTTTGCTTTGAGATCTTACTAGTCTTTGCTCTTTATTCCAGAGGCAGGAGGTCCCCAGAACAAGTTGGAGGCAGAAACACAACAGCTGTTATTGAAAGGGAAGAAGCAGAGAGGAGACCCTGAAACAAAACAAAAGAGGGGGAATGAAGCCCGGGAGATCCTGCCAGACCATGGAAGAATCAATTGTCCTGTGTGTGGAAAAACATTCAGTTATCAATCAGTATTTGATACACATTGGAGAATCCACACTGGGGAGAAACCGCATAAATGCTTGAAGTGTGGAAAGAGCTTTGGTCAGAAGGCACACCTTGAGCAACACCAAACAGTTCACACAGGGGACAAACCCCACAAATGCTTTCAGTGTGGGAAGAGTTTTGCTCGAAGGAACAGCCTTATTGCTCATCAAAGAATCCACACTGGGGAGAAACCCTATGTCTGCTTGGAGTGTGGAAAGAGCTTTGCTAGGAATATAGCCCTCACAGACCATCAGCGAATCCACACTGGGGAGAAACCATATCAATGTTTGGAGTGTGGAAAGAGCTTTGCTCAGAGAGGTAATCTGATTGTCCATCGACGTATCCACACTGCAGAGAAACCGTATAAATGCTTGGAGTGCAGAAAGGGCTTTGCTCGAAATACAGAGCTGACTACCCATCGACGTATCCACCAAGGGGAGAAACCATATAAATGTCTGGAATGCGGGAAGTCCTTCGTTGCGAGACCAGGCCTCCTTGTCCATCGACGAATTCACACCGGGGAGAAACCATATAAATGCTTGGAATGTGGGAAGACCTTTACTGGAAGTCCAGGCCTTATTGTCCACCGACGAATTCACACAGGGGAGAAACCATATAAATGCCTGGAATGCGGAAAGTCCTTTGTTGCAAGCCCAGGCCTTATTGCTCATCGGCGTATCCACACAGGAGAGAAACCATATAAATGCTAAAAATGTGGCCAAAGCTTTGCTCGAATAGCCAAAGGATTTCCTTTAAATCAGTGGTGGCCAAACTGGCTCTCCAGATGTCCAGACGTCCATGCTGGCAGTGGATTATGGTAATTGCAGTGCATGGACATCTTTACTCATGTTCTTATTTCACTATTTGTTAGGGAATTATTTATTAATTTCTTTAGAGAATTTACATGCCACTTCTTCATTCCTGGTAAAAGGAGGATAGAATCCAGCCCAGAAGCAAGAATGTCTGATGGACCTGGATTTTGACGACTGCGTGGTGCAGAATGTTGGGCTGGATGGACCATTGGCCTGATCCAACATGGCTTCTCTTGCGTTCTTATGTCGGAAGCAGTGATTTTTCTGTCTTCTTGGTGTTGGGGGGGGGGCAAGAGTGAAGTTCTAGCTCCACTGGTAGGCCTCCTGAAGGCCCCTGGGTTTTGTTCACCATGACCGTTTATGCACAGGACACTTTACTGCCCCAGTTCTCATGCAGGAGCACAAATAGGGGGCAGATGAGGTGCACTGGGCCAAATGCTCCCCCATGTGGGTGCAGGAAGAGGTGGGGCAACCTGCCATGACTAAAACCCCAGCCTGTAACCCAGCATGAAACCTCCAGTGCATAAACGGTCCATGTGACACAATTCTGGATAGAATGGGCTACTAGCCTGATCCAACATGGCTTCTGTTATGTTCTTATGTCTGGGGCAGTGATGCTCTGTATTCTTGGTGCTTGGGGGGCAACAGTGAGAAGGGTTCTGGAATTTCAGTCCTGTTGGTGGACTTCCTGATGGCCCTTGGGTTTTGGCCACTATGTGGCCCATAGCGTTGAATCAGGTGGGCCACTGGCTTCTCTTCCATTCTTAAGAATCTGAACATTCTTTTTAATGCTTCAAAGACTGGTTGTTCCGACTGACTCTGGTCAGGCCTGATTTAGATACAGGCCAGACTGTATGAAGCCTTAGCTTTTATCCGTCAGAGCCTTCACCTCCTGGCAAAAGGCAGACCTCCAAAATAGTTTTGTTCTTGGCAGAGTACAGAACTGAGAATTCTACAAGAGAAACTTTGCCCCCATTTCATCTTTTCGTGGAGAAGGAGGAGACGGCAGCTGAATCCTTGCATTGACTGAGCCGGCTAGAGAGTACCTGCTGTCTTCAGCTCTTCACTTATTTGCTGGCTTCACACAAGAAAACGGCACACCCCATGCTCGAATAAAAGAATAACATAAACTCAAACATTGTTCTTCTACTTCAGACCAAGCCAGCTACTCACTTCAGTTCATCCGAAGGTCACCCAAAACATCCTGTGAGTGACCCTAATACAGTGCTTCTCAGCCTGGGGGACGGGACCTCTTTGGGGGTCGAACGGCCCTTTCACGGCGGTCTTGGCAGAGCAAGCAGCTTGGCCGAGGGTGGGGGGTGCTGCTAATGTTGCCGCTCCTCCTGCACGTGGAAAAGAGTGAGATCGGCATGGTGGGACAAGAGGCAGAACTGAACTGGAAAAAAAAACAGTTTCTATACAATCCTGAACAATGGATCTTCATGCTATTGGTCAGTTTCGGTTCAATTTCTGCGAAAGAACCCTTGCCTAATTCTATGGTTGGGGGGTCACCACAACACGAGGAACTGTGTTAAAGAATTACAGCATTAGGAAAGTTGAGACCCACTGCCCTAATACGTTGTTTGTTAGGCTTTTTCATTTGTGTTTGACGTTCAACAATGTCATGCAATGCCTCTTGGGTAATTTTTCACATTCATGTTTTTTGTGAGTAGCTGTTGGCCTTTCTTGTATCTTGATGCATATATTCTTTCCCTGTAATAGTGGATGCTTTCCCAGCAGAGAGCCAGTGTGTTGTCATGGCACCCTTTAATCTGGAGAGTCGGGCTGGATAGCCGACTCCTCTTCCACATGCAGGCAGCTGGGTGATCTTGGGCCAGTCACAGTTCTCTGAGAGCTCTCTCAGTCACCCCTGCCTCACAGGGTGTCTGTTGCAGGAAGATGAAGGGGAAAGTGTTCATAAGCTACTTTGAGACTCCTTCAGGTAATAAAAAGCAGGATACAAAAAAACAGCTCTTGTTCAATAGAGTTTCCATAGATTTTCCATTGTTAAATAACGGTAGCAGTTTCTCTCCCTTGGTGCTATTGTACTTTTGATGAGATGTCCTTCCATTAAACATAATTGTTTATGCTTTTAACATAGATTGACTTAAGATAACGCTCTACGTTTATTTTACATAAATATACATGTAATAAAATAAAAATAAAATGGATAATTCTAAAGGAGAACAATTAACCAAGCCCATTAAAATGGCTGGACCGGATGCTGGCAAGGAATCTCTTGCCATGCTCTAGATGAGTTTCCCACAGTTATGCATTTTCAAACTCCTCTTCTAACCTCCTCAGCTCGCCCGTCTACCCAATGGGGTTCACAGTCTGGGTTAACTAATCAATGCAGCTCAATCTCAGTGTGGCCAAAATTGTGAAGGCCACAGACTGGGGGCCGTGAACAGACAAGACAGATCCTTCTGACTGCAGGTTCCTGAGGTCTCAAGCAATTCACATCAACTGCCCTCTAAAAATACGAGTATTGTTGTCTGTGATTATTTACAGTGCTTGCTGATACACCATCACTGATACAGGAACCCTCTCTGGCAGGGGCGGGGCTAGGAGGACGTCCCCTTTCTGCCTTCTGTAGAGACAGTCCATTTAAGGGTTAAAGGGACAGAGTCTCCTTTTCCTTGATTCCTAGAGTGACCCGAAGAGACATGAGAAGCTACACATGTATATATGTATGTAATGTGTGATGATGATGGTGTTATCCGTTCAGTCGTGTCCGACCACTTCTTTTAATTGGTTCATGGTCATCCCTGTATCGTCTTTGATCGTGTCCAGCCAGCGGATCCTTTGGTGACCACAGCAGGGGCTCATGGGTAGTGTAGTCCACGGACACTGGAGAGGCACTGTTTGGCCACCCCTGCCATAGAGCTGGCCTTCTGTAGGAGCTGCTTTCTCTAGGAGAACTGATCCTTGTCTGGGGATCAGTTGTCATGCCCCTTAACCTCCAGTCCCCACCTGGAGCTTGGCAACCCTTGAACAAGCAGGGAATGGCCGGTGGGCAGGAGCCTTCTCCCCCCCCCCTTTTCCCACCGTCTGCAGTTACTCCCGAGTAGTGACACTGGACTGGCTGCTTGCAGGGGAGATGCTTCAAGAGCCGAGGCAGGGAGCGCGTCCTGGCGGCGTCCTGGAGTGGCTCCCTCAAAGGGTTAAAGGGAAAGAGTTCCCATTCCTAGAGAGGCTGCCGCCAGGAAGGTCATGTGACTGGCCAGAGGCTTCCGGGGGGGGGAGCTGCCTGCCTGTTCCCCAGGCGGAGAGTCCAACCGGTTCAGTCGGAGGCGTCGCTGGATGGAGGGCCGGCGAGGGAGCCCCTGCGAAGGAGGCAGGCAAGGGGGTGGCCAGGGGGGGATTCAGGGAAGGCGCCTGGGGGGGGGGACGGGGACCTCCGTGGGGCACAAGGCCACAGAGCCCCCCCGCTCAGCAGCCCTTTTTCCCAGGGGGAGGGGAGATGGGCAGTCATTCCGGGGGATCCCCAGGTCCCCCCTGGAGGCTGGCATCCTGGCAGAGTCCCCCTCCCAAGCAGCCCTTCTCTCCAGGGGAACTGGTGTCTGCAGTCTGCAGAAGAGCTCCAATTCCGGGGCTCTCCAGGTCCAGCCTGTGGACTGGCAGCCCTAAGTCCCCCCTCCCTTTTCTCCAGGGGAACTGATCTCTTTAATCTGGAGATGTTATTAATCCCGGGGATCCCCAGGGCCCACCTGGAGATTGGCATCCCTGAGTCCCCCCTCCCAAGCAGCCATTTCCTCCAGGGGAACTGATCTGGCAAGGCTGGCATCCTAGCCTGCCCTCCAAGCAGCCAATTCCTCCAACTACCCTTCCTGTCTTTGTAAATAATATTGTTAAGCAGTTGGTTGGCAAAAACCCATCCGTGCCATTCCGACAAAGGGTTTTATTTCAGAAAGGATAGTGCTACAACTTCCCAAAAAGTTCCAGGGCTGAATAAAGCCAAAAAGCAGTGACAGGGTGGGGCAGGGGGCTTCATTTATTGAAAAAGAAAAACACACGACTAGGCTAACACAATCTCTGAGGAAGCAACATTTCTTTTTCCAGGAAAAATCTAATTCAGAGTGAGGATGGATTGGTTTTTTTTTTAACTTGAATTTGCTCTCCATGGAGGTCTTACTATTCTTTCTTTTACTCTAGAGGCTGATTGACCCCAGGACAAGGTCAAGGGAGACCCACAACACCATATGCTTGAGAAAAACAGCAGAAAAGTATCATTGGAACAAAATGGAAAAAGAGAGATTGAATCCAGTTCCCAGAATTCTAAATAGTTTGGTGCTTGATAGACACCAAAGGGTTGACGTAGAGGAGAATCAGGGAGTGTAAGGAGAGCTCTGCTGAGAATTGCATCCTTGCTGTTCATTAACAAATCCACACAGTGGAAAAAACATATAATAGCTTAATGTGTGGAAAGGACTTTTCTCAGAGTGACATCCATCTACTCATGAACAAATCCATACTGGGAAGAAAGCATATAAATCCTTGGAGTGTAAAATGAGCTTCCCTCAGAATTCAGAGGATACCTATCAACGTGTCCATGTAGAAGAGAAACCATATAAATGCTTGGAGTGTGGAAAGAGCTTTTCTCGGAGTTCAGACTTTACTACCCATCAACGCATCCACACTGGGGAGAAACCATATGAATGCTTAGAGTGCAGAAAGAGCTTTGCTCATAGTTCACAACTTAGATCCCATCAACGTATCCACACTGGGGAGAAACCATATGAATGTTTGGAGTGTGGAAAGAGTTTTACTCAAAGTTCACATCTTAAAGCCCATCAACGTATCCACACAGGGGAGAAACCATATAAATGCTTAGTTTGTGCAAAGAGCTATGCACAGAGTTCAGAGCTCAAAGCCCATCAACGGATCCATACTGGGGAGAAACCATATAAATGCCTGAACTGTGAAAAGAGTTTTACTCAGAGTTCACACCTTACAAAACATCAACGAACCCACACAGCGGAGAAAGTGTATAAAAGTTTTACCTGGAGTTCACAGATTGCTAAAAATAAATGTACTCTCACAGAGGAAAAACCACATAAATGCTTGGATTGTGCAAAGAGCTTCGCTCAAAGCTCAGAACTTATTACCCATCAACATATCCACCTTGGGGAGAAACCATATAAGTGCTTGGAATGTGGAAAGAGCTTTGCTCGGAGTTCAGAGTTTACTAAACATCAACGCATCCACACTGGGGAGAAACCATATAAATGCTTGGAGTGTGGAAAGAACTTTGCTCAGAGTGCACATGTTACCGTCCATCGACGAATCCACACAGGGGAGAAACCATATAAATGTCTGGATTGTAAAAAGAGCTTTGCTTGGAGTTCACAGCTTACTAAACATCAACGTATCCACACTGGGGAGAAACCATATGAATGCTTGGAGTGTGGAAAGAACTTTGCTCATAGTTCACAACTTAAATCTCATCAGCGTACCCACACGGGGGAGAAACCCTATGAATGCTTGGAGTGTGGAAGAAGCTTTGCTCAGAGTTCACATCTAAAATCTCATCAATCTGTCCACACTGGGGAGAAGCCATATAAATGCCTGACTTGTGCAAAGAGCTATGCTCGGAGTTCAAAACTTATATCTCATCAATGTATCCACACTGGGGAAAAACCATAAAATATGCTTGGATTTTGAAAAGACCTTTGCTCAGAGGTCAGAACTTACTACTCATCAACAACTCAACACTAGGGAGATTCTCTGTAAATGCCTGGAGTGTGGAAAGAGCTTTGCTTAGTGTTCACTGCATACTCCCCATCATTGAGCCCACACTGGGGTTGGGGGGAACCACCTAAACCCTTGGAATGTAGAATGAACTTTGCGCAAAACAGTTCTTGAGGTATGCCTAAGAACCCACTGAACATAGAAGTCATATAAGTGCTAGACCATATTTTGTATCAGAGAATTCACACAGATGAGGAACCATAGAAATATTTCCAGTGTTGCAAGATCTTCAGCTTCAACACCTATTTTACCAGACATCTGGAGCTTTTAAGCCAAATTAGGCCTCTATTCTACAGCTGTTAAACTGGTATAGGATAAGGCAGGGGTGTCAAATGTGAGGCCCAGGGGCCAGAACTGGCCTGTGCAGGGCTCTTACCTGGCTCACAAGCAACTGGTATGTATGGAAATATAAGGGATAATATAAGTTTTAATATAATACCTTTGGAGAAAACTTAGTCTTGCATACGATTAAATTATTGGGGCTTTTTATGAACTCCGCAGTAAATCAGTTGCTTTCACTGCTAGGAATCCATTGCTTTTGTTTGTATTTTGAGTAAAAAAATATATCATTAATCGGGTTTGTCTGTTCTTTATAAAGTTTATATCTCTGGTATCGGGTATTGCATTTCCTGGCACACAGCCTGGCCTGACAAAATGATATTTTTGGCCCTGAGCCTTCGGGGAGGGCGGTAAATCTAAATAAATAAATAAATAAATAAATATGTCTGATCTGGCCCTCGTAACAAAGAAATTAAGGCATGTTTTGTTTTCAACTAAAATATCTGAGATACAAGTTTTTTATAATGAGAAGACATCCTTAGAAGTGGAGTCGCAGACCTTGAAGATTAATAGATGAGCTCATCTCAGCTACCTGGTGACGAGTTGTAATCCGTGGCCATTTCCAGCCAGCACCTGGAGGATGGCAAGTGGACCTGATGAATAGGAAATTCTCTAAATCAGGGGTAGTCAACCTGTGGTCCTCCAGATGTCCATGGACTACAATTCCCAGGAGCCCCTGCCAGCAAACGCTGGCAGGGGCTCCTGCGAATTGTAGTCCATGGACATCTGGAGAACCACAGGTTGACTATCCCTGCTCTAAGTCAATCAAGGCAGTGAGCCAAACTAGAAGCAAGGCTAAGGGTAGATGCCTAGGAACTGGTTTAGGTGGCTCAAACCAGCTAGTCCAGCCAGAACCCACCCACCTCCCCAGCTTGATTCTAAGGGGACAGAAGATGGCCCCTTTTGAACCCAGGGCTGACTTCTTAGAACACCTGTAACCAATCACAAATGCTGAGGTGTGCCTCTTGTCTGGAAAAAGGACCTCAGAAGAGCCCTGCTGGATCAGGCCAGTGACGATCCATCTAGTCCGTAGCCACCAACTAGTTCCTTTGGATGGCCCACAACAGGGCAGAGAGGCAAAGCGAACCCCAAGACGGCCGTGGAACAGGAGTAGCGCTCGCTGGGCATTGAGTTTCTTGCAGGGTTAAAGGGGAGGTGTCTCTCCTCCCCTCCTAGGCAGGCTCCACAAAGCGGAGGTGTGTCCCAGTGGGCTGCGAGGGGCTAGGGACCCCCCGGGAGGATGGATGGTTTTAACAGGAGGGAAGAAAGAGAAGAATGTTTTCCTTTACAAAATCCTCTCCCTGCAAATGATGTTAAATTACCAAACTGTCATAATATCCAAATTAAGCCATATGATGCCATATGATAACCATTTGCTTTTGCCTTCTCTCTCTAGTGTCATGACCAGGGGTAGTCAAACTGCGGCCCTCCAGATGTCCATGGACTACAATTCCCATGAGCCCCTGCCAGAATTCGCTGGCAGGGGGCTCGTGGGAATTGTAGTCCATGGACATCTGGAGGGCCGCAGTTTGACTACCCCTGGTCATGATGGTTGTTCATGAGTCCGAGGAAGAGAATCGATCCTGGTTGGTCTTCCAGGAGCCTGACCGGACTCTGTTTCTGTTGGGCCCTTCAGGCCCACACGGCGACCCCCTTGAACATGACTCCCCGCTCGGGCTGGGCAAGGAGCCGCGCAGCCGGTGCCCGAGGAGCTCGAGCCAGGGAGCTCGGCCAGAAGCGTCTCTCCACGCAGTTCTGAGGGCGCAAGAGAAGCGTCTGCGGCGGAGGGTCCTCCTGGGCGGGGGGCTTCCTCCCTCCTGCAGACAGGGAGAGAGAGGGTTAAAGGGACAGAGTCTGCGTGCCTAGAGCGGCGCCCGTCCCGAAGGGCTCGTGACGTCACTTCCTCTGGCCCGCCCTTCCCAGGAGCCCCGGGCGTGCTCGGGAGAGGCGGGGCGGCGCCAGGTGAGGCCAGGTGAGCGAGGGCTCCTTTGTGAGATGCGCCGGTGGGGGGGGCTGCGCTGACCGCCCGCCCGTCGTCCTCTTGTTAGCCGGGAGACGCCGCTCTCCCCGGAGCCCTCCGCAGCTCTCCCCGAACTCCCTCTTCGGCACCTTCCCGTCCTTCTGGCCCTCCGCTGCGGCGCAGAAACCTGGACGGCGGGGCGGCTCTCCTCTCCCCTCCGCTGTGGCTCTCCGTCGTTTTGCTCCCTATTTGGGCGAGCTTTCCCTAAAGCGCCAGCTGTCCTGGCTGAGATCATGTGTGCCCCACTTTTCTCCCCACGGGGGCCCTTGGCGGGTTGCCGCGTTCTTCCCTCACCGGTTTGCCCCAAGAAGAGCCCTGCGAGGTGTGATTCGAATGCGTGGCCGTGTTGGTCTGAAGTCGTGCAGTGGAACCAGAGTCCAATTGGGCACCTTGAAGACCAGCCAAGCTTTCTTCGGGGCGTGAGTTGGGCTTGAAGGTGCTGCTGGACTCTGACTTTATCCTGCCAGGCATGTTAGCCTGAGGCTGTGCGTCTGGCCCAAGGCCCTGCAGCCAGCTGTTGTGGTAGGGAGGGGGCTCCAGCCTGGGCCTCCCAGGTCTAATTGGACCTTCTAATCTGGACAGGTCTTGCTGCCCCCTGATGGTTATTCACTCATTTCAGTTGAGGTCTGTTGTTGCAAAACAAAACAGAAATCCGGAAGGCTCACACCCTCGGTTCTCGTAGGAACTGTCATGACTCAGAGCTCATTGTTTTCTTTTCCAGATGTCACATATATGCATGTGTGTGTGGCAACATGCACGCCTACATGCACACATAAAATGTCAATCCAGAGCCCAGTCTTGGCTTTGCAGGAGCTCACGGGCCTGGCACATGGCTTTACAGAAGAATCTGGCAGAGTACGGAAGCAGCCCAGCGGTCCCGGGAAAGGCTGTTTGGAGAGGAAGGGAGGATGAGGAGAGAGTCAGACTCAGCCAGCTTTAAATCAGGAAACGGTTTTAATGCTGAAGAGGTTGGAAGCAGAAGGGAGTTGTGGGAAGGAACTGGGCAGAAGAAGACAGGAGACGACATCTTCCTTCCAGATGTGCAGTGCCAGCAATCCCGACAGTTCAGCTACCAGGAGGCTGAGGGGCCCCAAGATGCATGCAGTCAACTCCACCATCTCTGCTGCCAGTGGCTGAAGCCAGAGAGACACAGCAAGGAGCAGATGCTGGACCTGGTGATCCTGGAGCAGTTCCTGGCTGTCCTGCCCCCGGAGGTGGAGAGCTGGGTCTGGGAGTGCCGGCCGGAGAGCAGTTCCCAGGCTCTGGCCCTGGCCAAAGGCTTTTTCCTGAGCCAGGTGGAGGAGAAGAACCAGAACCTGCAGGTGAGAGGGATTCATCTTGGTACTCTGGGTGTGAGGGGTGGGGGCATGGGATATGATCAAGGTTACCATTGAAATTCACACTGATTACCCCAACTTTTTAAAACCCACCCTACTCGTTTCCTGTCCCCCCCCCCAATAACTCTCCCCTTTCTGTGATCCCCACCTCTGTTTCAGGCTCAGGAGATGTTTGCAAAGGAATATTACCATGGAGCAGCTTTTCCAGGTGAGATTGAAAGGGATGATGTTCCCTGTTGGTGGTCTCCTTGAGTGTAAGGGGGCTGCTTTTATGCTCCTCTATGGGAAAGAGGCTGTGCTTCAGCTTCTCAGTTTAGTCAGGTGCTTTCAAAATTATGATTGATCTTACTAGGTATTCAGTGCCAGGGTAGGAAAAATTTTGTCAGATAATAGGATTGGGTCATCCCCTATAAATGCCCATGTTTGGCAGTATTTACAGAAGCAGAAGGATGGGACCAGTGAAAAATACAGAATGGTCATGAAAGCAAAGGGGCACCTGTCTGGTCGTCCAATTCTAGCGTGGTCAGTAGATACACAAGGAGTCTTCAATCTTCAGATATCCTTTCTTTAACGAGCAGTATTCTTTCATGATTCCCAACACGTTTTGCTAGATAGCACTTTCTCTTGGGATTCCAACAAAAATAAACAAAACAATGGCTAGTACTAAAGCATAAACAATATTTGTAGTAAAAAAAAATTAAGCCATGTGATGAATACATACTGAAAATCAATACAATAGGATATTCAATTCTAGTAGAATATTTCTGCAGCCAACCACTGTAAACACAAACAAATATGTTAGGAAAATTATAGCTGTTAAAATCCAAGAGACCGCAAAAATGTAACATCTGATCTGATCCTGTTAGAAACGTACAAGGCTAATGAAAAACATGTTGAGCATTTGAAGTCTGGGGGTCAGATTGAGCCTCAGTGGTTGGGGTGTAAAGCTCTGCACCTAACGCCTTGTCCAGTGAATACAGTTCAGTTGTGTCCCTGAATGCAGGAAGCTGTTTGGGAGACACCTTCTAGTCCAGCTTCTCGTTCCCTGAGAGCCAGTTTGGTGTAGTGGTTAGGAGTGCGGACTTCTAATCTGGCATGCCGGGTTCGATTCTGCGCTCCCCCACATGCAACCAGCTGGGTGACCTTGGGCTCGCCACGGCACTGATAAAACTGTTCTGACCGGGCAGTGATATCAGGGCTCTCTCAGCCTTACCCACCTCACAGGGTGTCTGTTGTGGGGAGAGGAATGGGAAGGCGACTGTAAGCCGCTTTGAGCCTCCTTCGGGTAGGGAAAAGCGGCATATAAGAACCAACTCTTCTTCTTCTTCTTCTTCCCCACAGTTAGCTACCTAGAGTCCCTAGAAGGTTCACAAGGAGAGGACCAGATCCAAAGCATCACTCCGTAGAAAAATGTGTCTACACAAGGAGGTTCCACTGGAACACCTTGTCTGTGATGGAACCTCCATCCAAGGAAGAATCTAGAATGGCTTAATAACAGGGCAGGTCTGTTTCCTCATGAAGTGATTTCTGTCCTGTCAAGCAGCTAATGGCCTTATTTACTTGGCTGTGCTTTTGCCTTCCAATTTTTCCCCTTTATTCTAGAGGCTGAGGGTCCCCAGAAAAAGTCTGAGGGAGAAACGCAACACCATGTACTTGAGGAAACACAGCAGAAGAGATTCAGTAAAACAGAATGGAAGAGGGGGGATGAATCCTCTCCTCAAGGTCCTGAATGCCAGGTGTTTGAAAGTCATCACAGAATCAGCATAGGGGAGGAGCCTCATAAATGCTTGGAGAACGGAAGTAGCTTTGCTCCAAATTGCATGCTTGTTGTTCATCAGCAAATCCACACAGAGGAGAAGTCATATGAATGCTTAGAGTGTGGAAAGGGCTTTTCCCGCCGTGACACCCTATTTTCTCATCGACGAATCCACACTGGGGAGAAACCATACAAGTGCCTGGAGTGTGGAAAGCGTTTTGTCCGGAGTTCAGATCTTAAATCCCACCAACGTACCCATACAGGGGAAAAACCCTATGAATGCTTGCAGTGTGGAAAGAGCTTTGCTCAGAGCTCACACCTTTCTATCCATCAACGTACCCACACAGGAGAAAAACCATATAAGTGCTGGGAGTGTAGAAAGACTTTTGCTTACAGTACACATCTTATTATCCATCAACGTATCCACACTGGGGAGAAACCATATAAATGCTTAGATTGTGAAAAGAGCTTTACACAGAGTTCACAGCTTACAAAACATCAACGTATCCACACTGGGGAGAAACCATATCAATGCTTGGAGTGTGGAAAGCGCTTTGTTCGGACTTCAGATCTTAAATCCCATCAACGTACCCACACAGGGGAGAAACCATATGAATGTCTGGAGTGTGGAAAGAGGTTTTCTCAGAGTTCACAGCTTACAACTCATCAGCGTATCCACACAGGGGAAAAACCATATAAATGCTTGGTATGTGGAAAGAGCTTTATTCTGAGTTCAAAGCTTACTCTCCATCAACGTGTCCACACTGGGGAGAAACCATATAAATGCTTGGAGTGTGGAAAATGCTTTCCTCGGAGTGACAGCCTAAATGTTCATCAACGAATCCACATGGGGACAGGGAAGTGTCCAAATAAACAATTGGAATATATCTAAGAATTCACACATGGGAGGAAACCATATTAACGCTAAGCCATGTTTAGCATCAAAAATTCTCAGAAGAGAGAAAGCATACATAGTTCTAGCATTGGTAGATCTTCATCCTCAAAGCCAAACTTGAGGACATCATCATCGGTAGTTGTTTTGTTGGGCAGCGGTTGAACTGGTACTGCCTAAGGCACATTCAATTCTGTGTTAAAATATTTTGAATACAGTTTGCTATAAAATGTGAGTTATTTGTCCTGTCCTGTGAATCCATCTTATGGAGTCATGTCACAGACTCTAGTCACTAAGCCACCCTGGTTCTACTACCTCTGTGAGACCTTTAAATCTCCTTTGTTTTGTAAAGAAGGAGGTATCTTTCATTTTACGATTCTGGCAGCTGCAGTGCACATATCGTAACAGATCAGGGAAATGGTTAATATTTTATGGAATTGCTGTCCTTTCATGATCAATGTGACAGCAACAGAGGGTATAGTTTTCTTTTGTCTTAGTCATTGTTCTAACTGTTTTTAGGTAGAGGGCCCGCTTGGTGTCTGGAGAACTGGATTTGATTCTGCACTCCTCCACGTATAGTCAGCTGGCTGATCTTGTGCCTGTCACAGTTCTTTCAGAGTTCTCTCAGCCCCACCTATCTCACAGGCTGTCTGTTGTGGGGAGAGGAAAGATTGGTCATTGTACATCGCTTTGACACTGCTTTGAGTAGTAAAAAGTGGGGTACCAAACTAATCTCGTTAAACACAGTGGGGAACCTTATTGGGTGGAAAAGTGGTATATAAATGTTTTAGATACAATAATATCTAAAGGCTTCATGAAGGTTGCATTCACATTTGTCTTTCAGATGTACTGTTAGAACAACCTGCCAAGAAGAAATTGTAGGTAAAAAAGAACTAGCTCAATGTAGCATTTGCTTCAGAAAGGGGGGCATGGGTTCTTGTGGATAGTGTCCTCCTTGTGTCAGTGATTAGGGGAAGAGTTGCTGGCTTTGACCAGAAAGATCCTGGAGGATGTTTCTGCTGTCCAGAATCCAAACTGGCCTAATTTCTCAAGTAAAGATGCCAGTAAGGGGGACCCAGAATAGAACAGCTTTGGATAGGAGGAAAATCACACGGCCTCTTTGTCATGGACCAGCCAAGCCTAGGAGAGCACAGAGATACGGAAAACTCCTTGGAGGAAGAGGCAGCCAGCAGGCCTGTCCTCAGTCCTAAATGATTTGGTCCCCAGTTATTTGAAGGAGTGCCTTCTCCCATTCAGACCTGCCCAAGCACTGAGATTTCAAGGAGAGAGGCCTTCTTGGAGTTCTGTCTCTCTCAGAGGTGCAAGGGGAGGTGCCTTGCAGGAGGGCCTTTTCTGTGGTGGCCCCTGGACTGTGGCACAGCCACGCTTGGGTGACTTGCCAGGCACCTTCATTATATGGTTTTTGGCACCTGGTAAATACACACCTCTTCATCCAGGTCTTTGATATCCAGTTCCCTCGGTGAGCTGTCCTGCCAGGGTGTGAAAGAGGGAGGGGGTTATGTTTTAAATGTTTATAATGTAATTTAAATTATTTAATTCTGTATTGTGTGGTGCCCTGGGACCTTTGAGTGAAGGTTTGGGTATAAATTCCTATATAAAATAAACCCACAGACGCAATGCAGTCTCGGAGGGGCCAGACATAGATCCTCAGCCAGGAATCAGCACACTGGATCCTCAGCCTTCCAGCGTTATCAGTTCGCCCTCTGCCATTACCAGAGCCTTGGGAATTCTGTCAGAGAAAGATGAGGTGCAGCACAGCACCAGCCCAGCATCAACAGTGAGGATGAGTGCTTGCAGGAGCAGGACTGAGGTAGCCGGCAGGTGCAGGATGCAACACGTGACTGACGGGCGGGCGTGGCTGTGAGGAAGCAACTGTTAGCAACTGATCTGGCAACTGTTAGCAACTGATCTGGCTGCCGGAGTGGCTTCTTTTCCTTGACACTGGCTTGTACCTTTGTGACCTTGTTCTTGGATTTCTCTTTGGATCCAAAGCTGTGAGTGTCACCTGACCTGTGTCTGAACCTTGGAACTTATTTTGACATCAGACCCTGGAATTGCTGTACAAACTCTGATGTCTAGAAACCGCTTTTTGGTGCCAGCAAACAGGACACGCTTGTAGACTAGAAACAGCCTAACCCATATTAAAGAATATTATTCTAGAGACCAGCCAGGAAAACATCTGGTCATGGCAAGAATGTCCAGACTTCACAGAAGGAAGGATACAGTTCAAAGATGGGAGGTGAGTATCGGTTGAGGGCCAAGAGATATTCATAGATAGGAGAACCGCATAATAACTGTTTTTAGATAGACGTGGTTATGGTAAGAAGCTATAGGAATGAAAAAAACAGGTTTTATGTATTTTATGATGATGAAGACATTCATGTCTAGATAACTCTGCATGGGGCTTGAAGTTTTAAGATAGTATTAACCAAGAATGTGAACCTTTATTAAGGGAGACAGTGAAACGAAAAGTATTTGTTAGGTGGTGTTAACAATCTGTAAGTATGAGAAATGGAATGTATTGGGAACGTCTCCTTAAAAAGGACACCTTGAATGTCTCCAGCTTATATTTGGATAAGATTAGATGATTTTATGAGCTCATCCTGTACCAATGTAGCAGTAATGGACAGGAGAGTTTTCTTTTGAGTGGATTGTAATTAAAGATGCAAATAGTTATCTTGCAATAAAAGATCAAGTGGAAGCAAAGATCTAATAGTCTCACTTGTAATGTGAAGTAGGCATGCAACAGACAGAGTATTGGTGAGGCGTACCTCGTTCTGGGAATAAAATCATTTGATACAGGAAAGATAATGGGAAATGTAGAATTTCATAAGAATCAACCTACAGCTGACTCAGGCCTGAAGAGAAACTCACATAAAGGGAGGGAAGGGTGTATTAACACAGGATATGTTCCCCCAACCAAGGCTAGAAGACCATCAGCAGCTCCACTGGTCCCCACCTTACCAGAGATTTGGTCTTTCAGGGGCCATGACACCCTCCTTGGGCAAGGGATGCTCTGGGGAAGAGAACATTCCTCCACAGGACAAGCTGTTGTCGGTTCTCCAAAGTCCCTCCCTCTTGACTAGCCATTGGCCCATCCTTCTGCTTCAGAGTCAGAATCACACACAGAGCTGGAAGAGACCCCCAAGGACTATCCAGTCCACCCCTCTTCTCGGGGACTTGGAAACCACATCCTCCTAGCAGGTGTGCATCCAGTATCCTCCTAGAAACTTACAAGGAAGGAGACTCCTCCACCCTCCGAGGCAGCCCATCCCACCCACAAACAGCTCTCACCCTCAGAAAACGCTTCCTAATATTTAAGCAGAACCTCCTTTCTCATCATTCGAACCTATGGCGCTTAGTCCTTATGGCTAAAGATGCAGCAAACCAGTTGGCCCCCGCTTGGACATGGCCACCTTTAATGTAATTGAACGCAGCTAGCCTATCGCCCCCTCCCTGCCTCTTCTCCAAGTGATGCCCACCCAACCCTTCCCTCCCAAGGGGGAAATCAGATTTTAAAAGAACTCCAAACCCCACTAGCCTAGTTGGGGGTGCTACTCCTAGCCAGTAGAACCCACAACTGCTCATGGTATTATTTTATAACTAGGGACCAATCCCGTTGCATCCAGGAATACAACAGGCGCTAAATTGGGGATGGGGGGTGGTGGAAGAATTCGGTGGGTGGCCACTCCCTCCCCCCCCCCTTGCAGGGGCAGCTCCAGCAGGGATCTGCAGCCTCTGAGCCTCGGAGGAAGGTGGAAGGAGGAGGGGGTGGTCAGGGGTGGGGCATGGAAGGCAATTGGCTGGCCACTGGACAAACTAGGAAGCTGGTTGGAGGAGGGGGCACTCAGGGGCGGGACAGCTGCCCTGAGTGGCTGTTGAGCCCTGAGTGGCACTTAAGAAGTGACACCAGCTCCTCCTCCAAGCCCTTGCCAGAAACATGTTTTCATCATTTTAACTTTGTACAAGTCCTTGTAAGAGCCTCTTGTGGCGCAGAGTGGTAAGGCAGCGATATGCTGTCTGAATCTGTCTGCCCATGAGGTTGGGAGTTCGATCCCAGCAGCCGGCTCAAGGTCGACTCAGCCTTCCATCCTTCCGAGGTCGGTAAAATGAGTACCCAGCTTGCTGCTGGGGGGTAAAACGGTAATGACTGGGGAAGGCACTGGCAAACCACCCCGTATTGAGTCTGCCATGAAAACGCTGGAGGGCGTCACCCCAAGGGTCAGACATGACTCGGTGCTTGCACAGGGGATACCTTTACCTTTACCTTTACAAGTCCTGTAAGAGGCAAGCCACCCGAGCCTGCTCTGCACGCAGGGGCGGCCTAGAACGGAGATAACAACAACAACAACAATGGTTTTATTCTGATTTTATGCTGTAATGTAAACGGCCACGAGCTGGCTGGGCTGAGTGCGGCAGTCTATAAATAAATATGAGGAAATAATAATTAATAACAATCATCAAAGTGTAAGCTCCGGTTTCCACGCCCGCTTTGCCAGGCGCCCCTCTGAGGCAGGGTCCCCACCACAGGGAGGCCGTGGCCACCGAAGGGTTAAGGGCACCGAGCCGCCGCTCCTAGAGAGGCCTGGGCCGAGGGGGGCACGTGACCGGGCGCCTTCCGGGTCTGGCTGAAGCCGCGGCGGGGCGGGCTTGGCTGGCTGGCTGGCGGACTCCGGGAGGCAGGTGAGCAGGTGAGCAAGGAGGCGGGGCGGGGGCGTCTTGGGCCGGGGGGGGGGTCGCCGGGGGTCCGGCTGGTGCCTGCCTCGCTCGCCCCCCGGTTTGGGACCGTCCCTTCCGGAAGGCGGTAAGCAGAGCCCCGTCCTGCCTGCGCGGCTGAGCGGCGGGAGGAGCCCAGCAGGAGCCCCAGTCCCAGCGTCGGCCTTCAGGAGCCACAGCGCGCTTCTTCCACCCGCTGCCCGTGTCGGAGAGAGGCGTGCACACACACACACACACACACACACACACACACACACACACACACACACACCGCCCTCACCTAAACAGCAGTCTTGGCTTTGCAGAAAGCAGGTCGCCGAGGGGGCCCTTTCCTTTTTGCACTTTTTATTTTTTAAAAAAAGAAGAAACAGGCGTACAGAAAAGAAGCGGGGAAGAGGTTGTTTGTGGCAAACTGTTTGCGCTGTGTGTTATAATTAAAAGGTAGGTTGGTAAGCAGCAGATTTCCTCCTCCTCCAACTCCTCATCAGTCAAATGTTTAACATAATTCTCTCTGCTTCCTTATCTAAATCAGTACTTGTTGATACTGAATAGAATGAGTTGGTTTATATGCCGCTTTTCTCTACCCGAAGGAGTCTCAAAGCGGCTTACATTTGCCTTCCCTTGGACCTGGCTTGCCAGATTAGAAGTCCACACTCCTAGCCGTTACACCAAGCTGGCTCTCAGTTTACCAAATCTGTAACTTCTAATTCTTTATGAGATTATCTCTTAAATATATATATATGTTTCTCATTGTAAACAGGCACTTGCCTTTGTCAGGCAGCAGAAGAAGGTGATCCAGGTGAAGCCTGTTTGGAGAGGAAGGGAGGATGAGGAGGGAGCCCGACTCTTCTGTCCCTGACATGAGAAAAGGCCTGGCTGACACCAAGGCCAGAAGTAGAAGAGAGTTGTGGGGAGGAATTGAGCAGAAGAGCACAGGAGATGATGTCTTCCCTCCAGATGTGCATTGCCAGCAATTCCGGCAGTTCAGTTATGAGGCTGCCCAGCGGCCCCGGGAGGTCTGCAGCCGACTCCACCATCTGTGCCGCCACTGGCTGGAGCCGGAGAGGAGCACCAAGAGGCAGATGCTGGACCGGGTGACCCTGGAGCAATTCCTGGCCGTCCTGCCCCCGGAGATGCAGGGCTGGGTCAGAGGATGCGGGCCAGAGAACAGCTCCCAGGCAGTGGCCCTGGCCGAAGGCTTCCTCCTGAGCCAAGTGGAGAAGGAACAGGAACAGCAGGTGAGAGGGATTTATGACATAGGGGCGGCGGGGGGGGGGGAGAAAACAGAAAACAAACAAGAATACCCTTTAAATCCACACAGCTTTTTTAGACTCCCCCCCCCCCCGTGTGTGTTTCCTCTTCCTTTTCAGTCTCCCCTACTTCTTTTTCAGGCACAGGAAAAGGCCATGTGGGAGCATTTCTGCGGAGCCACTTTTCTGGGTAAGACGGGAAAAGGTGTCGTTCCCACTAGACGGCCTCCTGACGGTCTGTGGGCCACCTTGATGTCCCACAAAAGACACTCCCCTCCACGTTGTCCATTCAGAGGTTCCGTTTGGGGAAGTAAAAAGCCTGAGTCAACTTAAAATCCCTGCAAGATGATGGGACGAATCCAGTAAAAGAAGTGAAAACAAATAGGTCATATGGTGATAGCTAATGTCACAAATGGGGGGGGGGGAGTGTGTAGGGCTGATAAAGGGATACAAAATCCTCAGTTTTTAGGATCTCCTATTTCGGGGAGCCACCAGCTCCTGCCAGTCATTGTTTGACCAGAGTCCCAGAATTCCCTATGGAGAATTGCTCAACTCATCTCCCCAGCTTTCTGTTCCCATGCTCTGGGCAAGATGGCCTCCCATCACACCTTTGGATGGTTTGGTTATTTCCTTCCCGCCTAGAGGGATTAGCTGTAAAGGGTCCTATCCTTTGAAAATAAGAACTGTCCTGTGTGAACCTAAATTGGGCATAGGCGTGGGGGGGGGAGGGGATTGGACTTGCCTCTATCATGGCCTTTTGATCCCTGTTGCTTTTGTCCTCAGTGTCCCAGGAGTCCTATGATGCTGTGGGTTCTCTTCTGAAATAAACTATTGAGTTTTTTTATTGCCCAAGCTCTGAGTCTGCCTGTTTAGGGGAGGTTTACCACAGTGTACGACACCTTGCGGCATAGTCATGTTTGATGCTTGTAAGTCAAGAGCCTTTTGCTACCCAGATTTTGACATGGCATGTCCAGGATTGCTAAACCTCCAAAGGATGTTGGTGGAGGGGGGCAGTTGGGTGCTTTCAAAACAGTTTTCTCTGACTAGGTGTTAAATGCCAGGGCCAGAAAAGTTCTCAGATGATCTCGTAAATGCCTCTGACTTGGCACTCACTGGCCTCATCACTCCCTTTGAAAGTATGATTCTTAGAAGCAATTGTTATATATTATGAATAGTTTTAACAATGTTTTAATTTATACTCTCTTTCCAACTGGAATTCAAGGCAGAATATATATGTATGATAAAATAGAACCTTCAGACGGTCAGTGAGCAGATTAGAGGATAACGCCAGGCAGCCAGCCGATTACAAAACAGGATAACCCTCTTACCCCCTCCCCACCTCCTCCCGAGGAACTGAAATGCGAAGAGCCCCAGAAGTACAGGATGGCTTCCATGCCCCTTCTTTTACTTTCAGGTGGTGCCAGGCATTCTTTGCCGTCTCTGTGGGGCATAGAAGAAGTAGCTTTTGTGCAGCCTGATCGAGTAAGTGTGGAACTCTGGATCATGCCCCTGGGTGCCTCTCCTCACCTTCCCTTTATCAGGGAGAATCTCCTTCTGTCTGTTTTCTGTGCTTCTCGCTAGATAGCTACAAGTGCCCTATCTGGCCCAGGAACATCATGCCACAGTGATCCATGCAATGTTCCCCTCCAGGCTTGATTAACTCTCTCCACGTGGACCTTCCCTTGACCCTGCTCTGGAAACTACAGCTGGTCCAGACAGCCTATAAAAGGCCAGTCTTGTGGCAGAATTTCAGATCCAGTTCAAGGTTTTGGTACGAACCTTCAAGGCCATTTGCGTCCAGGCCCCACATATCTGAGAGACCACTTAACTAAACATGGAGAGCATTACAGTCAGCCAACGTGAACCGGCTGAGGCTCCCTGGCCCTAAGGAAGTAAGCTGGACCTTTTTGGCCCTGGCTCCTACCTGGTGGAATGAGCTCCCAGAAGAGACCAGGGTCCAGAACTAAGTTCTGCAGGGCCTGCCAGATGGAGCTCTTCTGCCAGGCCTACTGTTGAGGCCAGCTGAACACACTTAAGTCAACTGATTGCCCCCCCCCCCCCGTCCATCATATCTGCGGAAGACCCTAACTTCATCGGTGTTGATATTTTGTTAACTTTGTTTTTGATTTGTTAATTCTAAACTATTTAAGGTTATTATGGATTTGATGTAATTAAATGTCTTCAGCCTCTGTTATGCGCCACCCTGAGACAGCTACTTCAAGAGGGGCGGTATAAAAGTTGAAATATAAATAAATACAAATTAAAATGGAGGTTTGAATGCTGAAAGAGCCTCTTGTGGCGCAGAGTGGTAAGGCAGCCGCCTGAAAGCTTTGCTCATGAGGTTGGGAGTTCGATCCCAGCAGCCGGCTCAAGGTTGACTCAGCCTTCCATCCTTCCGAGGTCGGTAAAATGAGTACCCAGCTTGCTGCTGGGGGGTAAACGGTCGTGACTGGGGAAGGCACTGGCAAACCACCCCGTATTGAGTCTGCCATGAAAACGCTAGAGGGCGTCACCCCAAGGGTCAGACATGACTCGGTGCTTGCACAGGGGATACCTTTACCTTTACCTTGAATGCTGAACATCATCAGTTTATAATAGGCCTTAGAAGGGGAAGAATTCTTCCATCATCTGTGACGATAGAGGAGCTTGTTAAGTAATTTGTTTCTCTTTCCAGGGCCGGGTGACTTTGGAGGAGGTGTCTGTCCGTTTCTCGGAGGAGGAGTGGGCTCTGCTGGATCCGGACCAGAGGAGGCTTCACCAGGAAGTCATGGCGGAGAACGGCCAGAACGTGGCCGCTCTTGGTAAGGCTCCCCTGGCTCTCCATCGGCAGAGGCTGACGTCATTGCTGCCAAGAAGGACCCCAGCCCTGACGTGGCTGCCCTGGCCTCTCTGAGATGTGAAGCAGGCTGGTCCTGGTTAGCACATTTGATGGGAGACCACCAAGGAAGTCCAGGGTTACGGTGCAGAGGAAAGCAATGGCCAAACACCTTGACAGCCCTACAGGGCCGCCAACAGGCAGCAAAGTCTTGACAGCCCTTCCCACTGCCACTTTTTTTGTCACCAGGAGTGGCTGGTTTGAAAGTCTGAAGGTTGTTTATGGTTGGACTGTCTGGAAGTCACTGGTCTGCTTCTTTCCCCAAAGGAGGAGGAGCTCTGGTTCCCAAACGTGATCCTGTTTCCCTCTTGGAAGAAGCAGGCGATCCACCCATCCAAGAAGCAGAAGAAACAGAGAAATCTGCCGGTATCAGTTTATTCTGGGGTAGGAGTGGGTGTGACTCCTCTTGCGCTGAGGCAGCTGGTGGGGGGAGGGGAGGGGATTTCTCAAGAAGCACAGCCCACAAATGGCCAGGGAAGCTCTCTCAAATGTTAGTCAAACCAGGGAACAAAATGCTGTCTTGTTTGTGCCTCACCTTGGCGGGAAATATTTCTGTGCTGCTCGGCTGTAGTCCACATAATTTACTCCTCTCCTGCCTCTCCGTGGACCTGCTCAGCTTGGCTCAAAAATCAAAGCATCAGTGATCAATTTTTAAAGCCAGGGGCAGATAAAAGAAGAGTGACAAACGTCCTCTGTGTGGCCTCAAAACTGTCCCGAGAAAGACCACGAGACAGCTAAAAAGATAACCCTGTGAGAACAAGCTTGGCTGGAAAGGCCTGTTTTGGCCTGATTTTGAAATGAGAGGAAGGTGCCCTCCACGTGACCTTCAATGGGGACATGTTCCTGGGATGAGGGGCCACCACCCAAAATGCCCAGTCTCTGGTCTCCAACTGCTCCAGCCCTGCAGGCAGGGCCACAAAATGCAGGGTTTGGAAGGCCAAAATTATTGGCAGTATGAGGAAGAGCAAGGTGAGCTTTATAAGTTTGGATCTCGGAACTGGCCTTCATGCTTCAGGTGTAAACCTTTGCTCCAACCATGCTGTCTAGTGTATGCAGTTCTATGAGACACTTTCTAGTCCAGCCTCCCATCTCCCAAATCGGCCACCTAGAGTCCCCGGAAGGTTCACAAGAAGAGCAGATCACAGAGGCAAGGAGATTCCAGTGGCCCCCTCCCTGTCTGGCATGGGAATATCCTCCAAGAAAGAATCTGTACCTCATTAAGAGAGTATATGAAAGGCAGCCCAAGGTGACCTCTGCACACTAAGGAAAGCAACGTTAGTAAATGAGTTATTCAAATGCAGTATGTTTTAGATTTGGTTTTGTGAATGTTTCTAACGTTCTAACAAGAGAAAATTAGTCTAATTTTTATAAAGAAGATTTCTTTATGAAAGAGGATGAGAAACAATTATATTTAAACAGTTCTAGTAAGCCAAGTAATGGTAACAATGTATTGAATGAAAACAATTTTTGGAAAAGTTATCAGGTTAATACAAAATACATTATAGTCATGCTCCATTTTTTTTTAATCACATTTGCATTATGATCAGGCTCTGAAACAAATACCACTTTTCATATGTCCGTGAAAACATGACATAAAAAGCCAGGCAGGAGTTGTCTCCCCTCCAGGTGATTTCTGTCCTGTCATAACAAAGAGTCTTCTTTGTTTGAGACTGCTTTTGCATGAAACTCTTTGCCATCTTTTTGTCTTTATTCTAGAAGCTGCTGCTATCCACACCAAGTCTGAGGGAGAACCACAGCAGCCTCAGCTGGACAACAAACAGCAGGACAAAAACGCTGGAAAGAAGTGGAAAAGAGAGAAGGAATGCTCTGTTTTCCAGGGTGCGGAAACTGAGGTGTTGGGGACACATCAAGGAATTAATGCAAGGGAGAAACATTGTGAATGCTTGGGGTGTGGAAGAAGCTATGCATGGAGGGGAGGCCTTCCTGACTGTCAGCAAATCCATGGAGGAGAGACAGATAACTATTTGAAATGTGGAAAGAGCTTTGCTCAGAATTCCATGCTTGATGCTCAAGAAACCCACACCGAGGAGAAGTCATATAAATGCTTGGAATGTGGAAAAAGCTTTTCTCGAAGTTACACCCTAGCTACTCATCAACGAATCCACACTGGGGAGAAACCATATCAATGCTTGGAGTGTGAAAAGAAGTTTACTTACAGTTCACATCTTACTAAGCATCAACGTATCCATACGGGGGAGAAACCATATAAATGCTTGGAGTGTGGAAAGAGCTTTGCTCAGAGTTCACACCTTACAGCCCATCAACGTACCCACACTGGGGAGAAACCATATGAATGCCTGAAGTGTGGCAAAAGCTTTGCTTGGAGTTCACATCTTACTAAACATCAACATATGCACACAGGGGAGAAACCATATGGCTGCTTGGCTTGTGGTAAAAGTTTTGCTTGGAGTTCACAGCTTACGAACCATCAACATATTCACACAGGGGAGAAACCTTATGAATGCTTGGAGTGTGGGAAAAGCTTTACTTATAGTTCAGATCTTACTAAACATCAACGTATCCACACTGGAGAAAAACCGTATAAATGCTTGGACTGTGGAAAAGGCTTTTCTCAGAGCTCACACCTTATGGCTCATCAAAATATCCACACTGGGGAGAAACCATACGAATGCCTGGAGTGTGGAAAAAGCTTTGCTCAGAGTCCACAGCTTACTAAACATCAACGAATCCATACTGGGGAGAAACCGTACAATTGTTTGGTATGTGGAAAGAGCTTTGCTCAAAGTTCCAGTCTCGGTAAACATCAACGTATCCACACAGGACAGAAACCATATAAATGCTTGGAGTGTGAAAAAAACTTTGCTCAGAGTTCGCACCTTATGGCCCATCAACGTATCCACACTGGGGAGAAACCTTATGAATGCCTCGAGTGTGGAGAAAGCTTTGCTTGGAGTTTACAGCTTACTAAACATCGCAAAATGCACACAGGGGAGAAACCATATAAATGCTTGGATTGTCAAAAGAGCTTTGCTCGGGGTTCACAATATACTAAACATCAATATAGTCACTCAAGAGAAACCATGTAAATGCTTGTCTATATGGGAGAAGCTGTATAAATCCCTTGAAATGTGGAAAAGCTGCTGTTTTCATTGAATAACAATTAGAATCTAAAATTTTTGGTAAAGAAGAACATCCAAAGTATAAAAGACTGGTTTCAGGAGATTCATTGGCTTATGTAAAAGAGAAGCGTTAAAAGTTTAAGGCTTGAATCCCATTAAGTAGACAAGAATGCTTGAAATGCTTTATTTCATGAAGCAATTATGGAACTGCCTTCATCCTCGGAGCCCATCTTTGAACTTTTATAGTTTAGATGTTCTTTTATGTATAGAGTTTCAGTATTTAATTGTTATTCAGTAAAAACACTGAGGAGATTACATTTTGTAATGTTTTGGGCCTCTTGTGGCGCAAAGAGCCTCTTGTGGCGCAGAGTGATAAGGCAGCCGCCTGAAAGCTTTGCCCATGAGGTTGGGAGTTCAATCCCAGCAGCCGGCTCAAGGTTGACTCAGCCTTCCATCCTTCCGAGGTCGGTAAAATGAGTACCCAGCTTGCTGGGGGGTAAACGGTAATGACTGGGGAAGGCACTGGCAAACCACCCCGTATTGAGTCTGCCATGAAAACGCTAGAGGGCGTCACCCCAAGGGTCAGACATGACTCGGTGCTTGCACAGGGGATACCTTTACCTTTAATGTTTTGGGAAGGGCTGTAGCATCCTCACCTAACACATAATTATGTTTTTGTAATGTTTAAAATATCAACAGCCTCTTGTGGCGCAGAATGGTAAGGCAGCAGATATGCAGTCTAAAGTTCTGACCATGAGGCTGGGAGTTCAATCCCAGCAGCTCGCTCAAGATTGACACAGCCTTCCATCCTTCCGAGGTTGGTAAAATGAGTACCCAGCTTGCTGCTGGGAGGGTAAACGGTAATGACTGGAGAAGGCACCGGCAAACCACCCCGTATTGAGTCTGCCATGAAAACGCTAGAGGGCATCACCCCGAGGGTCAGACATGACCCAGTGCTTGAGTTCCCCTGGTCATGCCCCTTCCACACCCCAGAAGTCACACATTTACAGTGTCCAAAGTGTCACTAATAAAATAAAATGCTTATTAAATAAGAAGTCAGTCTCATTTTTGTGTGTGCAGTACCTTGCCTGAGCAAAACGAGGAAGCATCTTAACACTGAAACAAGGAAATATCGGAACCTTACCCAGCAGTTCTCGAGTGATATATTTGTGCGGCATTGCTTGCTGGAAATATTTTTTTCACTGAATAATCTCTGGATTATTCTCATTTCATAGCAAGATTTAAACAGGAAAGAAACAAGACTTTTAAAATTACTATGGACTCCGGGGAATGGGAGAGGACAGGAAGGCCTGCAGGGTCATTGTCCACAGGGTTGCGATGGGTCGGACACGACTTCGCACCTAACAACAACAACGCTTTATTGTATAAACAGACTTTGGCCATGCACAGATCGTTGGTTCCTTTCTGTCATATCGTCTGAAGGAGCACAATAAAACCAGAGTCCAGGAGCACCTTTAGGCCCAACCAGGATTTATTCAGGGCGTGAGCTTTGGAGGGCAAGCACCCTTCGTCAGACTAAGAACTGACCATCATGACAGTGAGAATAACTGTCATGATGGTCAGTTCTTAGTCTGAAGAAGAGTGCTTGCCCTCGAAAGCTCACGCCCTGAATAAATCCTGGTTGGGCCTAAAGGTGCTCCTGGACTCTGATTCTATTGAATTGACTGAGGACCCCTTCTTAGCAAGGGCTCCTTGCTTCTGACCTCCTTTCCCCTTCGTAATACCCCCTTTGCACTGATTAAAATGTTGTCTACTAGGGGTGTCCAAACTGTGGCTCTCCAGGTGGCAGGGGCTCATGGGAACTGTAGTCCACGGACCTCTGGAGAGCTGCAGTTTGGTCATCCCTAGACCATGTCACCCGTCTTGAGTGTCAAACAAACAATTGATACCTAATTGATACATAAAGAATAAAGTGTCAATAAATAGCGATGGGCTGGCCCCCCCTGTCCCCATTCCTCCCCCCAGTAAAAACCGTCTGGCCATGGGCCCGCCCTGACGCCCCCTCCCAGCCAGGCTCCGCCCCCCCCACCCCAAATTCAAGCCACGCTTCCCTGGGGAGGGAGCCGCGCAGCCGGGGCCTGAGGAGCTCGAGCCAGGGAGCTCGGCCAGAAGCGTCTCTCCACGCAGTTCTGAGGGCGCAAGAGAAGCGTCTGCGGCGGAGGGTCCTCCTGGGCGGGGGGCTTCCTCCCTCCTGCAGACGGGGAGAGAGAGGGACGGGGTGGGACTCCAAGGGTTAAAGCAGGGGTAGTCAAACTGCGGCCCTCCAGATATCCATGGACTACAATTCCCATGAGCCCCTGCCAGCGAATGCTGGCAGGGGCTCGTGGGAATTGTAGTCCATGGACATCTGGAGGGCCGCAGTTTGACTACCCCTGGTTAAAGAGACAGAGTCTGCGTGCCTAGAGCGGCGCCCGCCCCGAAGGGCCCGGGGCTCGTGACGTCACTTCCTCTGGCCCGCCCTTCCCACGAGCCCCGGGCGTGCTCGGGAGAGGCGGGGCGGCGCCGGCGGAGCTCTTAAGAGGCCAGGTGAGCGAGGCAGGTGCCCTCAGGTGGGCCCTTGTGCAGCAGTGCGGAGGCCCCATTTGCAGGCAGCAGTTGCAGAATTCCTCCGGGGATGGATGGATGGATGGATGGATGGATGGAGAGGCGTTTAAAACCTTCCCTCCCTCCCTGGCAGGAGCAGCACACCCGGGGGAAAGGAAGGGGCAGCGGCCTGGGGGCGCAGGTGGGTTTTCGCCAGGTGCCCCAAACGGTGCCATGTCGGTGCCTGGCTCCAAAGCCTGAGGACCCCCCCAGAACAGGCTCCCCGGCGTGCGTCTGGGGCCTGCCGCTCTCTCCAAAGCCTGGCAAAATGGCCCATTGGATGGCGTTTCTGGGTCACTCTTGCCCCTGCCTGGCCTTGCTGTGGGGTGGGGGTGGCCTGGAAGGGCAGACTTGGATTTCTGGAGGGTTCCTCCCCCCCCCCCCACTCTGCTGTGGCTCTCTGGAGACACAATTCGGGTTTGGGGAGTTTAAAAAAAATTCCTGCCAGTAAATCATTTCTGGATGCCTTTTGTACCTTGGTATACTTTGGTGGCCTTTCCTTTCTAATATTTATTTTATTTAGATTTCTATACTGCCCTTCCATACAGCCGTATGGGTGGTCTACATTATATATCATTTACACCCCCACTTTTGGGCCCCTGGTAGTTTACTGCATTTGATTCTCATATCAGCTTTCATTCATCAGAGCTCACTCCTTCCATTGCAGATAGATATATATACACACACACACACAACATTGTGGTCTTGGTTTTGCAGGAGGTCACAGGTCCAGCACTTGTGCATAGAGAAGAATCTGGCAGAGGAGGAAGGCGATCTGCTGTTCCGGGTGAAGCCTATTTGGAGAGGACGGAGGGATGAGGGGAGAGCTGGACTCAGCTGTCCCTGAATCAGGAAAAGGCATCAGTGCCACCCAGGCTGGGGGAAGAAAGGAGTTCTTGGGAGGGACCATGCAAAGGAGCCCGGGTGACGACATCCTCCCTCCAAATGTGCAGCGCCAGCAATTCCGACAGTTCCGCTACGAAGATGCCCAGGGGCCCCGGGAGGTGTGCAGCCGGCTCCACCGTCTGTGCCGCCGCTGGCTGGAGCCGGAGAGGAGCACCAAGAGGCAGATGCTGGACCGGGTGACCCTGGAGCAGTTCCTGGCCCTCCTGCCCCCGGAGATGCAGGGCTGGGTGAGAGGATGCGGGCCGGAGAGCAGCGCCCAGGCGGTGGCCCTGGCTGAAGGCTTCCTCCTCAGCCAGGCGGAGGAGAAGAGGCAGGCCGAGCAGGTGAGGGGGATTCATTGTGGTACAGTGTGCATATGGGGAGGGGGGCACTGAATGTGAACATAGATACTCCTGAATGCTACACAGATTTCCTCAGCTTTTTTAGCTACTTAAGTTTCTATATCTCCCCCCCCCCCTCGCAAACAAGCTCGGGACAGTTTACAATATACAATGGAAACCTCTATAAAAATATCAACCAAACGGCAGGCCCTGACTGATAACCTCTCATCCCCCAGCCATTTCCATTCACCATAAGGCTGCTCATTTTGTGGTGGGAGTTATTGGGTGCGGGAGGGAAGACAGAATGGGAGAGAAGAAGGGAGGGGAAAGAAAGGAAAGCAGGAGGCCCATCTGGTTCTAGGCCACCATGACCTCAACCGTAGGCCTGCTGGAAGAGTGCCGTTTTGCAGGCCTGCCTCTTGACTAGTGACTCGTTCCAGGCCCACAAAGACCGGGACTCCGGTCGAAACCAGCCGGGCTTCCTTGGGGCTGGGGATCCCCAGCATGTTGGCGCTTGCCAAGCGCAATGCCCTCCAGATAACACATTGGGAGAGACCGTCCCTCAGGCCCAAACAATGTAGGGCCTCAAAGGTCAACCCCAAGAGCTTGAATCTGATCTGGGTCTCCACCAGCAACCAATGCAGCTGGTTGGAGGGCAGGTTTAATATCAGCTCTTCTTGGGATCCCCATGAGCACCTTAGGGCAGGGGTAGTCAACCTGTGGTCCTCCAGATGTCCATGGACTACAATTCCCAGGAGCCCCTGCCAGCAGTTGCTGGCAGGGGCTCCTGGGAATTGTAGTCCCTGGACATCTGGAGGACCACAGGTTGACTATCCCTGCCTTAGGGGCATTCTGGACCAGCTGTAAGTTTGAGATCGGGATCAAGGGTAACCCAGCCTAGAACGGTGACCTTTGCATGGATGACTGGGGCTAGGGGTTCTGGGGCTAGGTTGCGTGGTCTTAGCTTCTCCTGACGAAGAAAGTAAAATGCCTGACGAGCTACAGTTGTGACCCAAGAGGGAGGCGTTGAAGGTCACACCCACGTTCCTGACAGTGAGCAAGGGTATTAACTGCTCCCTACCTAGACAGGCAGGCCACGCTTCCTCACCTGGTCCTTTCTCCCCCAGCCACAGGTCTTCGTAGGGTTAAGGCTCTAGCAGCTCTTTCGGAGCCCCCCAGGCATTTCTCATCAGTCTCCCCTTTCTGGGATCCCCTCTTCTGTTTCAGAGACAGGAGAAGATCGTGCAGGAGCCCTCCCACGGAGCCACTTTCCTGGGTAAGATGGAAAAGGGTTTTGTTCCCCATGGAGGACTGCCTTCATGCCCAGCAAAAGATGCTCCACTCCAGGTTCCCGGTTTAGAAATTCTGCCTTCTTCCTCCCTCCCTTTCAAATGTATTAAAATATATTATATGGGCATTCCACCCCGTGTCAAGGGGTGCATAGAGCGAGTTGCAGTAGTCTAATCCGGATCACCGTGGCCAGGTTAGCTGTCGACGGATAAGGGCACTGACTGCCGTGTCTGGCCTAGATGGTGAACCGCCTGGCGGGCAGTGCTTGTGGCCTGGGCCTCCACAGAGAAGGTAGCGTCCAGGATTGTGGGCAGGCTCCTGACTGTTGTGGGGAAAGGAAAGTGTTTATAAGCTACTTTGAGACTCCTTCTGGTAGTGAAAAGCAGAGTATAAAAACCAACTCTTCCTCTTCTCCCCCCTCCCCCCGCAAGGAATCACAGTGCAAAGGTCTTGGAAGTACAGAATGTTTCCCATTTTCCTTCTCATACTTATTATTTAACTTACTTGAATAATAATTGAATTGAATAATAATACTTACTTTCTTATACTTCCAGGTTGTTCTATATGTCCTTTGCCATCTCTTTGTGGCAGAGAGAAAACAGCTTCTGTGCAGTCTGACTGGGTAAGTGTGGAACTCTGGATCTTGCCCCAGGGTACCTCCCCTCACCTTCCCTAGGCCAGGGCGAGACTCCCTCCGTCTCCTCCCCGTGGCTGTTTTCTGTGCCACTCTTTAGTTAGAAAATGAAAGTGGAAGTTTGAACCCTGATTGTCAGCATCTTTCTATAGATCTTCTGGATCCAGCCCCTCTCAGGCTCTTGTCACCCTCCCTTGATCAAGGATAATCTTTCCCTCACCTGTTACCTGTGCTGCCTAATGGATACACCATTAAAACAGAGGCATGACTCTTGAACCTATAATATCCTATAATTTCTTCCATCTTTCTCTTTTCAGGGCCGGGTGACCTTGGAGGAGGTGTCTGTCCATTTCACGGAGGAGGAGTGGGCTCTGCTGGATCCGGGCCAAAGGAGGCTTCACCGGGAAGTCATGGAGGAGAACGGTCAGAACGTGGCCTCTCTGGGTAAGGCTCCCCTGGCTCTCGATTAGGAGATGCTGAAGGCGGAAGTCGTTCCTGCCAAGAAGGGCCCCGGTTAGTCCAGGCTTTTCCACTCTCAGGAGTTAAGCAAGGTCAGTCCTGGTTAGTACACGGGTGGGAGACCACCAAGGAGGTCCAGGGGTTGTGATGCAGAGAGACACGATGGCAAGCAACCTCGGTCCCTCTCTTGCCTTGACAACCCTTCAGCAGATGTTAGTTGCAACTTGATAGACTTCCCACCCCTACCAATAAGATCCCTGGCAGGGATCTTCCAATGGAGACTCTCAGTAGGGGAGTGGAGTGGAGTGGGTGGGCACCCAGGCAAAGGAGAAGGTTCCCCATAGTTCTTGGTGTCTGTGAGTATTAGCATGGAAGCTAAAATATTGGTTTCTAAACCAAAACGACATGGCTGAGATTTCAAAATTTTGTTGAAAAGAAATACCTTGCCTTGGCTCTGTAGAAAAGTAAACTTCAGGTGAGCTTCAAATGGGAGACGTTCCCCAGCCAATGGGCCACAGCTGAAAATACACTCTCCAGTTGCCACAGCTCTGTAGTCAGGACCAAGAACTTGGGGGCCGGATCTTCCTTGGGCGTGGAAAGTGCAGAAAGGTTTGTATATTTGGAGCTCAGACTGGCTTTCTGTTGTGAGAGTCCAAAGCTCTCTGCCTAACCCCCCTTGTCCAAGGAATGCGGTTCAGTTCTGTCCCTGAAGACTGGGAGCCATTTTGGAGGCAATTTCTAGTCCAGCCTCCTGTTTCCCACAGTGGCCACCTATCTTAATGGGGATTTTATTGGGGCAAGCAGTGGTATAGAAAATGAATGAATGAATGAATGAATGAATGAATGAATGAATGAATGAATGAATGAAATGAAATGAAATGAAATGAAATGAAATGAAATGAAATGAAATGAAATGAAATGAAATGAAATGAAATGAAATGAAATGAAATGAAATGAAATGAAATGAAACGAAACGAAACCCCTGGAAAGTTCTCAAGAACTGCAGGAGGTTATTCTGGGCTATTTCTGTGATGGAGCCACCCTCCAGAGAAGAATTGAGAGTTCATTTGTACAGGCCAGGATTTGTTTCCCTGTCAAGCGATTTCTGTCCTGTCATTTTCAAGAGCAGTTAATGGCCTTTAGTTGATTCTGCTTTTGACAAAACATTTTACCTGTCTTTCCTGTTTATTATAGAGGCTAATGGACTGAAGAAGTCCATGAAAGAACCAGGACTCCACGAACGTGAGAACAAAAAGCAGAAAATTGATGGAACAAAACAGAAGAATGGCAATGAATCAGCTCCTCAGGGTACTGAATTCAAAGTGTTTGATAGACACGAAAGAATTAACACAGGAGAAGAACCTCATAAATGCTTGGAGGATGGAAGTAGCTTTGCTCAGAATTTCATCCCTGCTGTTCATCAACCAATTTACAGAGAAGATAAATCATATAAATGCTTAGCATGTGGAAAGGGCTTTTCTAGGAGTGATACCTTATCTGCTCATCAACGAATCCACATTTGGGGGAAACCACATAAATGTTCAGAGTGCGGAAAGTGCTTTGGTCTGAGTTCACAACTTAAATCACATCAACGTATCCATGCAGGTGGAAAACCATATGAATGCTTGGACTGTGGAAAGAGCTTCGCTCAGAGCTCAAATTTTAAGTCCCATCAACGTATCCATACAGGAGAGAAACCATATAAATGCCTGGAGTGTGAGAAGAGCTTTGCTTACAACTCAGTCCTTACTACCCATAAACGCATCCACACTGGGGAGAAACCGTTTCAATGCCTGGAGTGTGGAAAGAGCTTTGCACGGAGTTCGCAACTTAAATCCCATCAAAGCATCCACACAGGGGAGAAACCATTTATATGCCTGCAGTGTGGAAAGAGCTTTGCTCAGAGCTCACGGCTTAATATCCATCAACATATCCACACAGGGGAGAAACCATATGAATGCTTACAGTGTGGAAAGAGTTTTGCTCAGAGCTCACGGCTTAATATCCATCAACGTATCCACACAGGGGAGAAACCATATGAATGCTTGAAGTGTGAAAAGACCTTTGCTCGCAGTTCACAGCTCAAATCCCATCAGCGTATCCACACAGGGGGGAAACCATATGAATGTTTGGAATGTGGAAAGAACTATGCTTGGAATTCACTGCTTACTAAACATCAACTGACCCATACAGGGGAGAAACCATACAAATGCTTAGATTGTGAAAAGAGCTTTGCTTACAGCTCAGACCTTACCACCCATCAACGTATCCACACTGGGGAAAAACCATATGAATGCTTGGAGTGTGGAAAGAGTTTTGCTCAGAGTTCACATCTTAAATCCCATCAGCGTATCCACACAGGGGGGAAGCCATATGAATGTTTGGAATGTGGAAAGAGCTATGCTTGGAATTCACTGCTTACTAAACATCAGCTGACCCACACAGGGGAGAAACCATATAAGTGCTTGGAGTGTGGAAATAGCTTTGCTCGAAGCTCAGACTTGAAATCCCATCAACGAAGTCCCCCATGGCGGGAACCGTACTGCCCATTGATGTATCCACACTGGCAAGAGAGCGGATAAATCCTTGGAGTATTCAAAGACCTTTCCTTGTAGTGGCAGCTTAACTGCTCATCAATGACTTCACACCAAGGGAGAAGGAACCATATAAACAATTGGAATGTGGAAGAAGTTTCACTCAAAAGCCATATCTTAAGATACAACTAAGATATAGGTATTTGCTTGGATAGCCCAGGCAAGTCTGATCCTGTCAGATCTTGGAAGCTGACCACGGTTGACCCTGTCTAGTATTTGTATGGGTGATCTCCCAAGGATTTGAGTTGAAACACTTGGGGGTATGACACAGAGGCACACAATGGCAAATAATCTCTGAGCATCCCTTGCCTTGCTGCCACCCAATCCTCGGATAAGTAATACTCAGGGGATAAATAAAATAAATGCTAACATTTTGCATCAAAGAATTCACAAAGGAGGTAAACCTTGCAAATATTTCTAGTGGTGCAAGATCTCCAGCCTCAACACCTACCCTACTGTTAAATCAGGCCTGTATTGTACAGCTCTTGTAGTCCTAGAATCCCAGGGTGGGAAGGGGCCATCCTGGCCATCTAGTTCAACCCCGTGCTCAATGCAGGATAAACCTCAAGCATCCAGAGTAAGTCTCTGTCCAGCCGCTGCTTGAAGGCCACCTCCTTAGGCAGCCCATTCCAGTGCTTAACTACTCTGACTGTAATTTCCCCCTGATCCCCAGCCAATATCATTCTACACGTAGTTTAAACCTATTACTGCAGGTCCTGCCCTCTGCTGCCAACAGGAACCTTTCCCCGCCATAGTGGTGTGGGTTAAAACATATTCAGTTCACAGCTGAAATATTTGGAAATATTATTTATTGTAAAATGTGAGTTATTTGTCCTACCCTATGAACACATCCGTTACAGGCTTTTAGGATTAATAGAATATGTTGCTCGGTTATGTTCTCTGCCCTGCCTGTTCCTCTCGTGGTATTTAATAATGGTCTGAGTACTGAATGAGCCGTTCTGCCTCTTGCCTTAAGGGCAGCCGTTATACTGGAAAAAGCAATTACCCTGGACACAAAATCGCAGGCCAGTTTTTATTTATAGTAAACATAACAGACCACTTTTATCCCCACCCAGCACAGACCCAAAGCAGCTTAAATGTTGTTGTCTCCTAACAACAGCATGTGTTCCGAGAGGTAGGTTACCTGGAGAATGAGTGACCGGCCCAGACTTAGCCTGCAGTTAGTCAGTCAGATTTATTGCATGGAGCCAAAAGCTACTGCAAGTAAAAATAGATGCAGATAAATGTAACAAAGAGTCATTTCCCTCCAGGTATCAAACTTAACACACTACAGTTAAAAAACATGTCATTTAGATCTAGGTTAAATTTGATATTTGTAGACAATGAGAATGATAAGACATCATAAAACCCAAGAGCCAGATGGTATGCCTTCAGAAGAAGTAAATTTTTCCTGAATTTCGTAGCAGCCAAGGGAAAAAGCGACATGTTGTCAGTGACTGAAGAGTTAATGTTAGAAAGCAAGGAAACCAATTTGTCCAAATTGGATAATGAATTGCAGCCTATTCGAATCTTGTCCACGAATTTGGGTCTTGGATCTGAATACAAAGGACAGAATAAAATGTACCAAATCCTCCACTGTGGGTTCTCCACAAAAACAAAAATTAATAATGACTGATAAAATTGTAACTGTGGGAACCCCATTCTAAGATTTTGATGTGAAATATGTACTAAATAAGAAATAAAATCTTTCATGAACTCTTTGGAAGAAACTTAAACCAGAGGGGCAAGTTTGACTGTGGTGTTGCATGTTTATCCATTGATTAAAGCATATTCCAGATCCAGTCATGTAAGACCGACCCTTCTGTCGGAGTCCTCAGTGAACCGTCTGGTGCCCAAGTCCGCTTGCAGATTTCATGGGCAGAAGTGGGACTCGAACCTGGACCTTCTAGAGCAGGGGTAGTCAAACTGCGGCCCTCCAGATGTCCATGGACTACAATTCCCAGGAGCCCCTGCCAGCATTCGCTGGCAGGGGCTCCTGGGAATTGTAGTCCACAGACATCTGGAGGGCCGCAGTTTGACTACCCCTGCTCTGGAGTCTAGTCAGGAACTCTTCAGTACTACACCATCCTGACTCTGCCCCCTGTAGGGGTGTAGAAGCAGCTCGTTGTTACAAATAGAGGAATTTGTTGATAAAGTTTGTCGCTACTGGGAGGTTTCCAATTCCCCTACTTTTTGTCACTGCACCTGCCTCTATTGTGCCGAAGCCAGTTCCACATTATATACAGAACTACATGATCCATGTAGATCAATGGTGTGTCCTCATCTGGAACACTGTGTGCAGGTCTGGTCACCTTAACCCCAGGAGGACAAAAGGCTGTTGGGGACTTCTCAGTTTAGAACAAAGAGGTCTAAGGGGGAACCCGGGAGAGATTTCTACAATTAGGGCCAATTTTGCATCTCTCCCTTCTGGAAGTTTCTATTTCTTCCATTGGCCATCGTCTCCCGGCAACAGTCACCTGAAGCCATGCTCAATTTCCCGTTTGTTTGGGGGTTATTTAGGGAATTTATATGCTGCTGCTTTAATCCCCTGAAGAGCAAGATCGTGTCTGAAAAATACAGGCTTCTGAGGAGGCTCATGGAGTGAGGCTGCCTCTCCCCCTTGCCCTAAGTTCAGTCTGTCACCACCCAAACTGGAATAGTGCCCTTCTGTTTATCTGCAGATTGGGGCACATGAAGGGTCTCTCTCTCTCTCTCTCTCTCTCTCTCTCTCTCTCTCTGCAGGCACCCACAAACGACAGAACAACTTGAGAGGAGCACTCTGAGCGCGGTCTGAGTTCTCAAAAGTGACCAGGTCTTTTTAAATTGGTACACAGCTTTAGAATCTAGAACATCTGCCTACAGGGAAAGACTATCACCACCTAAAGGCCTATGACATATCTAAGGAATGAAAACAAAACCTATGATCCTTCTTCCCAGTCATAACTCTGCATCCCATCTGCAGGCTGAACATCTCCGCTCATGAACCCCTGCACGAAGCTAGAGCAGGCAGCTAGCAGAGTGGGCAGGACCCCGATGCTTCCGCCTTCCTTTGCTGATCCTAGCTGAGCAGGAGACCCTTGCCCAGTGCTGAGATTCTAAAGGGAGACCCTTGTAGGACCCCGACACTCAGCCTCAGAGTCACATTAGAGCAGGGGTAGTCAAACTACGGCCCTCCAGATGTCCATGGACTACAATTCCCACAAGCCCCTGCCAGCATTCGCTGGCAGGGGCTCGTGGGAATTGTAGTCCATGGACATCTGGAGGGCCGCAGTTTGACTACCCCTGCATTAGAGCATGCCTCTTACTATTTTATTGTCTTGCTCCAGCAATGTGACTTGAGTACCCGGAAAGCATTCAGACTCATTCAGCATTTTGGAGATCTAGAAATGGGTGAAGGCATCTCAACTATTTGTTCCATTGTGAGTGGCTTGCATTAGCCAATGGGCTTGCTCTCAGGGTATCGAAAAACAGCTCTTCTTCCCCTACTCCAGTATTTCAGTTCGAGTATTTGTTGCTGTTTTGGAGATGAAAGGAATTGAACCTGTGACCTTCTGCAGGCCATGCAGATGCTCTTATTGCTGAGTCATGGGCCTAGGTCTATGAGAGAGGCAGAATGGGGCTGCCATTGAGGTCTCTGGGAACGTCTGCAGGAAACAGCGCTGCATTCCACGTGAGAAAAGTATTCTACAAGATGTGAAGTAATGACAGACACAAGGCCTGCTTCTCTCCCTGGGCTGGCTTGCTCAGCGCGATCTTTCTCCTGAGCTTTTTATTCAGTTTTACAGCTCAGAAAAAAAGCTTCACAATACTTATAGCTATGTACACGTTCCGTTGTTATCATCAGAGTACAAGATGCTGTATCCCTTAATCTTCACACAGGCAACTGACCCTGGAGGTCAGCTGATTGCAGGAGCCCTGTCCTTCTGGTGATTGCACAGAGACCAGAGATGGAACCTTTTGACCCTGCCCGGCCTGGGTGTGCCCAACAGCAAAGAGCAGAGACCAAATTTGGCAAATCTCTACAGAGATGAGGAAAAAAGAGATGCGCAATCAGCCCCTTGTTTGCAGTTGGAGTCCAGTGGCACCTTCAAGACCAACAACATTTTATGCAAGGTATGTGCATGCACATTTTGTCAGGTACAAATATCTGATGAAGTGGGCCTGCACACGAAAGCTGATACCTGGAAGTAAACTTTGCTGGTCTTAAAGGCACCCCTGGATTCAAACTGAAATGAAGCGGCCAGAAAATAGAGATGACAAAGGAAGACAGAGAGCTCAGGGGGGTGGGCATCACACTACAGCCACGTAGCACACAGCGACACTTGCCAGTTGCCTGCACAGGAACCAAGACCAGAACTATGGGGACACCACAGAACTGTGAGCCCAAATGTCCAAATCATGGCAAATGTGGTTCTAAAATATCTATTCCAGGCCAGGCAGGTTGCGCATTGGATGTCTGGTAAGTTCTCCCCACTCTGGCATGGCTTTCCAAAGGGGCAGTCCTGCCACCCCAAATCCACCCTCCCCACCCTCCCCCGGGCAAAGTCGCCTCTCAGGAAGGAGCAGCACAGCCCATGTCTGGGTAATGCTCTGTGGGGCTCAAGCCAGTGAGCCCAGCCACAAACCCCCCTGCTGCCTCCTGGGGGTTCTCAGGGATCACAAGACAGCCTCTCCCAGCACAGAGTCAGGGATCGCTCCGCATCCCCTCAGCTTCCCTTTCCGGACCGTTCTCCTCCGCAGTGAGGCTGGCTGGGCAAAGAGACCCCTCGGGGAGGGTGAAGCCCCCTGCAGAAGGAGGCAGCCCATCTCCCTGGCCTTCCCTGGGCAGCTTGGCCTTTGGATACATGGGGGAGGGGGGCAGGAAGGAGGCAAAACCTCACAGCCTGCCCTTTGGGAGATGGGGGAGGATGGAAAGGAGGTAGCCCATTCCCTGTCGCCTTCCCTGAGCAGCCTTGCCTTTGGGAGATCCGAGGGGAAGGAAGGGGGCAACCCACCCCCACAGCCTTCCTGGCCTGATATCTGGAAGATTTGGGGGGTGGGAAGGTGGCGGCCCACCTGTCCATGGCCTGGCCTTCAGAAGATGTGGGGTTGGATGGAAAGGTGGGGACAGTGGTGATGACCATGTAGACCTGTTGCATGGGGGTGGGAGTAGGAAGGACAGTGCCCCTCCAAAACAGCTATTCTCCCCAGTTGAACTGAGGCTTTCTTTCCCCCCCTCCTTCCCCTCCCCCTCTATCTTTCTCTGTCTCTTTCTCTGTCTTTCATGTTCCTGATGGTTTCCAGGCCCCCACCTGGAGGTTGGCAACCCAGCCGGCTCCCCATATGGAGGAGGAGTCACAATTTAAAACAAGCTCTTGTGATTGGAGTGTGCTCCTCTTTCACCTCTTTGCCACCCTGGATCTGGAGCAGGGAGGGGAGGGGAGGGGAGGGGAGGAGGGTCACGGTGCAGGCGCAAGGGTTCGCGCCCCTCGTATTCCTGGGTGCAACTCACTTTGCCTCCAGGATTTAATAATAATTGAAATGCTGAATGAGCTGTTCTGTATTCAGTGAGAAAAAGCAGATACTGTCACACAACTGTGTTCTCCCTTTTTGTGTGTGTGTGTGTGTGTGTGAGTGTGTGCGCCCCATGGTTGGTTTTAACTTTTGGGTTAGTTTCAAGCAGGGCGGGTATTCGTTTAAATTGTAAGGAACGATTCAATCAGCTGCATTTACTGTTGGGTGGCCATCCTGCTGGCTGTTAGGTGCTGCTCCCCTGCATGCCCCCCCCCCCCCCGCATATGCTGTCGCCTCATTTTCACCAAGGATCTTTGTCTCTGAAGGCTGCTTGTCCTTTTGCTGGGTTTGATTCTGCACTCCCCCACATGCAGCCAGCTGGGTGACCTTGGGCTCGCCAGGGCACTGATAAAACTGTTCTGACCGAGCAGGAATCTCAGGGCTCTCTCAGCCTCACCCACCTCACAGGGTGTCTGTTGTGGGGAGAGGATAGGGAAGGCGACTGTAATCCGCTTTGAGCCTCCTTTGGGTAGAGAAAAGTGGCATATAAGAACCAACTCTTCTCCATTAATATCAGGGCTCTCTCAGCCTCACCTCCCTCACAGGGTGTCTGTTGTGGGGAGAGGAAAGGGAAGGCGACTGGAATCCACTTTGAGACTTCTTCTTTTTGTGGCTGCCCACCAATAATTCTCCTTTTCAAACTTTCCACAATCTTCTAAGGCAGCGGTCCCCAACCTTTTCCAGGTTGAGGACCGCTTCCGGGGGTGGGGGAGAGCTGGTTGACGACCCACCGCCTTGAGGAATCCAGACACTAAGGTGGAATATTTTTTACTAAGGAGGAATATTTTTACCCTCATTGGTGCTCTTCCATCACTCTTGTCCTCATCATGTCTCTGCGTTTATTAAAGTCTGCCCTACCAAACTCTAACATACTGTCCTTGTAATGCAGTAAAAGTTACTAGAAAACAGGTTAACACAAAACTCAGGCAAAAGATTCTGAAGTTTATTTCCAGGACAGGAATATTCAGGAACACAGCATCTTAGGTGACTCTTGAGAAACTTTGAACAAGGCTTACAATGTTCAAAGATACTTTATAGAAATTCCACCCACCTCCAGCAACAGAATGTTCAAGACACAAAGTTCACACAAGAATAGAGTGATCTTCAAAGGAAAAAATATAGCTCATAATTCATAGCTCAAGATGAGAATAAAGATCCTGAGTTAGTGAGACCATCTGGCCTTCTGCCACGAGAACATACAGAGTGTGTGTAAGGGAGAAGGAATATTCATGAGCATTCAGTGAGGAGGACCCAGGGAATATGGTGCAGCAGGCCTGCAAAACATCCTGGCAGGGAGCCAAGGAGACAACGTACACGTATGTGTCTGACTGAACTTCCTTGACCCCCCAATCACAAAAGGAATTCTAGCAGGACATAGTCACTTCCCCCCACCTCCTTCATCCCGTCCTCCCAGCCACTGGTGTGTTGATCAGTATTGAGTCGAGTATGGCCAAGCCCCTCGTAGGTTCCCCTACCATTTGATGGTTTCTGCCATGTGTGGCTTTGTTGATGGTCAGTAAGCTGTGAACTCTGAAGACTTTCCACACTCCAGGCATGTATGCAGTTCATATCCAGCGTGGAATATCCCTCTGTGGATATGCTGATGGGATAGAAGATCTGAACACGGAACAAAGCTTCTTCCACACTCCAAACATGGTACTGGTTTCTCCCGTGTAGATACATTGATGTTTAGTGAGCTGAGAATTAAAAACAAAGCTCATTCCAAACTCCAAACATTCATATGGTTCTCCCGTGTGGATATGATAGTGGGATTTTTGGTCTGAACAAAGATACAGCTCTTTCCACACTCCAAGCATTTATGGGGTTTCTCCCGTGTGGATATGTAGATGGTATTTAATTTGTGAACTCTGAGCAAAGCTCTTTCCTCACTCCAAACATTTATGGCTTGTCCCCTGTATGGATACATTGATGGGGTATAAGTTGTGAACTCCAAGGAGAGATCTTCCCACATTCCAGAAATTTATATGGTTTGTCCCATGTGGATACGTAGATGGGATTTAATATCTGAATTCTGAGCAAAGCTCTTTCCACACTCAAAGCATTTATATGGTTTCTCCCCTGTGTGGATACGTTGATGAGCTTTAAGTTGTGAACTTCGAACAAAGCTCTTTCCACACTCAAAGCATTTATGTGGTTTCTCCCCTGTGTGGATACGTTGATGAGCTTTAAGTTGTGAACTTCGAACAAAGCTCTTTCCACACTCAAAGCATTTATGTGGTTTCTCCCCTGTGTGGATACGTTGATGGGCTTTAAGATGTGAACTCCAAGCAAAATTCTTTCCACACTCCAGACATTTATGGGGTTTCTCCCCTGTGTGGATATGTTGATGAGCTTTAAATTGTGAACTTCGAACAAAGCTCTTTCCACACTCAAAGCATTTATGTGGTTTCTCCCCTGTGTGGATACGTTGATGGGCTTTAAGATTTGAACTCCAAGCAAAATTCTTTCCACACTCAAAGCATTTATGTGGTTTCTCCCCTGTGTGGATACGTTGATGAGCTTTAAGTTGTGAACTTTGAACAAAGCTCTTTCCACACTCAAAGCATTTATGTGGTTTCTCCCCTGTGTGGATACGTTGATGAGCTTTAAGTTGTGAACTTCGAACAAAGCTCTTTCCACACTCAAAGCATTTATGTGGTTTCTCCCCTGTGTGGATACGTTGATGAGCTTTAAGTTGTGACCTTCGAACAAAGCTCTTTCCACACTCAAAGCATTTATGTGGTTTCTCCCCTGTGTGGATACGTTGATGGGCTTTAAGATGTGAACTCCAAGCAAAATTCTTTCCACACTCCAGACATTTATGGGGTTTCTCCCCTGTGTGGATATGTTGATGGGATTTAAGTTCTGAACTCCGAGCAAAGCTCTTTCCACACACCAGGCATTTATGCGGTTTCTCCCCTGTGTGGATATGTTGATGGGAGTTAAGTTGTGAACTCCGAGCAAAGCTCTTTCCACACTCCAAACATTTATATGGTTTCTCACCTGTGTGGACATGTTGATGGGATTTAAGTTCTGAACTCCAAGCAAATCTCTTTCCACACTCCAAGCAGACAAATGGTTTCTCCCCTGTGTGGATACGTTGATGGGATTTAAGGTGTGAACTCCGAACAAAGTTATTTCCACATTCCAAGCATTTATATGGTTTCTCCCCTGTGTGGATATGTTGATGGGATATTATTTGTGTCCTCCAAGCAAACCTCTTTCCACATTCCAAGCATTCATATGGTTTCTCCCCTGAGTGGATACGTTGATGGGATTTAAGCTCTGAATTCCCAGCAAAGCTCTTTCCACACTCAAAGCATTTATGTGGTTTCTCCCCTGTGTGGATACGTTGGTGGGATTTAAGGTGTGAACTTTGAGCAAAGTTCTTTCCACATTCCAAGCATTCATATGGTTTTTCACCTGTGTGGATACGTTGATGGATTATTATGTGTGAACTCCAAGCAAAGCTCTTTTCACATTCAAAACATTTATATGGTTTCTCTCTTTGAAGTGGTTTCTTTTCAATGTGGATGCAATGATGTCTAAGATTTGAAGTACAAGAAAAATGCTTTGTGCCAGATATGCATTTATATGATTTCTCCCTAGTATGGATACACTGATGTCCTATAAGGTCTGAATCATGTCCACACTCTAAGCATTCATACGGTTTCTCCCCAGTGCTGATTCCTTGATCAGGAAATAGGGTGTCACTCTGGGAAAGGTCCTTTCCACAATCTAAGCATTGATATGTCTTCTCCTTTATGCTGATTTGTTGATGAACAGCAGAGATGCCATTCTGAGCAGAACTCCTTCCAGACTGCATCCAGTGATTAGTTTTGTCCCCTGCATTAATTGTTCTGTGTCTATCAAAGACTTGGGATTCAGGACCCTGCGGAGGCCATTCATTCCCCCCCTTCCATTTTGTTGCATTGATTCTTTTCTCATCTTGTATTTCAAGTAGGTGATGCTGTGGTTCTTCCTGGGACTTGTCCTGTGGTCCATCAGCTTCTAGAAGAGAAAAGGCAAGTAAGACCTTCTGGATACAGCAGAATCAAGCAAAGGAGGACTTTTATACATAGGTATTTTCCTTTGCTTTCACCATGCGTATCTGTCAGATTTTCTTTGTCATTCTGCATTGACTTTCCTCCTTTCAATGCTCAATTTGCTTGTTGGTTGCTGTTTCCCTGGGTTATCTGAGAGTGTTTTTGTGTCAGTTTGTCTGTTAGAATCATAGTACTGATGGAGTGAGGGGTGAAATAATATTTTCTTAATTATACCTTGGTGTACCAGACTGTTTCGTAAGAGAAGGCCCAGGAATTTGTTCTTGACTGTATTTTGGAATACGGCCAATGTCAAGCCAACCTGTTCTCAGGGAAAGCAGTGATTGTCTATATGAATCATTTGAGCTTTACAGGAAGCTGGCATGGATACTATGTTGTGATCCTGTGGGATGTGCAAGGGGGTGGAGAACCTAAGTTATGTGTTTGACCTGAAAAGCAACATCTTTCCCTACCTTCAATGGATTATTATAAAGCCTCATGTATCCTATTGTTCCGCCTACAGATTTGGGAACTCCCCTGTGTCTATATTGCTGCTGCACTAACAATATACAAGAGGTTCTTTTTCTCTCAGCGTGATTTATTGGGGATGGGCAAAAGGTACCCTCACACACACAATACCTTTATTGGCATAAAGCAGATTAGCAAAAGTAGGCCCTGGGCTATCAGAATCATAGAGCTGGAAGGGACCTCCTGGGTCATCTAGTTCAACCCCCTGCATAATGCAGGACACTCACCCACTGTAACCGGTCACCCTCTTGAACCTTCAAAGAATCAGCCTCTCCGTCAGATGGCTCTCCAGCCTCTGTTTTAAAATTTCCAACGATGGAGAACCCACCACCTCCCGAGGAAGCCTGTTCCACTGAGGAAACGCTCTCACTGTCAGGAACTTCTTTACATTTGTTCCTATTGAATTTCAATTTATTCTGTTTAGCCCATTTCTCGAGCCTATCAAGATCATCCTGTATCCTTATTCCGTCTTATGTGTTTGCTATCCCTCCCAGGTTAGTATCGTCTGCAAATTTAATAAGCACCCCCTCTATTACCTCATCCAGATCATTTAGAAATATGCTGAACAACACAGGCCCCAGGACAGATCCCTGGGGCACTCCACTTGTCACTTCTCCAAGATGATGCTGAACCATTAACATGCACTCTTTGGGTATGATCTGTCAACCAGTTATGTGGAACTTTATCAAAAGGTTTACTGAAAAACAGATAAACTATGTCCACAGCATTCCCCTGATCCAGCAAAGTAGTCACTTTCTCAAAAAAAGAGATAAGGTTGGTCTGACATTACTTGTTCTTGCAAAACCCATGATGAGTCTTAGAAATTACAGCTCTCAGTTCCAGCCGCTCAAGGACCAGATGTTTGATGTTGTTCAAAAATTTTCCCAGTCACAGATGTCAAGCTTACGGGTCAATAGTTACCCATATCCTCCTTTTTCCCTTTCTTGAAGATGGGGACAACATTTGCCCGCCTCCAATCATCTGGCACCTCACCTGTTCTCCAAGAAGTGTCACAAATAATGGACAGAGGTTCAGAGGTGACATCTGGTCGGGGGGGGGGGGGTTGAAGAACTTGGAAGCACAGGTTGCATTTTCCTGAGTTATTCCTGTTAAGGGCCAAATGCAAGTCCAGCTTGCTTGCATTACTAGGAAAAGGGAGGTTCGGACTGCGCAGTCTCCTGTCTTCATAGGAAGCAAGACAAACCCTGCTTAGATCCCCATGAGACCCAGAGGCACCCACTCCTCAACTGAGAGGCTCCACTGGCAGACCCCCATCAGGGCCCTTATTGGCGATTGGGCTGGCCTGGGAACCACACTGAGCAGCAAGGACTTCTGCCTTCAGCATCCCTCAATCGAGAGCCAGGGGAGCCTTACCCAGAGAGGCCACGTTCTGGCTGTTCTCCTCCATGACTTCCTGGTGAAGCCTCCTCTGGCCCGGATCCAGCAGAGCCCACTCCTCCTCCGGGAAATGGACAGACACCTCCTCCAGGGTCACCCGGCCCTGGAAAGAGGGGGGGACACCCACTGTTTCCACAGGTAATGCCAGAATCCTTCCCTTTCTTAGGGCAAGGTAATAAGACACAGAGGCTCAGGACAACCCCGTCAGATGCTTCCTCCTTCGACCCAGTGAGCAGCTGAGGAAAAGAGACATGGGGGCAGGGGGGGGGGTGCGTCTCCCTTGCCTAGGGAGGGCGCAATCCAAAGTTAACCACTTACCCCATCAGGCTGCTCAGGAGCAGCTTCCTCTTGGGCAGAAGGGGGTGGCCAAGAACGCATCCCGAGTTTTAGGGAGTCACCTGGAAGGATTAAAAGGTCATTGTCCAGCAGTCTGTAGTTTCCAAATATGCGGCAGTTCAGTTCCAAGTGGGGAAAATGAGCTGATGGCTGCAACTACCCTTGTGTCCCTCTTTTAGATAAGACTTTTGCTTCCACACTTTTGACAAATCCAGATCGTTGTTGTATACAAAGCAGAGGTCTGTTTCTCTACAATTCACAGAATTAGGAAGGAAAGATGCAAGAAGGTGACAGAAACCCCCAGGCCAGAAATGCAACTCCCAAATCCCAGAATCCCTGAGCAGAACACCTAGAGAAAGCCCCCTTGTTCTGGGTGGAGAAACCGGTTACCGTCTTGACGTCGTACTGATGTGACACTGGGGGAAATGCCACCGACACATCCTCTTTGTTCTAGCTGGGTTTTGACCCTGATCCAGAATCCAATCTTTGCCACAGAGGCATAGGGGAGCACAGAAGGAGCCCCCCCTCTTATTCTGAGGGGAAAAGACCCCTTTGGCTCTTACCTGGAACACCTGCGTGGTGGTCCTGCTCCTGTGCAATCTTCTCCTGCAGCTGAAAGAGCAATGAAGTGGATCAGTCCAGACAGCGGGAAGCAGTGAGAAAGTGAGGAGGGGACGGGCTCCGAGGGGTTCTCCCCCTGCCCCCCCCCCACCTGCCGCTCGTGGTCCTCCTTTGGCTGGGCCTGGCTGAGGAGGAAGCCTTCGGCCAGGGCCACCGCCTGGGCGCTGCTCTCCGGCCCGCATCCTCTCACCCAGCCCTGCATCTCCGGGGGCAGGACGGCCAGGAATTGCTCCAGGATCACCCGGTCCAGCATCTGCCTCTTGGTGCTCCTCTCTGGCTCCAGCCAGCGGCAGCACAGACGGTGGAGCCGGCTGCACACCTCCCGGGGCCCCCCTGCCGCCGCTGCCTCCCCGTAGCGGAAGCCCCGGAACTGCCGGCGCTGCCTGTCTGCAGGGGGGCCCTCGTCGTCTCCCAGCCTCTCTCGCCCTGTGGCCCCACCGGCCTCGGGCCCTCCCCTCATAGCCCTGCTCGGTCCACAGCCTCCCTCCCTCCTGCAGAGCCCGCTCGGCCTCCGGGGCACCCAAGGGGGCAGGGAGCTCCGGGCCCAGGGAAGGAAGGAAGGAAGGAAGGAAGGAAGGAAGGAAGGAAGGAAGGAAGGAAGGAAGGAAGGAAGGAAGGAAGGAAGGAAGGAAGGAAGGAAGGAAAGAGAAGAAGAGTTGGTTCTTATATGCCGCTTTTCTTTACTCAAAGCGGCTTACGGTCGCCTTCCCTTTCCTCTCCCCACAACAGACACCCTGTGTGGTGGGTGAGGCTGAGAGAGCTCTGAGAGAACTGCTCAATCAGAACAGTTTTATCAGTGCCATGGCGAGCCCAAGGTCACCCAGCTGGCTGCATGTGGGGGAGCGCAGAATTGAACCTGGCATGCCAGATTAGAAGTCCTAACCGCTACAGGAAGATATGGTGGATAGGAAGAAAGGAAGGAAGGGAAGGAAGGAATGAAGCGTCCTGCAGGGTGGGCGGAGCGACGGGGCCCAACACTGGTCCTCCTCGACCGGGCAGCCTCCCCTCCCCTCCCCTCCCCTCCCTCCTGCTGCACCGGTTGGATGGCCCGCCTGGGAGGCCCAGCCAGAAGCCGCAAGTCCCTCTGGCCACGCCCCCGGCCTTCCTGTCGGAGGCCGCTCTAGGAACAGGGACTCGGTCTCCTTAACCCTTTCGGGGAGCTGCTTTAGGACGCCGCCAGGGAGGATGACTTGAACGGATCCTCCTTTCCTAGGTGGCTGCAGAATCTCTTTCAGATTTGTGGCACCTCCAGGTGGAGACGGGAGATCTCCCGGCATAAGTGATCTCCAGACCGCAGAGATCCACTCCCCTGGAGGAAGCAGCTCCCATGGAAGGGAGTTTCTATCCCCCCCAGGTCCCTCCCCGAGCTCCAGAAACCCCCCCCCCCTTCTCAGAGTTGGCAACTATACTTTCTTGCCTCTATGGAGTGATGCTAACCTTTGTACGTCCTATATTCTGTTCCACTGGGTTGCCTTGAAGATGAAGATTTATATCCTGCTTTTCAACACCTGGAGGAGTATCAAAGCAGCTTATAATTACGTACTTTCCCTTCCTTTCCCCACAATAGATACCTTGTGAAGTAGGTTTATTATCTATATTATTATTATTTATATTTCACCCTCCCCTGAGGCTCAGGGCTAAGAGAGCTCTGATAGAACTGCTCAGCAAGAAAAAAAGGAGATCATTAGATCGTGGAAACTCAGGGGAGCTTTTCCTTCTGCATCCCCTTCTAAACCCTGGGATCAGACCTGGTGGAATGGAAATGGAGAAGAGTTGGGTTTTATACCCTGCTTTTCACTACCCAAAGTAGCTCCAAAGCGACTTACAATTGCCTTTCCTCTCCCTGTGACAACAGCACTAACAGGACTGTGACTAGCCCAAGGTCATCCAGCTGGCCGCCTGTGGAGGAGCAGGGAATCAAATCCAACTCTCCAGAAGAGAAGCTGCCACTCTTAAGCCCCACCCCAAGCAGGAAGGGTGCACCAATGGCTCCTCCAGGGGGAAGGGACTGTCCCAAGCAGTAGCCCTCTCCTCCCAGGAGACCAAAGACTCTGGTGAAGAAGCTGACATCCCTGTAGCCCGGCTGAGGGGAACATACCCCATTCAAAGGCCCGATTCAGATTATTTTCTTCTTCTTGTGCAGTTCTGACAGTACAACGGGGCAACCAATCCTGTCACCACCTTTCTGAAGCTCAAGGACCGCTGTGACGGTTGCCTTTTGACACGTCCCCCCTCGGAAGTCCATTTCCCCTCCAAAATGGACGCTGTTCCCTCAGAGACTGAGACACTTTGCATCATGGTTGCCTCCGTTAGAAAAGGAAGCTCACCCGGCCTCTGTTGGTTCTTCTGGGCTTCATCCAGCCCCAGAACCTTCTGGGAATGTGGAAAGCCATCTTCTCTTTTTTAAAAGAAGAAACCCACCAATGGTCAGAATGGAACAAAGGCAAACAAACTGAAGACTTTATTGACAAAGAGGCCAAGGGTCACTGGCATTGAAGGACCAGCTTTCCTTCTTATTTATTAGAATCATAGAGTTGGAAGGGGCCATACAGGCCATCTAGTCCAACCCCCTGCTCAACGCAGGATCAGCCTCAAGCATCCTAAAGCATCCAAGAAAAGTGTGCATCCAACCTTTGCTTGAAGACTGCCAGTGAGGGGGAGCTCACCACCTCCTTAGGTAGCCTATTCCACTGCTGAACTACTCGGACTGTGAAATTTTTTTCCTGATATCTAGCCTATATCGTTGTATTTGTAGTTTAAACCCATTACTGCGTGTCCTCTCCTCTGCAGCCAACGGGAACAGCATCCTGCCCTCCTCCAAGTGACAACCTTTCAAATACTTAAAGAGGGCTATCATGTCCCCTCTCAACCTCCTTTTCTCCAGGCTGAACATTCCCAAGTCCCTCAACCTATCTTCATAGGGCTTGGTCCCTTGGCCCCAGATCATCTCCGTCGCTCTCCTCTGTACCCTTTCAATTTTATCTACGTCCTTCTTGAAGTGAGGCCTCCAGAACTGCACACAGTACTCCAGGTGTGGTCTGACCAGTGCCGTATACAATGGGACTATGACATCTTGTGATTTTGATACAGTCCCTGTTGATACAGCCCAAAATGGCATTTGCCTTTTTTACCGCTGCATCACACTGCCTGCTCATGTTTAGTTTACAATCCATAAGTACCCCAAGGTCTCCTTCACACACAGTGTAACCTAGAAGCGTATCCCCCATCCAGTAGGCATGCTTTGCATTTTTCTGACCCAGATGCAGAACTTTACACTTATCTTTATTAAATTGCATCATGTTCTCATTTACCCATTTTTCATTGTGTTCAGATCTCGTTGAACTCTGTCTCTATCTTCCGGAGTATTTGCCAGTCCTCCCAATTTGGTGTCATCTGCAAACTTGATGAGTAGTCCCTCCACCCCCTCATCTAGATCATTAATAAATATGTTAAAAAGTACCGGGCCGAGCACTGAGCCCTGAGGCACCCTGCTACTCACCTCTCTCCAGTCTGATGACAGGCAAGATTGAAGAGGATACCACTTGTCCTGCATAGTGCAGGGGGTTGGACTAGTGGTAGTTCCTTCCAACTCTATGATTCTATGAAACCCCAAATTCATCTGATTTATTAACAGTACAGATTATCTAATAGCCTGAGGTTGGTGACTAAGTACTTTGAAATGAAGAATTAAAACAATTCAAAATAAGCAAAAAGTTTGTTTTAAAATACAGTGGGAACAACTAATTCAGGTAACAGAAACAACTAAGACAATTTTGGGCATTAGTATCAAAAGCATTTAAAAACAAATCTATCCTATACGTGAACTGTCCCATAATACACTATTTCATGTAGGCAGGAAATGCTTTGGATAGTCAAGATTTTATTCTCGACTAGAGGCAAAGTCCGTTGCATCCAGGAATGCAATAGATGCTAGGCCACACCTGCACTGTGGCCCTCCTGGGTGCTGGCCCTCCTACCCCTCTAGAGCAAGAAATAGGGGGGAGGAGCACAGATCTCATTGGGTCACATGGAGCTGGCAGCCAGTCTTTTCTCCTTTTCCCAGCCCACCCCCAGGCCCCATCTCCAAACCTCAGGGAACATTCATAAACCAGGGGGTTAGGATGTCTGGGAATATCTTGGAATTGTTTGTATGTAGATTATAGCAATCCGCTCCCCAGGGGAAATTGGTTGTTTTGAGGGGGGCCTCTCCAATGACAGCTTATCTCTAGGCAATAGAGATCAGTCCCACTGATTTTCCTTGAGGTAAGAATTTTTTTGAGACAATACTACACATCGAGGTATGCATAAATGGAAATCTTTATTCTGATTTCACTTATTATGTTATACACGTTTGATGCTGTGTTTATATTTACATTATAGAGAGCCATTGAGGAAGAACTTATAGAAAAGGAGCAACTAGGGGCTCATTCTGGCTGACTACATGCTCAAACAGCTTTCACTATTAAAGTCACCATCGTCAGCTGAATAGTAATAAATATTTATATTTTTACATTTAGTTTATTCAGCTGCTCATGATCCTGGCCACCAGAATCACCAGAGACAGTCAGACCTTTAATTGATCTGTCAAAACTTTAAAAAGCAGCAGGTTCATGTGCCAGGCCCCCTGAAATCTTGAAGGCTTTCCCAGATTGGTGGTCCACACTTCTTGTAGCTTTACTTACAGTGATCAATAGATCCAGCCTGATGCCTAGTTCTGGTTCCAAGCTATAAAAAAGTGGAACATTCACTACCAAGCAACTATTGCCTCATTAGTCTGCTCTCAATATCCCGGAAGATAAGTGCCAGATTCTTAGCAAACAGACTTCTTGGGTGGTGAAACAAAAGATCTTAAACCCTAAACAAGCTGGGCTTTGCAAAGGGAAATCTATAATAGACAAGTGTGCAATTCTCTCTCACCTTGTCAATAAGACTCACAATGGTAAAGGTACCAAATTATATGCAGCCTTCCTAGATTTGCAAAACGTTTTTGATTGTATATCATGAGAGCTTTTTTGGGAAAAACTAATGAAAAAGGAAACTGGAGACTGCTATACATTATTAGGAAGCTTAATCGTTGATCAAACCGCATCAGTTTGATCAAATACACTGACACGCCCAAATTTTGCAGGGCTTTCCACAATTTGATGCGATCCACACAATCAAAAGCTTTCTTGTAGTCAGTAAAGCAGGTGTAGACAGCCTTTGGATATTCCCGTGACTTTTCCAAAATCAAGTGCAGGTTTGCTATCTGGTCCCATGCTCCCGTCGAAAGCCATCTTGAACATCTGGTAATTCTCTTTCAATGATTATTGATATGCATTGTTGTATGACTTTAAGCAGGATCTTACTAACATGAGAAATGAGGCCTATTATACGGTAATTGGAACAGTATTTTTAGTCACCCTTTTTTTGGTAGTGGGATAAACACAGATCATTTCCACTCATCTGGCCAGTTATTAGTTTCCCAGATTTTCTGGCACAAAGCTGTAAGGGTTCTGACTGATGCACATCTCAGCAGGTTATGATGTCAATGCCTGGGGCAAGGCCCATTCTCAAGGCCCATTCCACTTCCTCCTCAAGAATGCCCAGTTAAAGTTCTATTCCTTTTTCATTTTGAAGAGAACAAACTTCCATTCTACATGTGAACAGTTATTCTGTGTATTTCCACTACCAGTTCTTGATGCTCTGTTGTTTATCTGCGTATCCCTTTTTGTGATCTTCTTCTAACTGCTAGCATTTCTGATTCCAGCAAGCTTCACTGTCTATTCTTGCTGCCCTTTGAAAATGCACATTTAATTTTCTTGCTTCCTCCCTTCTGCCTGTAGTTTTTGCTGCTTTTCTATATTCAGCTATTCTTATAGTTTCATGTGAGACCCATTTTGATCTTTTCTGGCTTCCTTTGTGGTATTGCATTTAACTGCTGTTTCAACAACAGTCGAATGACTTTCCTGCCACAGTTCATCAGGCATCTTCTCTGCTGCGTCCAATAGCTGAAATTGATTAACTCCACGATATATGTGAGCAGAATTTTATTTACATAAATTTCCTTAACCCATCTGTCTTCTTGATAGCGGTAAGAGTACCCAACTAGGCTCTAGGAGATGCAGGTTCAAATCCCATTTCCAGCAATGTAATCTGCAGGCTACCTCTGGACCAGTCGCGCATTCTCAGTCGAACCTCCCTTTCAGCATGGATATTGTTAGGATAAAATGGAGGGAACCAGAACAACAGTAACTGCTTTCGAAGCATGCTGGGAGAAAGGCATGCTAAGATATAATCACAGAATAATATAGTTGGAAGGGACCTCAAGGGTCATCTAGTCCAGCCCCCTACACAATGCAGGATGCTTGCCAGAAATGTTGGATGCAGTATGGCATAAAGAATGACTGCTCTTGCTGTTAGCTTAAGTAGTGTAATGGCTGCTCTTTTTGCAGAAGGGAGAACAGCTAATCCAGTAGTCAAACTATTATTAAATACGGTGAATGGAGCAAGCAGAGAAGAGAGCCAAGTCCTGAACAGCATCATCTGGTAATCCTAAAAGTCCATGATACCCCTCCATAAGATGGGTAGAAAAATAGCTCCTCACATTTTATAGTAACATGGTATATATTCCAAATATGCCTTAACCAGTACACAGTCAACATCTGTACAGTACAGTCTTGATCTAACCCAAAATCTCCACATTATGATATCCATAATGCTAGGCAGAAGGCTGAAGCTCTTGCAACACTGGAAACAGGCATTCAAATGGTTTCTCCACAAAGTGGATAAGTTGATGTTTAGTAAGCTGTGAATTGAGAGCAAAGCTCCTTCCACACTCCAAACATTCGTATCGTTTCTCCCCAGTGTGTATAAATTGATGGGATTTCAGTTGTGAATGCTGAGCAAAGCTCTCTCCACACACTAAGCATTTATATGGTTTCTCCCCAGTGTGGATACGTTCATGGATTGTAAGGTCTGACTTCCAAGCATAGCTCTTTCCACACTCCAAGCATTCATTTGGTTTCTTCTCAGTGTGGATAACTTGATGTTTAGTAAGCTGTGAATTAACAGCAAAACCCTTTCCACACTCCAAGCATTCATATGGTTTCTCCCCAGTGTGGATAAGTTGATGGTATTTAAGCCTTGACTTCTCAGCAAAGCTCTTTCCACACTCCACACATTCATATGGTTTCACCCCAGTGTGGATACGCTGGTGAGTTTTAAGGTTTGAACTCTGTGAAAAGCTCTTTCCACACTCCAAGCATTTATATGGTTTCTCCCCAGTGTGGATACGTTGATGGGATTTAAGTTGTGAGCCCTGAGCAAAGCTCTTTCCACATTCCAAGCATTTATAGGGTTTCTCTCCAGTGTGGACAGGTTGATGTGATTTAAGGCCTGAACTGTGAGCAAAGCTCTTTCCACACTCCAAGCATTCATATGGTTTCTCCCCAGTGTACATATGTTGATGGATAGTAGGCTGTGATCTCCAAGCAAAGCTCTTTCCACTCTCTATGCATTCATATCGTTTCTCTCTAGTGTGGATATCCTCATGGGATTTAAGGTGTGAACTCTGAGCAAAGATCTTTCCACACTCCAAGCATTTACATGATTTCTCCGCTGTATGAATTTCTGGATGAATATTAAGCATGCAGTTCTGAGAAGAATTCCTTCCATGCTCCAACCATTGATGAGGTGTCTCCTCTATGTCCATTCCGCAGAATCTGCCTAGCATCTGGGATTCACCACTGAGAGGGGAGGATTTAGACTCCTCTCTTTTCCATTTTGCTGTCCCAGTTCTTTTCTGCTCTTTTTTCTCCAGGACGGAGTGTTCTGGTTCTTCCACAGACTTCATTTGGGGTCCTTCAGCTGCTTGAATAAAGAGGAGAGACAGATATGACCTTGAGGCAAAAGGAGAATCAAGTAAAGAAGGATATTAACTGCTCTGGATAATGACTAGATATCACTTGAAAGGGAATCATAGAGTTGGAAAGGGCCATACAGGCCATCTAGTCCCACCTCCTGCTCAATGCTGGATCACCCTAAAGCGTCCTTGGTCAGTATTTGTCCAGCCGCTAATTGAAGACAGCCAATGACTCATCATTTCCTAAAGGCACTCGATTCCACTGCTGAACTACTCTCTCTGTGAAACATTTCTTCCGCATATCTAGTCAATATCCTTCCTCACGTACTTTCAACAGGAACTTTCCCTGCCCTCCTCCAAATGACAATTTAGCAATTTAGTCCCCTCTCAACATTTCACCCTCTGTCTATAAACTCTTGATTTTTCTTGGATGAACTTCCATCACAAACAAGGCGGACCAGTGGAATCTCCTTGTGCAGAGGCAGTTCTCTCTCTGAGGAGTGATAGCCTTCGATCTGCTCTTCTTCTTGCATATCTTCCAGGGGCTCGGGGGGGGGGGATGGGAAGGTGGACTAGAAGGTGACTTCCCAAATCCAAGGACAGAACTGAACCGAATTCATGAGACACCCAAACGACAGAGATCCAATTTGGCCTCCCAACGTAGAAAGCTGACCATACTTTCCACTCCTTGCGTGTCCAGCCTCCCAAGGGCTGTGCTCTGGGGTCTGGACTGCAGACATACGCCAGGTGGAGAGAAGGGAGTGTGTGGGGGACCCTGAACTGAGGATATCCGCTGCCCCAGAAGGGTCACTTGGTGCTTACCCTTCTATAGAGCCAGGCCAAAACATTGCTCTCCTACTGGCCTTGAAATTGCAGGGCTATTTTTTGTTTAGCTTTCTTATGCTCTTCTAAACTAAGGATTGTTTTCGGAAATTCCTCGGGCAACTCAGCAGCTGTTTTACCGTGTCCTCCTGCCCTGTGGCTTTTTAAACAGATTTTTGGCAGTATTTAGGATTTTCTGGGATAGTTTAGATTTTTTGAACAAACTTGAGTTTTTCTGTGGTGAGGTAGCATATAAATTACTTCTTATTTAAAGCCAAGCGCTCTATAAACACCCACCCAATGCCCCATGAGCACAAAGAAGCCAGCAGTTTTGGGCAGGGGGAGGGGAGATGCCTCCTGTCTCTGCTGTGTTCGTTGACATTTGAAAACAAAATTTTCGCTTACACATGAATACTTATGGAGTCGGTTTGCAGAAACCCCACCCTTGCATGGGTAGGAGTCCACTCTACTCCCTCACCGAGAGTCTCCATTAGAAATCCACCTCAGGGCCCCTAGTGGTGGCAGTGGGAAGTGCTGCCAAGTCATAGCCCACTGATGGAGACCCCAAAGCAGGGGTAGTCAAACTGCGGCCCTCCAGATGTCCATGGACTACAATTCCCAGGAGCCCCTGCCAGTATTTGCTGGCAGGGGCTCCTGGGAATTGTAGTCCATGGACATCTGGAGGGCCGCAGTTTGACTATCCCTGCCCCAAAGGTTAGTTGAGGCAAGAAACGGATAGAGGTCGTTTGCTATTGCTCTGCAGGATGACCCTGGACTTCCTTGGTGGTCTCCCGTCCATGGACTGACCTGGACCAACCCCACTGAACTTCCAAGGCTGGAAGAGACTGGACCAGCCTGGGCCACCCAGGTCAAACCTGAGGTGCTTCTTGGCAGGAACGAGTTCTGTCTTCAGCATCCATCAATCATGAACCAGCAGAGCCTTACCCAGAGAGGCCATGTTCTGGCCATTCTCCTCCATGACTTCCTGGTGAAGCCTCCTCTGGTCCGGATCCAGCAGAGCCCACTCCTCCTCCGTGAAATGGACAGACACCTCCTCCAATGTCACCCGGCCCTGAAAAGAAGAACACACAAATTCCTCTATCTTTCCCTTCTAAAGGCACCTCAAAAGTTCTGTAAAATGCTGACATTCAGGATTCAACCCCCATTTTCATTTTCTATCTAATGAGCAGCACAATAAACAGCCAAGGGAAGGAGTCTGAAGGCGAGGGAAGAAACCCAAGGGCAACATCCACACTTACCCCATCAGGCTGAACGGGGACTGCTCCCTCTGAGCCACAAAGAGATGGCAAAGAATGTTTGGCAACATCTGGAAGCATAAGAAGTGGAAAAGAAGGCATTTGGTACTTCCAGGGTTCTTTGCACTTCAGTTCCAGGGGGACAGCAGGATAAGATTCTCCCTGTCTTGCTTCTTGATTGGAACTATCCTTGCATCTTTATTACAGACTAGTAATCAAGCCCATTGCAGTTCTAAATGCAATGGGCGCTAGCAGTGAGTGTGGGTTGGGGGGTGCTGGCAGGGGCCCGTGGAAGCGGACGTGCAGCCATAAATGACTAAACTAATTATCTAGTAGCAGGCATAACTGAATCATTCAAAGGGGTAATTAGCAATCAGACATAATGAGTACTGCTCCCATTTCTTGTCATCCTGAATTTAGCTCCATTGCAGCCTAGAGGATCTGAATTTTTTCCTCTCTTTTTCTGAAGGCATTACTGCTATATTGAGTGCATCAGCCCATATTATTACTCCCAATAGTTTAATTCTTCAGTGGACTGCAGACTTCTGATTTCTCCTGTCAAAGTCTCTCCAGGTCCCTTGGATCCTTTTAAACAGATATCTTCTTTTTTTATACCCCTCCCTCAAAAAACATAAACCCTTTATTCAGTGTAAATACAAACTTCATGATAGAACAGTGTAGCATTGCAGTTAAGCTCACCATACTATTGAGTACATAGATATGCCATACAATTAATATTCTGTAGGATTATAAGAAACAATCCCCCCCCCAAACAAAGCAGTAAAAATATTTACACGGAGTACTGTGATATTGCATCAATTATTTGCAAGGGAGATCCCACCCCCCTAAAGTGTAAAGTCTACTGTCGAAGCTAAAGTTTAAATTACTCTCCTCAAATTGTTCCATCATGATACAGTTGGCAAGCAAATGTTATTAAGTGCTTGCAGTTTGTCAGAAGTCTTCTGATTGTTTGGTAGTGGAGCAGCACTCAGGGTCTACTACCTGGCAAATAACTTCCTTGTTTGAACTTGTGCTCTGTCAGGCTCCTCTCAAGGCTTGATGTGGGTAAGACAGCGTTATTTATTGAATCCAAGTAATCCTTGTCCTGTCTTCCAACTTTAAAAAAACGAACAGCATCTAGTTTTTATCTTGAAGGCTTCTGAATCAATAATGCAGCTTGTTGTGCGGCGTGCTGCCCAATTAGGCAGAAAGAGGCGAGGGAGCTTACCGTCCAGAGGGGCCATTTTTGAGGATGGGGTGCAGCTACGCGGCGCCATTCTGCTTGCATTGGCAAGCAGGGTGTGGGCTCCTGTGGTGGCTGGTCATTGGGGCGCAGTGTTTTGGCAACGAAGTTGGGCCGACTGGTCAACGGGGCGAACTGAGATCGGGCGGCGGCTCTTCGGCGCGTTCGCCGCTCCGGCAGCCAGAAGGCCGGCGGCCCCCGCCCCCCAGGCTCTCTGAAGCCCTGCCCGGCCGCCCCCCCACCCCACCCGATGCTCTCTGAAGCCCTCTCCTGGCTGCTGGAGCGGCTGCGCAGCGTCTCCGATGCTGCGAAGCTGCTCCAGCAGCCAGGAGAAGGCCGGCCGCCCCCCCACCCCACCCGACGCTCTCTGAAGCCCTCTCCTGGCTGCTGGAGCGGCTGCGCAGCGTCTCCGATGCTGCGAAGCCGCTCCAGCAGCCAGGAGAGGGCCGGCCGCCCCCCCACCCCACCCCACCCCACCCCACCCTAGGCTCTCTGGAGCCTTCCTCTGGCCTGACGCAGCTTCAGGCCAGCGGCAAAGGAGCAACTGCGAGCCGCGCTGCGAGCCGCTGCGAGCCGCGCTGCTTCGCGCCTGCCGATTGGTCCCTCTGATTGTCTGTCATGAGGAAGGGTCCAATCTGGACCCTTCCTCATCCCGGACACATCCCGCCCCAGAACCCCTTACTGTCTTATTTAGTCCGTGGCGCCCGCGGCGCCACGGGCGGTTTACAGATAATTGTCCACTTCCAAACTTAAAAAGGAGAAACTCTGAAAGGCAGGGAACAGGCAGCTTCCACAGCCCAAAATATCTTTGCAGCTAGGCGACAGGGTGAGAGACGCCACTGACACGTCCCCTTCATTAGACCTCCATGCCTTCTTGACGGGCCAAGCAGACTTTTAAAAGAGGATCTTAGGTTATTTTGGACAATACTGTCCCTTCCTTGGCCCTTAAAAGAACGCAGTTTTGTGACCATCTGATGGCCACCTTCCCCTAATGTTGGTCAACTCTGGACATTCCCTGACGTCAGAGTCTCAGAAATTTCTATGGAAAAAAAGCTCCTCAAATCTTGTGCTTTTGTCATCCTTTTTATTAAACCAATGCAATGATTCCCCAATTTTTGACATTAATAATTTTCACTAGATTTTGGAAGCCAACTGGAATTCGTTACTGCATTTGTCCAGTTACCTTGCAGTGAATTGAAGCCAACCTCATATTTTTACTCCCCCAAACGGAATTTCTGAACTGAGAAGCCCAAAGGGACCATCTTTCTTGGGGCATTGAGGCAGCCCACTGACAGTCAGGAAAAACACCCTTTTCGCTCTTACCCAGAAAAGTGGCTCCAGGGTAATGCTCTTGTGTGACTGTTTCCGGTGCCTGAAAAAGAAATGGGGATCCCGTTCAGGGGACAGGGATGAAAAATGGAAGAGGAAACTGACAGAGGAGAGGTATGTATGAAAACAGCAGGGCTATTTGTGTGGATTGTATTTTTGTTCGCCTTTTGTGCCCCAACCCCAAACTAGATGAATCCCTCTCACCTGCTGGTCCTGATTCTGGTCCTCCGCCTGGCTCAGGAGGAAGCCTTCAGCCAGGGCCACCGCCTGGGAACTGGTCTTTGGCTGGCATTCCCAGACCCAGCTTTTCATCTCTGTGGGCAGGACAGCGAGGAACTTTTCCAAGATCACCAGGTCCTGCATCTCCCACTTGCTGTGCCTCTCCGGCTTCAGCCACTGGTGGCAAAGATGATGAAGTCGGCTGCAGACCTCTCGGGGCCCCTCAGCCTCTTGGTAGCTGAACCGCAGGAATTGCTGGTGCTGCACATCTGGAGGGAAGATGTTTCCCAGGATATTCCGTAGGATTCCTTCCCACAGCTCCCTTCTGCTCCTGGCTTCGGTGCCATCCAGGCCTTTTCCTGATTCAGGGGCAGCTGAGTCCGGCTCTGCCCTCATCCTCCCTTCCTCTCCAAGCAGCCTTCACCTGGACTGCTGGATCACCTGGACTCCTCTGTCAGGTTTTTCTATGAAGGCAAGTATCAGCTCTGTGACCTCCTGCAAAGCCAAGACTGATGTTTGGATTCAAATTTTACATATGTAAATATACACATACTTGCATGTATATGACATCGGCAACAGAGGAAGTGAGCTTTGATTCATGACCACTGAAAGCAGAACTAAGGATTTTTGTCTTCCATATTGCTGGTTTATTTTGCCACACTAAACACACACACTGACCCTGGCCCCACCAGGAAGGAAGGGCAATAAAAATATTTCTTTCTTCATTTATTTTAAATGAGTGATTCAACAGCAGGAGGGAGCTAGTCATGTTGTCGGATTAAATCTGGGAGCCCCAGGGCAGAACGTGGCAAACCCCCAGGGGAAGAAAAGTGGGGTCTAGATATTGAAAACATGGAATCAAGATGAAGAGCAAGTTCCAGAAAGCCCCATCGGCTCACAGAGCATAAAGTGTTGGTTGAAAATCCACTTCACGTCCAATTTGGGAAGCTTGACAGGTGACCTCCTAAGCGATCCTTCTGTCTCTACTTGGCACAACAGAATTCAGTCTAAGCTTAAAACAAATGGTTTAGACATGGTGTGTCAGGATGAAAAATATACACTTAAGACAATTTCACGGAGATTAGTGGACATGGAAATGAAAATGTCAAACTTCACCGCATGTAACGCTCGTTTCCCCTCTGCTCTGGGAGATCCTGCCAAGCCCTTCCCAGCATACTCGGGTGTCTATCAAGAAGAAGGGCCTTCTCACTGGCCAACCCTTTCCTCTCCACTGTGGGTCAGGCTTCAGCACGATGGGGGAGCGCGGCACGCGAGGAAGAATGAGAACGTGAAAGGGGCCTTTTCATCGAGGGCGCTTGATCTTCAAGGGGGGCTTCTGGAGTGGAAACCTCGTTTGAAACGGCTCCCGCTCATTGGGTGCGTGTTTCAATGGGGGCTTCTACTCTCGTGCAAGGGGATTCAGGGTTGCTTCTGCAGCCCGCTCAGGCAGGCGCCCCGCAGAGGCAGCAGCCCAGTTCCCCCCAGGAACAAAACAGCCTTTTGGTCCCGCCTCCAGAGCTTCGTGGCCGCCTCTTCTTCCCGGCCCCCGAGGAGGAGGAGGAGGAGGAGGATCCGCGCTCGGGATCCCAGGGAGAGATCCCAGGGAGAGCCCCCCAACCCCAACCCCCCCCTCCCCCGGGGACTGGAGCCAGGCCAGGCCAGGCCAGGGGGGCGGGAGGGGGGAGGGGATTGCCCAGGAAGGGGAGGGGTCCCTCCACGCCCCCCCCCCCCAGCGCCAAGGGAGGAGCCCTTCCGCGGCCTTACCGGTGGGACTGCGGGCCCCTTCCGACCACGGCGGCCCCAACAGGCATGGCCGGAAGCGGCGGGGCGGGGCGGCCGGAAGTCACGGGGCCGCTCTAGGCAGGGCGACTCCGTCCCCTTAACCCTTCCGCTGACTCTGCGCCAACCCCCAGGGAGCTCCGCCCGGCCGGCCTCGCTGCCTCTTGCCTGGGCGGCCCCCGGGGTGGGGGGGGGGGGGTGGGAGGGGCTTCTGGCCGGGCTCGCTGGCTCGAGCCGCGCCCCCCCCCCCCGCCGCTGCGCCCGCCCAAGAGGAGAGTTTTGTCACGTGCGGTGCTTCGGTGGGCCACACGTGCTCCTAAAGTGGGGTCCTCATCAGCCTATTTAGCCTATAAGAATAAACAAGAATGACAGACAGTCAAGTGTGGGGCTGGATCTTGGAGGGAAGGGGGGCAGGCCCTGCCTGGGGAACATGGAGTGGTCTGGTGGGATCTCACGGGGCCCCAGGTCGCAGGTACTCTAGGGCAGGGGTCCCCCACCGCCGGTCCAGGGACCAGTCCGGTCCTTAGATTAGTCGGTACCGGGCTGCAGCTCCTCCTCGTCCTCCACCCCGGCTGCTGCCTCGGGGGCTGCCCTGTCACTCTGCTGCCGGCTCACCTTGGGGGCTCTCCAGCGGCCACCATGGCTGGGGCTCCCCCTCGGCATGGCACTGCACAGATGCTGCTGGCAGAGCCCCCCAGCAGGAAGTCTGGGGCACCGGCGGGAAAGCAAGTGCAGCAGGGGCTCAGCCAGTGGCGACATCCCTCGGCAAAAGACTACCCCCCTCCCAGGCCTCAGTAAAATTGTCAAGCGTTGACTGGTCCCCGGTGATAAAAAGGTTGGGGACCACTGCTCTTGGGGGCAGCCTGGAGCCTTAAGAAATACAATAACCTCAGAGTCCAGACCAACAAAGATTTATTCAAGGCGTGAGCTTTCGAGGGCAGGCCCTCTTCCTCAGACTAAGTGCTTGCCCTCCATAGCTCCCGCCTTGAACTGAGCTCTGAGTTTATTGTGACCAATAGGCGACCTTGCTTGGGTTTTCGCAATTGACTGTGAGGCCCTGTGAAGGCCGGCTTGGCTTCAAAACAGAACAATTGTGCGTAGCCTAAACTGCTGGGAAGGAGGATGGAGAGTGTCTTCAACAAGGTTTCTCCTCCTCCCTCCCATGATCTACCCTTCTGTCATTCTAGCCCCCATGGGCTCCCTGGGTACACGGGGCCTGGCCTCTAGTCTACTAAGAGAGAGACCCCGCTCTGGAGTTTCTGTTTTTGCCTGGGCTGATTTAGTCATTTCCTCAGGGTAGACTCATCACATGGAGAACTAAAAACACGGCTGACTTAGGGGTTCACACGAAGAAAGATTTCAAGGAAAAGATACATTTACCTCCAAGAACCCACAGATGTGCGAACTGTCAGGCAGGTACTGGTTTTAATTGTGAGAAATCAGATTCTCAGGTCAACCTCAAGGATTCTATTAAATGTAACATTGCAAACGTCATTTATTTAATCTAGTGCCCCTGATGGTTGCTTTACCTTAGGCAATCTACCCGTGCACTAAAAATGAGAGTAATGCAGCATATTATTATTATAAATATACTAAAGCCCATTGTATATGCCAATAAAATGGGTGCTAGCATGCTAGCCGGTGGGCCCAGCCCCCTTCCCAGCAGCCCTCTTGGTGGCCTCCCCCCCACTGCCCCCGCCGGTGCTCCCCCCCCTCCCCGGCTTCACCTGCTCTTTTCCCCGCGGCGAAGTCTCTCATCCCTGCCCCCTCCTCCCCGGCTTCGGCACGGGGAAAGGAGCAGGGTTCCGCCCACATACCCGTTACTCTATTATTTAAACCGCTCCCACAGGAGCGGTTTACAGATGTCAGCAATAAAGAGCAAGTTGGTTTCATGTCGCTTTTCTCTACCAGGAGTCTCAATACGGCTTACAATAGTTCTTTTTGCGAGCTATTATACAAAGAATGCCAGTTTATTTTGTTATTGAATATAATCCACAACGTGAAAAATGAAGATCACAATTTTTCATTAAGCATTGTCACTGAATAGTTTTCTGGAAGTGTTTAAGGAACTGAGCAACGCTCTGGAAGTCTTTTGCTAGCATTAAAAGACATTAAGATACTCGAATTCTGCAGTGTTTGTGTTCTAGTTTCTTTCTCATTTCTGTAACTTTTGAACTGGATTGCCTTTGTGCATCTGCACACTGGGAACATTGGCATGGTTGTTCTCCTGTGTCAATTATTTCATCTGAATACAGGCAAGCATATATGTGATGTCTCACCTGGGTTAATTCTTAGGCGTACACTAAGATTTCTCTTTTGAATGAAGCTCTTCCACATTCTAAGAATTTATGTCATTCCCGCCCAGTACACTGTGGGTTTCTTGAGGGAGGGTAGACTGTGAAAAGTGAGCAAAGCTCTTTTCTTACTACAGGCATCAATGTCGTTAAAGAAGTGAACTCTGAGGAAAAGCCTTCCCAGCCTCTAGACATTCATATGGATTCACTCCAGTGTGGATACGTTGATGGGAATTAAGGTGTGATGAACTCTGAGCAAAGCTCTTTCCACACTCCAAGCACTCATGGTTTCTCCCCACTGTGTTTCCGTTGATGCGATTTAAGTTGTGAATTCAGAGAAAAGCTCTCTCCACACTTCAAGCATTCATATGGTTTCTCTCCAGTGTGGATACGTCGATGGAAATTAAGATGTGAACTCTGACCAAAGCTCTTTCCACATTTAAAGCACACATATGGTTTCTCCCCTGTGTGCATACGTTGATGGGATTTAAGTTGTGAAATGCAAGCAAAGCTTTTTCCACAGTGCAAGCATTCATATGGTTTATCACCAGTGTGGCTATGTTGATGGTATGTAAGTTGTGAACTTTGAGCAAAGCTCCTTCCGCACTCCAAACATTCATAGGGTTTCTCTCCAGTGTGGATACGTTGATGGCGTTTAAGGAGTGAACTCCAAGCAAAGCTCTTCCCACACTCCAAGCACTCATGTGGTTTCTCCCCAGTGTGGGTACGTTGATGGCATTTAAGGTGTGACCTCCTAGCAAAGCTCTTCCCACACTCCAAGCATTCATATGGTTTCTCTCCAGTGTGTGTACGTTGATGGGATTTAAGTTCTGAACTCTGAGTAAAACTCTTTCCACACTCCAAGCATTCATATGGTTTCTCTCCTGTGTGGATACGTTGATGGGATTTAAGTTCTGAACTCTGAGCAAAGCTCTTTCCACACTCCAAGCATTCATATGGTTTCTCCCCAGTGTGGGTAAATTGATGGTATTTAAGGTGTGAACTCCTAGCAAAGCTCTTTCGACACTCCGAACACTCATATGGTTTCTCCCCAGTGTGTACACGTTGATGGGATTTAAGATCTGAACTCTGAGCAAAACTCTTTCCACACTTCAAGCATTCAAATGGTTTCTCCCCTGTGTGGATACGCTTATGGGATTTAAGGTCTGAACTCCAACCAAAGCTCTTTCCACACTGCAGGCATTCATATGGCTTATCTCCAGTGTGGCTATTTTGGTGGTATATAAGGTGTGAACTCTGAGCAAAGCTCCTTCCACACTCCAAGCATTTATAGGGTTTCTCCCCAGTGTGGATACGTTTATGGTTACTAAGCTGTGCACTCTGACGAAAGCTCTTTCCACACTCCAAGCATTCATAGGGTTTCTCCCCAGTGTGGATACGCTCATGACATTTAAGGGATGAACTCTCAGTAAAATTCTTTCCACACTCCAAGCATTCATAGGGTTTCTCCCCAGTGTGCGTACGTTGATGGGATTTAAGATGTGAACTCCTAGCGAAGCTTTTTCCACACTCCAAGCACTCATATGTTTTATCCTCAGTGTGGATACGTTGATGGGATTTATGGTGTGACCTCCGAGCATAGCTCTTTCCACACTCCAAGCATTTACATGATTTACCTACTGTGTGTATTTGTGGATGAATGGCAAGCATACAGTTCTGAGAATCATTCCTTCCAGCATCCTGAAGAGAGGATTTAGTTTCTTTTTTCCATTTTGTTCCCTTGATTCTTTTCTGCTGTTTCTTCTCCAGGAGGTGGTGGTGTGGTTCTTCCACAAATGTCATTTCGGATCCTTCAGCCTCTAGAATTAAGATGAAAGACAGGTATGGCCTTCAGGGAAAAGGAGAATCAAGTGAAGAAGGAAATGTAGAGCTCTGGATAATGGCAAGATAGAAATTATTTGACCCTGTACTGATTAGCTCTTGATTTTTTCTTGCATTAAATTCCATCACAAACAAAGTGCACCAGTGGGATGCAACAGAATCCCTCTGGTGATCCTGATGGTAGCCGAAATTGGAGAAGAAGAAGGGAGCAGGGAAGCTCAGCGCAGGAAAGGAAAGCCTGGAGCCACCAGGAAACAGTATCTATGACCCCCTCCCCAGGCAAGCAGGGCCTGACATCCCAGCATGAAATTCTGATCAAGTGTTCCTCCCCCTTTGAAGAGTCCCTTTCAGGACAGGTGGCGATGGATAGCAGAAGGAGCCGATTCATCCCTTTCTTCCTTCCCTGCCCCACACTAACCCTCCTCAAGGACCATAGGGGGATGTGAAGTCTTCAGACAAGGAAACGTCTTTTCAAACTTTGGAAAATGCATGTTGAGTGTCTATAAATAGTCCCTATAAATAGTATTCTTGGTATTCTCTTTGTTATTGCCATTCTTTAGAACAGGGGTAGTCAACCTGTGGTCCTCCAGATGTCCATGGACTACAATTCCCATGAGCCCCTGCCAGCAAAAGCTCATGGGAATTGTAGTCCATGGACATCTGGAGTACCACAGGTTGACTACCCCGGCTTTGAGACACTCTATTCTGTGGCTGCTCTGAAAGACTCAAGAAGAGGCTGCTGTTGACATTCCATAATCTATGGAAGTCCTTCCCCCTCCTGCCTCACCCAGAGAGGCCACGTTCTGGCCATTCTCCGCCATGACTTCCTGGTGAAGCCTCCTCTGGCCCGGATCCAGCAGAGCCCACTCCTCCTCCGTGAAATGGACAGACACCTCCTCCAGGGTCACCCGGCCCTGGAAAGAGAAGCACACAAACACTCTTCTCAGGAAATGTCAGAAATCTTCCCCGGCTGAGGACAATTAAAGAGTCCATAATAACTCTGCTGACAGTCAGGATTCAAACCTCCATTCTCATTTTCTATCCAGTGAGCAGCCCAGAAAACAGCCAAGGGAAGGAGACAGAAGGAGACTCGCCCTAGCCAAGGGAAGGTGAGGAGAGGCACCCAAGGCCACGATCCAGAGCTCCACGCTTACCCAAGTAGGCTGCATGGAGGCTGCTTCCTCTCTGTCACAAAGGGAAGGCAAAGAATGTTTGGCACCACCTGGAAGAAGTAAGAGGGCAAACGGAAGGAGTTCTGACTCCCAGGCCTCCTGGCATCTCAGTGCAGAGGGGAAGGCGGGATAAGATTCTCCCTGCCGTGGCTCCTAACTGGAACCGTCCCGCAATCCCCACTTCAGAGCTTTTTGCTTCCACAATTCTGACTGATCCGAAGGTGAAACAATTCTCACAGGTGGAGCCGTGGTCTGTTTGTCCAGTGGAGTTGAGGAGGAGGGGCACCTTTCTTGGGGCATCAAGACAGCCCACCTCCCGTTATGAAAAACACCCTTTTCAATCTTACCCAGAAAAATGGCTCCAGGGTAAAGGTCCTGCATGGTCATGCCCTGAAAAAGAAAGGAGAATCCCATTAAGGGGACAGAAAAGAGAAACAGGAAACAGACCGGAGGGCAGGGGGGGAGGGTATTAAGGGCAGGGTCTATTTCTGTGGATTTTGAGAGTATTGTTCATATTTCCCACCCCACCGCTGTACCTAGATGAATCCCCCTCACCTGCCGCTCGTGGTCCTCCTGCGGCTGGGCCTGGCTGAGGAGGAAGCCTTCGGCCAGGGCCACCGCCTGGGCGCTGCTCTCCGGCCCGCATCCTCTCACCCAGCCCTGCATCTCCCGGGGCAGGACGGCCAGGAACTGCTCCAGGATCACCAGGTCCAGCATCTCCCGCTTGGTGCTCCTCTCCGGCTCCAGCCAGCGGCGGCACGGACGGTGGAGCCGGCTGCACACCTCCCGGGGTCCCTGGGCACCCTCATAACGGAACTGCCAGAACTGCTGGTGCCACACATGGGAAGGGAGGACATCGTCTCCCGGGCTCTCCTGCACAGTTCCTGGCCACAGCTCCTTTCTGCTCCCAACCTCGGTGCCGTCCAGACCTTTTCCTGATCCAGGGACAGGTGAGTCCGGCTCCTCCCTCATCCTCCCTTTGTCTCCAAACACGCTTCACCTGGAGCGCTTCATCACCTTCCTCCTCTGCCAGATTTATTTATTATTTGGCTTCTAAACCACCACTCCCAAATGGCTCATGGTGGTTTACAATTAAAATATAACCCCCAAAAACAATGTTAAAATTCTCAGTTATTCCCAACCTTTAAATTCTCAGTTATTCCCAATACAGGCAGGGGCCGGGGCAGTGACCTCCTGCGAAGAAGAAGAAGAAGAGGAAGGGTTGGCTCTTCTATGCCAGTCTTCTCTCCCAGAAGGAGTCTCAAAGCAGAGAGCCCTGATATGACTGCTGGGTCCAGACAGCTTCATCGGGGCCGTGGCAAGGCCAGGGCTGACTGCATGTGGGGGAATCTTACCCGACCCACCAGCAGGTAGATGACCTGCAACAGAAGAGGAAAGTTGTGATTCCTGACGGCTGGCTGGCTGGCGTAAGAATGGAGGGCTTCTGTCTTGCTCCAAGAGTCCCGTCCTGACCCCGGGCCAGCTGGGAAGGCAGGGCCATGGCACAGGGGCAGTTGACACAACCCTTGGGAGCCGGGAGTGGGAAAGAAGCCGGAGCCAACTGGGAGCCCGGGGGTGGGGGTGGGGGCGAGGGGGGGCTGGATGGCCCAGTCCTGCCGGGAGGAGGGGAGGCCTCTGAGGGGACTTGGAGGGGCCAAGATGGGCAAATGAGGGCTGGGAACCGCGTGGCCATCCGAGGGACAGAGAGCCCTGCAGGCCCAGCCCGAGGGAGGACGGGGGAGCCGCCCCGGAGCGCTCCGCAAAGGGCCAGGATGGGCTCTCACGGGGCGTGGTCCTCCTCCTCCTCCTCCTGCGCGGCTCCTGCCCTCGGGCCGCCTCCTTCTGCCGCTCCCCGCACAGGCCGCCCCCCCAGGAGCCCAGCCGAGCGGAGGTGGCCGGAGGAAGGGAGGGAGGGGGCTCTCCAAGACCCCCCCCACAGGCCGCCCCCCTCCCCGCTCCAAGGACAAAGACGGAGCCCCCCCCCCGTGCGCCTTACCGGTTGGACTGGCGGCCCCTTCCCCCTCGGCCTGACTCCTGCCTGGCTGGCTGGCTGGGCCGGGCGGAGGCTGCCCCGAGCCGGCAGGCGGAGGGAGACCGGGGCCGCCCCTCGCCCCAGCCCCAGCCCCGCGGCGCCCGCCCCTCCCCTCCCCTCCCCTCGGGCGGCTGGAGGGGGCGCTGCGCAGGGGCTGGGCGGGCCCTGGAGGAGGCTTGGGGGGGCGGGGCTCTCCCGGGGACTCAGATACTTTTATTTCTTATAGAACATAATACACAGAGGAAAAACTTCTTTTGTTGATGAAGTTTACTATTTTTCATTTAAACATCACTGAAGAACTTGTTTTCTGAAGATGATTGTGGGACTGGCAAGTCTCCTACCAGTTTACTAGCATTAAAAGACATGACGAGATTCTAATGGTGCAGTGTTGTGTTTCCGTTATTTTCTCATTTGTGCAACGTTTGTACCGGACTGCCTTTGTGTATCTGCACACTGGGAACATTGGCATGGTTGCTCTCCTGTGTCAGCTACCTGATGTTGTAGGGATTTGTCTAATCTTGTCTCTGCTCCTAGCTGTTGGGCACACCCGCGGCTGGGGCAGGGTCAGGAAAGGTCAGTCTCTGGTCTCTGTGTAATCATCAGGAAGGCAGGGTTTCTGTAAACAGCTAATCTGGAGAAACCTTCCTGGGTGAAGATTAAGCCATGTCTTGCACTCTGATAACAATGTACTGTGTACAGAAACAAACTCTTCTGTAAACTTTCATGGCTAACATGTATATTGAAAAGTCTGCTTTCCTGGGCTGAAAATAAAATCAAAGGCTAACCTGCTGGAGAAGGCGGGGAAGCTTCAAGCCAAGCTTCTACCAAGCTTAAGACCAACCTTCTTCAGAGCAAGCTAGCACAGAGAGAGAAGCAAGCCTTGTGTCCGTCATTACTTCATGTGTCAATGATTTGAGACATATCTTGAGATTTGTCTTTTGAGTTAAGCGTTTCCACACTCCAATAATTTATGTGAAGCCCACCCAACAAAGCGTGGGTTTCTTGAATGATAGTAGGGTGTAAAAAGTGACCAAGGCTCTTATCTCACTACAGGCATCAATATAGTTTAAGACGTGAACTCAAAGGAAAACCCTTCCCAACTTCTGGGCATTCATGTGGATTATCTCCAGTGTGGATACGTTGATGGGATTTAAGTTGTGAACTCTGGGCAAAGCCCCTTCCACACTCCAAGCATTTATAGGGTTTCTCCCCAGTGTGACGTTGATGGGATTTCAGGTGTGAACTCCAACCAAAGCTCTTTCCACACTCAAAGCATTCATATGGTTTCTCCCCTGTGTGGACAGGTTGATGGGATTTAAGTTGTGAGGACCAAGCAAAGCTTTTTCCACACTCCAAGCATTTAAATGGTTTATCCCCAGTGTGGATACGTTGATGAGATTTAAGGTGTGATCTCCGAGCATAGCTATTTCCACACTCCAAGCATTCATATAGTTTCAATCTAAGGTGGATATCCTGATGGGATTTATAGTGTGACCTCTGAGCATCGTTCTTTCCACACTCCAGGCATTTACATGATTTGCCTGCTGTGTGTATTTGTGGATGAATGACAAGGATACCGTTCCGAGAATCCTTCCTTCTACCTTCCAACCATTGATGAGGTCTTTCCCCTGTGTTCATTCTGTGGTATCTTTCTAGCACCTGGGATGAGGCATCCTGAAGAGAGGATTTATTTTCTCTTTTCCATTTTGTTTCCTTGATTCTTTTCTGCTGTTTCCTCTCCAGGAGGTGGTGGTGTGGCTCTTCCACGGACGTCAATTGGGGTCCTTCAGCCTCTTGAAAATATAGAGAAAAGACAGGCATGACATTCAGGGAAAAGGAGAATCAAGTAAAGAAGGAATGAACAGCTCTGGATAAAGGCAAGATAGAAATTATTTGAGAGGGACTAATCCTAACCCTGTGCTGATCAGCTGTTGATTTTTCTTGCATTAAATTCCATCACAAACAAAGTGGACCAGTGGGGTGCATAAGAATCCCTCTGGTGATCCTGATGGTAGCCCAAAGTAGAGAAGAAGAAGGGAGCAGGGAAACTCTGCCTGGAACCACCGGAAAAGAGTGTCTTTGACCCCCTCCCATGTCCTTCAAGGCCCGACATCCCAGCATGACATTCTAACCAAGGGCTCCTCCCCCTTTAAAGAGTCCCTTTCAGGAGGGGAGAAGGTGGCAATGGGTCCTGCAAGACGCCTAATAACAATGTGAAATGTCATTTTCAGGCATAAATCTGTTTTCTGTATTTAAGACACGTTTTATACCCATCAACCCGAAATGAGCTGAGAACTGCATGCATTCCCTTGCCTCCCCCTCCACCAAGGAACCAGAAGGATGTCCCAGCCCCTCTGATTCCAAGGGCAGCACATCAAGCAGAAATTCACCCGGGAAAACTCACCCACGTCTATCTTTCTTGGTTTGCCCTTCAGGGCTGTGCACATTTTTCTAAAATTCCGAGCCATACCAAGGCCAACATTGGTATGAGCAGACCGAAAACAGCAGAAGGACCCCACTCATCCCTTTCTTCCCTGTCTGCCCCACAGTGAACAGGCCATGCTGGTCAGGACTGACGTCCTTCGTGGGAGGAATGAGTTCTGCCTTCAGCCTCTGCCGATTGAGAGCCAGGGGAGCCTCACCCAGAGAGGCCACGTTCTGGCCGTTCTCCGCCATGACTTCCTGGTGAAGGTTTCTCTGGTCCGGATCCAGCAGAGCCCACTCCTCCTCCGAGAAATGGACAGACACCTCCTCCAAGGTCACCTGGCCCTGGAAAGAGAAGCACACAAACAAACTCTTCTCAGGAAACGTCAGAAATCTTCCCCGGCTGAGGACAATTAAAGAGTCTATAATAGCATGCTGACAGTCAGGATTCAAACCTCCATTCTCATTTTCTATCCAATGAGCAGCCCAGAAAACAGCCAAGGGAAGGTGAGGAGAGGCACCCACGGCCACGATCCAGAGCTCCACGCTTACCCAAGTAGGCCGCGTGGAGGCTGCTTCCTCTCTGTCACAAAGAGAAGGCGAAGAATGTTTGGCACCACCTGGAAGAAGTAAGAGGGCAAACGGAAGGAGTTCTGACTCCCAGGCCTCCTGGCATCTCAGTGCAGAGGGGAAGGTGGGATAAGATTCTCCCTCTCTTGGCTCCTAACTGGAACCGTCCCGCAATCCCCACTTCAGAGCTTTTTGCTTCCACAATTCTGACTGATCCGAAGGTGAAACAATTCTCACAGGTGGAGCCGTGGTCTGTTTGTCCAGTGGAGTTGAGGAGGAGGGGCACCTTTCTTGGGGCATCAAGACAGCCCACCTCCCGTTATGAAAAACACCCTTTTCAATCTTACCCAGAAAAATGGCTCCAGGGTGAAGGTCCTGCATGGTCATGCCCTGAAAAAGAAAGGAGAATCCCATTAAGGGGACAGAAAAGAGAAACAGGAAACAGACCGGAGGGCAGGGGGGGAGGGTATTAAGGGCAGGGTCTATTTCTGTGGATTTTGAGAGTATTGTTCATATTTCCCACCCCACTACTGTACCTAGATGAATCCCCCTCACCTGCCGCTCGTGGTCCTCCTGCGGCTGGGCCTGGCTGAGGAGGAAGCCTTCGGCCAGGGCCACCGCCTGGGCGCTGCTCTCCGGCCCGCATCCTCTCACCCAGCCCTGCATCTCCCGGTTCAGGAGGGCCAGGAACTGCTCCAGGATCACCCGGTCCAGCATCTGCTTCTTGGTGCTCCTCTCCGGCTCCAGCCAGCGGCGGCACGGACGGTGGAGCCGGCTGCACACCTCCCGGGGCCCCCCCGCCGCCTCCCTGTAGCGGAACTGCCGGAATTGCTGGTGCCACACATGGGAAAGGAGGACATTGTCTCCCGGGCTCTCCTGCACAGTTCCTGCCCACCGCTCTTTCCTGCTCCCAACCTCGGTGCCTTCCAGACCTTTTCCTGATCCAGGGGCAGGTGAGTCCGGCTCCTCCCTCATCCTCCCTTTGTCTCCAAACACGCTTCACCTGGAGCGCTTTATCACCTTCCTCCTCTGCCAGATTCTTCTGTGTTTATTTATTAGTTGGCATCTACACTCCCAAAAGGCTCATGGTGGTTTATAATTAGAACAGAACCCGATAAAACAATGTTAAAAATCTCAGTTATTCCCAACGTTTAAATTCTCAGTTATTCCCAATACAGGCAAATGCCGGGGAAGTGACCTCCTGCGAAGAAGAAGAAGAAGAAGAAGAAGAAGAAGAAGAAGAAGAAGAAGAAGAAGAAGAAGAAGAAGAAGAAGAAGAAGAAGAAGAAGAAGAAGAAGAAGAAGAAGAAGAAGAAGAAGAAGAAGAAGAAGAAGAAGAAGAAGAAGAAGAAGAAGAAGAAGAAGAAGAAGAAGAAGAAGAAGAAGAAGAAGAAGAAGAAGAAGAAGAAGAAGAAGAAGAAGAAGAGTTGGTTCTTCTATGCCGCTTTCCTCTTCCTGAAGGAGGCTCAAAGCAGCTTCCAGTCGCCTTCCCTTCCTCTCCTCCCCCAAGGGACACCTGAAAGCCGCCCCGGAGCGCTGCGCAAAGGGCCAGGATGGGCTCTCAGGGGGCGTGGTCCTCCTCCTCCTGCGCGGCTCCTGCCCTCGGGCCGCCTCCTTCAGGCCACGACTTCTGCCGCTCCCCGCACAGGCCGCCCCCCCCCCGGGAGCCCAGCCGAGCCCAGGCGGGCGGAGGTGGCCGGAGGAAGGGGGGGAGGGGGAGGGAGGGGTCTCTCCAAGACCCCCCCCCCGCAGGCCGCCCCCCGCCCCCCTCCCCGCTCCAAGGGACAAAGGCGGAGCCCCCCCCCCCCGTGCGCCTTACCGGTTGGACTGGCGGCCCCTTCCCCCTCGGCCTGACTCCTGCCTGGCTGGCTGGCTGGGCCGGGCGGAGGCTGCCCCGAGCCGGCAGGCGGAGGGAGACCGGGCCGCCCCTCGCCCCAGCCCCAGCCCCGCGGCGCCCTCCCCTCCCCTCCCCTCCCCTCCCCTCGGGCGGCTGGACGGGCCCTGGAGGAGCCCCCGGAAGGCCAGCCAGGCGCAGGGGGACGCGGGGGGGGGGCGGGCAGGGACTGGTCTGCCCGCCCCCGACCTTACCCTGCCCTGCCCTGCCCTGCCCTAGGCCGCAGGGGGTGGGAGAGGCTCTCGGGGAGGGCGGGGGTCATGGACCTTCCCCCCCCACCCCCCCCGGCCTCCTGGCCCTTCTCCCCAGGGGCCTCTCCCCCCCCTCCCGCAGAAGAGGCGAGGGGCTGCTTGGCCATAGGCGGTCTGGGCCCAGGATCCCTGAGGGGCCGCCTCCCCACCTCCCCTCCTGAGAGAGCCCCGCGCTCTGCCACCTCCAGCCTCCTGGCGGTCCCTGGCCCCGAGGAAGCCCGCCTGGCCTCCACCGGGGCCAGAGCCTTCTCCATCCTGCCCCCCCCCCCCCCGGTGGAAGGAGCTCCCAGAGGGGATCGGGGCCACGAGGGAACCCAAACAGATTCCTCCCGGAGGGAGCTCCTCTGCCAGGCATTGGGTTGAGGTCGACCAAACCATTGCTTCCAGTTGGCCCCCAAGCCCCCCCCCCCCTACGACCAACACTAATCGGTTTAACCCACTGGGTCCCAGTAAGAGTTGAGCTGAGGCTCTCACAATTTCTATTTTATGTATCATTGTTATTATCATGTTAAATTATTATTGTTATATTACTGCTATTATTGTTACTTGTTACCATGTGTTAATTGTATCCTCCCTGTTTTCTGGAAACTGCCCTGAGCCCTTGAGGAAGGCAGTATATAAATATAATAAACAAATAAATAATAAATAAATATTGCAGAAGGATGTGCTTACAGTATTCTGGAGTTGCCATGGGAAGCCCCCGAGACCCCACCGTTACCAACGTGTTTAGGATTGCCCTGGAGAGACCCGACGGGGGAAGGGAAGGAGAGCCAGACCCTCTCCCTCTCCCCTTTCCTGTCTTACTGCTGCCTCCCCCCTCCCTTCCCCCCTCCCAGGGTCTACCCTTCTGTCAGGTAGCCAGCACCCAGGAAGCCCCCCCCCCCGTGCAGGTGTGCATTCTAGCCCCCTTGGGTTCCCTCAGGCTTGGCCTCTAGTCTGCTAAGAGAGGGACCCCGCTCTGGAGTTTGTTCTCTGTCTAGCTCACTTAATCATTCCCTTAGGGTAGACTCCTTTCCTCACAGTAAAAACACGGCTGACTTGGGGGTTCACACAAAGAAATATTTCAAGGAAAAGACACATTTTCCACCAAGAACCCCCAGGTGTCCAAAGTGTCAGGCCGGTACACGTTTTAAATGTGAGACATCAGATTCTGAAGTCAAAATCGAGGCCTTTATTAAGTGTAACATAGCAAACGTCATTTACTTAATCCAGTGCCCCTGCTGGTTGCTGTACCTTGGGCAATCTACCCGTGCGATAAAAACGAGAGTGATGCGGCATATTATTATTATAAATATATATCAGCAATCAAGTCGGTTTCACGTCACTTTTCTCTACCAGGAGTCTCAATGTGGCTTACCGTAGTTCCTTTTGAGAACTATGATTCAAAGAATGTCAGTTTATTTTGTTACTGAATATAATCCACAAAGGGGAAAACTTCTTTTCTTAATGAAGTTTACAATTTTTCAATAAGACTTGTCACTGAATAGTTTTCTGAAAGTGTTTGTGGAACTGAGGAACACTCTGGAAGTCGTATACTTGTTTACTAGCATTAAAAGACTTGAAGAAAGTCTAATGGTGCAGTGCTGTGCTCCGGTTTCTTTCTCATTTCTGTAACTTTTGAAGTGGACTGCCTTTGTACATCTGCACACTGGGAACATTGGCATGGTTGTTCTCCTGTGTCAATTATTTCATCTGAATATAGGCAAGCATATATGTGATTTCTCACCTGGGTTAATTCTTAAAAAGGTATCTCTTGGGCAAGCACCAGGTCATGTCTGACCCTTGGAGTGACGCCCTCTGTCGTTTTCATGGCAGACTCAATACGGGGTGGTTGGCCAGTGCCTTCCCCAGTCATGACCGTTTACCCCCCAGCAAGCTGGGTCCTCATTTTACTGACCTCGGAAGGATGGAAGGCTGAGTCAACCTCGAGCCAGCTGCTGGGATTGAACTCCCAGCCTCATGGGCAGACAGCTTCAGACAGCATTTCTGCTGCCTTACCACCCTGCGCCACAAGAGGCTCATGGGTTAATTCTTAGGCATACATTAAGATTTCTCTTTGGAATGAAGCTCTTCCACATTCTAAGAATTTATGTGATTCCCGCCCAGTACACTGTGGGTTTCTTGAGGGTGAGTAAGCTGTGATAAGTGAGCAAAGCTCTTTTCTTACTACAGGCATCAATGTCGTTAAAGAAGTGGACTCTGAGGAAAACCCTTCCCAACCTCTAGACATTCATATGGATTCACTCCAGTGTGGATACGTTGATGGAAATTAAGCTGTGATGAACTCTGAGCAAAGCTCTTTCCACACTCCAAGCACTCATGGTTTCTCCCCACTGTGTTTCCGTTGATGCGATTTAAGTTGTGAATTCTGAGCAAAGCTCTCTCCACACTCCAAGCATTCATATGGTTTCTCCCCAGTGTGGATACGTTGATGTGAATTAAGGTGTGAACTCTGACCAAAGCTCTTTCCACACTTCAAGCATACATATGGTTTCTCCCCTGTGTGCATACGTTGATGTGATTTAAGTTGTGAACTGCATGCAAAGCTCTTTCCACAGTGCAAGCATTCATATGGCTTGTCCCCAGTGTGGCTATGTTGATGGTATGTAAGTTGTGAACTTTGAGCAAAGCTCCTTCCACACTCCAAGCATTCATAGGGTTTCTCTCCAGTGTGGATACGTTGATGGCATTTAAGGTGTGAACTCCAAGCAAAGCTCTTCCCACATTCCAAGCAGTCATATGGTTTCTCCCCAGTGTGTGTACGTTGATGGCATTTAAGCTGTGAATTCTGAGCAAAGCTCTCTCCACACTCCAAGCATTCATATGGTTTCTCCCCCGTGTGGATACGTTGATGGGATTTAAGTTGTGAACTCTGAGCAAAGCTCTTTCCACACTTCAAACACTCATACGGTTTTTCCCCTGTATGGATACGTTGATGGGATTTAAGTTGTGAACTCCAAGTAAAGCTCTTTCCACACTCCAAGCATTCATATGGTTTATCCCCAGTGTGGCTGTGTTGATGGTATATAAGGTGTGAACTCTGAGCAAAGCTCCTTCCACACTCCAAGCATTCATAGGGCTTCTCCCCAGTGTGAATAACTTGATGTTTATTAAGCTGTGCACTCTGAGTAAAGTTCTTTCCACACTCCAAGCATTTGTAGGGTTTCTCCCCAGTGTGGATACGTTGATGGGATTTAAGGGTTGAACCATGAGCAAAGCTCTTTCCACACTCCAGACATTCATAGGGTTTCTCCCCAGTGTGGATAACTTGATGTTTAGTAAGCTGTGAATTAAAAGCAAAGCTCTTTCTGCATACCAAACATTCATATGATTTCTCCTCAGTATGGATAAGTTGATGTTTAGTAAGCTGTGAATTAAAAGCAAAGCTCAATCCACACTCCAAGCATTTATAGGGTTTCTCCCCAGTGTGAACACGTTTATGCGATTTAAGATATGAATTCTCAGCAAAGCTCTTTCCACACTCTACACATTTATATGGTTTTTCCCCAGTGTGGATACGTTGATGAGATTTAAGGTGTGAACGCCAACCAAAGCTTTTTCCACATTCCAAGCATTCATATGGTTTCTCGCCAGTGTGGATACGTTGATGGGATTTAAGGTGTGAACACCAAGCAAAACTCTTTCCACACTCCAAGCATTCATATGGTTTCTTCCCAGCATGAATAAGTTGATGTTTAGTAAACTGTGAATTAAAAACAAAGCTCAATCCACACTCCAAGCATTTATATGTTTTCTCCTCAGTGTGGATACGTTGATGATGTGTCTTTTGAGCATCGTTATTTCCACACTCCAGGCATTTACATGACTTGCCTGCTGTGTGTATTTGTGGATGAATGACAAGGATACCGTTCCGAGAATCCTTCCTTCTAGCTTCCAACCATTGATGAGGTCTTTCTCCTGTGTTCATTCTGTGGTATCTTTCTAGCACCAGGCATGAGGCATTCTGAAGACAGGATCTTGTCCATTTTGTTCCCTTGATTCTTTTCTGCTGTTTCTTCTCCAGGAGGTGGTGGTGGTGTGGTTCTTCCACAGATGTCATTTGAGCTTCAGACTCTAGAAAAAATAGACAAGCAATAGTCAGCAAGAATAGCAACTATCAAAATGAATGTTGTTCCTAAAATCAATTTCTTATTTCACGTATTACCTATAGATATTAAAGACAGAACCCAGCAGCAGTGGAAAAGCTGCCTGAGCCAGTTTATTGGGAATGATTACAGAAGACCTTGGATTGCCTTTAAAGCTCTCCGAGACGAGAGGAGGTTTGTGAGTACCAAATGCAAAGCTGTATTTTCATGCATCTGCTCTAACTAGGATTACAGATTGGATTAAGAACCCTAAAATTAGAGACTTGCCTTATGAAAAGTATGATTTGGAAGAAGGATTGCACAGCTGATGTGGCCATTGATTTGAGCCCTTAAAAAAACAGATACACATCTCTGGAGGAATGTGCTTTTAAAAGAATGGTTGAAATATAAAAGAATAAATCCTAGGGTGTCTATGCTGAAATCTCCAGCTGAGGCTTAAGAAGGGAGGAGGGAAGCTCAGTGCAGGAAAGGGAAGGCCTCGCCCACATGGAGCCTCCGGGAAACCGTATCTCTGACCCCCTCCCAAGGCCATCAAGCCCCGACATCCCAGCATGGCATTCTGATCCATGGCTCCTCCCCCTTTAAAGAGTCCCTTTCAGGAGGGGAGAAGGTGGCGATGGGTCCTGCAAGACGCCTAATAACAATGTGAAACGTCATTTTCAGACATAAATCTGTTTTCTGTATTTAAGACACGTTTTATACAAATCAACTCAAAATGAGCTGAGAACTGCATTCATTCCCTTGCCTCCCCTTCCACCGAGGAACCGGAAGGATGTCCCAGCCCCTCTGATTCCAAGGGCAGCACGGCAAGCAGAAATTCACCCGGGAAAACTCACCCACGTCTATCTTTCTTGGTTTGACCTTCAGGGCTGTGCCACATTTTTCTAAAATTCCGAGGCACACCTAGGCCTACACTGGTGTGAGTAGACCGAAGACAGCAGAAGGACCTGATTCATCCCTTTCTTCTCTCCCTGCCCCACACTGACCCTCCTCAAGGACCATGGGGGGATGTGAAGTCTTCAGACAAGGAAATGTCTTTTCAAACTTTGGAAAATGCATGATGAGTGTCTATAAATAGTCTCTAGAAATAGTATTCTTGGTATTCTCTTTGTTATTGCCATTCTTTAAAAGAGTCGTTTCTTTGGCTGCTCTGAAAGGCCCAACAAGAGGCTGCTGTTCACATTCCGTAATCTATGGAAGTCCATCCCCCTCCTGCCCTCCGGCCTATGGATTTTCACCTCCACACATGATTCTGTTGCCCCTGAAAAACAATGAGCCTGTTCAGTCCTCCATGGGGAATTGGGGAGGGGTTTGCCTCCCATCTCTGCTGTGTTCCTTGACATGAATACTCAGGGGGCAGCTATGCAGAAGGCCCCTCCCTTGCCCCTTGGAAGACCCATACTAGTGGGGGTGGGTAAGAAGCACCATCAAGTCACAGCCACTGATGGTGACCCCGTAGGTTTGTGAAGGCACGAAATGGATAGAGATGGTTTGCCCTTGCTTGCCTCTGCATAGCGATCCCAGATTCCTTCGCGGTCTCCCATCCATAGGCTAACCTGGACCGACCCTGCTGAACTACTGAGTGCGGAAAAGACCGAACAAGCCCAGGCCATGCTGGTCAGTACTGACGTCCTTCGTGGGAGGAATGAGTTCTGCCTTCAGCCTCTGCAGATTGAGAGCCAGGGGAGCCTTACCAAGAGAGGCCACGTTCTGGCCGTTCTCCGCCATGACTTCCTGGTGAAGCCTCCTCTGGCCCGGATCCAGCAGAGCCCACTCCTCCTCCGTGAAATGGACAGACACCTCCTCCAAGGTCACCCGGCCCTGGAAAGAGAAGCACACAAACAAACTCTTCTCAGGAAATGTCAGAAATCTTCCCCGGCTGAGGACAATTAAAGAGTCCATAATAACTCTGCTGACAGTCAGGATTCAAACCTCCATTCTCATTTTCCATCCAATGAGCAGCCCAGAAAACAGCCAAGGGAAGGAGACAGAAGGAGACTCGCCCTGGCCAAGGGAAGGTGAGGAGAGGCACCCAAGGCCACGATCCAGAGCTCCACGCTTACCCAAGTAGGCCGCATGGAGGCTGCTTCCTCTCTGTCACAAAGGGAAGGCGAAGAATGTTTGGCACCACCTGGAAGAAGTAAGAGGGGAAACGGAAGGAGTTCTGACTCCCAGGCCTCCTGGCATCTCAGTGCAGAGGGGAAGGCGGAATAAGATTCTCCCTGCCGTGGCTCCTAACTGGAACTATCCTTCCATCCATATTTGCCTGATCCAAAAGTGATCCAATTCTTATATAGGAAACAGTGGTCTGTTTGTTCAATGGTATGGAATTCCGTGAACTGAGGAGGAGGAACCCTGAAACGTAGGGAACAGGCAATTCTCAGCGCATGGCTCCCATATCCCAGAATTCTTTACAGCCAGGCAACATGGTGAGACACGCCACAGACAAGAACCTAAAAAGGTCAACACAAGTGAAATGAACTTAAGCCTATACCCGGTGGAGCAGAATTAAAAAAAAAATATATCAGTATTTATTATTAATCAAGCTAAAAACTCAAAGCTTTTAGCATAGGCTCAATAAAATCAGGGCATGCCTACATACTAAAGCGCCCACTGACCAGACCTGCATCCTATTTGGGATTGGGAATGTTCCTTGAGCCATTCTCCCCTGCAGTCCAAAGATAAGCACTCTGAGACACGCATGGGTGCATGTGAAGCTCTCCTGTGTGTGTGAAAACCATGATTTACCCTTTTGCCATGTGGCCAGCACCCAGGAAGGCCACAGGGCTGGTGTGGGGGCTACTGCCCACGGGATCCCTGGGAGCAACAGGCTTTGCCTCTAGTAACAGATACTGATGGGTTACTGATTATAATAATCCCAGAATATCCTAGAGAATGAGGAGGCCAGTGATGTGAGCGGGCCAAACAGGGTATTTTCAGGATGATCCTCCTAGATCATTTTTGGACAACACTCTTACCTTAACAGAACAGTTTTTTTAACCACCTGATGGCCACCTTCAGCCAAAGTCCTTTTGAGGTCTGCCAGCACTGGGCATTCCTTGACGTAAGGCGTGTCGAAGCTTACGATACTTTCATTCTTTGTACTAAACCACTGCAGCGTTCGCCCAACTTCTGACATTAATCATCATCATGGGATTCTGGAGGCCGATTCAACTACCTTTGCTCTATTTGTCCTGTCATCTTGCAGTGAATTGAAACTGCTTTTTGGTTTTACTTTCCCAAACGGAATTTCTGAACTGAGAAGACAGCGGGGAGCATCTCTCTTGGGGCATCAAGACAGCCCACCTACAGTTATGAAAAACACCCTTTTCAATCTTACCCAGAAAAATGGCTCCAGGATAAAGCTCCTGCGTGATCGTCCCCCATGCCTGAAAAGGAAATCAAAATCCCATTAGGGGAAAGTAAAGAGAAACAGAAGACGAAACAGACTGGGGGGGGGGGGGGGGGAATTAAAGACAGGGTTAATTTGTGTGGATGTTGAGAGTATTGTTCATATTTTGCACCCCACCACCAAACCTAGATGAATTCTCCTCACCTGCTGGTCCTGATCCTTTTCCTCCACCTGGCTCAGGAGGAAGCCTTCAGCCAGGGCCACCGCCTGGGAACTGGTTTCCGGCCGGCACTCCTGGACCCAATTCTCCACCTCCGGGGGCAGGACGGCCAGGAACTGCTCCAGGGTCACCAGGTCCAGCATCTCCTGCTTGCTGTGCCTCTCCGGCTTCAGCCACTGGCTGCAAAGATGGTGGAGTCGGCTGCAGACCTCTCGGGGCCCCTCAGCCTCCTGGTAGCCGAACCGCCGGAATTGCAGGCACTGCACAGCTGGAGGGAGGACATCTTCTCCCGAGCTCTCCTGCACAGTTCCTGCCCACAGCTCTTTCCTGCTCCCAGCCTTGGTGCCGTCCAGACCTTTTCCTGATCCAGGGGCAGGTGAGTCTGGCTCCTCCCTCATCCTCCCTTTGTCTCCAAACACGCTTCACCTGGACCACTGGATCACCTTCCTCCCCTGCCAGATCCTTCTATACTTATTAATTATTCAGCTTCTATACCGGCACTCCCGAAAGGCTCATGGTGGTTTACAATTGAAATATAATCCCATAAAACAAGGTGGACATTCCCAATGATTCCCAATACAGGCAGGTGCTGGAACTGTGACCGCCTGCAAAGAAGAAGAGCCGGTTCTTATCTGCCGCTTTTCTCTTTCAGGGGGAGTCTCAAAGGGGCTTCCAATGGCCCTCCCGTTCCCCTGAATGCTCTGTCGAGCGAGCCCGGGGTCACCCAGACGGCGGCACGTGGGGGGGGGGGGAGGCGCGGGGAATCAGCCCGCCCCCCCCCGCAGGCAAGGCTGAGCGGCTCCAGGCCGCTCCCCGCAGAGGCCGCAGACCCGGCCCTCAGCCGCCCACCCCCCACCCCCCGGGAGCCCAGCCGAGCCCAGGCGGGCGGAGGTGGCCGCAGGAAGGGGGGGGGAGGGAGGGGGCTCTCCAAGACCCCCCCCCCGCAGGCCGCCCCCCGCCCCCCGCCCCCCGCCCCCCGTGCGCCTTACCGGTTGGACTGGCGGCCCCTTCCAGGCACGGCCGCAGGAAGTCCGCCCACCGGCCGCTCTAGGCGGGCCGCCTCCGTCTCGCTCCCCCTGGGACGGACTCCCCCGAGCGCTCCCTCCTGCGCCGCCCGCGGAGGCCGCCAGGGGGCGGGGAGGAGTCGGGGCGTTCCTTATAAGGAAGAAAAGGCGCCAAGCCAGGCAGGAGGAGGAGGAGGAGGAGGCGCTGCTGAGGAGGCGCTCCGGGCCCGGCTGCCCCCTTGGCGGAGGCCGCCCCATTTCTCCCCCTCTTGGCCTTGCCCAGCCCCCGAGCCCTTCGGCCGCGGGCCAGGGGCGGGCGGCGTCCACCCGGGCGCCCTTTTCGGGGCCTCTGCCCCCTCCAGATGCAGAGGAGCCCCTCGGAGGTCCCGGGCCTCCAGCCCGCCTCCCTCCCTCGCCCACATCGCCCGACTCCGGGCAAGAGGCTCGCCTCCAGAACAGCTGCAAGAAGTGAGGCTGGCTTCGCTTTCACTTTATCTTTTATTGCGAGCTGTCCTTGACAGTCACGGCAGCCTTTGCAGCCACACGCAGACAACGGAAAGGCATCCGTGACACGAACTCTCTTCCCCAAAGGGAAGCCGGTCACAAGCGAGGGCCCTTTCTGAGAGGCCCCCAATCACTCCCCTTTAGAGGTTTTTACAATCAGCTCCTAAAACCGCTCGCTCTCCCCCTGGGTCACGACACACACAAAGTTCTCTGCTTTTGAATATTGTCTTAAAATACATAAAAAATGAGGGATTGCTACTTTTTATCATTACAAAGAGTATCTAAAATCGTTATTACAAGTTTCTGTTGGGCCTCAACCAGTACACCTCACCTTTGAACTTTGGCTTCACTTCTGTGCTGTTTAGACATTCTTATCAGCCTCAGATGCCCACCCTCTTGGGCTTCAACAAATATCTATCAAATAAAAAGAGTTGGTATTTTTACCCCACAAAGAGTCTCAGAGCGGCTTACAATCACCTTCCCTTCCTCTCTCCACAACAGAACCTGTGAGGAAGGTGAGGCTGAGAGAGCTCTGAGAGAGACCTCTCTAGGAGAACAGCTTCTAATAGGACTGTGACTAGCCCAAGGTCACCCAGCTGGCTGCACACGGAGGAGCAGGGAAACAAACCCAGCTCACCAATTAGAAGCCTAACCACTACACCAAGCTGGCCCTTGGTACAAGTTAAATGGTTTCCAGTCCACGGGAAGCTCGACTCCCTTGCTGGCATATTCTGTGTGGTTCAAGGCCAGCAGCTTGGACTGTGCTCAAATAATTTGAACCAAGTGCCTGGTTCACACACAGGGTTGGAGCCCCTTCCCTCTGGGATCCATGGGGTGGAGAGAGTTGACAAAGAGCTTTTTCTCCCTCTCGTAGAAGACAGATCAGAGGCATCCAGTGAAGATGGTGGGCCAGAGATTCAGGATGGAGAAAAAATCACACAGAGATTGATTAAGAAGTGGAATTCACTACAAGACGATGGAGTTCTGGCTACAGGAAAGAGCTTTAAAGGGGGATCAGGTAGATTCAAGGAGGATAAGCCTATTGATGGCTACTAGCCCCAGTGGCTAAGCAGAACCTCCACATTCAGAGGTGTGAAATCCAGTTCTCCAGGATCAGCTGGGTCTATCGGGATTGAAGGGGAAGTTATGGCCCTATTCATTGTGCCAAGCACATAACTGCCACTGAGCAGCAGCCCCTGGAGAAAAGGGCTACTCTAGGCAGTGGGCCTTTGGAAAACTCATATGAAGCCATCCCAGGGAGGGATATTCACCTCACAATAACAAGAAGGGAGAACATCCCTCACTAGGAAAGACCAGATACTCCAGTAGAATAGGGATCTATTGTTGGAAACATATCCCCCTGTCAAAACATATTCCTTTTTATTAATGGGATTTATGCCGAGAAGAATTAGGATTATTTTGTGGTCCCTGTCCCCCCCCCCCTGCTGTGGATTCTTTGATGGCCAGTAAGCTCTTTCCACCCTCCAAGCATTTGCATGCCTCTCTCCCAGTATGGATTTATCAAAGGGCTTTAAGACTGTCCCTCCAACCAAAGCTCTTTGAGCAATCCAAGCTTTTATATGGCTTTTCCCCAGTGTGAATACGTTGATGGGATTTAAGATGTGAACTCTGAGCAAAGCTCTTTGCACAATCTAAGCATTTATAGGGTTTCTCCCCTGTGTGGATTCTTCGATGGGCAGTGATCTGTGAATTCTGAGCAAAGCTCTTACCACACTCTAAGCATTTATATGGTTTCTCCCCTGTGTGGATTCGTTGATGGGCAGTCAGCTGTGACCGCTGAGCAAAGCTCTTTGAACAATCCAAGCATCTATATGGTTTTTCCAGTGTGTGGAATCGCCGATGTGCTGTAAGGCTGTGACTCCAAGCAAAGCTCTTTCCACAATCCAAGCATTTGTATGGTTTCTCTCCTGTGTGAACATGCTGATGTCTAGTAAGATGTGAACTTGAAGAAAAGCTCTTTCCACACTCAAGGCATTTATATGGTTTCTCCCCGGTGTGGATACGTTGATGGGTCGTAAGTTGTGAACTTTGAGCAAAGTTCTTTTCACACTCCAAGCATTTATACGGTTTTTCTCCTGTGTGAATACGCTGATGTTTAGTAAGATCCGAACTCCGAGCAAAGGTCTTTCCACACTCCAAGCATTTATACGGTTTCTCACCTGTGTGAATATGTTGATGTTCAGTAAGATGTGAACTGCAAGTAAAACTCTTCTCACATTCCATGCATTTATATGGTTTCTCCACAGTGTGGATACGTTGATGGACCGTCAGGTGTGAACTCTGAGCAAAGTTCTTTTTACAATCCAAGCATTTATACGGTTTCTCCCCAGTGTGGATACGTTGATGATATGTAAGCTGTTTGTTCAAAACAAAGCGCTTTCCACAGTCTGAACATTTATATGGTTTCTGCCCTGTATGGATACGCTGATGTTTAGTTAGATCAGAACTCCAAGCAAAACTCTTTTCACAATCCAAGCATTTATATGGTTTCTCCCCTGTGTGGATTTGTTGATGGGCAATAAGGCTGTCCCTCCAAGCAAAGCTTTTTCCACATTCCAAGCATTTATATGGTTTCTCCCCAGTGTGGATTCGTCGATGGCTAGTAAGCTGTGAACTCTGAGCAAATCTCTTTTCACAATACAAGCATTTATAGGGTTTCTCCCCAGTGTGGATACGTTTATGTTTAATAAGTTCAGAATTCCAAGCAAAGCTCTTTTCACAATCCATGCATTTATATGGTTTCCCCTCTGTGTTATTTCTTTGGTGTGTATCAAACACCACAGCTTCAGCACCCTGAGAAGCAGAGCACTCATCCCTCCTCTTCCATTTTCTTCCAGTGTTTCTCTTCTGTTTTGTGTCAGGCAGATGACATTCTGGCTCTCCCTCAGATTTGTTCTGGGGACTGTGTGCATCTAGAAGAGAAAATAATAGTAATCCTTTTAAACAAAAGCAGAATGCAATATAGAAGGTATATAAATGACCTGGCATAAACCACTTGACTGAGAAAGAAATCCTGCCCAGTATTAATTGCTTACAGAGTTTTCCTTAGAGGGTAGTTCAGAATCATAATCACAGAGCGCTGGAAGATCCTATAAACGGCCACCTAGTCCTGCTCCACTTTCTCAGGGATTTAAAAATCACACTCTCCTGGCAGATGCTCATCCAATCTCCTCCTAAAAACTGCAGTGAAGGAGACTCCTCCACCTTCCGAGTTAGCATCTTTCAACTACGAACAGCTCTCACCTTCAGAAAATGCTTCCTAATATTTAAGTGGAAGCTCCTTTCCCATAATTTGAACCCATGGCTCCTAGTCCTCGTCTCGGAAGCTGCAGACTATCACATACAATATGGACCAGGTGGAACCTGGCAGTTATCTCTCTGAAAAGGGATGCTTTGGCTCTGGCTCCTCTTCTTGTGACTCTTCCAGGGATTCTAGGTGGCCACTGCGGGAAATGGGAGGTTGGACTAGATGGCTTTTGCCAAGTCTCTTCCAAAAATAACATCCACAGTCGTAGCTGGCCTCACCACTAGGGGAGAAAGGAGAGATGGGAGACCTGCTCCTGTCAGGCCTCCCCCACCTGGGGCTTAGTTTACTTATTGGACAGTGCATTTGAGCAGAGCTTCACACCTGAACTGGAGACCTGATATGACCTCCAAACTTATCAAAATTGACCGTACACCACCCACTATACAAGAGTAGCTTCCCAAGCCCTGCAATCTATGTCCCTCCCTGCAGGGCTGAGACAGGAGGAGACTGGCGACTGGGCATTTTCAGTGGTGGCCCCTCATCTGAGGAAGAATGTTTCCTGGAACATTCTTATCATTTCGGAACCGGGCCAAAACAATTATTCCCAGCCAGGCATTCTCTTAGTTGATAATTTTTTCATTTCTGCTAGGTTCTTCTTCTAACCAGAGGAGAGTTCTCGGGAGATTTTTGAGGTAACTCAAGGGTTATTTTATAACCTTCTTGTGCCCCTTGCTTTTAAAATTGATTACAGTTGTGAGCCAATTTGAAGAGGCCTGTGGCAAGGCAGGATGGAAAAAGCACAGTTGAGTTTTATACCCCGCTTTTCAGTGTCCAAAGGACTCTCAATGCAGCTTACAATTGCCTTCCCTTTCCTCTCCCCACAACAGACATCCTCTGTGAGGCTGAGAGAGCTCCGACAGACCTAGCAAGAGCAAGGTCACCCAGCTGGCTGCATGTGCGGGAGTGGGGAATCAAACCCAGCTCACCAGATTAGAAGCTCCTGGCTTTATGTAAATCAACGTGTACTATATTTGAGCACTGTGTAAAGATTCCCCACCAAGCTGAGGTACAAACAAGCCAGCATTTGTTTCTGAGTTAATTCACAATTTTCCTATTGTAGTGGTGTTTCCTCCTGAGAAATCCCTCCTCTCTCCATGTGGTGGCATTAAGCCCAAGAGGGGGTGTCTCTGCTTCCACCTCACAAGGAAAACTACGCCTGAAGATCTCACTGGTTCTTTTACTTCTTGGGCTGGCAGATCGCCTCCTTCTTCTATTAGCAAAATGGAATTTGGTTTGGGAGCCAGAAGTTTTCCTCTGGAGGAAAGAAACAGACCCGTGACTCCTAGACATTCCAGCCCTAAGAAGCATTCAGATTTTGGACCCAGGCTGTCTGAACCACAGCTGCTCACTGGCAAAAAGGAGAACTCAAACATCTGAAAGAGCCACGCAATGGGAAGGGGAGGGGGGCTCCGGCTGGAATCCAGAAGGATCCCGTTGCTGATCCTGATAGCGACCCAAAGTGGTGGAGAAACGAGGAGGGAACTTCAGGACTTCTAGTGAGTCCTTGAGCCAGGCCTAAGCCATGACACAGGTGTAAGTAGGATGAACACTGCAGGGGGGTCCCAATTCATCCTTCTGCCCCTTTGGCCCACAGCTATCCTCTTATAGTGCGATGGGTCTCTATACAAACAGAGACACTATTGTCATTATTTTAAAGGCTCATTTCCACGGCTAAGAGGAAGCACAGTTGATGTCCCACAAGGCATTATTGGAGGCCCAGTCCCCTCCTGTCTGGCCTTCTATGGTTTTTCATCCAAATGAAGATGATGTGGTCCAGAAGAAGAATGAGCCCCTCCAGCCTTCAGGAGATGGGTCTAAAACCCCGTCTCATGTTCCCTTTAATTGACATTTTTTGGCTGGCAATCTTTTGGCTGGCACACAAATAAGTTCAGGTTCCCTTCCCTGCCTGGGCTTGCAGGCACTGCTGAGAGTCTCCAGGGGCCTCCAGGGGCTGTGGTGGGAAGGGCCAAAACTCACAGCTGACATGGCCACCCTGTCGGGTTGTCAAGCAAGAGGAGCTTGCCATTGTTTGCCTCTAGTGACCCTGGAGTTCCTTAGAGGTCCCCCTTCCATGTCGTAACCAGGATCAACCCTTCTTAGCTTCTGAGAGCAGAAGAGACCGACTAGGCAAGCTATCCAGCCAGGAATGACTTCTGCCTTCCCTCTGGGCCTTACCCAGAGAGGCCACGTTCTGACTGTTCTCCTCCATGACTTCCTGGTGAAGCCTCCTTTGGCCCGGATCCAGCAGAGCCCACTCCTCCTCCGAGAAATGGACAGACACCTCCTCCAAGGTCACCCGGCCCTGGAAAGAGAGGGGGGAAACACCCTGTAACTTCCCAATCATGTAAGAACCCTTCTTTTTCTAAGGCAATCTAAAAAGATGCTGAGGGTCAAGGCCGAGTCCTTGAAAATGCTTTCAATTTCTACTCTGCACAGAGAACAGCTGAGGGGAAGAGAGAGAGGATCTCCCCGGCCTTCGGAGGGGGGGGAGCACCCAGCAGCACGATCCACTTACCCCATCTGGCTGGCAAAAAGTGGCTTCCACTATGCCACCAAAACAGAGTAGAGAATCCCTGGCACCCCCTGGAAGGACAAGAAGGGAAATGGTTGGCATTCTGTACTTTCCAAGTACTCTGCATCTTAAATATTTGTGTGTGTTTTTGGGGGTGGGGTGGGATATGGTTCTCCCTGTCTTGGCTCATAGCCAGCACTATCCTTGCATCCTTATTTTGGATATTTTTGGCTCTTCACAAATCTTGATACAGTTGCCATATGTGAAATAGTGGTCTGTTTGTCCTGTAGTTCAGAATTCATATAAATAAGTAGGAAGAGCTCTGAAATGCAAGGAACAGGCAGTTCTAAACCCACCGATAGGACCGCAGCTCCCATATCCAATATCTGACATATCCCACGTCCACAAATCTCTTTGAAGTTAAGCCACCCAATGAGAGAGGAGGCTTTCCCCTCCATTCTACAATCCCAGCGCAACGGTGTCATTTCAGCTTTCCAGGAATCTTGGTTCTTATACTCAAATATTCATATCCTATCTGATCAAGGTCTCTCTATCCCAATCTGAATTTCTAAAGGAAGAAGCTGGAGGGGAGCATCTATTGTGAGGCATCAAGGCAGCCCCCCCCCCCCGGCAGACAAGAGGCAGTTTGGCAGGAACGACACCCTTTCCCATCTTACCCAGAAAAGCTGCTCTGTGGCAACGCTCCTGAACGCTCTTTTCCCATGCCTGAAAAAGAAGCAGGGACTCCTGTCAGGGAGCACTGACAAGGAAAGGAAGAGGAAACAGGCTGATGGGGGAGGAGAGCATCAACAAAAGCTGGGGGAATCTCTGTGGATTTCAAAGGCCTGTTGTCCATATTCTTTGCCCCCCGCCCAACCTGGATGAATCCCCCTCACCTGCCGCTCGTGGTCCTCCTGCGGCTGGGCCTGGCTGAGGAGGAAGCCTTCGGCCAGGGCCACCGCCTGGGCGCTGCTCTCCGGCCGGCACTCCCGCACCCAGCCCTGCATCTCCGGGGGCAGGACGGCCAGGAACTGCTCCAGGGTCACCCGGTCCAGCATCTCCCGCTTGCTGCGCCTCTCCGGCTCCAGCCAGCGGCGGCACAGACGGTGGAGCCGGCTGCACACCTCCCGGGGCCCCTGGGCATCTTCGTAGCTGAACTGCCGGAATTGCTGGTGCTGCACATCTGGAGGGGGGCTGTTGCCTCCAGAGCTCTCCTGCAGGGCTCCTCCCCAGAGCTGCCCTCTGCTCCTAGCCTCGCTGGCATCAGGGTCTTTCTCTGCTTCGGGTTCAGCTGGGTTCGGCTCTGCCCTCATCCTCTCTCCCTCTCCCAACAACCTTCACCTGGACCAAGGGATCACCTTCCTCCTCTTCTAGATTCTTCTGTAAAGGAACTGGCAGATCTGCGACCTCCTGCAAGATTGAATCAAGATTGTGTGTGTGTATACACATAAATGGATATATATGGCATCTGCATCCAATGGGGTCAATTCCGGGCTCCTGGGAAGGGCAGACCAGAGGAAGTGATGTCAGCGAGCCCTCTCTAGGCACGCAGACTCCGTCCCTTTAACACTTAAGAGTCCGACTCTCTTTCTCTCCCTCTGCAGAAGGCAACCTCCCCCTTCCCTTGGGCTTTGCCTCATTTAGAAGGCAGAGGAGAAGGCAGGATCCGCCCCCCCCTTCCCCTCCCATCTGCTGCAGCCCCTTCCTTCCTGTGGGAGTCTCAGGAGGGACCCTCCACTGCAGAATTGGGGGCAGTCCCTGGAGGCAAACGAGGCACCCTCTGTGTCTCTTGGGGAAACGCTGCCTTCTGTTCCCTAAGAACTGCGTGGAGGATCCGAAGAAGTTTCTAGCTGGGCTTACTGGCTTGAACTACTCGGGCATCAGCTGGGCTGCTCCTTCCCAAGAGTTTGTTCTGGGGTGTGTGGCTTGATTTGGGGCAAGGGGGAGGAGGTGCATGGGAGGGAGTCTGGCTTCACGGTCTGGTGCCCACATCATCTAGGGTTACCAACTCCCGGTTGAGAAATTCCTGGAGATTTGGGGGCGGGGTCTTGGGAAAGCAGGGTTAGAGGAGGACAGGGACCCCACAATGGGATGCTATGTAATAGAATGTGACCTAAAAAGCTGTCATTTTATCCAGGACAACCGACTTCATTATTCTGGAGCCCATTTGCAATTCCAAAGGAATTTTAAAATTTGTTACCTGTTTATCAGTGATAAGGCCATATATGGTCCTGTCAACCATCCCTCCTCCCAAAATTGTCAGTAATGGGCCAGGAGGGGGGGGCGGGGGGGCCTGAATAGAGCTAGGCTTTCCTCTGCATGGGAGCAAAGCCTGGACCTTGGCCAGCTCAGCTCCTCTTCTGTCCACCAACTGAGATGGAGCCAATGTACCTACTTGTAGGTTTTGCCTTCTATTTCCTTTTCAATAAAATCCTGCCCAGGTGAACATCTGCAGAGTTTATTCTGCAAGTTCTCTTAAAGGAAAAATCCTGGCACACGTCGGTGGCAGTCCCAGTTTCCTGTCTCTTGCTCTGTCTCCTTAAGCTATTCCATTAAATAGGAAAATAGCTTTTGGGGCAACAAAGGCGGCATGAAAATTGTCTACATGAAGCAACGTGTGACTTCCTAGCCAATAAGGAAATCAGAACATGAATACAAGCTTGGCTAAAAGGTAGAATGAAAGAATCAACAGAGGGCCTCAGTGGGGGGGGGGGGGGAGAGCGTAGAATTAGTGAAAGAAGGTCAATCAAATCAAAGTAACATCCAAGGTGATCTTTTCAGTACATACTTGTGGCAGGAACTGAAAACAATTTTATAGGCTGGACACTATTGAAAGCATGAAAAATCACAGTAGGATTTGAGTTTCCTGATGACATTAGACAACAGAGACAGCAATTCTGTGGGTCTGCTAAAAAAAAACCTACGTAAGTTTATTCAACAGGAAAGAAAAAACAGCATTTTCAGAGGTTGGAGTGCAATCTGAATGATATGCACGGGCCCCTCCCCCCCCCTAGGCCTTCTTATGCCCTCCAGAAACACCCCCATCTCCCCCCACCCAGGCTTCTATCTAAGGGACTCCATTCATTTTTGCATTGCTTATAACTGCTTATTGGGTTTTCTTCTTTGAGTTGCACAGTTTCCTGTGGAGCTTTCCACAAGGAATGGGGAGGCGACTGTAAGCCGCTTTGAGCCTCCTTCGGGTAGGGAAAAGCGGCATATAAGAACCAACTCTTCTTCTTCTTCTTCTTCCAGAGAAGAGGCATAGCTGTCCTCTACATGAAGTCATACTTTCCTACTGAGTGGGGATATCGCAGCGCACCTGCAGGTGGCTAGCAGACACAAGGGGAGTCTGAGCAGGGGACGGGGAGGGGAATGGTGGAAGAATTAAACTCCCAGAAGAAACAGTGATGAGGTGAAGGAGGAGCGGGCTGGAAGGAGAGAAAGAGGGCACACAGGACAAAAAATAACAGCATGCTGATCTCTGAAGTTGGCCCTTGTGGAGGCAACGGCAAGGAAAGATAGATGTGGAAGACGGTCCTGGAAACCTGAGATGTGCTCATTCATGACATTTCATGCTAGTTTGGAGACAGGATGACAAGTTAGGTAAAAGGTCACCATCCTCCTGGTGAGAGATGCACAAAGCAACTGTTGTTTCTACAAGTTTATTGTTATCTCAAAACTATATATTTCTGACACCCCTTATGCTTCGGAGTTGAGATCTGTGCTCAGGTCTCTTCAACAACTAAAATACAAGAAAGAGAGAGAATCCTGGAGTGGGAAGGAGCCACACAGGCCATCTAGTCCCACCCCCTTCAGCCGCCGCCTGAAGACGGCCAGTGAGGGGGAGCCCCCCACCTCCTGAGGCAGCCCCTTCCACTGCTGGACTACTCTGGGAAAATCCTTTTCCTGATATCTAGCTGATTTCGTTCTCCACATAGTTTAAACCCATCACTGTGGATCCTCTCCTCTGCTGCCAACAGGAACCCCTCCCTGTCCCCCTCTAAGTGACAACCTTTCAAATACTTACCCCCTCTCTACTTCCTCTTCTGCCGGCTCAACAGTCCCAAGTCCCTCCGCCTTTCCTTCTAGGGCTTGGTCCCCAGGCCTGGGGTCCTCCTCGTCGCTCTCCTCTGCCCCCTCTCCCTTTCTGTTTCTGCCTGTTGTTTCCCATATATTGTTGTGTTGTTTGATCTTCCTGGTGAGGCCTGGGAATGATTTCCCCCCATGCTACAGGGCTCAGTTTCCCTGGAAGAAACAGCCTCTGGACTCAACAGCATTCAGAACAGCTGAGGCCTCTCCCCTGCCCTCCCCTCCCCTGCCCTCCCTTAGCTCCTCCCAAAATCTCCAGGGATTTCCAAACCCTCCGTTTACCACCTTGGCTCTGCCTCCTGGCAGAACAGCCTGATGAGCCACCAGCCTCAGAGATTATCCACTCCTGACAACTGGATGCAAAACCAGATAGAGAACCCACGTCAAGCTCTGCCTTTCTCCCAAAGGGGCTTCTGTTGCAAATGCATCTGGCCCAAGGGAAGGCAGCAACATTCAGTGGCAAAATCAGGATTAAAAACCGGACTGCCTTGACAGTCACTTTTGCCCACTAAGCTACACTGGCTCCAACCTGGGTTCCCTGGAAGATGACCTAGCGCAGACATTTTAAGGTTTTGGTGCGCCAATTTTCATCTTGGCACAGGGCGGATAGATCTAATCTCCAGAGGCCAGGTCTACCACTGGAGGCCTGTGCCAAGTATGCCTCTTGTTTGGAGGCCAGGTCTACCTGGTAAAAACATGGGACAGGTAAACCTTTGCCCCGTAGGATAAAACAGTGGGCAGACCCACAGCAAGAGGGCCTGTGGGAGTAACAGCTGACTTACATGAAAGTGAAATGTAGGCTTGTTCACAACTTGAAAGCTACTGGCTCTTTTGGCTCACAAAGTAAAATTTTACCCACAGCACCCCACAGCTTAGACTCAAGGGAACACTGGCTCCAGCATCTAAAGCAGTTGTTCCCCTGCATGGACCCTGTAAGATCAGGCTTAGGGTTAAAAACCTTGCATCCTGGAAGAATTTCTGCAGCTTTTCCCCTGGTGTACATCTTGTAGGGAGTAATTCTGACTGAAGCCTTTCCACACACCATGGATTTCTATGGTTTCTCCCATGTGGTTTCTTTGATGGTAACTAAGACAGGAGTAGTTGCTTAAATGCAGTTTTGCACTAAGAGCATTTATATGGTTTCTTCCCTGTCTGAAATCCTTGATGGGCAATAAGTCTTCTGCTGCAGCTACTCTGAGTCTTTCCACATTTGAGAGTATTCACTTCTCCCCAGCTGAGCTCTCTGATGGAAATAAAGGGTTGAATTCAGAGTAAAGTACATTGCAGAAACCAAGCACTCTTGATTTCTTTCACATGGATTTGCCAATAGTATTAAGGGTATGACTGAACAAAGCTCTTTCCACACTCAAAGCATTTATACTATTTCTATTGTGTGGATTCTTTGGTCTTCCACAAGATATTCCTTCTGAACAAAGGTTTTTCCTCACTCTATTTCGACAGTTCTTCCCCAGTGTGTCTACACCAATGAATAGCAGTGGTGCAATTCCAAGCAAAGCTCTTTTCACTCTCCGAACATTGATAAGATTTCTCCCTTTGGTGGATTTGTTGATGGCCAGTAAGGTCTTCCTTTCAAGCAAAGATCTTTCCTCACTCCTATCATTTATATGGTTTCTCTCCTGTATGGACTCGTCTATGCGCAGTAAGTGTGTCACTCCGAACAAAGCTCTTACCACACTCCAAACATTTAAATGGTTTCTCCCCTGTGTGCATGTGCCAATGGGCAGTAAGATGGGCACTCCGAACAAAGCTCTTTCCACAGTCCAAGCATTTATATGGTTTCTCTGCTGTGTGGATTTGTCGATGGGCACTAAGGTTGTCACTCCGAGCAAAACTCTTTCCACACTCCAAGCATTCGTATGGTTTCTCTCCCGTGTGGATTCTTCGATGGGCACTAAGGTTATCTCTCCGAGCAAACCTTTTTCCACAGTCTGAACATTCATATGGTTTCTCCCCTGTGTGAATGCGTCGATGGGCAGTAACGCTGGAACTGTGAACAAAGTTCTTTCCACAGTCCAAACATTTATATGATTTCTCCTTTGTGTGGGCTTGTTGCTGAGTGGTCAGGTCTTTATTCTGAACAAAACGCTTTCCACTCTCCACGCATTTATATGGTTTCTCTGCTCTGTGGATACGTTGATGGGCAGTAAGATTGTCACTTCGAACAAAGCTCTTTCCACAGTCCAAACATTTATAGGGTTTCTCCCCAGTGTGGATTCGTTCATGGCCAGTAAAGGCCCCCTTTGAAGCAAAGCTCTTTCCACACTCCAAGCATTTATATGGTTTCTCCCCCGTGTGGATTCGTTGATGAGCAGTAAGGTTGTAACTCCGAGCAAAGCCCTTTCCACACTCCAAGCATTTGTATGGTTTCTCATCTGAGTGGATCTGTTGGTGGGCTGTAAGGTAGTTGCTCAAAGCAAAACACTTCCCACATTCCAAACATTTATATCTCTTATCACCTGAGTGGATTCGTTGATGGGCAGTAAGGTAGTTACTCAGAGCAAAACTCTTCCCGCACTCCAAGCATTTATACGGTTTTTCCCCAGTGTGTGTATGCCAATGGGCAGTAAGATGGGCGCTCCAAACAAAGCTCTTCCCACACTCCAAGCATTTATATGGTTTCTCCCCTGAGTGGATACGCTGATGGGCGGTGAAGTTGACACTCCGAGCAAAGCTCTTTCCACAGTCCAGGCATTTATATGGTTTCTCCTCTGTATGGATTCTCCAGTGTGCATCAAATAGCTGGGATTCAGCGTCTTGAGAAGAGGATTCATTTCCAGTCTTCCATTCTGTTTCCCTGCTTCTTCTCTGCTGTCCTTCTTCCCACTCGAACTGTTGTGGCTCTCCTTCAGACATATTCTGGGGACCATCAGCCTCTGGAATAAAGAGAGGAGACTATCAAGGAAAGAACTGCATTAACTGCTCTCGATAATGTTTGGACAGCGATCACTTAAAAGGGAGAGAAAACCTTTCACAGATTAGCTTCCTTCTGATTCTTCCTTGGAGGGTAGTTCCATCTGGGGCAAGGGGACTCAGGGGAACCTCAATCTTTAAGGTTGTCAGTGGGGCTCTGCTCCTCAACCTTCCAGGGTCTATTCTGGGCCACCTTGGGAAATGGGAGGCAGGACTAGAGGGACCACTGGCCAATCTCTTCCGGGATTAAAAGACATCACAGAGCTCTTTTTGCTGGATATACAGGGGGAAGCATGGATTTACACATAACTACAGAGACCCAAGGAGACCCCCCACACACACACTGGTACAGCGTACTGCAGGGGTCTTGAGCCAATCCCACTTTTCCAGACTCTTCCGCATCACAGGGCTGTTGGTGCAGGTAAATGGAATAACCTCACCAATGGTGCTCCCATTCCTTCAAAGAGGAGGGTTAATAGAAGCCAATAAAGAAAAGGCTGGCTGCCCTGCAACACATCACCAGCCCTGGACTCTGACATGTTAGTAGATTGATGTTTTAATGGGAGTTTTAATGGGGTTAGTTGTTGTGACCCGCCTCGAGCCTGTCGGGAGAGGCGGGAAATAAATATAAATATAAATATAAATATAAATATAAATATAAATATAAATATAAATATAAATATAAATATAAATATAAATATAAATATAAATATAAATATAAATATAAATATAAATATAAATATAAATATAAATATAAATATAAATATAAATATAAATATAAATATAAATATAAATATAAATATAAATATAAATATAAATATAAATATAAATATAAATATAAATATAAATATAAATATAAATATAAATATAAATATAAATATAAATATAAACATAAACATAAATATAAATATAATAGAGAATGTGAAACCTGTGCAGGACAACATTCGGCCTTCCCAGAATGGTGACCTCAGAGCAGCTGTTTTATTACAAATCAATCAATCGATCAATCGATCGATCTTCAATAAAACTTTGTTGGTCTTAAAGGTGCCACTGGATTCCAACTTTGTATAATGTATAATTCCAATCTTAGTGGACTTTATTGCTCAGTTATTTATGCATCTTGAATCACAGAATTGGACGGAATCTCCAGCTTCATCTAGTCCAACCCCCTGCAGAATTTGCCCTTTCTGGCAACTAAATGTCCTCTAACTACATGTTATATTTGCAAATTAACGTCATTAATCCTCGTATATATATGCTAGTTTATTGCCATTATAAACTGCCTTAAAACTATTTCAACTATAATCGCCCATCCTGACTCGAACTGGCCTTTCTGTCAACACCTCCCCACTTTCCTTTAGATCACGGCTGATGAAATTCTGTTCTGCTATATCTGAAGAAGTGGGCTTGCTCACTGGCCTTACAGGTGCCCTGGACTCAAACTTTGCCCTGAAACTTTAATGCTGAGGACTAGTGCAGCGCGTACTGTTTTATGGCATAGTGAATGATCGTTTTTGTGACAAAGTCTGTATCTGGAGAGGCAGCAACTAAATAAACCCATGTTGAATGCTGAGGACTATACAAATATTTCCACCTTAGCTGAAGGACAAACAAGCCAGCCTTTTTGTCCTCATTTTTGCTCCTCTTTCACATTTCAGAACACTTTCGCAGACACTCTCTGGCTGTTTCCTCACGAGATATCACTCCTGTCTCCAGCAGGTGAAATAATCTCAAAAGAAGTCCTATCCTCTTCCTACAGAAAAGGAAGCAGATACCTGCAGGTCTCTCTCTCCCTTCTGGGCGGATTTTCCCAGAAAAGCGGATTTTCTACCTCTTCCACTGGGGATATGGAATCAGGTTGGAGAAGCAGAAGGCTTTCTTTGGGGGAAAGAAAGAGGCCTGTCACTTCCACACATTCCAGCATTAAGAGACATTCAGAGTTTAAACCAGCCTATATGGACCTCGGCCCTTTCACTGTCAAAAAGAAGGAATGCCAAATTTGTTAACTCCTGAACCATGTGTGCAACAAGAGGGAAGGCGAAGGCACTACTGCTTGGAGCCAGGAGGACCTGGTGGCCCAGCGTGAAGAGGCAGCAGCCATCTTCTGAAAAGGCCTTCATCCAGATATATCTCCAGGATATCTTAGCTCCCTACGAAGGCCCACAAGAGCTGCCACCCCAGCCTGACACCATCTCGTGTGGCTGTGACTGAGGGCTGCTGCCTAACGGCTCTTCTGCCTTGGAAGAGACACCACAATCCTACTAGGAGAGGATAAGGAGGTAAGCCATCACCAACATGCTGAACGCCACTCACAGCCACTACACCAAGCTGGCTCTCAAGCTGGGTTTTATACCCTGCTTTTCACTACCCAAAGCAGTCTCAAAGCAGCTTACAGACACCTTTCCCTTCCTCTCCCCACAAAAAACACACTGTGGCAGGTGGAGCTTAGAGAGCTCTAAGAGAACTTTTGAGAACAGTTCTAAGAGAACTGGGACTGGCCCAAGGACACCCAGCTGCCTGCCTGTGAGGGAGTGGGCAAGCAAGCCTGGTTCTCCAGCTTAGAGTCCATCAACCACTACGACATGCTCGCTCCAAGGAGACGATCGCTCCTATCATTGTTCTTACGAGGAGCCGTTTCTCCCTTCAGCCTCTTTGAATTGAGGAACCGGAGAGCCTTACCCAGGGAGGCAACATCCTGATGATTCTCCTCCATGGCTTCCTGGTGAAGGATTCTTTGGTTTGGACCCAGCAGAGCCTACTTCTCTTCCACAAGATGAACAGACACTTTGTCAAATGTCACCAGGCCCTGAAAGGAGACAAAAACAGAAGCATGTCTCTTCACACTAATGCAAGGCCGCTCACCTGGAAGGAGGACGTTGTCTCCCTGGTACTTTTATACCATTGCTCCAATCAGTTCCTTTCTGCTCCCTGCCTCAGGGCCTCTCCTGGCTGCCACATCTGCTGGGACCAGCTCCCTCCTCATCCCTAGGGTTCCCAGCTCTGGGTTGGGAGATGTCTGGAGACTTTGCTGGAGACAGGAGAGGGTGGAATTATGCACAAGGAGGGACCTCCATGGAGTATAATGCTGTGGAGTTCCCCCCTCCCAAGCAGCCCTTTTCTCCAGGGGAACTGATCTCTGTACACTGGCGATAAACTATAATTCCAGGGGATCCTCTGGACCCACCTGGAGGCTGGCATCCCTACATAGAGCCCCCCTCCAAAACAAGGATAAAGGGGAAACGTGGGTTCTACCCAGCAGTACGTCACAAAACAAAAAGGAAAAAATGTCAGATGATTAAAAAATAGATTTCACAATGTTTCTAGGTGGTTTGCCATGTAGCCATTGTCAGGGGAAATCTATACAAACACAGTTCTATATATTTAATATATACGGGACAGAGTTGCTCTGCTGGGCCTACAGCTGAGGCCTACAGATCAGCCTCGCCTCCTTAAGCAGTCATGTTGAACGCTTATAAAATATACACCTGATCCTGCCAACTACTGTTCCGCTCCAGCATTTCTGTCAAGGCAGGCAGAAGCTCCTATTCCGGAGAGGTAATATTACAGGGACGGATTTTAACCTGATGTAATAATTTTACAATTTTAATAAATCTGCTGCATTTTTATTATGTTTTATATGTAGTGCTATTTACCTCATGACTTTATTGAAAACCGCCCTGAGTCCTGGGAAGGACAGTGTAAAATATTAAAATAAAATAAACACATAACAGAAAAACCCCATAATAAAATTATACAAAAATTACGAAAAACAATACTTAAAGGACCAAATCAAGACTAAATACCTGTCACTTTCCTACACTTACACAGTGTGGTGTTGAGGTTAAGAGCGGCAGCTTCCAATCTGGTGATCCTCCACATGCAGCCAGCTGGGCGATCTGGTGCTAGTCACAGCCTGTTAGCTGTTCCTGTAGAGCAGTTCTCTCAGCCCCGCCTCCCTCCCAGGGTGTCTGTTGTGGGGAGAGGAGGGCAAGGAGACTGTAAGCCGCTTGGAGATTCCTTCGGTCAGAGAAAAGTGGGGCATAAAGGCAAACTCTTCTATGCTTTGTATGATAGATACACAATGGACATGAAACAATAAAAACATAGACTAGATATGAAGTAAACCGGCGCCCTGTCGCTACTCCTCGCCCCTCCTCCCCCAACAGTCCCCAAGGATCTCCTTCCTCCTCCCTGCAGAGGCGCCTCTGCCCATGTGCAGAGGGCGGCCGGGCTGCTCTGCGGGGGGACCCGCCAGACCTTCAGGCTGGAGGCCCCGCAGAGGGGAGGGGAGGGGGGCGGGCGGCGGGGGCGAGCCGCGCATGCCGGGAAACGGACGCCGGACCCCCCCCCCCGCACGACTCCCGGCAGGCAACTCTTCCGCCGGAAGGAGCCGCGGTGGGTCACGTGGGCACGCTCTCCCTCGCGTCCGCTCTAGGAACCGGGACTCGCTCCCTTTAACCCTTTGAGTCCCCCTCAGGCGCTGCGGGCCGCGAGAATGGGCTCGTAGGGCGGGTGCCAACCTCCCGGCAGTCAGCGGGAGAGGGAAACCAACTGCGGCGGCGCTCCAGAGGAAGGGCTCCCACGAAGGGGCTTCTGAGGTCGGGCCGGAGAGAGTTCCCGGACCCCCGCCCTGACCCTCCTGCTGCCCTCTGGTGGTCGGCCTGGGGGGGGGGGCGGGGGGGTTCTCTTTCTGCCGGGGTCTTGCTTTGCTGGGATTGCGATTTGATTCCTATATCTTTGTAACGGGGTTTTAAGGACTTGTGTGACCCACCATGAGCCGACTTCGGGAGTGGCGGGAAGTAAATATAAGAATAAAAATATATTAAAGAATAAAGTGATAAATAAATAATATGTATGGCCCTGTGGCCAGAATATATTAGGAATTTTCAATATAGAGACATATTTAATAGCCAAAAGTCCAAAATTAGTGACCCGGCCTGGCCAGAATCAAGAGGTGACCCAAAGAAGAGTGTGATCCCGACTAGGCTAAATGCGAATTATCTTTTTTCTTAATGTCCAACAATCCACACCAACCAGATTCTAGCCAACAAAAGTTTAGTGACTGATGTAACCATTTAGGTACGCTGCTGACCAAGCGACCTCGGCCAATCGGGTGTGTTGCCATCAGGAGGCGATGTTGTGGTTACCCGCCCTGAGCCTTCAGAGAAGGACGGGTTACAAATAGTTTTTAATATTATTATTATATTATTATTATTATTATTATGAACTCTGAAGCTGCCCAGGGTCCAATTCAGGAAGCACCTTCTCCCACCCATGGGCCCTGGCATTAAAAAGATGGAATAACTAGATAAATCTTTATTTGTATGGCCCATCCTTCCTAATCACCTCAGGGTGGAAACAACATGAATTAGCAGTCAGCCAAAATATAAAATCATTATATATACATTCAATAAAGCACCCTATTACAGTAGCGCCCACCCTTGGCCTTGAGACTGCTCGCCCTCGTGACTTTCCAGCCTCTGTGCTCACTACCTCAGGCTCCCAGGGAGAGGTTCTGGCTGGGCTGCAGCCTGATGGGTCGGCAAAGAGGGGAGCCCCCCCCGCCACCCCCCTGTGGAAGACCTCAGCTGGAGACTGGGGCAGGCAGACAGATCAGGGGTTCATCTGGGCAGGGAATGGGGTAATGAGAAAGGCATGTTCAGCTTTTCCCGTGAAGTTCATGACATCTTTGCTCTATTGACTGTGGTTGCCCATCCTCATAGACTGGCCAGGAGTCACCTAGGACTGCTCACCCAGCGTGTGCGTGAAGTGGTCTAGGACAGGGGTAGTCAAACTGTGGCCCTCCAGATGTCCATGGACTACAATTCCCAGGAGCCCCTGCCAGCATTCGCTGGCAGGGGCTCCTGGGAATTGTAGTCCATGGACATCTGGAGGGCCGCAGTTTGACTACCCCTGGTCTAGGAAGACACTGTGGAGTTCTTCCCCAAAGCAGAGCAGCTGCAGCACAGCTGGACTGGCCAAAAGGAAACAAAGGGGACCTAGAGGTTATGGTGGCCACCATGCTGTGCACTGGCCCACAGCCCCTCCGCCAGAGGGGAGGATGCTCTCCTGCCTTCAACTGGGGTAAACAAGGAGTGGGTAATTTTTTGAAAACCTGCAAGTCTATTTGACGGAAGGCAAGAGAAGCCAGTGAATGAGGCTGAACACAGCTGAAATAATGGCCAAGCTGGTCTTCCTTGCAGTACATATTTGTGGTGGTAGCTGAGAATATTTTAAAGGCTCTAAGCTTCATTTGAAGGCATGAAAAAGCATGTGGTCTGTTCAGTAGGTCTTAAAGACACCTTGGATATTACTGAGTTTCCTGAGAGCACAATACAAAACGAAGAAAGCAGTTCCAAGTGGGTCTACTCAAAAACAACAGGGCTTACTGCCAGGAAAGGAAAGCAAAGGAGTATTCACAGATAGCAGGGCCAAGTGGGATCAGAAGCAGGGCCGCCACCTGCTCTCTCCACCCCACCTCCACATCTGGACCTAGGCTCCTAGCAAAGGGTGCTTGGGACTTGACTATTTTAGTTGTGTCGTGTTTTGTGCAGCTTCCAAGAGAAGAGGATTATCATCAGTTTCCTAAATAAACAGCAATTTCCTTCCACATGAGGTGCCTGGGGTGGTATTCTGGTGTGCTTGAAGGAGGTCAACAAATTCAAAGAGATCCTGAGCCTTGGGGGGGGGGGGGAGGTAGGGAAGGGAAGGTCCCCGGAGGAACACAGAGATGAGGGGAGGGAGGGAGGAAGAAGTTGGGATTAGGCCAAGAGAGTGCACAGAACTGAAAGAAGGGCCAGCTGACCTCTGAAAGACCCACCTACATGGGCAACTTCAAAAAGAGCTACAGGCAGAAGAGTTTCTTTAAAACAAGAAGGCTGCCCACTCACAACACCTCAGGCCAGTTTGCACACTGAATGAGCAGTTCGGCCTAGGGTCGCCATCTTCCTGGTAGGGGCTGGAGGTCTCCTAGAATAACTGTTCTCCTTGCTACAGGGATCGATTCCCCTCAGTGAGAAACGTCAGGCCAACAATGTGTTTACCCTGAGGTAAGAGGAAAGTGGCAAAAATGGAGATTGGAAACTGGGCTTCCTAGACAGACCCCAGACCCTCTAAGGCACATCGGTTCTGATAGCCAAAGGAAGTCTTTAAATGCTCTTTGTTTTCAAAGGAAGGGGATATTTTCTAGATTTTCAAAATCTCCTAGATTTTGCTGCTTTTCTCCCCAAGAGGAACACAAGACAACTTAAATTGTTCCGCTCTCCTCAGTTTTATCTTTACACCCCCCTGAGCCTGGTAGAGCTCCTCTTCAGAGGCCAGTCTTCAGTGGTAGAGGGGAGGCGAGTTGAACCTGGATCTCCTGGACTTTAGTCTGACATCCTAACCCCTACCCCGCACTGGGTGGCATGGGTCAGGAAACTGGCTACGACCCTTGTGCTTCTGCACCAGGGAGATCTCCCTCGGTTTCAGTCAGTGCTGCTTTAACTTTTCTTGCTTCACAGGAGTACGTCTCGCCTTCCATGACAAAGAGCAGAGAAATGTTGTGTAGCTAATCTGAGTCAGGATGTTCCGATTGTGGCCTCATTTAGCACCAAAACTCCAGCCTCTGAGCAGACATTTCTATGACTGACTGTTTCTCTTGTGCATTAAACAAGAAGTATAGTCGTTCCCATCTATGTACATAATCCCCTGGAATGTCAGGCTGGTGGTTAAAGTTCTTGTACACGAAACACTTTCAGTAGCCTTTCCCCTGGCGCAGACTGCGAGGTATAAAACGAGGCAGTAATTACTGGAGGCAGTAATTCTCATGGAAGACTCTCTACCTCCGAGCATTTCAACGATGTCGCCAGCGTGGAGCCCTTGATGGTAACTGTGCCAGAAGCCCATTTCCCTCTCACAGCATATACATGGTTTCTCCCCTGCATGAAATCAGAGGTCTTCCTATGCAACTGCAGGTCTTTCCACACTTCGCTTGATAGGAATTAAAGCTTGAATTCAGAGTAAAGCATGGTAGAAAAACAAAGCATTTTTATGGTTTCTCTTAAATGGATTTGTCAATGGGTATTAAGGTTGCTCTTTACAAATTCCAAGCATTTATATCACTGATATTTTTTGGATTCTTTGTGTTTCAAGAGATGTTCCTTCAGAACAAAGGTTTTTCCATAATGGAACCATTTATATGGTTTCTCCCCAGTGTGGATACTGACAAATTCCAGGTGAAGCTCTTTCCACATTCCAGACATTTATGTCTCGTTTCTGTGTGGATTCACTGAGGCCAAGCAAAGTCCTTTCCACATTCCTAGCATGTATATGGTTTTTCTCCAGTGTGGATTCGTCTATGCGCAGTAAGCGTGTCGCTCCGAGCAAAGCTTTTTCCACACTCAAAACATTTATATGGTTTCTCCCCTGTGTGCTTATGCCAATGAGCAGTGAGATGGGTGCGCCGAACAAAGCTCTTTCCACAGTCCAAACATTTATAGGGTTTCTCTGTTGTGTGGATTTGTTGATGGGCACTAAGGTTGTCACTCCGAGCAAAGCTTTTTCCACACTCCAAGCATTTATATGGTTTCTTCCTTGTGTGGATTGGTTGATGGGCAGTAAGGTCTTTACTCTGAGCAAAGCCTTTTCCACACTCCGTGCACTTGTATGGCTTCTCTCCTGTGTGGATTCGTCGATGGGCAGTAAGGTGGGCACTCCGAGCAAAGCCCTTTCCACACTCCAGGCATTTATGGGGTTTCTCCCCTGTGTGTAATTGTTGGTGGCCACTAAGGGCTCCCTTCCATGCAAAACTCTTTCCACACTCGAAGCATTTATATGGTTTCTCCCCTGTGTGGATTCTTCGATGGGCAGTAAGGTTGTCTCTCCGAGCAAAGCTTTTTCCACAGTCCAAGCACTTATATGGTTTCTCTCCTGTGTGGATACGTTGATGGGCAGCAACACTGGCACTGTGAACAAAGCTTTTTCCACAGTCTAAGCATTTATATGGTTTTTCCTCTGTGTGGATTTGTTGATGGGTAGTAAGGTCTTTACTATATGCAAAGCTCTTTCCACACTTCAAGCATTTATATAGTTTCTGCTGTGTGTGGATTCGCCTATGGGCTGTAAGGTTGTCACACCGAACAAAGCTCTTTCCACACTCCAAGCATTTATAGGGCTTCTCGCCTGTGTGGATTCGTTGGTGGCCGGTAAATGCTCCCTTTGAAGAAAAACTTTTTTCACACTGCAAGCATTTATATGGTTTCTCCCCAGTGTGCATTCTTTGATGGGCAGTTAGGCCTCCCTTTAAGGAAAAGCTTTTTTCACACTGCAAACATTTATATGGTTTCTCCCCTGTGTGTGTATGCCAATGAGCAATAAGATGGGCACTTCGAACAAAGCTCTTTCCACACTGCAAGCATTTATATGGTTTCTCACCAGAGTGAATTTGTTGATGGGCACTAAGGTAGTTACTCAGAGCAAAACTCTTTCCACACTGCAAGCACTGATATGGTTTCTCCCCTGTGTGTATTCTCTGATGGGCAGTAAGGTTGTCACTGCGAGCAAAACTCTTTCCACAATCCAAACATTTATAACTTTTCTCATCTCTGTGGATTCGTTCATGGGTAGTAAGGTAGTTACTCAGAGCAAAACTCTTTCCACACTCCAAACATGTATACGGTTTCTCCCCAGTGTGTGTATGCCGATGAGCAATAAGGTGGGCGCTCCAAACAAAGCTCTTTCCACACTCCAAGCATTTATAGGGTTTCTTGCCTGAGTGCATTAGTCGATGGACAGTAAGGTTGTCACTACGACGAAAGCACTTTCCACACTCTAAACATCTATATGGTTTCTCCCCAGTGTGGATACGTTGATGGACAGTAAAGTTGACACTCCGAGCAAAGCTTCTTCCACAGTCTAAGCATTTATATGGTTTCTCTTCTGTGTGAACCTGGGATTCAGTACCCTGAGAAGAAGAGGATTCATTTCCAACTTCCCATTCTGTTTCAGTATTTCTCCTCTGCTCTTTTTCTTCAAAGATGAAGCGTTGTGCTTCTTCCTTGTATGTATTCTGGGGAACATCATTCTCTGCAATAAAGAGAGAAGACCATCAAGGAAAGAACTGCTCATGATAACAACTATAAGAAGAATCCTGCCCCACATCAATTGGCTTTTGATCTTTCCCTGGAGGGAAATAGAGCCTCCCTATTTGAGCAGTTTGGCTACCAGCAGGACAGTTCCAGGGAGAGGAAGTCGGCTCTACTCCTCCGATTCCAAAGCTTCCGGGGGCTGTAGCTGGCCACTCTGGGAAATATGCCAGAGTAATGGAGAGAAGGGAACAGAACCTTAGATCACAAAGCCAGGCAAGTCCCTTGTGTGACCATAATTTACAGATTGATATTCTTACTGAATAATGATTACAAACTTTTTACAACTTTTTACTGGCAGAAAGACTTTTTTAAAGTCATTCCTGTGATTTTCTACTGAAATTACAGCTGAAGGACAATGTTAGAAAAGTTCTAGGTATACTGAATACTTGGAGGCTTTTCGCACGCCTTCAAAATCGCACAATGGTCGCCAATTGAAAACGCTACTGATTTGCCATTATGCACAACGTCGTTGACAATCTGCCACACACCTGAAACCGATCCGCAAAAAGCGCTTCCTTGTAGCGCTTTCAGGGAAATCCCCAAAAGTGGATTCACCCTCCGGAAAGTGCTACACTCCTGCAACCAATCTGCAACACTAGCGGGAAAGTTCTGTGCGTTACCATTGTTGTGGTTTCTACAAAGTCCCTCCCCCTAGCTCTCTCCTCTGATCTTCTGGCGAAGCGATCGCCATTTTTTTTTCTCCGAGTGAGCGAAGTTCAACCCACCAGCAAGCCTGTTTAGAGGCTTCTCTGGCTTCAGTCCCTCCCCAGAGCTGTTTAGTCACTAAGCACAAACAACGTTTGCTGATGTATTTTCCCTTTATTTTTTACACTGTTTTCAGCCGAAAATCGGGCCCGTGAGGGGGGGGGGGGATTTTTTTTTTCACTCGGGGGGAGCATGACAACGATGAAACGACAGCTCAAACACCATCTGCTAGCTGGATGGGTCTCTCCCTTGCAATGAATCAACTCAGATTCGTTGCAATGGGTGTGTTTTTTTTTTTTAAACCCTTTCTTAAAGGGAAAGGGGCTGTTTGGGAGCATGCTAACGGCTGCCCATTGGCTGCTTGACGGCCCGGGGCGGGACGAGCTTGGCAATAGCGCTTCCTTTCTAGCGATTTTTGCTGAGACCGGAAGCTTGTGGGAAACGATAGAAACGCGACTGGATTCCACTACAAAGTCAGGTGTGCATAATGACGAATTGCACTATTTTAAATGGCGATTTTTCGTTCAGCAAACAATTTGCTACAAGGATCCCGGTGCGGAAAGCCCCTTGGAAAAACATAATGAAAAAAAGCAGCAAGGATCTAACAGAACTCTTTGCTTTTCTTATCTTTGAAGTGGCTTTTCAGCAGGGCTTTGAATTTGATTAGTCTTTATATCTCTAGCTGCTTTATGCTCTGATGCTCTCTTGAGGATGGTTCTCTGAATATTTATAGGACACCCAGTGGATGCTTCATTATGTCCTTATGCCCCTGGGTTCTTTAGAGTTCAATGCTGATGATTTATATAGGGATTGCCGTGTTTATGGCATTGTGGATTATTGTTGTGAGAGAGGGTGCTGGTCAGTCAAATTTATTGCAAGTAAAAAAAAAGGGGTAGAAACATGTAACCATAAGTAGTGATTTCTCTTCACGTTCCATACTTACACTCTAAGTTAAAATACAATTAAAATGCATTATATTAAACTGGTATTGAAAAAATTATCCTGATTTAAATGTAACTACAATCTATAAACAGTGGATACAGTTAAGCATTATAAAACTAAAGAGCCAAAAGGGATGTTTCAAAAGAAGAAAATTTAACCTGCTTGCAAGTGACCAAGGGGCTAAGGGAGAAGGGGAGGATCTATCCTGCTGCCAGGTACATTTTAGTAATTGTGGTTTTTTAAAAGTTTTCAAATTTTATCTTTGTGGGGTTTATGATTGATGGTAACCCGCTGTGAGTTTTGAATATCAAAAAACCAACCCCCCAATTTGTCCAAATCAAATCTCGAGAACAATAACCAGTAAAAAGGGCTGTCAGCATATATTGTAATTTTTACTTATTTATTTAATTTCCATTGGGTAACGGCCCTTCTGAGGTTTAGATGAGGAATCTGTACTCAATGAGAAGATCTTTAAAAACCAACAAACTGGGGACAGATTACCCAGATGAAAAACCTCCCTTTTGGACTGTCTACCCCCATGGCCATTCCACTGTACAATCCTCAATGTATCCTTAGGGCAACAGTCTTTTTAGTTTATGAACTCTCCAATTAGCTTACAAACAAATACCTAGGGAGCCCACGACTCATGCAGAAGTTTCTTCCTTGCCTGAGTGTGGACCTGATCTGCTCCACTCGCCCAGAGAGAGTCCCTGTGAGATGAGCCCTTCTAGCATCCTTCTTGGAGGGAGCCCCTTCTCCCTTCAGCCCCTGTGAATCATGGGACAGGGGAGCCTTACCCAGAGAGGCCACGTTCTGGCCATTCTCCTCCATGACTTCCTGGTGAAGGTTTCTCTGGTCCGGATCCAGCAGAGCCCACTCCTCCTCCGAGAAACGGACAGACACCTCCTCCAAGGTCACCCGGCCCTGAAAAGAGACCCCCCCCCATAAAGGATGTCCTCTCTCCTCACACTAATGTAGCAACTCTTTCCAAAAGGACTGTGTACCTTCATTTTCTACTCAGTGAGCAGGGCTGCAGTGAAAGGACAGAGGGAGAATCTCACAGACCTAGGGCAGGGGGGGGGGGGGAGGCAGCCGGGGGCATGAACTGCCGTTCCACTCTTACCTGCTCTGGCTTCATGGTAGCTATTCTGTCACAAAAAGATGGCGTCTCTCTTGTTTGATGGCATAACCTGCGAACAATGAAATGGTACTTGGAAATCTAAGTAAACAACATCAACTGGGTCACGCTGGTTTGTGTCAGGTTGAGCCAGCTTGGTGTAGTGGTTAGGAGTGGGGACTTCTAATGTGGTGAGCTGGGTCTGATTCCACACTCCCCCACATGCAACCGGCTTGGGTGACCTTGGGCTTGCCACAGCACTGAGAAAGCTGTTCTGACCAAGCAGGAATTATCAGGCCTCTCTCAGCCTCACCTTCCTCAAAAGGTGTCTGCTGTGGAGAGAGGGAAGGCGAATTTAAGCCGCTTAGAGACTCCTTCGGGTAGAGAAAAGCAGCATAGAAGATTCTTCTCCTTCCCCCCCCCCAAGAAATATAAAACATCAGTGAGACAAGATACACCTGTATTTTGAGACTATATCTTTGATCATATATCCTGTGCCTCCCTCACCTGCTGCTCCTGGTTCTTCTCCACCTGGCTGAGGAGGAAGCCTTCGGCCAGGGCCACCGCCTGGGAGCTGCTCTCCCTCCCGCATCCTCTCACCCAGCCCTGCATCTCCGGGGGCAGGAGGGCCAGGAACTGCTCCAGGATCACCCGGTCCAGCATCTCCCGCTTGCTGCGCCTCTCCGGCTCCAGCCACTGGTGGGAGAGACGGTGGAGCCGGCTGCAGACCTCCTGGGCCTCCTGGTAGCAGAACCCGCTGAGCTTCTGGCACGGCGTGTGTGGAGGGGGGCCCTCGTCTCCTCCCTGCAGCTCCCTTCTGCTCCTTGCTTCACGGGCATTGCACCCCCCCCCTTGGCTTTCGCACGTGCTGGGAGCAGCTCTCCACTCATCTCCCACCCCTTGTTGCCCAAAGAGTCCCCCTACCTGGGCTCACCTTCCTCTGCTGCCAGGTCCCTCTGTGGAGCCAAGGGCTGGGAGCCCTGCAGAGGCGCCTCTGCCCATGTGCAGAGGGGCTGGTTTGTGGCAGAGCCCTGAGAGACCCAGCAGAGATTCGGGGGGGAGGGAGGGGAGGGGGCCACAGAGCTCAAGGGAAACCTTGCAAGGGAAATACAATTTAAAGGCTTCTCTCTTCTTTGCCTCTGAGGATGCTGCACCGGCTTCCTCCCTCCCCTCCTGGCAATTTCCCCCCTGGGGCCCTTCCGGCGGAAGGCATTCCAGTGGGGCGGGGCTATGGCCAGTCACGTGGCCTTCCTCCCTGGAGGCCCTTCTAGGAAGCGGGACTCGTTCCCTTTAACCCTCCGGGGGGCCCCCCACCCCACCCGCAGGGGGACAATATTCGAAGCCCCCTTCCTCCACTGGCCCTATGGCAGGGGGGTCAAACTGCGGCCCTCCAGATGTCCATGGACTGCAATTCCAGGTATTGAATTGTAGTCCATGTACATCTGGAGGGCCGCAGTTTGACCCCCCCCTGCCCTATGGTCCCTCCTTCTCTCCTCCTCCTCCTCCTGCTGTTTCTTCCTTCCTCCCAGAGCCAGAGTAACTCTGAGTAAGGTGACCAGAGCAACTCCCAGAGTAACTCTTTGCATTCGCTTATTATTATTATTATTATTTTGGCCACAACTCCTGAAATGCACTCACCCTCCTTTGCCTTCTGAAGTTCTGCATGATTATCAGTGGGCACATTCAAGAGATAAGAACTGGAAAGGAGCAAAGAGCCCTGGGAGAAAAGGTGGTCGAAAAGAGCAATGAGTATAAACTTGGCTAGGAAAGGACAAACTTACTTGGCTTCTTGAATGTCCCCTCCTCTGCATTCCTTTCCAGACAGTCTGGGCAAAAACTGTGCACATGAAGATATATCTTCACATCGAAAAGGATAAGAGATTCACCCCCCCCCTTTTTTTTTTAAGGAAAAGGGAAACTGGGAAATCAGAGTGGAGATGTGCATACTTTCTTGTGGAACTTCAAGGTGGCTAATGGTATTAAAATATTCATTTAAACAGTGCCTTTCGGTTGGCTTCCCTTTCTCCCAGGGTAAAGAACTATTTCCTTTTGTCCTACTGCCTAACAGCTTGATTGGATGCCCTCACATTATAATATTTTGGGAGAAGCAGGAAAAATGCTCTTTATCAACTTTCTTTCCACTCCTTGCCTAATTTTATAAACTGCTCTCATGTCACTCCCCCCTCTACTTAGCCTCCCAATGTTACTGTTAATAGTTATTTATATATTATAAATGTGGTTTTGTAATCTTTGATGCTTTATTTGAAAGTTGTTAATGTTACAGTCTATATATCGTTCCATGTAAGTTATATAATGTTCAATGTAAACCGCCCAGAGCTGCAAAGAAATGGGCAGTATAGAAATCTAAATATATAAATAAATAAATACTTGTCTCTTTTCTAAGCTGAGCAATTTCAGAGTCTCCAGAAGGAAGGGGCTGCAAACTCCCCCCCCCTATAATGTTGCTCGCCTTCCTCCATCTTTTTTCCTGCCCAACGCCCTTACAGTAAGAAATGAGGCTTGCCAACTCTGCATTAGGAGAATTTTTCGGGAGGGGGGGCTGGGAGGGACCTCAGGGGCGCCTAATGCTAAAGAGTCTGCCTTCCACCCCAGCCTCTTTCTCCAGGATAACTGATCTCTGCAGTTGGGAGATGAGGTGTAATTCCGGGAGATCTCCCGGGACTGACAGGAGGTTGGCAACTGTCAATGAATGCGGGAAGCAGCCCCCCCCCCCGGTCCTTTCCCACGGCTCCCTCCGGTGGCCCCGCAGTCCTGGCCGGGGAGGGAGGCTGGCGGGGAGTTCCCTCGAAGGGTTAAGGGGAAGAAGTCCTGCTTCCTAGACAGGCCGCCAGAGGGTGGCCACGTGACGAGCCGCAGCCGCGCCCCTCCCGACTATTGGCGGAAAAGCGGGCTCGAAGGGGACCCGTGACGTCACCCGCGCGGTTGCCCGGCGAGGAGGCGGGGCCGCAGGAGCCGATCGAGCCTCCGCGGAGAAGCCCAGAAAGCGCCCAAGGACGTTATTGCCCCGCCCCGCCGCCCTCTGCACATGGGCAGAGCCGCCCCTGCAGGAGGGAGGGGGGAGGGGGGCCTCTTGCGGCATGAGCGGAGAAGCCGGGAGGGGCCCTCATGCCAACCAGGCCGGGAGCACAGGGCGGGAGAGGCCGGGAGACGACGGGGGCCCCCCACCTGCAGACAGGCGGCGCCGGCCGTTCCGCTACCAGGAGGCTGCTGGGCCCCGGGAGGTTTGCAGCCGGCTCCACGGACTCTGCAGCCGCTGGCTGGAGCCGGAGAGGAGCACCAAGAGGCAGATGCTGGACCGGGTGACCCTGGAGCAGTTCCTGGCCCTCCTGCCCCGGGAGATGCAGGGCTGGGTGAGAGGATGCGGGCCGGAGAGCAGCGCCCAGGCGGTGGCCCTGGCCGAAGGCTTCCTCCTCAGCCAGGCCCAGCCGCAGGAGGACCACGAGCGGCAGGTGAGGGGGGCACAGGAGAGGTGGTCAGGGAGAGACCCTCAACATACAGAACACACACCTTGTCCCGCCAAAGCCTCAGGTGTCTTTGTGGAGGTGAACAAATCTAGCAGGTCCAGAAAACGTGACACCCCCCCCTGCAGTTCCAGTGAGTCGGCGGCTACTGAGATTGACAAAGTTTGTTGATTTTTATGCTGTTGTTACTATTCTATTAAACCATGTTTGTAAACCGCGTTGTCTTCTACCCTGAGTTTCCCAGGAATGGCAGACTACAAAGAGTGATTGGCCGTCACGTGGCACAGAGTGTTGGACTGGATGGGACATTGGCCGGGCCCAACAGGGCTTGCCTTATTTTCTTATGTACCCCAATTTAGACATTTAGATTGGTCCCTTGCCGGCGGACTGACACTCGGAGGGCCCAATTCGGCCCTCTGAATGTCAGTCCGGAGGAAGGGGCCTATGGGCACCCTTCCTCATCACGGGCAGGGCCCACCCTCGCAGCCCTTAACCGATTATTTAATCCGCTCCGCTAGGAGCAGGACCAATCAGGGTGCAGCCAGTGTTGCTGGCTGCACCCTGATTGGCCCTATTCCAACTTGGACAGCTGGACATGTTCCACCGCCCAGGCTGTTTCACAAATATATAGAGGAACCATGGATAAGGATATAGATATACTATAATATGCAATAGGTATAATGCAAGACACAGTAGATATAATATGATACAATGTACCCCAACTTTTTTGAAATTCTTTCCCCAGCCTGTCTCCTGTTCCTTGTCTCATCATTCTCTTCTTTCTGGGGTTCCTCTTCTGTTTCAGGTGCAGGAGGAGATCACGCGGGAGCATTACGCTGGAGCAACCTTTCCAGGTGAGGTCAAAAGGGGTGTGTTTCCCAGGGGGTGTCCTCCTTGATGGCAGGTAGTCTGCTCTTCTGCCCCCCCCCCACATGCTGTTTAGGAAACATGCTCCACTCCAGCTTCTCAATGGAAAAGATTTCTTGTCAGTACAAGGAATCCTGTGTCTAAGCCAGCATCTTTCGTTATGCCCGTGGGTCAATATGCAGCGGACACGTCACCCCCAGTGGTCCAGAAACAGACATGGAAAAGACAAAACGTCTTCCAAGTACCTCTTGATCCTTCACAGATGGTGCCATGAAACTGGTGATGTTTTCTTCGCCATCTTTTTGTGACAAAGCAGCTACCGTGAAGCCGGAGCAGGTAAGCGTAGAACTGCAGATTACACCCCTGGGTGTTTCCCCCGACATCTCCCTCGGCCTATCACTGCTCTTTCCTTTCAGTGCTGTCCTGCTCAGAAAGTGAAGTTACCCCGTAAAATTTTGAATGCAATTTCGTTAGAGCATCTAACTAAATTGCTACCTTAGCTTGAGGAGAGGGACCTTTCATTTTCCCTCTTTTCAGGGCCGGGTGACTTTGGAGGAGGTGTCTGTCCATTTCACAGAGGAGGAGTGGGCTCTGCTGAATCCAGACCAAAGAATGCTTTACCAGGAAGTCATGGAGGACAATCGTCAGAACGTGGCCTTTCTGGGTAAGGCCGCCAGTCCCCTGTCCTGTGACTCGCAGGTGCTGAAGGGAGAAATGGCTCCTTCCAAGAAGGACATTGTAGGGGAGTGGAGTGGATCAGGTTCACATGCAGACAAGAGAGACGTCTGCAGGCATTGTAAGATAACAGGACAATTTGTAAACTAAAAACAATCCTAAGGGCCATGAATAGCCATGGAAAGATAAAGGCAGAGAGCCAAAAGGGAGGGTTTTCAGTTGGGCCACCTGATGGGGTCTTCTGAGCTCCTTCAAAGAAAGGTATTATGACACAGTTTACTAATTTGACACTAATTTACCTTTTCTTTATATCTGTACTCTTATGATCCTTGTCTGAGGAAGAGTGCACACACCCTTTGATTAAATCTTTGCTGGTCTTAAAGGTGCTATTGAAATGAAATTTTGTTGTGCTACTTCAGGCCAACATGACTACCCACTTTAGAAGAAGAAGAAGAAGAGTTGGTTCTTACATGCTGCTTTTCTCTACCCGAAGGAGGCTCAAAGCGGCTTACAGTCGCCTTCCCTTTCCTCTCCCCACAACAGACACCCTGTGAGGGAGGGGAGGCTGAGAGAGCCCTGATATCACTGCCCGGTCAAAACAGTTTTATCAGTGCCGTGGCGAGCCCAAGGTCACCCAGCTGGTTGCATGTGGGGGAGCGCAGAATCGAACCTGGCATGCCAGATTAGAAGTCCGCACTCCTAACCCCTACGCCAAACTGGCTCTCCACATTAATCCACATAGACAGATTTTGAAAACCTATATAGACAATGGAATTCTACTGAAAAGTTAACTTAAAAAAATAGGGATTGTTAGTAAGCATTCAGCTTTTTGTGGGCCTATCTTGTCCAGGTAGGATTGTAGCATCCTTTTAAAGGGAGAGGAGCCCTTAGTATATCTGCATTAATTCATTCATTCAATCATTCAATAGTTCAGCTTCTATGCTGCCACTCCCGAAGAGGCTCATGGCACTTTGCAACACAGATATAAAACCCCATAAAAATATTAAAATTCCCAGTTAACCCCCTCGATGGTGAAACTCCCTCCCCATTACCGGCTCACAGATCAGCTGGAAGCCTCAGGGAAATCTTCATAGGAGGAGCTGATGATCTACGTGAGGGGCCCTGATCTTCCTTGCCTCAACTGAAAAGAGCTCCATTTTGCAGGCCCTGCGGAAATGAAAACTCTGACAGGGCCCACGGCTCGCCTGGGAGCTTATTCGATCAGGTTGGGGCCAGGACCAGAAAGGCCCTGGCCCCGGTCAAAGCCGGGCAAAACCTCCCTTGGGCCAGGGGCTTCCAACAAATTCAGACCCAGGCTGCAGATGGCCTTGAAGGTTAACATCAAAACCTTGAAATTGATCTGGGCTGCAAGTGGCAACCAATAATAACAGTAATAGCAGTTATACTTTTATTTTTGTAGCCCACCTTTCTTTAGGGTGGGTAACAACAGAAAATACAAAAATAATTTAATTTACAAAAATCAATTGCTGTATAAACTTAATTTGGAATATGTTATTATAAACCACTTCCAAAAGCCTTAGGGGGGTTAATTTCAATTGGGCAGTTTTGATATTTTGTGGGTGGGGCTTCTCGGGCAGGGAGACCCTCGCTTCCTCGGTCCTGGTTTCCTGGCCTCAGCTGTAGGCCTGTCGAAACAGCTCTGTCTTCCGGGGCCTCTGGAACTACTGACGACACCTTAGGCGGTGTCCAGCGGGGAGGCTGGGTCTGGAGGCTCCGTCTGGGTTTAGCCTTTTATTTACTTATATATATATTTCCCACCTGGCAGCCAGGAGAGCCCAACTGTGTCTGGAAGCCAGGCAGGAGGGGACTGGAAGTGTTTTGCCATTGCCTGTCTCTGCCTCACACCCTTGGAGTTCGCCCGTCCGCCCGAGGTCTACCCAGGGCCGACCCTACCTAGTTTCTGAGATCTGACGGGATCAGACTGGCCTGGGCTACCCAGGCTTCCCTTCCCTATACTGAAGTTCCCTTCTTCTTCTTCTTCGCATCAGGTCCCTAGATCCTTCTGGATGCAAGCAGTAGCACCCTGCTCTCCTGGGGCGTATGTGTTTCAGGAGTTTTAAAAAATCCCATTCCTTCTTTTTGGCAGCAAGAGGGGTGGGAGTTCATATAGGCTGGATTAATATGTAAATGCTTATTAGTATTTATTGATTTATTATTTATTTAATTTGTTGACCACTGCTCTTGGGCCAGCCAGCTCGTGGCAGTTTACAACAAGTAAAATACAATAAAGTGCAATAAGACAATAATCCAATACAGATAGAACTACACTCCAGGGAAAGATCAGAAGCTGATTAATGTGATAGTATTCGTCTCCTTTTTCAGTAATTTCTGTCCTGTTGTTATTGAGAGCGCTTAGGGTACTTCTTTCCCTGACAGTCATCCCTTTAATTGCAGAGGTTGATGGTCCCCAGAGTACATCCGAGGGAGAACTACAGCAGTTCCTCCTGCAGGAAAAACAGCTGGGAAGGAACACTGAAACAGAATGGAAGATGGGAAATGAATTTATTTCCTCTCAGGGTGCTGAATCCCAAGTATTTGATGCACACAGGGGAATCCACACAGGGGAGAAACCATACAGATGCTTGGACTGCGGAAAGAGCTTCGCTCGGGGTGGCAATTTTAGTGCCCATCGACGTATTCATACTGGAGAGAAACCATATAAGTGCTTGGACTGTGGGAAGAGTTTTCGTCGGAGTGATAACCTTACTGCCCATCGACGTATCCACACAGGGGAGAAACCCTATGAGTGCTTGGAGTGTGGGAAGAACTTCGCTCGGAGTGACAACCTTACCGCCCACCTGCAAATCCACACAGGGAAGAAACCATATAGATGCTCGGCATGCGCAAAGAGCTTTGCTTCTAAGGGAGCCCTTACTGCCCACGAACGAATCCACACAGGTGAGAAACCTTTTAAATGCCTGGAGTGTGGAATGAGCTTTGTTCGGAGCACCCACGTGACTGCCCACCAACGAACTCACACCGGGGAGAAACCATATAAATGTCTGGAGTGTGGAAAGAGCTTTGCTCGGAGTGACACACTTACTACTCATCAACAAATCCACACATGGGAAAAACCATATAAATGTTTAGAATGTGGAAAGACTTTTGTTCGGAGTGATAAACTTACTGCTCATCAACGAACCCACACAGGGGAGAAACCATATAAATGCTTAGAATGTGGAAAGCGTTTTCCTCAGAGTAAAGACCTTTCTATTCATCAACTTATCCACACTGGGGAAAAACCATATTTATGTTCAGATTGTGGAAAGAGCTTTGCTCAGAGTTCACACCTTGCTGCCCATCAACGAATCCACACAGGCGAGAAACCATATGAATGCTTTGAGTGCGGAAAGGGTTTTGCTTGGAAGCGGACTCTTATTGGTCACCAGCAGATCCACACAGGGGAGAAACCATATCAGTGCTTTGAGTGTGGAAAGAACTTTTGTCGAAGTGACAACCTTATTGCCCATCGCCGAATTCACTCAGGCGAGAAACCATATAAATGCTCAGACTGTGGAAAGAGTTTTGCTCGGAGTGACAACTTTAGTGCTCATCGACAAATCCACACTGGGGAGAAACTTTATAAATGCTTGGAGTGTGGAAGGAGCTTTGTTCGGAGTGCCCGTCTTACTGCCCATTGGCATATACATACAGGAGAGAAACCATATAAATGCTTGGAGTGTGGGAAGTGCTTTGCTCGGAGTGACATGCTTATTGCTCATCGACGAATCCACACAAGAGAGAAACCATATAAATGGTAGGAATTTGAAAAGAGCTTTCCTTCAAAGGGAGACCTTAGTGTCCTTCAATCACATAAGAGTGGACTTATATAAATGCTTGGAGTGTGGAAGGAGCATTACTTGGAAGGAAGAACTTACATGCCATTAAAGAGTCTACATGGAGAAGACAAATGCCTGGAATGCTGAAAAAATTCTGTGTAGACTTATAACTGCTACTTATCAACACAGACACCCTGTGGAGAAACCATTTAAATGTTTGGGATATGGAAAAACGTTTGTTCAGAATCCACACAGTAAGCAATATAAATGCAAGAACTTTGCTCAGAATACACACTTGGTTTATTATCCATCAACAAATTCATCTGGGAGAAACCACGTGAATGCTTACCTTGTGAAGTGTGCTTTACCCTCAATTCCCATCAGAGTGTCCACGTAGGGGAGGTATTGATGCTCCAAGTGCGGGGAAACTTGCAGTTGCAGTGGAAGATTTATTTATTGTCCATCAACAATTCCATACTTGGCTGTAACCGCATCAATGTGAAATAGGGAAACAACAAAAAGTGGTGGGGAGGGGGGGGAACCCAACCTGAAAATCAGGTCAGCCTGACCCAGCTGAGCCGCACAATCTCAGCTTTGCTCTTCCCATCCAGAGCTTGGCCCATGGGCTGGACGGGGTGGGGTGGGGGTAGAACTCTTTACAAGAATTTAAGCCCCGTCAGATTAATTGTAATGTATGGGGGTTTTTAGGGGGGTTATGGTATTTTATTGTATATTGTATTTTATTTTATTATTGCTGTGAACCACTTCAAGACCGTTGGAGAGCGGCAGTATACAAATTAAATAAACCAAACAGTGGCAGCCAAGGCTGACTCATGTGAAACCCGAAATATTCAAGCAGCAGGGACCAAGAGAGGGGGAAACATTCCCATCGAATGCTTGCAGGGGCTCATGGGAATTGTAGTCCATGGACATCTGGAGGGCTGCAGTTTGACTACCCCTGGTCTAGCAGGTGGGGTAGCCCCTGTTTATAGCCCAGTTTGCACTCTGCTATCCATAAATGGCGTTTTGTTTCTTCTTTCCTGGGAGTAAGCCTTGTGGAAGCAACTTGAGTAGGTCTTTGGTTAAACCCACTTAGGGTCAGTGCTCTGAGGAAGCTCAATAGGATCCAACATGTCTTTAACTCCTACTGACCAGATCGTATGAACTTTTATGCTCTTTCTGCTTTCAATTAAAGCTAACAGCCTGTAAAACGATTTGAGGTTAATACCACAAATTCATACCGCAAAGATCAATTTGTCAAGTGTTTCAACTTTGGTTGAAGTTCTTCCACGACCTTCCCTTCCACCTGTTCCCTCCCGTGACCTTGCCAGGAGTTCCACTTGTGTCTCTTGTCGGTGAGAATCTCCAGGCCTGCCTGCCATCTGGCTCTCTGAAGGACCTGCTGGGTGAGAGTGAGAAGAGTCCAGTGACCATCGCACTACACTGACCTTGAAGAAACGCCTGACCCTGCAGGGTGGAAGGACAACGTGGGAGGCCAACAAAGCTTTATTCCAGGGACAAGCTTTCATGGGCAAGCACACTTCTAAAGATATAGCAATCTGGAGAGGCAATATCTGAATGTGTGTCTGAAGACTGGGTGCTTGCACACAAAACGTATATCTGGAATAACACTTTGTTGGCCTCAAAGGTGCCCCTGGGCTCAAGCGTTGTTCTGCTGCTTCAACAGGGCTGAACTGTGTGCCAATACGGAACTGGCTGACAGCCTGTTGGCTGTTTTTTTGAGCTTCCCTACCGTACAGGGGAAGCAGCTCTGATCCAGCCGTGCCTGATGCCCTTGCACACACTGCGGTCGCCCCGATTGCCTTTCCGCAGGACTCAGTTTCCACTGCATGTATTCCTGACCAGGTTTCTAAGCAGGGAATTCTTCAGCCAATGGCAGTCTGGAAAGGAAAGAGAGACTTGGAAGGATCTTTGGAGATCATCAAGTCCCACCCCAGTGTCAGTACTGGAGCAGGCAGCTTGTAGGGCATTCCCAAAAGGGATCCCACTAGACTCCTACTAGCTATTCCGGGGCTGGAAGATTTTCTTTCCAGTTGTATGCCTAGAGCAGGGATTCCCAACCAGGGGCCTGAGAGAGCTCCAGAGGGGGTCCGCGGCCTTTCCCCTCCTGCCTTAATGGACTTGGCCACCTCGGCCCAGAGGGCTCAATGGGTAGGCCACGGGAGTAAGAATCAAAGGGGGGAGCTGCTTGGGCATGGTAGGGGGTGGGGGGGGGGTTCAGGCTGCCCCTCAGCTCCTGCCCTTCTTCCTGGTCTGCATGAGGCAGAGACACTGTAGCAGTCCTAAAAGTGACTGAGAGATTGAAAAGCAGGCAATATGTTACTTCTGGGGGTGTGGCTGGGAGGTGTGGCTAGATGACGTCACTTCTGGGGTCCTTGAAGGCTGAAAATTTCAGGGGCTCCTCCACAAAGGTTGGAAAAGGCTGGCCTAGAGCATCACGCCCAGAAGAAGCCGTGGAGCCCGCCTGCCTGCCTGCCTGCCTGCCTGCCTGCCTTCCCTGCACCCCCTAAACCAAACCAGGCCCATGCAAGGATGGTCTTTGGAGGGGGCCACACAGACAGTGCCCAGGAAACGCTCTCTAGGTGGCTCAAGTCAGTGAATCCAGCCAGAAGTCGCTCCACATCCTCAGGGCAGTTTCATGGATGATGGGCAACAGTTCTGGGTTAGGAAACCCCTGGAGATTCTTTGGGGTGGGGAGCCTGGGAGAGCCCTCAAGGGCGTCTGATGCTGAAGAGCCAGCCCTCATAGGAGCCCTTTCTCCAGGGGTAATCAAACTGCGGCCCGCCAGATGTCCATGGACTACAGTTCCCAGGAGCCCCCTGCCAGCATTTGCTGGCAGGGGCTCCTGGGAATTGTAGTCCATGGACATCTGGAGGGCCGCAGTTTGACTACCCCTGCTCCAGAGGAACTGATTCCCATGGTTTGTAAAAACCTTCTAATTCCTGGAGGTTGGTCCCTTCCCAAGGCCTCCAGTTGCTCTCAGTCCGGCCCTTGGAGGGAGCTTGCAGGGGGGGTCCTCGAAGGGTTAAGGGGAGCAAATCGCCCTTCCTAGAGAGGCAGCCGAGCAGAAGGACCACGTGACCCACCGCGGCCACACCCCCTTGGGCGTTCTCCTGCAGAAACGTGCCGTTTACGGGCCCCAGAGACGTCCTAAAGCCCCTCTGGGCAGCCAGAGAGCCCTGGGGGTCTGCAGAGCCTCCCCGGTGAATCTCTGCTGGGAGATCTCCCCGGCTGCCCTCTGCACATGGGCAGAGTAGCCTTTTCTGGCAAGGGCTCCGGAGAGCAAGGGCTCCTGCAATTCTGGTCGCTCTCTCAGTGGCCCAACCGGCTGCCCTCTGCACATGGGCAGAGTTGCCCCTGCTGGAGGTTCCAACCCCGGCCCTTGACTCCCTAGAGGCATCTGGCAGAGGAGGAGGAGGACAGTCCAGTGGTCCAGGTGGAGACTTCTTGGACAATAAAGGTGGACAATGAGGGGAGAGCCGGACCCAGCAGAGGCAGCAGCCAGGAGGGGCCCAGAGGCCACTCTTACTGGGAGCAGGAGGGAGCTGTGGGGAGGAGCCATGCAGAAGAGCCTGGGAGATGACATCTTCCCTCCAGATGTGCAGCGCCAGCAGTTCCGGCAGTTCAGCTACGAAGATGCCCCGGGGCCCCGGGAGGTGTGCAGCCGGCTCTATCGTCTGTGCCGCCGCTGGCTGGAGCCGGAGAGGAGCACCAAGCGGGAGATGCTGGACCGGGTGACCCTGGAGCAGTTCCTGGCCGTCCTGCCCCCGGAGATGCAGGGCTGGGTGCGGGAGTGCCGGCCGGAGAGCAGCGCCCAGGCGGTGGCCCTGGCAGAAGGCTTCCTCCTCAGCCAGGCCCAGCCAAAGGAAGACCACGAGCGGCAGGTGAGGGGGGCACAGGAGAGGTGGTCAGGGAGAGGCACGTGGATCTTGTATCTCTGACACTTTAGATTTCTTGTTCGGGGGGAACAAACAGGTGGACGAGGGTGACCCAGTAGAGGTTGTTTGCTTACAGTTCTGGAAAGCTATTGATAAAGTTCCTCATCAGAGGCTCCTAAGTGAACTCAGCAGTTCTGGGATAGGAGGGCAAATCCTCTTGTGGGTTAAAGACCTCCTATGCCACGCCAAGCTACCAGCACCCTACTTGGCCCCAGAACATCCAACCACAGTGATCCAGGCTTCTGCAGGGCTCTCTATGTAGGCTGGAAACTGCAAGTGGTGCAGAATGCTGTGGCCAGGATCCTCACAAATACACCGTGCAGGGCACGCATCCGGCCAGCACTCCAAGAAGTCTGCTGTCTCCCACTTGGATTCTGGATCAGGTTTTGGTGCTCACCTTCTAGGCCATACACGGTCTGGGCCCTGTACAGCTGAGAGTCTGCCTCTTCGCCTATGCCCCCCAAAGAGCCGTACGTTCTGCCACCACCAACTGGGTGGTGATCCCTGGCCCTAAAGAAGCACGTCAGACCTCAACCAGGGCCAGAGCTTTCTCCATCCTGGTCCACACCTGGTGGAAGGAGCTCCCTGAAGGGATGGAACTTGAACAATTCTGTAGGGCCTGCAAAAGGCAGCTCCTTCACCAGGCATTTGGTTGAGACAGACTGACCAAACAACATCTGTGGTCCCCCAGACACCCCTCCCATTATCATGATTCAATTTATACCCTCGACGTTATATGTAAACTGCCCTGACCTCATGGAAAGGTGGTACAAAAATATAATGAACTAATATAAAATTAATTAATGGAAAACTTAGCCAAGGGCAATGGTACAAACTAAGTTAAATTATTATATTAGTGTCTGAACCTCCAGTATTAGGACATTTCATATTCTTCTAAATAAGGGTTTTCTGGGGAAATACACTGGGAATGTTTTTGATTTCTAAAAATAAACTAATTTTATTTGTTTTGTACAATATCTCTTGGCTCCCCCCCCCCCCAGTTAGAGACTGGTGTGCCTCTTTGCTTCATGGAATCCTATAATCATGCTGTTGGAAGAGACCTCCAGGGTCATCTAGTCCAACCTCCTGCAGAATACAGGAAATTCACAACCCTCAGTGACCCTGATTCCATGCCCAAAAGATGCCCCCCCCCAAAGAAAAACACAACAGAATCCCCGGCCAGTCGTGGCCTGGAGGAAATTTGCCTCCAAACCCCAAAGTGGCAATCAGCTTTTCCCTGGGCCTGCAAGGAAGGGCCACAAGAGCCAAGCACAGACACAGCCCTTCCTGCCCTGCTGCTTACCATCTGCCCAAGTTCACAGAATGAGCATTTCTGCCACGGTTCCCTGGTCTCATCTTCTCCCACATATTGGAAAGTCCCCCCCCTCCAGGTTGTTCCTTGTCTCATGACTCTCCTCTTTCTCCACTTTTGTTTCAGGAGTGGGAGGAGATCAAGCAGGATCCTTACCCGGCCGCAACCCTTCCAGGTAAGGTCCAGCGGGGCTGTCCTCCTTGAGGGTCAGTGGGCTGCCCTTCTCCCCCCCCCCCCTCCATGCTGTGTGGGAAAGATGCTCAACTCCAGCTTCTGCCTTGAAAATGGTCCCTGGCAGTCCTCGGAATCCTGTGCCTGAACCTGCATTGTGAGTTTTGCCCATGAGCCAAGATAGACTGCCCCTCCCCCAACCCCCAGTCAAGGAAGAGAAAGGGAAAAGCCAGAATGTCTTCCAAGTACCGTTTCATCCTTCACAGGTGGCGCCGTCAAGCCAGAGGTACATCCTTGGCCATCTCTTTGTGGCAAAGTGGCCACTGTGAAGCCAGAGCAGGTAAGCGTGGAACTACGGATCATGCCCTCCCCTGGGCCTGTGAGGTGATCCCTCTGGCCTCTCCCTGCTGTCCTGCTCACTGAATAGAAAATGCAGGTTCAGCATCCTCTCAGGCTGCCCTCAAAAGGAAAGTGTGAGGTTGCAGGACACCCTGTTTGGGGTCACTTTCCAGGGCCGGGTGACCTTGGAGGAGGTGTCTGTCCATTTCTCGGAGGAGGAGTGGGCTCTGCTGGATGCGGACCAGAGAAACCTTCACCAGGAAGTCATGGCGGAGAATCGTCAGGAGGTGGCCTCTCTGGGTAAGACCCGCATGTGCCTTGATTCACAGGGGCTGAAGGGAGAAACGGTGTTTCTTCAGGTTGGAAGGAAGTGATCCGTGGGTGCTGCAGGGCTTGGGGCTGGGTCCAGAACTGTTCAACATTTTTATCAATGATCTTGGTGAGGGGATGGAGGGACCATACATTTATGGGTGACACCAAAATGGGAGGAGTAGCGAACACCCTAGAATAGCGATCCCCAACCTGTGGGCTGCTGACCACATGTGGTCCTTCGACTAATTGGAGGTGGGCCCCGGACGCCTTCTCCCCCCCCCCCGGCCCTTGACTTCATCCCCCCCAGCCCTTTACAACACACTTCATTGTTGTGGAGTGTCTGTATCTTATTTTGAAGGGATGTTTAAACATGACCATAGCGATCAGAGAGCGTTAGGGCAGTGGTTGAGAGTAGAGGAGTAAACTACCCCCCCCCACCGGGCCCCAGTAAAAGGCGTTGAGTGGTCCCCGGTGATAAAAAGGTTGGGGACCACTGCCCTAGAAGATGTTCAACGAGATCTGAACATGCTGGGAAAGTGGGCAAATGAGAACGAGATGCAATTCAGTAAGGAGAAGGGCAGAGTTCTGCATCTGGGTCACACAAATGAGAAGCAGGCGCACAGACGGGAGAGACACTGCAGCAGTGTGTGTGTGAGCAAGATGTCCTAGTCCCTGTGCTGTATACCACGTTGGCCTGACCACTTCTGGAGTCCTTTGTGCAGTTCTGGAGGCCTCACTTCAGAAAGGACATGGGCAAAATGGAGAGGGGGCAGAGGAGAGCTACGAGGATGATCCGGGGCCTGGGGACCAAGCCCTAGGAAGAAAGGCGGAGGGACTTGGGGGTGTTCAGCATTAAGAACAGGAGGTTGAGAGTAGACAGAATTGCTGTCTTTAAGTATTTGAAAGGTTGTCGCCTAGAGGAGGGCAGGGGGCAGTTCCTGTTGGCAGCAGAGGAGAGGACACGCAGTAATGGGTTTAAACTATGTGTAGAAGGATACCAGGTAGATATCAGGGGAGGAAAATTCACATGCATATTTTGTTTTATTTATTTGTATTTCAGTTTATATACTGCCACTCCTTTAAAAGGCTCTAGGTGATTTACATAATAATAAAACCTATAAAACATGATAAAAACCCCAGTATTAACCCTTGATGCCAAAAAAGCTCTCCCCACCGCTCTACAGAATGTCTAAAACCAAATATCCAGGGACATCTTCCTAGGGGGAGCCAGATTACCTCGGTCAGGGGCCCTAGATCTTCCTTATCCTGGCCTCAACCCAAAACCTGATGGAAGCTTTCCGTCTTGCAGGCCCTGTGGAGCTGTGAAAGCTCTGACTACATAGTCATTCAGCTGTGGAATCAGCTGCCTAGGGAGGTGGGGAGCTCCCCCTCTCTGGTGGTCTTTAAGCAGCAGCTGGACAGATACTTATTAAATATCCTTTAGGCTGATCCTGCACTGAGCAGGAGGTTGGACTGGATGGCCTGGATGGCCCCTTCCCCCTCTAGGAGTCTGTAAGGAATTCCTCTCCCAGAAAGGACAGTAGAAGGCCCTTTCTCTCGTAGGAACTCTCAGTAGGGGCATGGGGTGGATCCAGGGGGACTTCTGCATGAGTTGTGGACTCCTCAAGTATTAGTTTTGAGTGTTTAAGGAAAGGACAACATTCTTGCTTGCTCCATTGACCTGTGCTATCAGCAGTCCTAGGCCTTCCTTCGTTTCAGACAGGAGGGTCAAGTGGTCAGCATACAGAGGATGGGAATCATACAGGCTGGCTTAAAATCTGAATGTGTCTTAGTGTTGGAATGCGTGGAAGTGACAGGCCTGTTTCTTTCCCCCTCCAGAAACCCTTCTGCTTCTCCGGCCAGACTCCATGTCCACAATGGACGAAGCAGGAAATCTGTTTCTCCAGGACCCAGAAGAAAGAAAAAGATCAGCAGGTATCTGGATCCTTTTGTCTTGAGAAAGAGTTGGACTTCTTTTGGGATTGTTTTGCCAACTGGAGATTGTATTGATATATTTAATTTCTGCACCCCATTCCCAGCAGACCAGCTCAGAGAGGCATACAGCATCTCAATCACATAAAATGGATAAAACAGTTTGTTTATTAGATTTTTACACTGCTCTCCTATATGGCTCGGGTGGGCTACATACAACATTGTGGGTATTACATGGAACGACCTAAGCACAGAACAGAGATTTTGACTCTCAACAATAATCCAACAGTGATTTAAATTAACATAATATCGATGAATTAAGTCAACAATAATATAACACGAACAACAACTTAGATAAACCCCCAGAGAGTTCAGAGTGGTGTAGGCCATGGAGGAGGTGTCTGAGGGGCAATTAATTCAATTAATAATGAATAAAATCAATTTATAGTATCAAATGATTTGGGTACCAACTGGTAGCACGAACCATCCCAGTTCTTATGGTTGTTCTGAAACATGCTTTGGAAGGGCCACCACTGAGAAGGCCCAACCACTGATGACCACCTTGGGTCACCTTGTGTCACAGGGCACAGGGAAACAGGCCTTAACTGAGGAGAAAGCAGCACAGCAGAGACAGACCTTCAAGTATCTGGGCCCCATTTAAAGCATTCAGGACAATGACAACACCCACAAATTGCCCCAGTTGGTCTGGCTAGACCATAGAATCATAGACTTGGAAGGCACCTCCAGGGTCATCCAGTCCAGCCCCCTGCACAATGCAGGAACTTTCAACAATCTGCCTACCCACAGTGACCCCAATTTCATGCCCAGATGATCCCCCCCCCCACCAAAAGTCTGCAGCCTGACCTGGAGGATATTCACCTACCATCCCAGAATTAGTAGTTCCCTAGGTATGCAAGGAAGGGCCACGAGAGACAAACACTGTCACATCCGTTCCTGCCCACCCACTCACCATCTGCTTAACTTCATGAAATCAGCCTTTCTGTCAGATGGCTCTCTAGCCTCTGCTTAAAAACTTCCAAAGATAGAGAACTCGCCACCTCCCAAGGAAGCCTCTTCCTCAGGAACAGGCCTTAACTGAGAAGAGAGCTGTTCAGCGGAGGCAGACCCTCAAGCACCCGTGGCCCATTTAAAATATTAAGAGCAATAACAACACCAAGAACAGTGTCACAGTTGGTCCTGCTAGACCAATAACATTTCTTCTCTTAGGCTGTGGTCCTTCAGAGAGGAATGGGGTTAGACTGCGTTTCTGATGAGTCCAGGGCAGGTGCCGTGTGTCAGAACCCCCGACATATTTCTTCCCTGATTATATCTCTGCTGCGATTTATTGTGCCCATCTAACCTGACTCGTATGCCCTGATGTAACCCAGATGCTTTAGTTTGACACCCCAACGTTGATTTCTTGCTGTTGTATTTTATGCTTACCAACCTCCCCAAACATTCCTCACCTCCTCTCCCTTATTGCCCTTTATTTCCCTCCCTGTTGGTACCCTTAGTCCCCAGGTCTTCCCGTCCCTTGATGGCTGGACTGTTATCTCCAAATTATTACTTCTTTTGAACTGTGCTTGGTTTGAGTTCCCAGGGGAAGGGGAGCCCCCTCAAGCCCCTATATTCGGTACCCTGTGCTTTGTAGGTCAGTTCTGACTATGCCTTCAACGTAGATACATGCATTTCTAATAAAGAAACTTTAATTCAAAGAGTTTGCTTATTTAGAATCAAAGTATCTCACACTGTGTCAGTGGAAGGTAAGTCTTTAGGTTTCTATTAATTCTCCATGGTTATTCTGCTCCTCTCTTAAAGAGTGGAAGCTGCATTTTTGAGATTATTCCTTTTACCTGCACAACAATCCTGTAATGTGGAAAATGCCAGCCAAAGATCCCCTTCAATGCAGGGTAAAAGTGGGGAGCTGAACTTGGGTCGCAATACTTCAGGTGTAAAACCCTCTCCCCTCTGTCTGTCCAGCAGAAGGAATTTTGTAAAGTGTTTGAATCTAGGCAAGGACAGGCCGGGTGTTCTTGTAGCCTTGCCTCCCATTTCCCAGAGCAGCCGAGGAGAATCCCTGGAAGGTTGAGGAGCAGACCCCAATCCTCCCCCTGGCCCTGCCCTGCTGGCAAGCAGCCTTCCGAGAGACACCGTTTCTTTGACAGAATGACCTCCAGGGAACCCTCAGAATCCAATTCATGTGGGGCAGGATTTTTCTCGCGTTTGCAATGATTTTTCTTCCCTTGTTATGCAGTTAATGCAGTTCCTTCCTTGATGGTCTTCTCTCTTTTCTGCAGAGGTGGACAGTCTCCAGAATGCATCTGAGGGAGAGCAACAACAGTGCCTCTTGGAAGAAAAACAGCAGAGAAGAAAGACTGGAACAAAAGAATCCTCTTTTTCTCTGGGTGTTGAATCTCAGGTCCTTGATAAGCACGGGGGAATTTACACAGGGAAGAAACCATATAAATGTTTAGAGTGTGGAAAGAGCTTTCGACAGAGTGACAGCCTTACTGTTCATCGACTTATGCACTCAGGCAAGAAACCCTATACGTGCTTGGAGTGTGGAAAAAGCTTTGTTGGGCGTGTCCAACTTACTGCTAATCATCACATGCACACTGGGGAGAAAGCAAATAAATGCTTGGAATGTGGAAAGAGTTTTGCTCACAGTATTACTGCCCATCAACATATACACACAGGGGAGAAACCATATCAGTGCTTGGAGTGTGGAAAGAATTTTACTAGGAAAGGAGACCTTACTGCCCATCAACGGATCCACACAGGAGAGAAACCATATAAATGCTGGGATTGTGGAAAAAGCTTTGCTCGGAGCAACACACTTAGTGCCCATCGAATAATTCACACAGGAGAGACACCGTATAAATGCTTGGAGTGTGGAAAGAGCTGTGCTCAGAGTAAAGAACTTATTGCCCATCAACGGATCCACACAGGGGAGAAACCATATAAATGCTTGGAGTGTGGAAAGAATTTTGCTTGGAAAGCAGCCCTTACTGCCCATCAACGGATCCACACAGGAGAGAAACCACATAAATGCTGGGACTGTGGGAAAAACTTTGCTTGGAGCAGTGAGCTTATTGCACATCAGATAACTCACACAGGGGAGAAACCATATAAATGCTTGGTGTGTGGAAAAAATTTTGCTTGGAAACGAGTCCTTGCTGCCCATGAACGGATCCACACAGGAGAGAAACCATATAAATGCTTGGAGTGTGGAAAGAGCTTTGCTCGGAGCTATGCGCTTACTGCCCATCAAATAATTCACACAGGGGAGAAACCATATAAATGTTTGGAGTGTGGAAAGAGCTTTGCTTGGAAACGAGTCCTTGCTGCCCATGAACGGATCCACACGGGAGAGAAAGCATATAAATGCTTGGAGTGTGGAAAGAGCTTTGCTCGGAGCTACGCACTTACTGACCATCGCATCATTCACACAGGGGAGAAACCATATCAATGCTTGGAGTGTGGAAAGAATTTTGCTCGGAAACGAGCCCTTATTGCCCATCAACGAATCCACACAGGGGAGAAACCATATAAGTGCTTGGAGTGTGGGAAGAGCTTTACTCACAGTGCCAGTTTTACTGGCCATCGACGTACACACACAGGGGAGAAACCATATCAATGCTTGGAGTGTGGAAAGAACTTTGCCTGTAAGGCAGTCCTTACTGCACATCAAAGAATCCACACGAGAGAAACCAAATAAATGCTTGGAGTGTGGAAGGGCTTTGTTTGGAGCACTCATCTGGCTGACCATTGACAAGTCCTCACAGAAAAACCATATCAGTGTCTGAAGTATGGTAAGTACTTTGCTCATGCAAACCTTACTGCTCATCAACAATTCCTCACAAGGGACAAATGATATAAATGTTCTGACTGCGGAAGGAGCATTGCTCAGACATATACAGCCTTAGTGCTCCTCAACTAATCTATACAGGGGAGAAACCCTATAAATGCTTGGAGAGTGGAAGAAACTTTTCTTGGAGTAAATACCTTACTGCCCATCAAGGAATCCACACAGAGGAGAAGCCATATAAATGCTTCCTGCCCTGGTACCAAAGACTGCTGTCTGACATTGGCCCAGGAAGAAGATCTCAGCCAGACTCAGGGTTGATGTGAAGGTAAAACAGGGGAGCGGAACTATTCAAGTTGTGTGTCACCATCACTTCTGGCTGTGACTTTTTTTGCTTTCCTGGTCCTAGTTTGAGACTCATTTCACTGGGATCCTCTGGGGAGGCTGTTTTGGTATATCCTATATATTGCTGACTTTATATATGTATCCGTGGTGTCCTTGTTAACCTTCTTTCTCCTGGGCTTATGTTAGGTTCCTCTAGAGTAGCCTCCCCTTTTGCATCTGGGCATCTTGCTGTTAGTCTTTGAAAAAAGGTAAAGGTAAAGGTATCCCCCGTGCAAGCACCGGGTCATGTCTGCCCCTTGGGGTGATGCCCTCTAGCGTTTTCATGGCAGACTCAATACGGGGTGGTTTGCCAGTGCCTTCCCCAGTCATGACCGTTTACCCCCCAGCAAGCTGGGTACTCATTTTACCGACCTCGGAAGGAGGGAAGGCTGAGTCGACCTTGAGCCAGCTGCTGGGATCGAACTCCCAGCCTCATGGGCAGACAGCTTCAGACAGCATGTCGCTGCCTTACCACTCTGCACCACAAGAGGCTCGTAGTCTTTGAAAAGACCTGGTGAATTGACATCACATGGCGGTTTTCACGCCTGCAGTGCAAGGACACTCTTAGCAGTAACTAGAGGGACAGTTCTAGAATGTCCCCCGTCTGGCCCTTGATCTATTTCCTGTGTTCTTACTGCTCTGGACGCTTGATGCTGGGTGGTTTCTGCCATTTGAGTCTGATCTATTTGGCCTTTGTAGTGTGGGTGCTTTTATGTGTTCCTTGCCCTCTTGAAGGGACTGCCTGTGAGTCGTAAATCTTGCCCTTGGCAAGAGAGCCTGTGCACTCATTGGCTCACGAACGGAGCCAGTTGGGATTAAAGAGCTTGGAATCTCCAGTTCTCGCCTGATTCCCTATGGCCCCTGGGTTCGGGTCCATGGACTTTGTTCCTGCCATCATATAGAAGTTGCCATCCCTTTTATGTCTGTGGGAATTCTCTGTTAAGGTTTTGCATTGAAGTCAGAATGCTCTGAACAGACTCATTTGCATGTTTGGTCCTGCCCCGTTCTTGGTGTTACCCTGACAGGTACTCCTGTCATTCTGCCCTGTGCCTGGGTGGAGCCTCACATGGCATTAAAAAATAGTGTCACGGCCTCACCCTTTATCTTTAGCAAGATGCCTGTCTATGACCGTTTATGCACGGGGAACTTCACTGCCCCGGCTCCCATGCAGGAATGCAAATCGGGGGCAGATGAGGTGCGCCAGGCGAACTACTTCTCTGTGTGGGTGCAGGAAGAGTGGGGCAACCTGCCATGGCTAAAACTCCAGGCTGCAGCCCAGCATGAAACCTCCAGTGCATAAACGGTCTGTGTTTATGCACTTCTTTTGCTACCTTATCAGATTTGCTAATGAACAGCTTTTAGCTGGATCGTCAGAATCTCCCCTGCCTGTTTTTCTCATCCATTTTGATCTGCAAAATGTGGAACGTCACACTGCCCTGTTCCTCTTGAGTAGAAAAACAGCACAGATTGGAAGGATGAAAAATATCTCCCTCTTTAGATAACAAAGGGCATCATTCGAATAGGGTCCTTCAGAGGTCAGCTAGCCCTTTCAATTCTGTGCTATTTCCTGATTCCCCCCCTCTTCCTCCTGCCCCTCACCTCTGTGTTTCTCCAGTGACCTTCCCTTTCCTGCCCCAATATCCAAAAAGCAGAAAAAATGCTGTCCCTTTGAATTTGGGCCCAGAATCGGGGGAGAGGGTGAGAGAGGGTGGCCTGTGCTGAGGGTCCAGCTTGGCGTCCGGGGTCTCTTGAGTGCCATTTTGTTCTTCTTCCCTGGGAGTGAGCCCTGTGGGATGAAGGGGAATGGGGCTTTGAGTAGATTTGCCGCCTTTGTTGTCTGGTGCTTTCGGGAAACTCCGCAGTATCCAACAGTTATTAAAGTCCGACTAAACAGGCCTCTGATCTTCCATGCTTCCCAGTAAAGTGGATAGATAGCCTTTCAAATGTCTTCAGTTCCCACCAGAAATCTGCCCCGCAAGGATCAGCTTGGCCAGTTTTTCAGTCTCCTGTGTATTCCAGTCTCCCCTCTGCGGTCCTTCCTGGAGCTTCATTTGCCTAGCCAGTTTGGTGTGGTGGTTAGGAGTGCAGACGTCTAATCTGGCGAGCTGGGTTTGAATCCACACTCCTCCCCCACATGCAGCCAGCTGGGTGACCTTGGGCTCGCCACAGCACTGATAAAGCTGCTCTGACCGAGCAGGAATCTCAGGGCTCTCTCAGCCTGACCTACCCCACAGGGTGTCTGTTGTGGGGAGAGGAAGAGGAAGGCGACTGTAAACCTTATTGCCCATAGATGAATTCACGCAGGGTAGAAACCTGATAAATGCTTGGAGTGTGGAAAGGGGTTTGCTTCAAACGGAGAACTTACTCTCTACCAGTGATTCCACACAGGGGAGAAACCGCATAAATACTGGAGTGTGGAAAGTGCTTTGCTCATAATTCAGATCTTATTACTCATTGAACTCACACTGGGGATAAACCATATGAATACTTGGAGTATAGAAAAAGATTCGCTCATTCACACATTGTTGTTGTTAGTTGCTAAGTCATGTCTGACCCATTGCAACCCCCTGGACAATGATCCTCCAGGCCTTCCTGTCCCCTACCATTCCCTGGAGTCCATTTAAGTTTGCACCGACTGCTTCAGTGACACACCTTCAGTGACACACCAGTGACACACATCGACAAATCCACACAGGATAGAAACCTTATAAATGTTTGGAGTATGGAAAGAAATTCTCTTGTAAGGAAGACCTTATTGGCCATCAAATAAAAGGACGACACAAGGAAGACATATAAAAGTTGCAGATCCTCAGGTGTTCTAATAGGTAGTGTTTCCAATCCTCATTTGGCACTATTGTTGTCTTATCTTGAGCTAGACACATTCTCAGAATAACTTTCCAAATAGGGTTGTAGTGAGAAAAAAACAAACTAGTTTTCCAAGGGACGGATCCCTGTAGCATGGAGAAAAATTATACCAGGAGCCCTCCAGAGCCACTGCCATGAGATGTCACAATGAGGGGCAGTATATAAATTACATCAAGAAGAAGAAGAAGAAGAAGAAGAGTTGGTTCTTATATGCCGCTTTTCCCTACCCGAAGGAGGCTCAAAGCGGCTTACAGTCGCCTTCACATTCCTCTCCCCACAACAGACACCCTGTGGGGTGGGTGAGGCTGAGAGAGCCCTGATATCACTGCTCGGTCAGAACAATTTTATCAGTGCCGTGGCGAGCCCAAGGTCACCCAGCTGGATGCATGTGGGGGAGCGCAGAATCGAACCCGGCATGCCAGATTAGAAGTCCGCACTCCTAACCACTACACCAAACTGGCTCTCTCAATCAATCAATCAATCAACCAACCAATCAATCATATGAGAGCCAGCATTTCCACCTATAAGATTCTTTGCAGTTAACACCACAAGTCTGTTCTTCAGAGGTTAGCCTGGAATTATTTCAGTTTTGTGTGCACTCTCTCAAATGCCAGCCTGCCCCCCCCCTCACTGGGTTCCTTCTGGCACCTTCATTCTTCTACCTTTTCCTTCCTTGTATCTGCTAAACCCCTGTAGACGTACTGTAATATCTCCGGTCAGTTGGAAATTATGACGGGATTTAGAAAACTAATATGCCTCTACTCCAGAGAGCTGCACGAGCCATCTCACAACAAAAATAAAAACGAAACAGGTAAAACAAATGGCCAATGAGGGGCCTAAGAAGGGGAGGGGCCCCAAGTGGGCGTGTCCACAGCTCTGCTTCCCAACCATGGTAGAAGAAGATCCTGTCACTTCTGGGGTTTCTCAAAGCCTGAAGAATGTTTCAGGGAATTCTAAATGATAAAAAAAGTTGGAAAAGGCTGTGCTAACCGGTATGAAACTATAAAACTCTTGCTAAAAATACAAAAGTGTGTGTGTGTGTGAGAGAGAGAGAGAGAGAGAGAGAGAAACGGACGGGAAAGAGCAACATACACAGAACAACCTTGAGTCCCTTGAGGGCATCTTTAAGACCAAGAAAGTTTAATGCTGGGTGTCTTTTCCTGTTCAGGAAAACTTGTAGCCAAAACTAACTTTGTTGGCCATAAAGCTGCCCCTGGACTCAAACTTTGATGTCTGCGGCATCAGATCAACCCAGCAACCCTCCTGAATCTAACCCCACGCGCACTTTATTTATTCACATGGTCGAGGTGCTCGAAGGGTTAAACCGAGAGAGTGTGGAATCCCAGAGCAGACCAGAGAAGCCATTGGAAGAAGAAGGTGCCACTGGAAAAGGTCATTTCCTCTTCCTTTCCTTTGTGGCTGAGAGGTGAGGGCTTTGCTGCCTGGACTGGCTACATGACTGTTTTTGCACCGTGTTGTTTGGAAGCCAGAAATAAACGACTCACAGGTGTGGTGCTCTGCGGAGCATTATGTGCATGTCTGGCAGGAATGTTTGGGAGTGGGAAAGGGGACCCCCGTTGCTTGGAGCCCAAGCGCCTGTTTTGCACTCCTGTCTTGGGTAAGTGACTTGGAAACCCAGCCGGCCAGCGTGGAGAACATTAAGTGGGTCTATGTGCTGACTGGTGCCTTGCCTCCAGCACACCTTTAATGCTCTCAGTGTGTCGCTGGTATTTAGACCACCGAAGAAGGCCCTCAGGGCTGAAGCACATGCGGTCTAGGGCAGGGGTAGTCAAACTGCGGCCCTCCAGATGTCCATGGACTACAATTCCCAGGAGCCCCTGCCAGCGAATGCTGGCAGGGGCTTCTGGGAATTGTAGTCCATGGACATCTGGAGGGCCGCAGTTTGACTATCCCTAGTCTAGTGTTTATTGTAAGCGCAACCAATATTTTGGTATTGTGGTTAGGTTGTTGTGTGAAAGATCGAAAGTTGTGTCATGGCAACTGTTGGGCCATAGAATCACCAGGAGTTGTTTCATAGGATTTTGGGGCTGGGGGTGACGTTCGGGTCTCACCCCGTGCCACCTTGTGTATTTATCTGTTTGTTTACTTATTTATTCATTTCGCTCTCTTCCTCTCCTACAGTTCCGTGTAAATTCCCTTCCTCTCTCAGGAGAGCTTTCAGAGTCTTACTGCTTTATGTCCTCTGCTGACTGTTCTGTAATGTAGAAATGACTTGCTAGTGGTTGTTGTGGGTGAGTCAGGGATTCGAACACGGGTCTCTCCAGAGTGGGTTCTAGCACTCTCCGTTCCACCGTCTTCTTTGGGTCTTTTATTTTAATGTATTTCTGTTGTTGATGCTCCATGGGTATTTCTGCACATTTTAGGTACTTTTTCCTGTTGAGCTATAGCAGGTCTTCTGGTCTAACTGTGCAACTACGGATGTCAGGTCTAGGAGGGGGCCCCTTGTGAGCCAGCTTGGTGTCGTGGTTAAGAGTGGCAAATTCTAAACTGGCAAGCCGGGTTTGATTCCTCACTTCTTCTCCACATGCAGCCAGCTGGGTGATGTTGGGCCACTCATAGTCCCCATAGAGCTGTTTTCACAGAGCTGTCAGGGCTCTCTGACAGGGTGTCTATTTTGGGGAGAAGAAGGGAAGGTGATTGTAAGCCACTCTGAGATTCCATCTGGTAGTGAAAAGTGGGGTATAAAAGCCAACTCTCCTCTCCAGATGCAACTTGCCCTTCCCCAATTAACACTCCCTGAAACAGTTTCCTGTATCAGTGATGTCAGCACATTGGGGTGGTCAAGGGGGAAGGTGACATTCTGGGGTTTGGGCAAATCTCTGTGGTTAGAAGCTAATTCTACCATAAAGTTTTTGCCCCAAGGCCAGAGTGTCCCTGCCATTGTGCCAACATCATTTCTGGGTGACATCCACCCATCGTGTTAATTTTTGTTGAGGACCGACGTGCTTCTTTGGGGCCAGGGATCACCAGCCAGTTGGCAGTGGCAGGGCGTGATGCTCTTTTGGGGGTGTAGGCAGAGAGACGGCCTCTCAGGTCCACTGGGCCCGGACTGCGTATGGCCCTGAAGGTAAGAACTTGCCTAGAATTTCCCAACACGGAGTTGGTGATTGTAATAATAGCCCTTGATAGACCATGAATTTCACTGTCCTCCTTAAAACGCTGTCTAAGTAGCCTTCATGAATAACGATGCAAAACCTGACTTTCTTTTCTTTCCTTTTTTGGCTTCTGCATGTTCTCTTGTATACCTAGGTATCCAAGTTGGCATCGTGCCTCCTAGAAGACCTTCTAGCATGATCCTGATCTAGAAACCGCTATGCTCAGCCATGCCTTGTGGGCCTTGTAGGACCATCGAGAGTGTGGATAAATAGCCCATGCATTTCCACTGTAACCCCCGCCTCAGCATTTCCAGTCAAATACACATCTCTACACAGCTGAAGAGATCCTCCCTCCAGGCTTGATAGTAAAGGGCATCATCATGAGACATAAAATGCTCCCAGAGAAAGGGAAAACTCCCAGTGTGGATATCCAGGGCCTGGGAGGCACGAGGGAGGCACTGGATAAGGAAGGCCAAGGAGATCTTGAACCCATCGCCGGGACTGAGAGTGCCAGAAGAGACGCTCCTGAACTGAACTCTGGGGATGAAGATGATTTCATAAATGTGAACGTCCCAGAACAGGTTGCAGGTGAACCAAGTGAGAAGAGGCTGAGACCACAAGGTTCTCCCGAGGTTTTGAAACCTGTACAGTCCCCAAAATCTGGATGGGGAACCCCACCACCTTCGGAACTGTGGGATGATCCTAAGGCCAGCCTGCAGTCCTCTGAGGGAGGTTCAGAGGCTCACCAGAGCTTCAAAGGGCTGGTGGGCATTAGTGGAGAAGCCATTGAGGACTACAGAAGAACGGGGGCCAGAAACACAGACGACCACAGGAAGAAGGTGAGGGAAGATCTCCTGAGGGAAGACCTGGTCACTATGGATGTGCAGCGGGCGCTCTTCAGGGAGTTCCGTTACCAGGAGGCGGAGGGGCCCCGTGGGGTCTGCAGCCGCCTCTGGTACCTCTGCCACCGCTGGCTGAGGCCTGAGAGGCACACCAAGGAGCAGATCCTGGAGCTGGTGATCCTGGAGCAGTTCTTGGCCATCCTGCCCTCAGAACTCCAGAGCTGGGTCCAGGCGGGTGGCCCTCAGACATGCGACCAGGCGGTGGCTCTGGCAGAAGAGTTCCAGCCTCGGCGGCGAGAGGCCGGACAGCGGGAGAAGGAGAGGGAGGTGAGCCTGTTTTTGCGGCGCAGTCTGACCGAGGGGCCGAACTGTTGGCGGAGTAAATATGCAAGAGAGGTGCTTAAAAGGGAAAAATAGTTTTATGGAAAGAAACAAACTTTGTGAGTGGGAGTCCGTTCTGTGCGGTCGCTTCTGGAGGCGGGCAAGGGAGGAAGAGTGCTTGAAGGAGCAGGAAGTCTCCAACTCAGCCAATCTGGACATAGGAGGAGATTATTCGGAAAAATCACGAATTTCCCCACCTGATTTTGCGAAATAACTTCTCCTCTGATCATCCCTGCAGGATATGCTTCATATCCTTCTGAATCACGCAACTGCGGATCTTGTATGGTCTTTCTCACTCTGTCTGCTGCTCCGTCTCGCTTCCTTCGGAACAGTGGACATGCTCTTCTTTGGGGGCAGAACTCTATGGTTTGAAGCAAATTCCACCATAGAGTCTTGCCCAAAAGCTAGACCCCCCCCCGTGTCACGGAGCTCCCAGAATGTGCCCCCATCTTCCATTGGCAGCCTGATTCAGACTCACAACCGTAATGGGGAATTGGGGTGGGGACAAGAACTTCCAAGTTGTGTCAGTGTGCAGCGTGATTTCTGGCGCAAAACTGGAAGTGAGGCCATTGCATCTCATGGGGTGCTCCAAGGGGCCGAGAGGAAGCAGAGCCAATCCCCGGCAACTCTGCCGACCCTTGAGGGGCAACCTGGCCGAGACCTTTCTCCAGCAATGCCAGCTGCTGCCAGCTCACCAGCTAGGGTACAACAGGAGCACGATGCCACAGAGTTCACCATCACAAGCTTCCGTTTTCTCCAGGGGAACTGATCTCTGCAGACTGGATGAGCGGCAATCCCAAGGGATGCCCAGGGCCCACCTGGAAGCTGGCATCCCTAGCTTGCATTGGCAAGTCACAGGCATTTTTAATGAGCCATTGCTTCTGAGGTGAACACTCACCTGTTCTCCAGTTCAGGAGACTGCAGAGGTTGGACCACAAACCTTCTATGGCCCCTCCAGTCCCAACAATCTGGGTCACACAGTGGACCAAAACCCAGGGGCCATCAGGCGGTCCACCAGCAGGGCCTGAACTGCAGAAGCCCTCCTACTGTGGGCCACCCCCCCCAAGCCCTAAGTATACAGAGCCTCCCTGCCCCAGACAGACTCTTCCACCTAGTCCTTGTGGTTAAGAGCCCCTCATGGGCCAGTGGAGCAGCCACTGATGGGCCTCCTTCGCCTTGCCAGTCCCTGCAGCAGTGAATCCCCCCTATTAATGGGGAGAGGCCCCTTGGAGGGAGGGATCCTGCCCCCTCTGCCCTTGATTTTTGTCTAATTTGCCTACACCTGGGTTGTTGTTTTTTGGGGGGGGGCTTCTCCTGGTAAAGTTGGCACAGTGTTCTGAACGGGATGCTCCCTGCTTTGTTCCAGGGCCTGGCACTGATTCAGGAGAGGGCTTCGAATTTCCCCGCTGCAGAGGGCCCTTGGCCGTCCAGGGAAGAGAAGCAGCCTAGCCTCACGGCCAAGCAGGAGGATGAAGGCGAGGCCTCGAGGGGTAAGGAGACCCTGTCGGGGGGAAATTCCTCTGGATTTGGGAGTGGAGACGGGAGAGAACAGGGGTTCAGGAGGGCAGAGACTTCAGCCTGGGATCATGCCCATCCTCCAAAGCATCTGGAGTGTAATGCTAAGGAGGGAGAGATGCCAGCCTCCAGGCAAGATCTGGGGATCCCCTAGAATTGTAGATCATCTCCAGACTACAGACATCAGTTCTTATGGAGAAAATGGCTCCTTTGCGGGTTAGACTCTGTGGCCTTGGACCCCACTGAGGTTCAGGGATGCCAGCCTCCAGGCGGGACCTGGGGATCCCCCAGAATGGTAGTTCATCTCCAGACTACAGAGATCAGTTCCTCTGGAGAAAACAGCTGCTTGGGAGGGTGAACTTCCTAGCATTATACTCCACTGAAGGCCCCCCCCGAGTCCTGCCCACGCCTGGCTCCACCCTCAGTCTCCAGGTATGTTCCATCTGGTGAGCTTAGATGGAGCCCCCCCTCCCAAGCAGCCCTGTTCTCTTTAGGCTGGAAACGAGCCACAATTCCAGGGGATCCCCAGGGCCCACCTAAAAGCAGCCATTTCTCCAAGGAGCCAGAGATAATTTTGTCATTCTGGAGGGATCTCCAGGCCCCCCACAAATGCAGAGGAACTGACTGGCTGCTGTGTGACACAAGACACTGGACAGACAAAGGGCCCTGCTGGATCAGACCAGCATCCCCTGGAGGGCCAACAAAAGGGAATAGAGGCCGAGGCCTTCCCCTGACGTCGCCTCGTGGCTCTGGGATTCAGGATTAGTGCCTCTGAACGTGGAGGTTCCACTCATTCACCATGGCTGGTAGCCATTAATAGGCTGATCCTCCATGAACCTACTGAATGCGCATTTCAAGCTGTTTATTCACTATACCCTCTGGCAGCAACTTCCACATTCTAGTCCCTCTCCACGTAAGGTGGCAATAAATCCCAGGGAAATACCTTTCTGTGGCTGGCATCTCTGAGATCTCGAGCCTCTGCTGTGCTGGATGCCAACTCCATATAAGGCATCTCCATATAGAAGGAATTGGCTGGTCTGAGTTTGTCTTCTTGTTCCCCTTCGACAAAAGTCCAGCTTTTCATCGACTTTCTTCTCCTCCCCGTAACAGGCAGCGAGTGGACAACTGAGAGCCGGGAGACGGATCCGGAGTTGGGAAATCCACATCCCATGGAGTTGCGCGGAGCCACCTGGGGGCGTTCTCCCTGGCCCCCCGAGGATGCAGAAGCTGCAGCCAGTCCAGGTGGCCCTGAGAGGGATGGAGAAAGCTCCCTGGACCCCAAGGAGGTGGAAATCTTTCCTTATTTAGGAGGAGATGAGGACCAGACTCAACCGGTAGCTGTCAAGAGGAGGCGAAGAAGCCGGGGCAAGAAGACCTGCGGGGTGTGTGGGAAAACCTTCAGTCGGAGCACAGTGCTGGCCGCGCATCAGCGGACCCACACGGGAGAGAAGCCCTTCATGTGCCAGAACTGTGGGAAATGCTTCAGCTTCAAATCCACCCTGGTGGCGCACGAAAGGACCCACACGGGAGAGAGGCCCTACACGTGTGACCAGTGCGGGAAAAGTTTCACGGTCAGCTCGGTCCTCACCAGACACTACCGAGTCCACGTCGAGAAGGAGCTCTTCCGCTGCTCAGAGTGCGACAAAACCTTCGGCCAGAAGTCGCAGCTTCTAAACCACCAGAAAATCCACCTGCGGGAGAAGCCCTACAAGTGCTCTCAGTGCGGGGAAGGCTTCACCCGGAGCTCCAGCCTCAGGAAACACGAGGGGTCCCACACGGGGGAGAAGCCCTTCAAGTGCCCGGACTGCGACAAGTCCTTCAACACCTCCTCCCAGCTCGTGAAGCACCACCGAGTGCACACGGGGGAGCGGCCCTACACCTGCTCAGAGTGCGGGAAGAGCTTCAGCCAGTGGCAGATCCTGATGGTCCACCAGAGGACCCACACGGGGGAGAAGCCCTTCAAGTGCGCCACCTGCGGGAAATGCTTCTCCGACCGGGCTGTCCACATCCGGCACCAGAAGGTCCACACGGGGGAGAGGCCGCACCTGTGCACGACCTGCGGGAAAAGGTTCACGCACCGCACCGTCCTGGTGAAGCATCAGAAAATCCACGCCAGAGAAGCGCTGAACTTGCTTCGCCTGGAAGAGGAGCAGAAGCAGCGGCAGCAGCTGCCTCCGTCGTCGCCAAAGGAGGTCCCCTAGAAGCTCAGCGGCCCCCGATTCATAGAGGGGCAACCGATGATGGTTTTGCCCACGACCGCCCCTGCAGTGCGGAAACGGCTATCCGTATCCCTTCCCTGCGTATCTACCACTTGTATGACACGGACGAGACTTTTCCTCTTCTCCTTGCAGTTGGACATTTCACAGATGGCTGGTTTCGCCGTGTCCCAGTGCATGCCAATAAGCTGTCCACAGGATCCCCAGTTGACCGTGGCTGCCCCCGCAGGATCCCTGATCGACTGTGCTGATCGACTGTGCTTGCTCTCACTTGAAGCGCTCGGTTTGGTGGGGGTTCTGATGGATGTTGGTGGAACCAACCCGCCCCGCGCTTGCTTCTCTAAACGATGCACTCCAAACGAATAAAACATTGACACCGTTATGGGGCGGGCTGGGGGAAGGGGTTTGGTCTCTGCATGGGGGGGGGGGGGGCAGCTGTATGGATATGAGGGCATTTTGCTTTCTTGGTTAGGCTAAGACCCTTCTGTGCATATTTTTTGTTTGTTTGTTTTCCTCTGTGCCATTCTGTCTTGAGGGAGGGGTGTTTGTTGGGAAGGGTGAGGCAGATGACCCCCCCCCTCCTGTTTCTTTGCATTGGATTTTGGAAGCTGCCTTTGCCTTGTGGCCCCCTGATTGTAACACTATTATATATCATGAAAAGCTAATTAAAAAAGAGATAATGAAGTGCCTAGAAATTAACATGAGCATGAGATGGTCTTTTGGGGGATGCGGGAAGGGAGGTGCTAAGCACTCTTTGATGGCCATCTTCCACAAACTGACCTGACATTAGGATCCTGCTGGGTCAGGCCAGGGAGGGTCCCTCCAGTCCTGCCTCCTGCCTTACATGGCGGCCAATCAGTTCCTTTGGAGGCCAGCCACAGGGCATAGATCAGGCTCATAGCTAGAGATCTGTTGATAGAGGGGTGATTTCTTTTGTTAAGGGGGCAGTAAGGAGGCCAAGACTCACCATGGGTTGCCAACTCCCAAGTGAGACACACTTTGTCTTATGCAGAATCCAAATACATTCCATTAGGAATTGTAACTTGACTAGCCACAAAATTATATATTTAGTAGAGATGTTAAAACATTCCCCAAAAACATTCACAGCTGTGTGCCGATGCTATTATTAGTGTTGTTTTTTATATTTCTAGTTAATAACAATGCTTGAAATACTTGGTTTGAAGAGGAAAACTAGCAAATCCATGCTTTCTGCTGCGGTACAGAGCACATATGTGTGCAGGCACAGTCTTCCTAGTTCCCACAGGGTCTCTTGGCTCCACCTTCTCAGGGCTGCACCAGCATGATGCACCCGCCTTCCTTCCTTCCTTCCTTCCTTCCTTCCTTCCTTCCTTCCTCCCTCCCTCCCTCCCTCCCTCCTTCCTTCCTTCCTTCCTTCCTTCCTTCCTTCCTTCCTTCCTTCCTTCCTTCCTTCCTTCCTTCCTCCCTCCCTCCTTCCTTCCTTCCTTCCTTCCTTCCTTCCTTCCTCCCTCCCTCCCAGGGCTTCTGCCCCAACTTCCTTTATCTTCCTTGCACTTGGTGGCATGCTTCTGGCAGCAGATGGGGTCTGGGCTTCTAGGGGCAGTTAAGTGAGGGGGCAGGGCAAATTGGGCAAACTACCCCACACAACCACGGCTCTGGCCCTGATGGATCTGGCTCATCTAGTCCAGCATCCTGTCTCATGCAGTGGCCATACAGCTCCTCTGGAGGTTCAACCCAAAGGAGTCTCAAAACGGCATACAATCACCTTCCCTTCCTGTCCTACCCCACACCCTGTGAGGTAGGTGAGCCTGAGAGCTCTAGCAGAACTGCTCTGTGAGAGCAGCTCTAACAGAATTCTGCCTGGCCCAAGGTAACCCAGCTGGCTGCAAGTGGAGGAGAGGAGGGGAATCAAACCCAGTTCTCCAGATTAAGGCTGCTGCTATTAACCACGACCCCGAGCTTTGCACCCATTGGCCCTATTTTTCCACACTTAGTGACTGGTGTGCTCTTTCTTTTCTCGAAATCGCTGCCGCCTGATATCCATAATAACCCGATAAACACCAATGAGAGGCCCACAGGGTGTGACCCGCCATGTAAACTACGAAAGATGGCGAACAGGATATGAATATGCTTTGGCAGTTGGTCAGACCTGTTTTTTAAATGGGGCCCAAGACCAGGTCCCAAATAGGATTGTGGCGCAGCCCGGCAGACTTTTCCATGTGAGCGTCGTGCTCTCCAGGGAGATGCGACGGAACTCTTTGCACTCTCCCCAGGTGCGATGGAGCGGGCCGGCGATTGCCCAGAGTCGCGGGGCCTCCTTGGCCTCCTTCTGCGCTGCCTGCGAGAGACGCGCAGCGATGCGGATTCCGGACTGCCGGGCAGCTGTCGGAAGCGCCGGCCTTGGAAGGGTTAACCCGACCGAGCTTGGCTTCCCAGACGGGAGGGGGGAGGCGTGCGCCCTCCCTTTTGGGGCTGAGCCCGGGGTCGGGGCGGCCGGGGATGCCGCTCGGGGCACGGGCTAAGGGGCTAAGGGGCTTCTGCGCACCGATGCCCTGGCACGAGGGGGGGGGAGGCATGCCTGGGGGCTGCAGGGAGCACGAGCCGCGTTGGGGGCAGCCTGGGGGGCGGCGGGGGGGGGGGCGGGCGCGGGGGAGGACAGGCAGGAGGGCCGGGGGGAGGGGGGGGATGAGTCGGGAAGGTTCAAAGGTTCCCCCACCGGTTTTTGAACATTGTGCTTTCTAATAGCGCATCTCCCTTGACAGACAAAAGAGCCAGGTGCGCTATGGGGCAGCTCTGAGTGGGATGTCCCTTCCTGTTGTGTCCTTCCATTTTGGTCTGCCTCTGTCGCCTCCAGGAGACGCCCCTCTTAAACCTGCAAGCCTGTCTGCTGAGAGACCCCAGCACTCCTCAGTGCCACTGGAAAAGCCCCATGGGTCTTGTGAGGACTAGATATCTGGCCCTGCGTAGCTAACCACAGTGCAGGTATTTGGGGGCATCTTGAATGAAACACAGAACTTTTTCAGGTGAGAAGACCACCCCTGACTTCAAGGTGACGGCTAGGCCGAGGTACAAAATGGCGACACCTCCAAGCGATGGTCTCCCGTTCCAGGCGTTCCCGGGAGAAAGGAGAAAGGTCACGGAGCAGCCGCAGGAACAAGGCCAAGGTGGGCTGGAACGTGGGGTGGTGCCCAACAGAGCAGCTCCAGCATCTCCTGAATTCAGGAGGGGAAATGAGTTTGTGAAGAGGAAGGCCCTTGAACAGGATACTGGCCGGCCAAGCGAAAGGCAGCTGAAGCCCTTAGGATTGCCCGAGTACCTCAAGCCGGTTCGCTTCCCTCAGCCAAGACGGAGAAACCCTCAGCTCCCAGAACCTGCACTTCTGGATAACGCAGAGGCTTTCCTGGCCTCCTTTGAGGGGGTGGCTGATGTTTTCCGGAGGCCCCAAGGGCTGGTGGGCCTCCATAGAGAAGTCCAAGGGGAATACAGAAGGATGGAGGCCAGAGGTATGAAGGACTACTGGAACATGAGGGCAGACCTCTTACGAGAGGGATTGCTCACGACGGATGTGCAGCGGGCGCTCTTCAGGGAGTTCCAATACCAGGAGGCCGAGGGGCCCCGCGAGGTCTGCAGCCGCCTCTGGTACCTCTGCCACCGCTGGCTGAAGCCCGAGAGGCACACCAAGGAGCAGATCCTGGAGCTGGTGATCCTGGAGCAGTTCCTGGCCATCCTGCCCCTGGAGGTCCAAGGCTGGGTCAAGGGAGGGGCTCCTCAGACTTGCGACCAGGCGGTAGCTCTGGCAGAAGATTTCCTGCGGCGACATCAAGAGGCTGGGCGGCTGGAGCAGGAGGTGAGTAGGTGTTTCCGGGCAAAGATCTGTACATTTAGAGGAAGTGTGGTGAGGTGGTTAAGAGTGATTGGCTCTAATCTGGGGAACCGGGTTTGATTCCTCACTCCTCCTTCACATGCAGCCAGCTAGGTAACCCTGGACTAGTTACAGATCTCTTAGAGTTGTTCTTGCACAGCAGTTCTCTTAGAGCTCTCTCAGCCCCACCTAGTTCACAGGGTGTCCGTTGTGGGGAGAGGAGGAGAAAGGTGTCTGTAAGCCACTTTAGAACTGCTTCAGCTCTTCTTCTCTTCAACTGGGTGTAATCCAAAAGAAGAAGAGCTGGGGGTAGGGTTGTACCCCGCTTTTCCTGTGTGTAACTCTGCCATACGATGGAGGGAGGGATGTGCTGCAGGTGGATTCCAGGTCTTATACGACTAGACAGCAAACATTGATTTCCATTTAAGGTAACACGGGACAGCTGAAGAAACAAAATTCAGTACTCTCAGGGCCCAGTGTTCTGAATCCTTGCCCGCGTCCTGAATGGGGTCCTTGATGCTGTTTCAGGGGCCAGGAGCAATCCGGGAGGCGGCCGTGAATACCCCTACCTCTGAGCGCCCTCCGAGTGCAACTGAAGACAAGGGGTTTTGTATCATGACTAAGAAGGAGGGCGATGGGGACACCAGCACAGAAGGTAAGAGGGGCCCTTGGTGCATACGCTTGTCCTCCTCTGGCTTCAGTGGTTTTGTCTTGGGGGGTTTGCTGAGGTGGCCAAGTCTCCTAGTGCAGGCTAGGTTCCCCTGCTTTCTAGACTCACCGGTCTCCTCCCCCGACCCAAAATAAATAAATAAATAAAACTACCGCAAACTCGGAAGGACGTCCCAGTGTGCTGACATTCCCCGGAAGTGACATCAGCATGCCGGGGGCAGGGAGTGGGGTGATGTCTGGTTTTTATAATAATTATTTTTATTTCATTCTTATATCCCGCCCTTCCCTACTTGGCTCAGGGCGGATAACATTGGGTTAAACCATTCTATAAAACATTTTAGAAATGCAATGTATAATTCAGATTTCATTTAAGGCTGCCTCAACTTTACAAATTAATTGGCTGGATGGGTTAAGCAGGGAGGCCAACATCTTCTCGATGTTAAATTCCTGGCCTCAGCAGCAGGCCTGCTGAAACAGCTCTGGAACAGCACCGTGGGCAACACTGTACAAAGCGAATTCTGCCATAGACTTTTGCCAAAACGCCGGAGTGTGTGTCCCCCGATGTCTCCAGTGTATCAACATCTGTTCTGCGTGACATCAGCAGGTTGGGGAACTCCCAGAAAGAGCCCCCTCATCTGTTGCTGGAAATTTGACCTGACAACCCTATCTGTGGTCCTTGAGATTCATTTAAAACATTTCCAAGCTCCACATAGGGCCGCCCTTGAAGACTGTCTGAAAGCAGCTGGTACAGGATGCTGTATTGACTAGAGTGGATTGTATGGACCAGATCAGTCCAGTCTTCTTCCATCTATGCTGGCTTCCGATTTGCTTTGGGATTCAATTCAAGGTGTTGGTATTGAAATTCAAGCCCTATATGGCTTGGGGCCAGCCTACCTGAAGGATAACCTTCTCACATCCACATCTGCATCAGCTTCACTGTGGGTGCCCTTTGCCATCTAAGACTGCCAGCCTCCCGGTGGGACCTGGGGACCCCCTGGAATTACAGCTCCTCTCCAGGCAACACAGGACAGTTTCCCTGTAGAAAATAACTGCTGAGTTCCCCTGGAGAAAGACTGTTCCTTTTTCTGTTATCCTTTTTCCCTTTTTGTTTTCATTCTCTGCCAGAATGACATCCAGATATGACATAAATGTATTTCATTTGAATTTTATTTATGGAGCTCAAATATATAAAAGTATTTAAAACAATAAAACAGCAGAGAGGGCCACTTTTTCTATAGCTCACACATATATACATTAGTCATATCCTGACATCCAAAGACCCAACGTATTTCAACCTGTGCAGGTCTTCCTCAGAGGTCAATATTAAGCACACACAATTGTTTTAAAAACACAGAGATATACATAATATATGTTTTTATATCATTTTTCAATCACCAGGGTGGTAAGCCAACATCGTGCCGATGACAGTTTAAAACCAAAACTTCAGATACTTCAGATCGCCCTAATTCTTTTGATTTTATTTATTTTATACATATTTATGCCACCCTCCCTTGTGGCCCAGGGCAGAGCCAGCCAGTATGACAGGATGCAGCACAAGTCCATAACTGCATCATCAACAAAAACAATTTAACCACGTACTGTTTAACCATTAGCATTTTGACCATAACCCTGCAGATATGTCAGGTCAGAATTGCCCCCCCCCAGGTGGGTCCAGCTGGCAGATCTGATAGGAGGGAGGTCTGGAGAGCCCAGTAGATATGAATGCTTTTTGTATACAAGTGAAAAGTGAAGCATTTGGACACAAAGTCTTAGGAGGCAGTGGTGAGTTTTACACATTCAAAAGAATTGGGGTGATTTGAAGTTTATTTTACCTAGCTCTCAACCTTCTCAATCAAAGCAGGATTCTAACTACTCGTCTAAAAGAATACTTTAATCTGATCAGAAGGTCTAACTTTCCTGGTTAAAAATGGAGATAAAGTTTTATCCAAATGCCATCGTAAAACGGGAAACAAAGTGGTACACGTAAAACAAATTCTATATAGTTTTGTCCACAGGAGCAGATTCTATTTAAATAAGGAATATTATGATATCTCCCAGTAAGCAATGCTGAAGGTAGAACATTTAACCTCACTAACATAAAAGCTCTTCTCTGTTGTGGATTAATTAGGTGATAAAAATATGGGGCTATGAGCACTGAACAAGGCAGAATTCCTAAACTAAGAGGAGACCATGTTTTAACAGCTGCATGGATCAATTCTGTACCCAAAAGGGGTACGTAAACCTCTCCCCCAGCTCCCCAAAAGTCAATTGTCTCTGCATTTTATTTTGTAAAAGGTTTCTTGTGTATCTTTGTGTGTGTTTTTTAATTCATACTACTTTTCTGCAGCTTGGACAGCTTACAAAAATTTAAATAGTGAAGAGAGAGAGTGCCAGTGTAGTGAATTATTTAAGATTCTTGGACTAGTATCTGGAAGACCCGGGTTCAAATCCTCACTGGTATCATGGTAGCTCACTGGGTGACCTTGGACCAGTCACACTGTCTTGACATAGCCTACCTCACAAGGTTGTTGTAAGGATACAGTGCAGGAGAGGAGAATGATGTTAAGCCCTTTTGGGTCCCCATTGGAGAGAAAGGTGAAAAATAATTGATTAATTTATTTTCAAGTAGATTTTTATAACTGCCTCTCCCAGAAATGCTGGCTCAAGGCGATGCATAACATCTGTAAACAGAGCCATAATAAATAACCTTAAGGCAATAAAAACACAATTAAAACGATTAAAAGTTACTCATTGCCTGCTACAGAAACCCACCATGCTAGATTAATTAGCTGTTTTATTATACCTCTCTTTTCACTACCCAAAGGAGTCCCAAAGAAGCTTACAAACCACTTTCCCTTCCTCTCCCCGCAGCAGGCAGCCTGAGAGACTGATGAGGCTGAGAGAGAGCTCTGTGAGATCTGCTCTGTGAGAACTGCTCTAAGAGGCCACCTAGCTGGCTGCATGGGAGTAGTGGGGAATCAAACCCAGTCCTCCCAAGAAGAGTCTACTCCTCTTAACCACTACACCACTGTGTCTCTCAAAAATCAAATTACTATATTTACAGTCTTCTGTAAAGGTTTCTTGTTTTACTGTGGGTAAAAACATGCCAGTTTCATTGCATGTTCTTCTAGGTGACAGGCCGATGACAGAGGACAGAGAGAATAAACCTCTACTACAAAAGCCGGAGCTAGTGGGAAAACATGGAGAATCTTTGGATAAATCCACCTGGCGTCAGGAGGATGGAGAGGCGTCTGGAACTTGGGATGGCTCGCAGAGGGAGAGGGGAAACTGTCTCGATTCAAGAGTGGGCGTTTTCTTTCCCTACTTAGCAGACAGCGCGGCCATGAACCAAACCAGAGTGGTGAAGAAGAGGAGGCGGAGAAGCCGGGGGGCGAAAGTCTGCAGCGTGTGCGGGCGAAGCTTCAGCCGCACCACCGTCCTCGTTGCGCATCAGAGAACCCACACTGGAGAAAAACCCTTCATGTGCAAGGACTGTGGGAAATGCTTCAGCTTGAAATCCACCTTGGTGGCACACGAAAGGACCCACACGGGGGAGAGGCCCTACACCTGCTCGCAGTGTGGGAAAAGCTTCACGGTGAGCTCGGACCTGACTCGACACTACAGGATCCACATCGGGGAGAAGCCGTTCCACTGCTCGGAGTGCGACAAAAGCTTCAGCCGCAAAACGCAGCTGCTCAACCATCACAAAGTGCACATGCGCGAGAAGCCCTACAAATGCTCACAGTGCGGGGAGAGCTTCAGCCGCCGCTCCAGCCTCATGGTCCACGAGGGGTCCCACACGGGGGAGAAGCCCTTCAAGTGCCCGGACTGCCACAAGTCCTTCAACACCTCCTCCCAGCTGGTCAAGCACCACCGAGTGCACACGGGGGAGAGGCCCTACACCTGCTCCGAGTGCGGGAAGAGCTTCAGCCAGAGGCAGATCCTGATGGTCCACCAACGAATCCACACGGGGGAGAAGCCCTTCAAGTGCGCCACCTGCGGGAAATGCTTCTGTGACCGCGCTGTCCTCATTAGGCACCAGAAAGTCCACACGGGGGAGAGGCCGCATCAGTGCGCAACATGCGGGAAAAGCTTTTCTCACCGTGCCGTCCTTGTTCGGCATCAGAAAATCCACACGAGAGAAACTCTGGGGGGGCTTGGCCTGGAGGAGGAGCCATCCGACGAAGCCTATGAAATCCTTCCTCCCCCAGGGCCTTGATTCTCAGGGCGGGTTGAGATGAGCCTGTGACTTGGGAATGTTCAGCCTGGAGAAAAGGAGGTTGAGAGGGGACATGATAGCCCTCTTTAAGTATTTGAAAGGTTGCCACTTGGAGGAGGGCAGGATGCTGTTTCTGTTGGCTGCAGAGGAGAGGACACGCAGTAATGGGTTTAAACTTCAAGTACAACGATATAGGCTAGATATCAGGGAAAAAAATGTTCACAGTCAGAGTAGTTCAGCAGTGGAATAGGCTGCCTAAGGAGGTGGTGAGCTCCCCCTCACTGGCAGTCTTCAAGCAAAGGTTGGATACACACTTTTCTTGGATGCTTTATGATGCTCTGGGCTGATCCTGCGTTGAGCAGGGGGTTGGACTAGATGGCCTGTGTGGCCCCTTCCAACTCTATCATTCTATGATTCTATATCTTAATGTTGGTACACGTGAATAAAATTAGAGTCCGGTCACCCCTTAAAGACCAACCAAAAAATGGCAGGGAATGATTAGTGGAAGCATTACTTCTTCAGATATAAGTAAGAACATAAGAGCATGGGAGAAGCCATGTGGCATCAGGCCAATGGCCCACCTAGTCCAACACTCTGTGTCACACAAGGGACAAAAACTAGTTGTTGTCGGGAAGTCCATCAGTGGGGCCAGAACTCTCCCACTGTTGTCCCTCAAGCTCCAAGAATACAGGGTATCACTGCCCCAGACATAAGTGAAGCCAAGTTGGGTCAGATCAATGACTCATCCAGTCCAACACTCTGTCTCACACAATGTCCAAAACCCAGGGGCCAACAGGAGGTCCACCAGCAGGGCCAGAAACCCTCCAGAAGCCCTCACCATAGCCCCCAAGCACCAAGAAGGCAGAATGCTCCATCAATACCTTCTGGCTAATAGCCACTGATGGACCACTGCTCCAGGTGTTTCCCCTCTCAAAGTGGATTGTAGCTGCCGCCACCCCTTGCTACAGTAAATTGCACGTGTTAATGACTCGTTGACTGAAGACAGATTTCTTTTTATCTGCTCATTCATTTTCTTGAGTGCCCACAAGGTCTTATATGCATCCAGTCAGATGGGCTGTTGTGAAGAAGGATCTGTTGGCTTTTCTTTGTCACCCCACGCCTGACTTCTGACCTGGACATAAGGGCTGATGGATCTCCTTTGTACCTGACAAAATGAGCTTAGAGTCTAATCTGTTCTACATAATATATTTCTGGTAAGAGCTTGGAGGCGGAGCGTGTCTCATGGCTTAAGTGCCACTCAGCACTTAACACCCACTCAGAGCAACTGTCCCACCCCTGAGTGCCGCATCCTCCTCCTCCAACCGGCTTGCCTGTCTGTCAAGCAGGCAGCCAATCGCCTTCCGTCCCCCACCCTTGACCACCCCCTCCTCCTTCCCCTTCCCTCTGAGGCTCGGAGGCTGCAGATCCCTGCCCCTGCCAGTGAGTTCCCTAACAGCTGCCTGCAGCCTTTCCAGGTCCTGGGGGGAGGGGGAGGCCATCTGCAGAATTCTTCCACCCCACTCCCCCAATCTAGCGCTCGTCGTATTCCTGAATGCAACAGGCTTGGCCCTTAGTAATTATTATAATAAAAATAAAGTTATTATTATATTTTTATATCCTGCCTTTCCCTGGTCGGCTCAGGGTGGGTAACTGAAGTTAAACCATCAACTCAGTAATAAATTACACATATATAATAAAACATCCATCTAATATAGGTTTACATTAAGTTTTACAATTACTTTTAAAAACCGCCTCTTCTTTCCTATTTAGGTATTGCTGAGGGCGGAAGGGCATATTGGCTGGATTGCGATGGCTGGGTGGGTTCTCAAACTGGGAAGCCAGCATCTTCTCCCTGGTCCTATTTCCTGGCCTCAGCCATAGGCCTGATGGAACAGCTGTGTCTTACAGGCCCTCTGGAACTGCTTCAAGTCCTAGTAGGCCCTCACCTCACCAGGGAGAACCTTCCATCAAGTAGGAAAAGCCCTAGCCCTGTTTGAGGCCCGGTTGACCTCTTTGGGGGCAGGGACCCTGACCCGATTTTGGTTGCTCCATCTCAATGCTCTTTGGGAGGCATAGGGAAAGAAGCGATCCCGTAGATACGAGGTTCTGTGTAGACTCACGAAAGCTTTTCTCCGGGAAAATTGTGTTGGTCTTTAAGGTTCTACTGGACTCACATTTTGTTCTGCTGCTCCAGTGTGCTTGGAATCACATGTGAATCCAGAAGGATGCACCATGTTTACTAAACATTTGCATGGTAACAGGAACCCAGAGAGGCAGGTCACTTTCCCCCAGCCATGAGGCCTGGCTTTCCATGTACGGGCCCATCACAATGTGGGAAATGGTTGTGCAAACTCACTCGTGAATCCTTGGTAGCTCTTGGCAATGATGGACAACTACAGGGGAAAAACTCAGTGAAGCCAATGGAACCGCTGTCGCCATCAACATCTTTAAACTATGCACTACAGTGAATGAACGGAGCATCTATTGGGTGACGGGAGGGTGTGTGGTGAATCCATCAAAATTATGCATGCGTGCCTTCCAGTCGAAGGATGTGTGGTTCAAAAGAAAAGAGTCTTGCTAAATGCAGCATTTCTGTACATCACTGTGCCATAGTCTCCCCCTCTTTGGTGGACAGGGTTGCCAACTCTGGGTTGGGAAAGTCCTGGAGATTTGGGGGTTTGAGCAGGACTCTGATGCCAAAGCAGCTGTTTTCTCCAGGGGAAACAATAATAACAGTTTTATTATTATTATTATTATTATTATTATTATTATTAATATTCTGCCCTTCCCTAGTTGGCTCAGTACAAAATAAATTACATGTGTAACAAACATTCAGTTTGAAAATAATTTTAAATCGTCTTCCAGTTTAAAATTGCTACAGAGGGGGGCTAGCCAGCGTTCGTTTTGTTGGCTGGATGGGTCCCAAGCAGGAGGCCAGGAGGACCTGTTGGGTATTATTTCCTGGTCTCAGCTGTAAGTCTGGTAGGACATCTGGGTCTTACAGGCCCCGTGGAACTGATCAAGGTCCCCCAGAGCCTGGTCTCCTAAAGAAGAGCACGTCACCTGGCCAAGGCCAGGGCCGAAAAAGCCTTGGCCCTCTTTGGGGTCAGGGACCCTAAGCAGATTTCAGTTGATCAATCTCAATGCTCTTGGGAGGGCATAGGAGATCTCCGTTGTAAATCCAGACCTTCAGGGCCCACCTGGAAGTTGGCAAGCTTGTGTGCAGGTAAGACTGATCATTTTCAATGTTGTTTTGTTTTGTTTGCCATTCGCAGTGTATTGTGTTCATTAGAGAAGTGCCTCACATGAATGAGAAGGACTAACATCCCACTTATAAATCTACTCTGGCTTCCACATCTGGAGGCAAACCAGTTGACAGGAACAACAGTTTGTCTATTCAGGCAATCACGTCCGGTTGGAGTTAGCACAAGAACTGGAGTTAGCACAAATGATGCATGTGAACCCATGAAGCAGCCCTGTACTGATTCAGAGCACCAGGCTATTGAGGTCAGAGTTTACTCAGAACATTGCCGGCCCTCCAGGGTCTCGGGCAGAATCCTTTCCCATCCCCTCCTGCCTGGTCTTTTAATCTGGAGATGCTTCCGGCGATCGAACCTGGGACCTTCTGTGTGCCAAGCAGAGGCTCTATTCCTCAGCCACGGCCTCTCCCCTAAATGGGCTTGTTCTTACTATGGTTTTGCCAAATGGGTAGCAAACTCTGGCTTCTTGAGGCAGACACAGCGTCAAAGTGTGCTTCCCAGGGCAACATATGCAAAGTGACTCTGGTGTGAGCCAGTGCAAATTGTACAGCAAAGGAACTCTGGATGCGACTGCAGATTTCCACAAGGAATTGGTGCAACGCCATGACTGTTTTTTTTGTGATTTGATAAGGCCTCTGCCAGTTTCTTGGCATTCTTCGCCTCTCGGAAGGGCGGATGCCTCTTCTAAAACGGTCCTTGTTACTTTACACATTTTTTTTGTAAGTGCATGACTTAAAAAAAGAATTGTAAAATGCTATAAGGACTTGCTGTCTGCCTAATTGGGGGGCCCCTGCTTAACCAATGAAAAAGGCTTTAGTCAGTGGGGTATGAACTGGTTAGTTTTTTTTTTAATACCCTGCTTTTCACTACCCAAAGGAGTCCCAAAGCAGCTTATAAGCCCAACTCCCTTCTTCCCCTCGCCCTGTTTGAGGCAGGGACAGAGAGATGTCTAGGGGTGATTTTGTCTATGGCGGCTGTCAGGCGGGACTGCCAGTCCTCCACCAGCATCAATAATGAATCACCAGGAGGCATTGGGTCCCGCAGAGCATTCCAGAAACCAACTGGATCCATAAGCCTCTGCAGGCGGGCTAAAATGTGCCCTTTGCCCAGGTGGTATCCTGAGCTGAGCCCGCACAGTGGTCTGTCCATGGAATGGCCAATGATGCATCCAGGACCACCTCTATCCCAGCACCCAAAATCAAGTCAAGGGTGTGGCCTGCCTGATGGGTGGGCCCGGCAACAAATTGCAACAGCCCTAGTGTCGCCATTTTTGGATCCACTGAATAATGTAAGGCTGGACACCATCTTGTAAAGCCCATGCTTTCCCAGTACCTTGCTGGGAAGCTGCCTTGCAGGTTTGTTGCGAGAATAAAATGAAGGCAAGCTGTTTAGGAGAGTAAGGTGAGGCACAAATGAAATAATTTCCTTACATGCCTTTCACAGATACACAAATGTGAATAATACAGGCAGAAGTCCAACTGAGGCAGTTTTCCTACTCATAATGGGCAGTAGCAATAGGAAAAAGTTGTTTTTTTAAATTCCCCTCATTTGACTGATTCTTTAAGTATAACCTCCACTGGGAAAAAATTATGCTGCTCTAGGTGGGAAGAGTAGGGAACAGAGGTCCAGAAAGGGACAAGCCTCAGTAATTTCCATTTATTCCTAGGAGATGGCTGGTGCCAACCTCCTGGTTCTGACCCGGAGCAGCCATTTGGAGACTGCGTTGGCTTGGTCTTGGGGGGCCTATGCCCAGCTGGAGCGACTACTGCCTATTCTGACTGGTGTTTGTCTTTTGCCCTGAAAAAAAGAAGAACAAAAGTTCCCACATTTATGATACAAATGGACACAAAAGACTCGAAAAAGCTGGCTTGTTTCAGGTCTCTGGTCTGAAATAAATCAAACTGGTGTTTCTTCCATGGCCTCAGCGCTCTGTCAATGGCGACGTGTCTAGGCCAGTTCAAATGGGATGTGTGGATGGCTGGGTTGCAAACTCCAGGCCGGGAAATTTCTGGGGACTGAGGAGGGGGAGGCCTGGGGAGGGAGGGAGGGTCCTCAGCGACATATGACGGCCATGGGGTCCCTCCTCCAGTGTGTTGGGTTTCCACATCCTTGCATCCAAGCCCCCTTCATATTGAGAGGGAAGAGTGGTGCATGATGGGAGAATCTCTAACTGCTCTGCTTGGTCAGCTGGAGTCAGTCATCAGAACCTCCCGGCCAGTCTGGGCCCGTTTCTCTCGGCTGGTGCGTCTGAGACAGAGTCGGTGCCTCAAAGCTACTGTAAGAAAAGAAGTGTTTTACGAACAAAGTTTACCTCAGGCAGAACGTGTAAGATTGAATCTGTTTGTCATTACAACTTAACCAACTTGAGGGGGGAAAAGCCGTCAGCTGCACAAGAAGCGTTCTTCATGTCTGTTCACAAGACAGTAAACATGTTGAACAGTTACTCAAAGAAAACTTAACAACTACTTCAAGAAAAAGAATGACTACCCATGAAAAACAGCCGACCTTAACCAATGCAGCTACATTGTCTCAAAACAAAACTTCCCTGCTTACTCTGCCTGGGATTCTATGAAATCTAAAAGCTATCACCAAGGTTTATTTTCATGCCCAACAAGCAGGGGTAGTCAACCTGTGGTCCTCCAGATGTTCACGGACTACAATTCCCGTGAGCCCCTGCCAGCAAACACTGCCAGTTTGCTGGCAGGGGCTCATGGGAATTGTAGTCCATGAACATCTGGAGGACCACAGGTTGACTACTCCTGCAACAAGGATAGCACGAACCTAGCCTGCAATTCAATTTTTACAACCCACAGCATCCATTTCCTCCTGGGGAACTGATCTGTGTTGATCAACTGATCAGCTGTGATTCCAGATCTCCACCCCCCACCCCCCACCCCCCACCCCCCACCCCCACCCCGCAGAGGTTGGCAGCTCTACTCAAAAGCCTCCTACTGAGGTAAATTGAGCAACTGGGAGGCCAGTTCAAATGCACCCCTTACAGGCCCCAGCCTAGATCTGGGGGGGTGGAGCCTAAGGACAGGAGGGTTTGGGGGAGGGGCCTAAATGGAGTATAATGCTGTGGAGTCCATGCTCCAAAAACAGCCATTTCCTCTGTCACCTGGAAGTCAATTGTAATCCCAGATCTCCAGCCAGCCCTGGAGGTTGGCAACCTTACCTCACCCTGAAGCAAACTGAGAAACTGGCAGGACAGTTCAACCATTCCCTGGGTTATGCAATTCCTGGTGATTCGAGGGTGGGGTCAGAGAAGGGCAGAATTTGGGGAGGAGGTAATAAATATGGCGTAATGCAGGGGTAGTCAAACTGTGGCCCTCCAGATGTCCGTGGACTACAATTCCCAGGAGCCCCTGCCAGCATTCGCTGGCAGGGGCTCCTGGGAATTGTAGTCCACGGACATCTGGAGGGCCGCAGTTTGACTACCCCTGGCGCAATGCCATTGTGTCCACCTTCCAAAATGGCCATTTTCTCCAGGTGAACTGATGTCTCTGGTACCTGGAGGTCAACTATAATTGCAATCTCCAATCTCCAGCCTCCCGCTGCCAGAGGTAAATGAAGCGGCTGACAGGACTCAGCTTGTGGTAAAACAAGCAATTAGCAGAAGCAAGAAATGCCATTCAAGGCATGTGGTTACCCCTCACCATCTCCCCCCCCCCCCCCGAATGATTTTAAACTTTGTGGAAAGTTTGTGACAGCAGACCTGCAGTTCAGGAACCATGAGGTGGCCAAAATTCATTACACAGTTTTGTTCACGAGCCAATTCGTGCCTATCCCTGGTTACATCTGTGAGTTCCAGTTAGTGTGTTTCATCAAAGCAGGAAAATCAGTTTTCATCAGCTCATATGTCCTACAAAACACCTGTACCACTTTGTCCTTAAATTTTATGCAGCTTATTTAGAAAACACTGCTACTTGATACCTGAAACATGGTGTCTGGGCTTTGATACCCCACTTTTTACTACCTGAAGTGGCTTTCCCTTCCTCTCCCCACAATAGACACCCTGTGAGGTAAGTGGGACTGGGAGAGCTCTGGAAGAACTGCTCTGTGACAACAGCTCTAACAGTACTATGACAAGCCCAAGGTCATCCAGCTGGCTGTATGTGGAGGAACTGGGATACAAACCTGGCTCTCCAGATTAGAAGCCACCTCTCTTAACAACTACACCAAGCAGGCTCTTTTTAATTAAAAAAAATTATTTTTTCTGGATTGTTAGGCCTTTTTTCTATCATTTTTATTTGGTGCTTGGCTACACGAAACACTTGAAACAGTCTAAGGAATACTTTTCATACTTTTAAACATATCAGAACTGATTTTCTCAAAACTAAATGTTACAAAAGGCACAGAACCCAAGCGGTGGACATTTCTGCACATATCTAAAGATCACCACGGTCCAAATATAAAGGTTTGGGTCAAGTATGAGGAGAGATTGCTTGGGCACAATTTAGTGGGAAATTCTCCTGCACAACTGCCACTCCTTTCACGATGTTCCTTCCACTTGATATATATTCGTACCAGCTTCAATGGATACTAGTTTGTTCTAGGGGGGGTACACTAAAGAGCTGTTTTCGACCTTTAAAGCCCTAACCAGTTCAAGACCAAAATATCTGAAGGACAGCCTTCTTGCAAGATCCTGACATAAATCATCCAGTGAGGCCTTGATCTGCAAGAACTATTTTGTCTGGCAGACACATGGCGGGGCCTTTTTGGTGGCAGCAACCAACTTGTGGAATGGTTTGCCCCAGAAGATGAACTTGGAAAGGCACAGTAAAAGCAGAACAGATTTGTTCAGTTTCTATTTAATAGTTCTTCTTGCATTTTTAATCGATGTTCTTTGGTTCCACTTGGTGTTTTTGTCTGTTTCAGCACGGAAGGACGGTGAGAGTGAGGAACATAAGAAGAGCCCTGCTGGAAGTGTCCCCCTCAGTCACCAGGGCCCTTGAAGGTAGGGGCCCTTCTATCTTGGCATAGGGATTTTTAAAAAACAACTATGATTTCTGTACGCTACCTTAAAAACACTGGTAATTGAAAGACAATAAATGTTTTAAAATTTAAAAGGTTCTTGTACAAGGATCGACTTCTAAGGGACCATTAATTTCTCTATCATCAATCCCATCCTACATAATTTATTTGGTAGTTTATCGACTGGGAGTTCTGCTTAACGCCACTGGTGCTTGTGTTTGCATTTACAGAATCTGTGTGGTTGGCTTTATGATGCTCAACAAAATTTGGCCTTGTATAGAAACTTTCCCCGCAGTACACACATTTGTAAGGCTTCTCCCCTCGATGAGTTTTCTGGTGTGTAATGAGATTCGAACTCAAGTTGAACCTTTTACCACAGTCTGAGCACTGATAAGGCTTCTCTCCCGTGTGGGTCCTCTGATGTCTAATGAGGCCCGAACTGCAGGTAAAGCTCTTGCCACAGTCCAAACATTCAAAGGGCTTCTCTCCCGTGTGGATTCTCTGATGCACGTTGAGCTGAGAACTCACACTGAAGAATTTCCCACAGTCTGAGCACTGGTATGGCTTCTCTCCTGTGTGCGTCCGCTGGTGGGCTATGAGGTTTGAGCTCAAGGTGAAGCTTTTCCCACAGTCGGCGCAGTTGTATGGTTTCTCACCAGTGTGGATCCTCTGGTGTCTGATGAGGTTTGAACTGCAAGTAAAACTCTTCCCACAGTCTGCACAGTCGTATGGCTTTTCCCCTCCGTGGGTTCTTTTGTGCGCATTGAGACTAGACCTCAGGTAGACGCTCTTCAGACAGTCCGTACATTTGTACGGTTTCTCACCTGTGTGGATTCTCTGGTGGGCACTGAGGCTAGACCTCACACTGAAGCTTTTCCCGCAGTCCGAGCATTTGTATGGCTTCTCCCCCGTGTGGGTCCTCTGGTGCACAATAAGCTGGGAACTTGAGTTGAAAGTTTTGCCGCACACCGTGCATCCATAGGGCTTCTCTCCCGTGTGGGTCCTCTGATGCCTGCTGCGGCTGGAACTACAGCTGAAGCTTTTCCCGCAGTCCGAACACTCGTACGGTTTGTCCTCAGTGTGGACCCTCTGGTGCCTGATAAGGCTGGAGCTGCAGTTGAAGCTCCTCCCACAATCGGAGCATTGGTACGGCTTCTCTCCCGTGTGGATTCTCTCATGCGCAAGGAGGTTTGAGCTCTGGCTGAAGCGTTTCCCGCATACCGAGCACGCGTAAGGTTTCTCACCCCGGTGTGCTCTCCCATGCGCAATGAGGGTAGATTTCTGGCTGAAGCTCCTCCCACACTCTGAGCACTTATAGGGCTTCTCTCCGGTGTGGATCCTCTCGTGGGCAATCAGGCTCGATTTCAGACTGAAGCTCTTCCCGCACTCCGAACACTCATACGGCTTCTCTGCTGTGTGGATTCTCTCGTGGGCGATGAGGCTGGAGGTCTGTCGGAAGCTCCTCCCGCAGACAGAGCATTCGAACGGTTTCTCCTCCGTGTGGATCCTCTCGTGGGTAATGAGTGTCGATTTCTTCCCAAATGTCTTCCCACAGTCAGAGCACTTGTAGGGCTTCTTTCCCGTGTGGATCTTCTCATGAGCCATCAGGTTGGAAGTGCTGCTGAAGCTTTTTCCACACTCGCCACATATCAAGTGTCCTGTGCTGGTGTTTTTATCATTCAGTACATGAAGAACAGGTTCAGTTTGACTCCTTCGTGTAGGAATTCTCCCCTGCCTTTCAGTTCTCTCATTTTCCAAAATGCCATCCTGCTCAGAAACTTGGAGAATGTCTGTGTCTGTTTTTCTTAACAATTCCCCGGACAGTTCTACTTGTTCAGAACTTTCTACATCAGAAGTTCTTCCATCTTTTTGGTTTTTTTCCTTCTCAGTCATTGGCATTTGACCTGACAAAACAAGGAGAATAACGACAGGTGTGACACCCACAGAACTGCAGGCACTCAACATTCAAATCAAGAAAATGACATCTCCCATTTGCACAGGAAAGGAGGTGGCTGTGATTCAGCTCCAAAAGGTTCCCACACTGGCTTATCTGGACTCAACTGGCTGAGACAGAAGGGGTCTGGAGACAGATCACTCCTTTTTCTAAAACAAGGGTTCCCAACATGGTACCCAGGAGTACTACAGTGCTCACTGACATTTTTAGGAAACTGAGAAGAGCCTTGCTGGATCAGACCAATGGTTCATCTAATCCAGCATCCTTTCTCACACAGTGGCCAACCAGTTCCTTTGGATCCTGCAAATCTGGAAACTGCAGGAAGATCTAAATAAAGAATATTTACAGCCTGAAACTGTAAATAGTGAACAAATAAATGGCTGGAGAGACACAGGAACTGAAGTGACTTTTCTCAAGCTGGTAAATAAAAATCAGTATTTGCCAGGACGGTCCTACAAAAAAGGCATAAGTGGCCCAGCATTTCAAGTGGAGTTAGCTTCGCAGGAAAAGAGACAGTGAGACTTTGGAACTGCAGTTGCCAGCAGTAGGACTCAGGCATCAGAAGGATGGGCTATCACCTGCCAAACAACAGACTGTGCTAGCCAAGGGGTGTCTGTGGCCACACACATTCCTTTTGAAGGGGCTTCTGAAGATTTGATTGGCTGTGCAGATTTTATAAGACGTTGCTTTGCTAGGAGCTGTCAGCGCAAAAAAAAGGGTAAGTGATGTAAGCAATTTTCTGGTTGGCTCCACCCCCTGCAGCATCTGTTTTGTGGCTATGACCACTAACCTCTGTTAGAATTCCAAAAGTGACCACAAGCTCAAAATGTGTAGGGACCTCTATTCTAAACTATTGTTTTAAAAGGTCTGTCTACACAATTTAACATTGCCCTGCTCAATTTTGCAAAAAGGATAACTAAATAACCTTAGGAAACTAGCAGTCCAGGGAGAAGGTTAAGTCTGAACCCCTCTTCTTGACATGCTGACTTTCTATATGCAGTGAAATTTTATTTGATGGAGAAGCATCCAGTCCTCTACAGTCGAAAGTGGTACTGCCCAGCCAAGGACTGATCAGGAGTCAGCGTGATGTAGTAGTTATGTGCAGTGGACCCTAATCTGGTGATCTGGGGCCTGCCACAGTTCTCTCAGAGCTCACTCAGCTCTACCTACCTCACAGGGTGCCTGTTGTGGGGAGAGGAAGGCGATTGTAAGCTGTTTTGGGATTCCTTTGGGTAGTGAAAATAAGGATATAAAAACCAACTCTTCTAATCTGGAGAACTGAGGCTGAATCCACCCTCTTCTACATGCAGCCAGCTGGGTGACCTTGAGGCACAATTCTTTTAGAGCTGTTCTCAGAGCAGTTCTCTTGGGGTTATCTCTGCTTCACCTACCTCGCTGGTTGTCTGTTGTGGGGCGAGAAAGGGGAATGGTTTGTAAGCCGCTTTGGGACTCCTTCATGTAGAGAAAAGTGGGTTATTAAAAACAGCTTTTCCTCTCTGTAAGATCTCACCCACATTTACTGTAGGACGGTTTTGTTATGATAAAAAGGTATGTATTATATAAAGAGTAATAATTTCAAGGTTTTGGCAGCTGCAGGGGAAATTATGGCAGCCACAGGGAGTAGAAGACTGAGCTAGAATTGGGGGGGGGGAGGGGAGAAAATGAGTCTCACCATCACAACCCAGGAGTGCGGCCTGAAGGGCGGATCCTTTCTCTGTGAGTAGGCTGGAACCCTGTTCAAGTTCTGCTGAAGCCAGTCCAGGCTTTGGAACCACGGTGCCTTCCGTGCTCGAGAAAAGAAAGGCAGAAGCATTAAAATCAAGCCACCTGCCATAGGCCACCTTTCCGGCCTGCAAGAGACCTCTTGACCTCTCTGCCAGTCTCTCCTCCTCCAGCTCTGCGGGCAATTCTGTGACTCTCTGCTTCCGGAATATTTCCCATTTGGATCAGTCCCAAGAGCCCAGTTTGCTCTCTCCTACATGCAAACACACACCAGTCCCCCAAGGGCTTGTGCTACCCCCTCTCTGCCACTGGGTCCCAAGTTCCACCTTTCCTTCTGCCCAACAGGACCTAGATTGTAAGCCTCCACCAGACGACACTGTTGAGAGTTGCAGGGTAAAAATCATGTGTGTGTGAATGAATGAATGAATGAATGAATGAATGAATGAATGAATGCATGGAGGGAGGGAGGGAGGGAGGGAGGGAGGGAGGGAGGGAGGAAGGAAGGAAGGAAGGAAGGAAGGAAGGAAGGAAGGAAGGAAGGAAGGAAGGAAGGAAGGAAGGAAGGAAGGAAGGAAGGAAGGAAGGAAGGAAGGGACGGACGGACGGACGGACGGACGGACGGACGGTCAGAACCCTGAAGCCTACGTCGGGTGACTATATATGCAAGATCTGAGGTGCTTAGGGAGTTTCTTGAGTGGGGGGACTTTTAGGCAGGGAGGCCAGCAAGCATTGAGTGTTCTTGTTCTGGCCTCAACCACGGGTAGAACCACTCTGTCTTACAAGCCCTGATGAATTCGTTAAGGTCCCACAGGACCCTGATCCCATCAGTGTTCATTTTCACTACCCACAGGAGTCTCAAAGCAGCTCACAATTGCCCTCCCTTCCTCTCCTCACAACAGACACCCTGTGAAGTTGCTGGGGCTGAGAGAGGTAAGAGCTGGGACTAGCCTGAGGTCACCAAGCTGCCTGTATGTGGAAGAGTGGAGAATCAAGCCGGGGGCTCCAGAATGGAGGCCTCCGCTCTTAACCAGCACACGAGGCGGCTCTTGGGCTGCAGTCATTCCTTGTGTCCAGCCTCCTGCCTCACGCAGGGGCCCACCTGTTCCTCTGGAAGACTAAGAACAGGGTACAGGGGCCTTGGCCTGGAGTTGCCTCCTGGCTCTGGGACTCAGAGGCCTCTGCATGTGGAGGTTTCCCGCAGTCACTGTGGCTGGTGGCCACTAATAGGCTTCTCCTCCATGAATCTATCTAATCTGCTTTTAAAGCTGTTTATTCCCGTGGCCCTCTTGTTCTCCCTTCACCTCCTGGGTGCAAGAGAGAATGCCCAGTCCTGCTGCAGAATCGAGGGGAGCTTCCCCTTCCCAGCTCTGATCTCCTCCCTCAGAAATCACCCCGTCTTCCAGCAGCAGACCTTGACCCAGACCCCCCCCCTCCACAGCATTCAAATGCAACACAGAATATAAACAGCGAAAGTCTGGATCTTACCCATTTCTGAGGCTGCCAGTTTCCTGGGGGGAAGAAGAAGACATCATAAGCGAGATTCTGAAAATTTGCGAAGGAACTTAGGAGGCTGCCTTAGACCTTCTGAGAATTTATTCACAGAGAAATTCTGATTTTGTGTGTGTGTGGGGGTGGGGGTGGTGGTTTCAGGGCTGTGCCCTACAATTAGGCTGCCAGCCCCCCAAGCAGAAAAATATATTCTAGAACCATCATTCTTGCCTCAAGAGGCACCATCCTGTCCCTTTCTTGCAAACAAGACAATAGCAACATTGTTTGTTTTGGTCTCCACGGTCCTTTCTGTTTACTTTTTTTCTAAATAAGTAGGTTAAGAATTTGGTTACATTTTGGTTTAAGATGTGGCCCTCCTTAGGCACTGGGCATGTTAATGCGGCCTCAACGTGCCAAAAGGTTGGTGACCCCTGTCCTACATCATGACAACTTTAAATAATCAAGGATGTCCCCAGATCTCAAGTATTACTTGGCCACGCCCTATGATCTATGAGTGGCATTTTTGCTGCTCCAGGGTTTGTTTACATAAACAGCCACAGGTAACACACAATAACAATTTAAGAATATTGGATCACTCTGTGTCACACAGTAGCCAAATCCAGGGGGCACCAGGAGGTCCACCAGCGGGGCCACAACTCCAGAAGCCCTCCCACTGTGGCCCCCCAAGCACCCAGAAGACAGAGCCCCCCTGCCCCAGTTAGAGGGTTCCAGCTGGACCTGGCCTACCCCCAGGTGGGCCCTGAGGCTCTCCTGAAATTAGTGTTCAACTCCAGGGCACAGCAATCAGTCCCCCTGGAGAAAGGGGCTGCTTTGGGGGGGAGGGTGGACTAGAGATGCCAACCTCCAGGCGGGACCTGGGGATCCCATCTCCTGACTACAGATATCAACTCCCCTGGAGGAAAGGGCTGCTTGGGAGGGGGGACTCTGTGGCCTTGGACCCCACTGAGGGTCAGGGATGCCAGCCTCCAGGTGGGGCCTGGGGATCCCCCGGAATTCCAGCGCTCAGAGCTCAGCCCCCCTGGAGAAAAGGGCTGCTCGGGCGGGCGGATGCCAGGCCCCCTCCGCGCCCCGCCCGCCCTGTACCTGTTCCAGGTGCGCCGCCTCCATCTCCCCCCGGCCCCAGGGCGGCCCCCGCTTGCAGACGGGCAGAGAGGCAGGTGCTGCGCCCCCGCTCGGCCTCCCTCCGCTCGTCGCTGCCCTGATCCGCGCGGCGCCCCTCCTCTCTCCCCGGCTCCCCTCCCGGATGCAGACGCGCCTTTCCTGCCGCGGACGAGGCCCACGAGCGCGGCCCGGGCACTCCGGGGCCCTCTGCCGGCCGCGCCGACCCCGAAGAGCCCCCCCCCCGCGTGGCTGGCGCCCCCGGTGCGGTTGCCAGCCTCCAGGGCGGACCGGGGGATCCCCCGGAGGGGCAGCGCCACGCAGACGGCAGCGATCAGGGGGGGGGGGGCAGAGCTAACCAACGCCGCAGGCTCAGCCCACGGCAGGCTCCGCTCCCGGGCGCATCTCCCCGCCTCGTGCTGCAAAGTCCAGGGGCGAGAGGGCCTCGCGAGGGAACCAGAGAGGAGCGCCTCCCAAAAAGCCCCGTCTCCGGACCCCCCCCCCCACCTGAGGCCGGCCATGCAGAGCAGAATCCCTCAGGGAAGAGGACCGGTGTGATTTGGAGATCACTTTGGGAGATCTCCAGGCACCACCAGGAGGTTGGCAATCCTAGCAAGACCTGGGGATATATTTCCCCAGGCTCAGACCTGGCTGCCAAGAAGAAAGGAATCCTTGTGCAGGCCCAGCACAGCCCTTGCACGGGACCCAGGCGGAGTCGCTCTCTCAGCTAGGGATGCCAGCCTCCAGGGGGGACCTGGGGATCCCCTGGGATTAAGGCTCAGCTCCAGACTGCAGAGATCGGTTCCCTGGGAGAAGAAAATGGCTGCTCTGAGGGGCGGAGTCTGTGGCCTGGGACACAATCCTCTCCCCTGCTTGACTGCCTGAGTCCCTTTGTCCGCAGCAGTCTTCCCCCAGTCAGGTTCTGCCTGTGGGGCTCTGAGGAGGAATTCTGAGAGGAGGGAACTGGGAGAGCCAGCGGGGAGTGCAGGAGATTCAGCTCTCCCTCCCCTTCCTTTTCCACCGTGTGTGAATTTGACAATAACAATATATATATATATTTATTCCCCCCCCCTCCAACTGAAGTAACCCCTCGGAGGCTCTGGAGGAGCCCTGTGGTTATTCATAACTCTAGCCAGATCCGTGGAACTCTCATTACTCATATCCTGAGAGGCCTTGTTGGGAGACACACATATGTGGGTAAATTTGGATTTAGACTTCTGTACTAACTGAGGGAATACGTTATTTTATTTATATTTGTATGTTATATGCTCTGTTTTACCTATACCATCTTACTTTTTTTACCATTACATATTTATTGTACTAAATGTATTATTGTGAAATCCATTTTTAGTTGCTGGTCTTAGACCATAATCACAGTCAATCAGTCAATCATATATGGCCTTGGCTAGGTGTGTATCCCTGATTTTGAGATACACATTATGACCCATCTGCTGTCTGTGGTGTCCTGAGGGCATTTCCAGGATCCTCAGTAGTCCGTCCCGTGTGGATTCTCTGATGGGAAACAAGGCTTCTCCTCTGAATGAAGCTCTTCCCACACTCCAGGCATTGGTACGGCTTGTCCCCTGAATGGATTTTCTGATGGGATGCCAGATTCCTTTGTTGACTGAAGCACCTCCCGCACTCAGAACACTGGAAGGGCTTCTCCCCCGTGTGGATTCTCAGGTGAGATGAAAGGTGAGCGCTCTGAGTGAAGCGCCTCCCACATTCAGAGCACTGGTAAGGTTTCTCTCCGCTGTGGATCCTTTGGTGTGAGGTGAGATATGTGTTCCGACTGAAGTTCTTCCCACACTGCAGGCATCTGTACGGTTTCTCCCCGGTGTGGATTCTCAGGTGAGAAGAAAGGCTTGTGCTCCGGCTGAAACTCTTCCCACACTTGGGGCATTTGAACCGCTCCTCCCCTGTGTGGATCCTTTGGTGGGAAGAGAGCTGAGTGCTCCAACTGAACGCCTCTCCACAATCGAAGCATTTATAAGGTTTCTCCCCTGTGTGTATCCTTTGATGGGAATTCAGATCTGTTCTGTTCCCAAAGGTCTTCGCACAATCGAAGCATTTATATGGTTTTTCTACCAGGTGGATTTTTTGATGGGACAACAGGTTGCGACTCCAGCTAAAGCACTTTTCACACTCGGGGCATTTATAGGGTTTCTCTCCTGTGTGAAGCCTTTGGTGTGAATTGAGATGCGTTCTCCGGCTGAAGCTCTTCCCACACTGGGAGCATTTATATGGTTTTTCTCCTGTGTGAATTCTTTTATGTGACGTGAGAATTGAGCGGCGGCTGAACTTCTTCCCACATTTCTGACAGGCATACGGCTTCTCCCCTGTGTGCATTCTCTTGTGTAATGTAAGGGCGGTGCTTTGAGTAAAGCTCTTTCCACACTCCGAGCATTTAAATGGTTTTTCCCCGGTGTGGATTCTCCAGTGCGTATTAAAAATTGATTTATAAGTGAACGTTTTCCCACACACAGGGCATGAGTTCTTTCCTAGGGCTGAGGGGTTGCCCCGGGATTCAGCCCCTGAAGAAGCAGAGGAGTCCTCCCACCTCTTCTGTTCTGCTTCAGGTTTTCTTCTTTGTAGTTTCTCTTTTGCAAATGTGACTGCATCCAGTGAAATTGGGCATAATTTCCCCTCTGCTTCAGTCTTCCACCCGTTGCCTGCTGGAAGAAAGAAAGGAAGCTGAGGCGAACGTAGCTTTAACACCCGTGCCTACCAAAGCTTCTGAATAGTCTTCAAAGGCAGACCCAGATAGATTGTACTGCAGCAGCCTAGCCTAAGTGTGATCATAGTGAGACTTCCTGTGCTAAAGGAAGAAGAGGAGAAATAGGAAGACAAAGGAGGGGGGAAAGGAAGAAGTAGGAGGAAGAAGGACAGGAAGAAGGACAGGAAGAAGGTGGAAGAAGAGGAAGAAAAAGAGGAAGAAGAGCTGGGTTTTAATCCCCCGCTTTTAACTACCTGAAGGAGTACCAATGCGGCTTCCCAACTCCTTTCCCCACAACAGACACCCTGTGAGGTTGGTGGGTCTGGCAGAGCTCCGTGAGCACAGCTCTAAAAGAACTACGCTAGCCGAAGGTCACCCAGCAGGCTGCGCGTGGAGGAGTGAGGAATCAAACCCGGCTCTCCAGATGGCAGCTTGACACTTTTTATGCGCTACACCAAGGTGGCTCTCTTAGCACTCTTGCTGTCTTTAGGTAGCTGCTCGTGGTACTTTCCTATATGGCAGGGCATACCTCTACTAATTGTTTTTGGGGAGGCTAGCTGCATCAAAGGCTATGATCACTACATGGAAACATGGAAGTCTGGAGCAATTCCGTTCAGCGGGAAGAAAGAGCAAAGGGGAAAACCGCTGGCCTGTGTTCTTCTGCGTGTGACATTCCCGGGTCTCTGGTTGGTCTCCACAGGAGAAGTGAGGCTGGGCTAGAGAGGCCACTCTCTCTTGTGGGAGGGCAAGGAGCAAGTCCTTTTCTCCCGTTCTCACAAGACAAGAACCCACGGCCTCTCGGTGGAATGAAGGAGCAGGAGGCTGAGAGCAGACTGGAGGAGGTCCTTCCTCACCCAAAGAGGAGTTGATACTTGGGGGTCACCTGCTCTTCACTATCAGAAGGAGTCTCAAAGTGGCTTACAATCATCTTGCCTTTCTCTACCCAAAAAAGACCCTCTATGCGGTAGGTAGGTATGGGAGCTCTGACAGAACTGTTCTGTGAGAACAGCTCTGATTAGCCTAAGGTCACCCAGCTGGCTGCATGTGGAGGAGGAGTGGGGAGTCAAACCTGGCTCTCCAGATTAGGGGCTGCTGCCCAGATAGCGAGGAAGAAAGAGGCTTACCCAGAGTGGCCACGTTCCCACAATTCTCCAGCATGACTTCGATGTACAAGGCTCTCTGGTCTGCATCCAGCAGGGCCCACTCCTCCTGGGTGAGAAGCACAGACACGTCCTCCAAGGTCACCAGGTGCTGTGGGAGGAAGGAAAGCGCTTATTCCCCCCTGGTTTTTAAAAAATCCTGTCCTTCTTCCAAGGAGCTCAGAGTGGCACTGGAAGTTCTCCTCTCCTCCACTTTATCCTCCCAACAGCCCTGTAAGGTAGTCTGAGAGAGAAAGAGACAGTCAGCAGACAGACAGCAGGGCCCAAACTTTCCAGCAAGTTTACAGAGAAGAAGGGATTTAAAAAGGAGTTCACCAGGTGTAGTTGTGGCTATTCTCCAGTAGCTCTCTAAGGTAAGACTTCTTCTCCTGGTGCACAGAAGTCTGGGGCCAGTTCAGGAAAGACGTCTTCTGAGAACCGGCTTGGTGTCGTGGCTAGGAGCAGCAGCCTCTAATCTGCAGAGCTGGGCTTGATTCCCCACTCCTCCTCCTCCTCCTCCACGTGCAGCCAGCTGGGTGACCTTGGGCCAGTCCCAGTTCTCGTAGGGCTGTTCTCTCACTCAGCCCCACCCACCTCCTGGGGTGTCTGTGGTGGGGAGAGGAAGGGAAAGGGGTTTGTAAGCCAACTGGGCATTCCTTTGGGTAGTGAAAAGTGAGGAATAAACAAGCCAGCTCGTCTCCTCCTCCTCCTCCTCCTCCACCCAGGATCCAGGCCTGCTTCAGAGATGCTCCTTACATGATGAAAATTGCTTCCTGCCATACTCCTAGATTAGCGATCCCCACATGTGGTCCTTCGACTAATTGGAGGTGGGCCTTGAAGGACGCCTTCTCCCCCCCCCGGCCCTTTACTTCATCCCCCCCCCCGGCCCTTTACAACACACTTCGGGTGTCCTTGTCTCCCATCCCTCCCAGATGGGACTATCTCGTTGCAGAGAAACAAGCTCAGGGTTCCCATTGATTTATCATTGTCATGAGTTAAAATTTCCATGAAAATAAAATGTTCCTTATGTTCATGGTGGTGGCGTGTCTGTATCTTATTTTGAAGGGATGTTTAAACATTACCATAGCGATCAGAGAGCGTTAGGGCAGTGGTTGAGAGTAGAGGAGTAAACTACCCCCCCACACCGGGCCTCAGTAAAATTGTCAAGCGTTGAGTGGTCCCCGGTGATAAAAAGGTTGGGGACCCCTGCTCTAGATGACCTGACCTGGGTAGTCCGGGCTCATCTGATCTCATCAGACCTTGGAAGCCAAACACAGTAGGTCCTGGTCAGCGTTTGGAAAGAAGATCACACAATTGGCTCCATAGCCTGATTCTGCACTGAGCAGGGGGGGTTGGACCAGATGGCCTGGATGGCCCCTTCCAATTTTAGGAGTCCTTTACTCTCTGTACAGGCAGGCAAGAGCAAACCACCTCTGAAAACATCGGCCTTGAAAACTCTGCAGGCTCATCGTAAGAAGAGGAAGAAGAGCTGGTTTAGTACACCCTGCTTTTCACTGCCCGAAGGAGCCCCAAAGCACCCCACAACATACTCCCCGTGAGGGAGATGGGTCTGGGAGAGCTCTGTGAGAACAGCTCTAAAAGAACTGTGACTGGCCCAAGGTAACCCAGCTGGCTGCGCATGGAAGAGGAATCAACCCCAGCTCTCCAGATTACAAGCAGCTGCTCTTTAACCACTACACTATACTGTCTCTCAGTTGAAACTTGACAGCTGAACCATAAAATGACGCAAGGGTTCTTTGCAGAAATTAAAACGAAACTGACCAATGGTGTGAAGATCCACTGTTCATGATTGTATATAAATTGTTTTTTTCCCGGGGTTTCTCAGCTCAGCTCTGCCTCTTGTCCCACTATGCTGGTCTCGCTCTTTTCCGCTGCTCCAGACAGACGAACGCTCTGTCTTGATCTACCCCACAACACTGTTGTGTGGATGGCACCCCCCCTGGCCAAGTTACTTGCCCTGTCACAACCCCTGTGAAAAGGTCATTTGTGATCCCCAAAGGGGTCCCGACCCCCCCGGTTGAGAACCACTGATCTAGTCTCATCTCCTTAGCCTGAACTCATATTCCCCTCAACGGCCACCCTCACCCTCAGTATTACAGGTGGTCAATATGAGTAGCGCAAAAGGCACCCGAGAGGTGGACAGAGAAATCCTCTGAGGCCCAGGGAGGCACCCGGGGGCCTTTCCCACACTTACCGCCTCCGGCTGCCTGGACGCCACATCCCCTCTGCCCGAAAGAGATGGCGCGGAATAGAACTCCTGCCTGGCTCCTCCATCTGTGAGGGACAGAAAGGGAGTCAGAAGGCGTCCTGCCCTTTCCTAGACAGTCCAGCTCATTGAACGCACACGCGAAGCTGCCTCGTACTGAGTCAAGGGCACTATTGGCCACTCAGGCTGGCAGCTGCTCTCCAGAGGAGGTGCCAGGGATTGAGCTTGGGACCTCAGATGCTCTTCCCCTAAAGCTCAGCCTTCCCCTCCTCCTGTGAAACCAAACCATTCTCCCCATATCAGCCCAAGGGTGCTCCGTAGAGGACCACGTTGCAGGTAGGAAACCTGAAACTCTTGAAACAAACTTTCTGTAACATACCGGCTACAACAACAACAAGCCAGAGAAAGATGGAAGGCAAAGATGGGAGATATGGAGGCAAAATCCTGGCAATGTGGTTACAGAAGGTTCCCCCGAATACTACACCTTCCTATTCATATTGTGAGCAAATTGTCTTGGAATATGGTCTTCGCAGGAAGATGGTGCAGAAGACCTGCAGCTCAGGGAAACACTGAGCGGACAATCTGGATGACAGCAATCACAGAATCAGGGGATCTAAAAACAGAGTCAGTTTGGTGTAGTAGTTAAGAGAAGTAGTTTTTAATCTAGCAAGCCGGGTTTGAGTCCTCTCTCCTCCACATGCAGCCAGCTGGGTGACCTTGAGCTAGTCACAGTCCTGATAAGAGTTGTTCTCACATAGTAGTTCTGACAGGGCTCTCCCAGCCCCACCTGCCTCATAAGGTGCCTGCTGTGGGGAAAGGAAGGGAAGACAACTGTAAGCCGCTTTGAAATTCCTTCTGGTAGTGAAAAGCAGGGTATAAAAGCCAGCTCTTCTTCAGACTGCATATGCTGGCAGAGTTTGAATAGGCAAAGGAGTCAAGCACCAGACTGCTTAAAAGTAAAATAGTTTTTACTCAGAAGAGTAACAATTTATGAATAGAAATGGAAGAGAAAGAGACTGAACTAACTGTTCTGATTATTGTCTGCAGTCATTCTTCTGCTCAACTTCTGTTCTGGAGGCAAGCAGGGAGGAAGTATGCTCAAAGAAGTTTAAGAGCTTAACCTTGTTAATCCAATCAGGGCACAGATTCTAATTCTGCTAAATACACATCTACTCCTGTGCCCCCTGCAGGACACTCTTTATAGTCTAATCAGTTATGCACACTGCAGATCCAGTCCAACAGATTTTAGGCTGTTGAAGAAAGACATCCGGTGGATTGAGGCTGTCTTTGATCTTACCCAGCAAGAGGGCTCTTGGGCCAGGCTCCTGAGGGACCACCCGGAACAGCAGGTTTGGCCTGGGGTCTTCTGGATCTGACTTGGGGAAAGAAGTCGCCCCGCTGGCAGAGGGTACCGGCACCTGAAACAGGAGTGGAGAACTGAGGAAGGGGAGAGAAATCAGAAATGGAGCAGGCAAAGGGCCAAGGCATTTCTTCCCTTCTTTGGACTTCTAATAGGTCTAGGCAATCCTTAGGGATTTTCAAGATAAACTTTGTTCAGAGTCTGTCCCCAGCCCAGCCCTGTAGCCAGTCGAATCTCTCTCGCCTGCTAGCCCCCCCCCCCTGATCCTGATTAGCCCAGCCCAGCCTGATCCTGGCAGATCTTGGCACCTAAGCAGGGCTGACCCTGACTAGTCTTAGGATGGGAGACCTCCAAGGATTGGGGTGGCAGTTCCACCAGGGAACACTAGGAGGGGTCACAAGGTGGGGGCAGGCAATGGAGAACCACCTCCAGATGCCCCTTGCCTGGCTCCTAGGCTGTCCTCACACCTCCTGGCTACGCTCCGCACCATTCCATAGGATTACATAAGAATTACCTGCCGCTCGTGGTCCTCCTTTGGCTGGGCCTGGCTGAGGAGGAAGCCTTCGGCCAGGGCCACCGCCTGGGCGCTGCTCTCCGGCCCGCATCCTCTCACCCAGCCCTGCATCTCCCGGGGCAGGACGGCCAGGAACTGCTCCAGGGTCACCCGGTCCAGCATCTCCCGCTTGCTGCGCCTCTCCGGCTCCAGCCAGCGGCGGCACAGACGGTGGAGCCGGCTGCACACCTCCCGGGGCCCCTGGGCATCCTCGTAGCGGAACTGCCGGAACTGCCGGCGCTGCACATCTGGAGGGGGCCCCCCGTCGTCTCCCGGGCTCTCCTGCATGGTCCCTTCCCACAGCTCCCTTCTGCTCCCAGCCCCTGCGATAACTGAGTCCGGCTCTCTGGTCATCCTCTTCAAACTGTCCCCACCTGGACCCCAGGTTCACCTTCCTCCTCGGCCAGATCCCTCTGCCCAATCCAGGGCAGGAACGGGGATGTCCTGCGGAGCTGACCCTGCTTATTTTCTGCTGGACCTCTGCCACTGTCAAAAGCCCGGAAGAAAAGCCTTTTGGGTTAAAACAAACAAACAAACAAAAAAACCCAAAAAGAGCCCCTCAAATCCAAGTCCTCTGATGCCACCCACCCTCCAGTCAAAGCCTCTGGCTACACAGCAGGTCATGCCCATCACCTGCGGAGCTGGCAGGCACCTTTGCCCAAGGAAGGAAGGGAAGGAAGGGAGGGAGGGAGGCCACCTGGCCTTCCTGGAGGAGGCCACTCTAGGAATGGAGACTCCTTCTCTTTAACCCTCTGATGAGAGAACCACTCTAGGGAGCCCCCCCCCCCCGGACTCTCTGCCTGCCTTGCTGGGGAAGATGTGCCTCTCGCAGCATCCCTCTGCCAGCATCCAGGCCAAAGTCACGACTTGGGAACAGGGGCTTCCGCCCACTTGCCCTTCTCTGCTTGTTTGAGAGTTGCCAACTGCTCCAGGTGACGCCTGGGGATCCCCAGACCAAAGGGAGCAGCTCCCCTAGAGAAAGCAGCTCCTAGGGAAGGCAGAGTCCCAGTCACTGGGGTCCCAGCCCCAGGACGCCGGGAATCTCCCCCCCCCCCCCCCGAGTCTGGCGCCAGCCGTGCTTCCTTGCCTCTCCGGCAGGACGGTGAGCTTCGTAGATGAATAGGGACGCCAGCCTCCGGGGGCCACCGGAATCACAGCTTACCAAGGGGAAAAGGGCTGCTTTGGAGGGGGGACGAGGGGGGCCAGCCTCCAGGGGATCCTTGGAATACAGCTCATCTCCAGGCGGCAGAGATCAGTTCCCCTGGAGAAAATGACTGGCTTGGGGGGGAGAGTCCATAGCATTAGACTCCACTGAGGTCCCTCTCTGCTGCAGATCCCACCCACTCCTGGCTCTGCCCCCAAAGACCTCAGGTATTTCCCAGTCCACAGCTGGCAACTCTATGCACCTACCATATTCTATTCCAGAAAATCGCCCTGAAGAAGTGAAGCAGCTTTTCTTTCTTTCTTTCTTTCTTTCTTTCTTTCTTTCTTTCTTTCTTTCTTTCTTTCTTTCTTTCTTTCTTTCTTTCTTTCTTTCTTTCTTTCTTTCTTTCTTTCTTTCTTTCTTTCTTTCTTTCTTTCTTTGGGGGGGGAGACCTGTGGCTCAGTAATAGAACATCTGCTTGACATGCAAAAGGTCGCAGGTTCAATCCTCAGCATCTCCAGCTAAAAGATCAGACCGGAGGTGATCCAAAAGACCCCGGAGAGCCACTGCTGGTCTGAGTAGACAGTGCTGATCCTCCTGGACCGAGTGCCGAATTCAGTCAGAGGCGGCTTCAAGACAGCGTTTTGTTTGTTCTTCTTACTGCATTTCCCAGGCACTGGCTGTGCTGCTGCTCCTTCCCCAAGGGGAGCCTTGTGAACTAGTTGTGGCTTAGCTTGGGGTGGGGAAAGGGGGTGTTCCTGCCGCCCCCAAGACGCTTGGGGTGGAGTCAGCCCTCATGGGCAGTAGATCCCATCCTTCCCTGCCTGCAGCCTCTTCCTGGCATCTCATTCTAAGGGCACGAGTACAAGACCCAAAGGGAAGCAGGGCATGTCTACGTCTGATCAGGGGTCCTGCTGAGATTGCCCTGGAGGATGGACCCAGGGGTCAGACTAGATGGCCTCCACGGTTCCTCTCAAGTCTGGTTCCCAGCCGTGCTACTGACTGAAGAATTCCCTGCTTAGGAACTTGGTCTGAAATACATGAAGCATAGATGTCCTGCATTTTGTCGGATGAAGTTCCTCCCCCGCAGAAGCGGTCTATGTTGGATACACTCGAAGTATTAAAACACAAATATGTGAGCATTGCAGCTGCTTCCTCTGGTCAAGGACTGGTTTGGCCTTGGGCCTCAAGACAACCAGCTCTGCTTCTGGGTGCTGGAACAGGCCCAAGCTCATCGACCTCAGCAGGTCAGACGCCTAAAAATGAGAGAAGCCTTCTGGATCCATAAATGGAAAACACTTCGGCCCTTTGGAGTGAATGAAGACATAGACCGGCAAAGTGAGCAGCAGTGCCCATGTTTTCTTTATTTGTTCTTTCTGGATCTATCTTTCTTTTCCCCCCCTTCCCCCTCTCCCTTGCACACTGAGATTTTTCTCCTCCCTCAATTGGGAACAATGGCTGATGGCATCATTCTGTTAACTAATATAAAAAAGATCCAGAGTAACAGCATTCCACCTCCTCAGCATACTTTGGAGAAAGGCTGGCTCCTATGGGACACTCACTGAACACTGGAAGAAAGATGTTATTCTTGGGCATTGTACTGCTGGGCAACTTCATAAGTATCATAGGGGAATTGCTAATAATCATGTACTTATAAACTTTATAGGTCCTCATCTGGACCAGGGCCTGCTTCAGAAACATAAGAGGCCTCAAAGAAGTTTATCTGGCTTTCTGGTCCACAGAATCAATTAGTAAGTATGCTTATAAGCTTTTTGAAATAGTTTCCCCATATTGATTTATATTATGCTATTATAACAATTTTTCTTCTTTCCTTTCAGAGGTCCTTAGTGTCCTACATAGTTAACATATTAAATCACTGCATGTAAAGGAGCCAACTGTATATTTAACACTTCTGTTCCTGTATTTTATGTCTGCTGCTTTATTTACTATTTATTATGCCTGACCATTGATAAAGGCAGTGATCCCGAAATGTGTCTGGCCACTGGTGGTATAAGCATGAACATATATTTGGATTTTAATGAAGCTATAGTCCAAGCCTTGGGTTTTTAATTTTAATAAATATTAATGTTCAGATTTACAACATATTTTACCCTACAGAGGATGGAGCACATTTTCCTAATTTTGACTCCTTTTTGAGTGGTGTTCTTGACTTGAATCAGGATATTTTCCCCTTTTTGTTGTGAACTCCCAAGAATAACTGCAAGGAACTTGATTTTGAAAGAAAAGCAAGGCGTTTATTTCTCTTACAAAAACTATACAAGAAACAGAATTTGAAAGAGAAGTCTTCAATTTGAAAGATTCATTAAATATTTAGAATATTTTTTGCCTCAAACGGCTATTATTTTCTTCAACCTCAAGGCAGAGCCTAGAGTTCTGCTGGAATTACAAACGACCTCCATCTACAGAGTCTGAGATCGAGGGAAAGGTGGCTTTAGCAACCAGACTGTGGCATCAGGTCCCCACTAGCCTCTCTCCTCTCCGCAGGCATTCTCCCCCCACCCAAATCTCTTGGAATGTCCAAAGCCGGAGTAGGCAGTCCTCAGGGTAAACTGTAACCGAGTGAAATCATTGTTACTGTATGTGCTGGAGCAAGGTGAGGGTGATTTCAGTTCAATTCAAGAGGCTGTTGTATTTGTTTGCACAACGGGCTTTACTTCTAGTTCTTATATTTGTTCTTACCCTCGCTGGACCCTGAGATGGGCATTAAGGATTTTATTTATATATTTATTTATTATATTTATTCACAGTAAAGAAATCTGGTCAAACCAAGCATCACAGTTTCTATGTGGATTCATTGAGGCTGACTGAGGGTGTGACAGAGAAAAGCTCTTTCCATACAGCAACAGATGTTTTTCGTCACTCCAAGCATTTGTAAGCTTTCTCACAAGAGTGCAGATGCTGATGAGCAGTAAGACCGGAACTCTGAGCAAAGCTTTTTCCACACACCAAACATTTATATGGTTTCTCCCCAGTGTGGATACGCTGATGGGCTGTAAGATGGGAGCTGCGAACAAAGCTCTTTCCACACTCCAAACATTTATATGGTTTCTCCCCAGAATGCATATGCTGATGGGCAGTAAGATCAGCACTCCGAAGAAAACCCTTTCCACACTCCAGGCATTTATATGGTTTCTCCCCTGTGTGGATACGTTGATGGGCACTAAGATGAGAGCTTCGAAGAAAGCTTTTTCCACACTCCAAACATTTATATGGTTTCTCCCCAGAGTGTATATGCCGATGGGCAGTAAGATCAGCCCACCAAACAAAGCTCTTTCCACAGTCCAAGCATTTGTATGGCTTCTCCCCTGTGTGGATACGTTGATGGGCGGTGAGATGAGAACTTCGAACAAAGTTCTTTCCACACTCCAAACACTTATATGGCTTCTCCCCTGTGTGGATACGTTGATGGGCAGTAAGATCGGCCCTCCAAACAAAGCTCTTTCCACATTCCAGACATTGATATGGCTTCTCCCCTGTGTGGATGCGTTGATGGGCACTAAGACTGGAGCTCCGAGCAAAGCTCTTTCCACACTCCAAGCATGTATATGGTTTCTCCCCAGAGTGCGTATGCTGATGGGCAGTAAGATCAGCACTCCAAACAAAGCTCTTTCCACAGTCTGAGCATTTATATGGTTTCTCCCCAGAGTGCATATACTGATGGGCAGTAAGACGGAAGCTCTGAGCAAAACTCTTTCCACACTCCAGGCATTTATATGGTTTCTCCCCAGTGTGGTTTAGCTGATGGCTAGTAAAGGCTCCCTTCCAAGCAAAGCTCTTTCCACACTCCAGGCATTTATATGGTTTCTCCCCTGTGTGGATACGTTGATGAGCAGTAAGTGTGAGACTCCGAATAAAGCTCTTTCCACACTCCAAGCATTTATATAGTTTCTCCTCAGAGTGCGTATGCAGATGGGCAGTAAGATCCAAGCACTGAAATGGTTTCTCCCCTGTGTGGATGTGTTGATGGGCACTAAGACTGGAGCTCCGAGCAAAGCTCTTTCCACACTCCAAGCAAGTATATGGTTTCTCACCAGAGTGGATACGCTGATGGGCAGTAAGACGAGACCGGTGAGCATAGCTTGTTCCACACTCCAGACATTGATATGGTTTATCACCTGTGTGGATTCGTTGATGGGCAGTAAGGTTTCCCTTCAAAGCAAAGCTCTTTCCACACTCTAAGCATTTATATGGTTTTTCCCCTGTGTGGATTCGTCGATGAGCAGCAAGTTTTCCACTCACAGGAAAGCTCTTTCCACATTCCAAGCATCTATATAGTTTCTCCCCAGTATGTATACGCTGATGGGCTCTAAGATCTCCTTTCCAAGCAAAGCTCTTTTCACACTCCAAGCATTTATATGGCTTCTCCCCTGTGTGGATTCGTCGATGAGCAGTAAGCGTGTCACTCCGAGTAAAATTCTTTCCACATGCCAAGCATTTATATGGTTTCTCCCCTGAATGGATTCGTCGATGAGCAGTAAGACTGGCACTCTGAGAAAAACACTTTCCACATTCCAAGCATTTATATGATTTTCCCCCTGCGTGGATTCTCCGCTGTGTTTCAAACACCTGGGATTCAGCACCCTGAGAAACAGGCCATTCATTCTCCCTTCCCTGTTTTGTTCCAGGGTTTCTTCTCTCAGGTTTTTCTTCCAATGGGTGCTGCTGTGGTTCTGCCTTGGACTTATTGTGGGAAAAATCAGCCTCTAGAATAAAGGAGAAATATCATCATGGAAAGAAGTTATTAAACCGGAGATAGACAGAAAAGAATGCTCTATAAAGGGAGACAATTCAGCCCCTGTGAATCATGGGAGAGAAGAGCCTTACCCAGAGAGGACACGCCCTGACGATTCTCCTCCATGACTTCCCGGTGAAGCCTCCTCTGGTCTGGATCCAGCAGAGCCCACTCCTCCTCCGTGAAATGGACAGACACCTGCTCAAAACTCACCAGGCCCTGAAAACAGGAAGGAAGGAAGGAAGGAAGGAAGGAAGGAAGGAAGGAAGGAAGGAAGGAAGGGAGAGAGGGAGGGAGGGAGGGAGGGAGGGAGGGAGGGAGGGAGGGAGGGAGGGAGGGAGGAAGGAAGGAAGGAAGGAAGGAAGGAAGGAAGGAAGGAAGAGAGGGAGGGAGGAAGCCCTCTCTCATCATACAAATCTTTCCCTTTAAGGGCAGTCCAAAAGCAGAAGATGAAAAGTGGGGTTTTTATACCCCACTTTTCACTATCCGAAGTTCACCCAAAGTGGCTTACAAACCCCTTTCCCTTTCCCTCTCTGCAACAGATGTCCTAGGTGGTAGGTGGGGCTGGGAGCCCCCTCGAAGAGCTCTATAGAATCATAGAATCCTAGAGTTGGAAGGGGCCATACAGGCCATCTAGTCCAACCCCCTGCTCAACGCAGGATTAGCCCTAAGCATCCTAAAGCATCCTATGCTCAGCCAACTCCAACCAGCCAGTGCTTCCTGGCTGCAAGAGCTACATTTGGCGTCAACCAGGCTCAGGACCTTCTCTGTCCTGATCCCCACCTGGCAAAATTGCCTTCCAGAAGGGATCTGGGCCTGTTGGAGCCAGCCCGGTTGTGCGGGGGCTGCAAAATGGAGTCCTTCCGCCAGGCATTTGGTTGAGATCAGCGGCACCATCGACGGGGCCCCAGACTCCCCCACCCATTCTGACGTGGCCCAGTCTGATCTGAACACTCCGCAGGGTCATGATCAAGGGGCTAGGCACAGTTGAGCCATGATCAGTCGAATGTTCAATTATGGTTGTCGAATGTCTTGAGGAGGTTATTATTACTGTTGATGCTGATGATAAAGTTACCAAACTTATTTATTTAGATTTTTATTTCCTGCCACTCCCGAGACCAGCTTGTGGAGGGTTACAATAGTCCACAATTAAAACCCCACTAAAATTAAAACAGGACATAAAATTACAGCCTATAGAAAAGAGAACGTGGCGGTATAAATCCACCCCCCCCCCAACATCATCCAGTGGGGAAATGGCAAGGGGGGGGCCATGACCCCCGTCGTAGGTGACCCCGGCAGACAGCTTCTTAGCACCAAGAGTATTAACCACACATGTTCTCTGTAAACTGCCCTGAGCCGCAAGAGAGGGCGGTGTATAAATATAAGAAAATGAATAAAAATAAATAAATAAGAACTGCTCGGAGAGAACAGCTCTAAGAGAACTGCGGGTGGCCCAAGGTCACTCGGCCGGCCGCCTGCGGAAGAAAAGTAGGGAATCAGGCGTGGTTCTCCGGATCAGAGCCCGCCGCTCCTTAAGCACTGCACCACGCTGGTTCTACTGTGGTTGGCTGCTGGAGCATTTGAACCATCCTGAGGTGCCTGCCTTTTGTGTCAAGAGCTCAGGGGCTGCAGTGAAAGGGAAGAGGAAAAACCTCTCAGGCCCAGGACAGGGCGGGGGTGGGGGGTGGGGGGGAGGGGAGGCACCCAGGGGCACGATCCGCACCTCCACACTTGCCTGCTCTGGCTCCACGGAGGCTGCTGGGTCACAAAGAGACGGCGAAGAATACATTGCCGGCTTCATGGCACCACCTGTGAAGGACAAAGGCATCCTGGGGAGACATCCTGTCCTTTTCACTCCTGTTCCTTGAGTGGGGTCGTGGGCAGAACTCAAGAGGTGGGTCCAGGCAGGAAAACTCCTTTTTAAAAGAAAGTCTATTTTGACCTGAGAAGCAGGCCCTCTTTCCCACACAGGAGCAGGGGGACGTAAATGCAGCCCCCTGACACTCAAGCAGGACATCAGGTGCAAATGACTTACCTGGAAAGGTTGCTCCAGGGGCACACACCTGTGTGATCTCTGCCTGCACCTGAAACAGAAGTGGGGATCCCCCCAAGAGGAGATGGATGAGAATAGGAACAGGACACAGGACAGCGAGGTGTTCTAAAAAGGGTGGGGCAATCTCTGTGGCTTTTGCGGGTCTATCCTTGATTGTACATCCTGTGCCCCCCTCACCTGCCGCTCGTGGTCCTCCTGTGGCTGGGCCTGGCTGAGGAGGAAGCCTTCGGCCAGGGCCACCGCCTGGGAGCTGCTCTCCGGCCGGCACTCCCGCACCCAGCCCTGCATCTCCGGGGGCAGGACGGCCAGGAACTGCTCCAGGGTCACCCGGTCCAGCATCTCCCGCTTGCTGCGCCTCTCCGGCTCCAGCCAGCGGCGGCACAAACGGTGGAGCCGGCTGCACACCTCCCGGGGCCCCCCCGTCTCCTCGTAGCGGAACTCCCTGAACCGCTGGCGCTGCACATCTGGAGGGGGGCCGTCGTCTCCTGGGCTCTTCTGCAGCTTCCTTTTGCTCTCAGCCTGGGTGGCATCAGGGCCACTCCTGGCTGCCGCCCCTGCTGGGTCCAGCTCTCCCCTCATCCCTCCTTCCCCTCCAAAGAATCTCTACCTGGGCCCAGGGATCACCTTCCTCCACTGATGGAGTCAAGGGTTGGTCTGTGAATTTCACTGCGGGCTCTGCTGGATCTGGAAGCCTTCACCAAGAAGCTAGGACCTCCTGCAGAGGCAACTCTGCCCATGTGCAGAGGGCAGCCAAGTGGGTCTGCAGCAGAGCCCCTCAGAAAGCAACCAGAGTTGCAGGGGGGATCTCTCCAGGGTCCTAGGGAAGTCTGGCAAGGAAAGAGCATTTGATGACTATTTGCCTTTTCCAAAATTCTACGCCCGTTGCCAGCCTCACCTCCCCACCCCTCCCCTCCGGGCAACCAGGTAGGTGACGTCACTGGACGGCTTCATTGAGACTTTTCCGGAGGAAGAAGTCAGAGGGGGCCTCTCTAGGAAAGGGGATTTGTTCCCTTTAACCCTTCGAGGGAATCACCCCCTACAAATCTCCCTCCCAGGTCAGGACTGGGGAGCTACTGGAGACCAAGGGAAGGGGGGCTTCTGCCCATGTGAGTTCCTTGCTAGTTCGAGGATTGCCAGCCTCCAGGCAGAGCCTGGGGACCTCCCAAAATTTCGACTGACCGCAGAGATCTATTCTCCTGGAGAAAGGGTCCTGGATGAAGGGTGGACTCTCTAGAACTGAATGCCCAGGTGCCCCCCCCCCCCGATCTCCAGGGATTCCCTAGCCCAGAGTTGGCAACCTTGCTTTTAGGCCTCTGAACATGCCTCCAGAGGTCCATAGGCACCACATGCTGTTTTGAGGATATGGAGCAGCTTCTGGCTGGGCTCACTTGCTTGAGCCAGCTAGAGCATTCTGCATGCCCCCTTCCTCTGAAGACAAGACTTGGATTTGGTTTGGAGAAGGGGCCCTGGCTTGGGGGAGCCTTTCCAGTGAGGAATGACTGAAGAGTCTCGAAGTTTTCAGTTTAGAAAAGAAGGGATGAGATCTGTGAAGGCTCACTCTGTCAATGGCTACTAGCCACAGTGGCTGAGGGGAAGCTCCACTTTCAGAGACACAAAACCTCTGAATCCCAGGGCCAGGAAGCAACATCAGGGGAAGGCCTCGGCCTTGGTGCTCTGTTGTTCTTCCTCAACGCCTATTGGTCAGCCTCTGTGTGAGACTGGATGCCGAACTAGATGAACTATTGGTCTGACCCAGCAGGGCTCTTCTGAGGTTCCTTGGAAGGCCCCGGCCTCTCTGCCCTGTGGCTGGCCCTGCAGAGGACCTGGCTGGCCCCTGGGGGAGACGGGAGGCTGGACTGGATGCTGGACCCTCCCTGGCCTGACCCAGCAGGGCTCTTCTGAGGGTCTTCTCAGGGGAAGGCCTCGGCCTCTCTGCCCTATGGCTGGCCCTGCAGAGGAACTGTCTATCCCCTGGGAGAGACGGGAGGCTGGACTGGAGGGACCCTCCCTGGCCTGACCCAGCAGGGCTCTTCTGAGGGTCTTCTCAGGGGAAGGCCTCGGCCTCTCTGCCCTGTGGCTGGCCCTGCAGAGGAACTGGCTGGCCCCTGGGTGAGTCAGGAGGCTGGACTGGAGGGATCCTCCCTGGGCTGACCCAGCAGGGCTCTTCTGAGGGGCTTCTCAGGGGAAGGCTTCGGCCTCTCTGCCCTGTGGCTGACCCTGCAGAGGAACTGGCTGGCCCCTGGGTGAGACGGGAGGCTGGATTGGAGGGACCCTCCCTGGCCTGACCCAGCAGGGCTCTTCTGAGGGTCTTCTCAGGGGAAGGCCTCAGCCTCCCTGCCCTGTGGCTGGCCCTGCAGAGGAACTGGCTGGCCCCTGGGTGAGACGGGAGGCTGGACTGGAGGGACCCTCCCTGGCCTCACCCAGCAGGGCTCTTCTGAGGGTCTTCTCAGGGGAAGGCCTCGGCCTCTCTGCCCTGTGGCTGGCCCTGCAGAGGAACTGGCTGGCCCCTGGGTGAGACGGGAGGCTGGACTGGAGGGACCCTCCCTGGCCTCACCCAGCAGGGCTCTTCCGAGGGTCTTCTCAGGGGAAGGCCTCGGCCTCTCTGTCCTGTGGCTGGCCCTGCAGAGGAACTGGCTGGCCCCTGGGTGAAACGGGAGGCTGGACTGGAGGGACCCTCCCTGGCCTGACCCAGCAGGGCTCTTCTGAGGGTCTTCTCAGGGGGTGGCCTCGGCCTCTCTGCCCTGTGGCTGGCCCTGCAGAGGAACTGGCTGGCCCCTGGGTGAGATTGGAGGCTGGACTGGAGGGACCCTCCCTGGCCTGACCCAGCAGGGCTCTTCTGAGGGTCTTCTCAGGGGAAGGCCTCGGCCTCTCTGCCCTGTGGCTGGCCCTGCAGAGGAACTGGCTGGCCCCTGGGTGAGACAGGAGGCTGGACTGGAGGGACGCTCCCTGGCCTGACCCAGCAGGGCTCTTCTGAGGGTCTTCTCAGGGGAAGGCCTCGGCCTCCCTGCCCTGTGGCTGGCCCTGCAGAGGAACTGGCTGGCCCCTGTGTGAGACGGGAGGCTGGACTGGAGGGACGCTCCCTGGTCTGACCCAGCAGGGCTCTTCTGAGGGTCTTCTCAGGGGAAGGCCTCGGCCTCCCTGCCCTGTGGCTGGCCCTGCAGAGGAACTGGCTGGCCACCATGAGGGAGGATGCTGGACTAGAAGGATGCAGACTGTTCTGATCCAGCAATGGCCTCTTTATGTTCTGGGGTGTGAAGGGTGTGTCTATAGGGTGACCTCATGCTATCCCGCATGCTGTCAGAACAATTTATCCTGCACAGTAGCGAAGTTCAGTTCAACTCACCCGCTCGTCACTAGTTGAGAACACGGAGCCAATTCATTGACTCTTCATTGTCTGCAAAGAATGCAATCCTCCAGAGGGAACTGATCTCCGCTGTCTGGGGAGGAGCTCCCATTCCGGGGGATCTCCAGGTCCTGCCTGGAGGCTGGCATCCCTGGGACCTGCTGTGTACAAAACCCTTGCTGACCCTCCGAGCTGTCCAGGGGGCGGGAGAACCGTGGTCTGGGGAGGAAAGAGCTCCGCCGTCAGCCTCCCTGCCCTGCCCTGCCGACTGGCCGGGAGCGAACGGGCTCTGGCTGGCCATTTGGGGGGAGAGGGGCTCTGAAGGGGTTAAAGGGAGCATCGGTCAAGGCCGCGGTCCTAGAGAGGCCTGGAGGGGCGTGGCCGTGGAGGTCACTTCCTGCTCCGCCCCTAAGCTGCATGGCGGGAGCGGGGTGGGGGCGGGACTGAGAGGGGCAGGTGATTGGCCATCCGGTCTCGGGGCAAAGCAGCCGCCCCGCACGCTGCCTTTCCAGAGGGGTCTTCTAGGGGTTGCCAGCTCGGAGTGGGGAAATGCCTGGAGACTTTGGGGGCAGAGCAGGGGGCGGGCGGGACTAGAAGAGGGAGGGGCCCCGTGGAGTCTGGTGCTGTGGAGTCCCCCCTGCAGAGCAGCCCTTTCCTGCAGGGCAGCTGACCTCTTTAGCCGGGAGAGGAGCGGTAGATCCGGTTCATCCCCAGGTCCCACCAGGAGATTGGCACCCCGCCTGGCGCTGACTGTCTCCAGAGCCATAGGGTTGAGTCCAAGCCAGGAGCCAGCATGGGGGCAGGAAAAGAGCTGGGGGCCAGAGGACTCTGGGAGAGAACAAGGCCCGACCTCCTCCTGGGGGAGGACCCCATTGAGCTGGATGTGCAGCGCCAGCAGTTCCGGCAGTTCCGCTACGAGGATGCTCAGGGGCCCCGGGAGGTGTGCAGCCGGCTCCACGGACTCTGCAGCCGCTGGCTGGAGCCGGAGAGGCGCAGCAAGAGGCAGATGCTGGACCGGGTGGTCCTGGAGCAGTTCCTGGCCCTCCTGCCCCCGGAGATGCAGGGCTGGGTGAGAGGATGCGGGCCGGAGAGCAGCGCCCAGGCGGTGGCCCTGGCCGAAGGCTTCCTCCTCAGCCAGGCGTTGGAGCAAAAAGAGCAGGTGAGGGGGTTTCATGCCAGAGAGACAAAAGTGTCTGAGAACTGCAGTGCTTCCTCAGGCATCTTTTCACAGATGAGATTTCCCTCCCTCTCCAGGCAGAACCCGGTTTGATTCCCTACTCCTCCTCCACATGCATCCAGCTGGGTAGCCTTGGACCAGTTCAAGTTCTCTCAAGGCTGTAGAGCAGTTCTCTCAGAGCTGTCTCAGCCCCATCTTCACAGGACCCCTGTTGTGGGGAGAGGAAGGGAAAGGGGTTTGTAAGCTGCTATTAGACTACTTCGTATAGTAACAAGCGGGGTATAATAAAACAACTTAGGGGTCAAACATGGCAAAGGGCCTTTGTCTGGGATGTAAAACTCAGAACAGAAGAGAATTGTTGGATTCGGCCATCCAATTCATTACTATCTGTTCGAAGCCTCCTTCTCTTTAATGTCACTTAACTGAAGGAAGCCCAGACCAGATGCCAGCCCCACTGAGAGCAGCGGGGGGTGAAGTGGGGAAGAACCCTTCCCTTTATTTGACTCCTCTCTGTGTCTCCTGCCTGGCATTTCAGGGGCGTGGACCATTCATGGAGGCGTCTGCTGAGTCAGGAGAAGATCCGCCCAAGACCTGCCGTAATTCACAGTTTGGGGCCGTCAAAGAGGAGGACTCAGCGTGGGACACCTCCCCAGGTGAGGGCTCCGTGGGCCTGGCCTGCTGCAAAGGTCCCAAGATGGGTGACTTGTCTCTTGTCTCACACCCCAAGATGCCCAAAACCGATTGCTGTCGCTGGCCCTTTGGCCTGTGTCTGTGAATCTGGATTTGTCCTTTTCTTCCCAGGCTTCAGAGCGGCCTCCCCAGCGCTTCCCGGGCCGTCTGCTCTTTCTCCTGGAGCGGCAGCATCCGCTCTGCGGCCGGCTCGGACCGAGGAAGGCCCCGTGTCCTTTGAGGAGGTGGACGTGGACTTCACCCGGGAGGAGTGGGAGCTGCTGGATCCCGGCCAGAGGGCCCTGGCCATGGAAGTCACGTTGGAGAATTTGGGGAATGTGGCCTCTCTCGGTAAGGGCCCCTTTGAATTCATCTGTGCTGAAATGAAGCCTCTGTCAGAGATTCTTAGAAGAGGTGGGTTTGCAGGTCCCTTTGGAAGAGGTGGGTTTCCCAGAGAGGATGCTTCCTGTCTGCCCTTGATGAAGAGGATGTTTCCCACTGGGCTGGCTCTCAGTCAGTGCTGTAAAATGTGTCTTTCTGGGTGGTGTCGTGCTTATAGTTTGCTTTGCTTCAGTTCTGGTTTTAGATTTCTGGTGGGTTTTATAGACTGAGTATTTGCTCATTGTTTGTGGAAGGTCCCATCTGGTCAACTGTATTGACCCAATTTGTACAAATCCACCTAGGAAAAGGGGGCCTGTAAGGAACTTCCACAGTCACTATAAACAGAACACAGTTTGAGTCTGTGGGGCCAAGGTTAATTCAGAGCTTGTCAGAATCCTCAGGTTTTCTGCCATGATTGTATTCTGTTCTGTTGCTGGTCAAAGTATTGATCTGGCCTGACCTGTTTTTGCCCTGATATAACACCCCAAGCTTTAGTTCAACACCCCAAGGTCGATTTCCTGCCATTATGTTTTATGCCTCCCTAACCTATTAAACACTATTGCATCTTGGCTGTCCAGCAATTGGTGCTCTGTGATGTGTTCCAATCTAGGCAGAGATTGTCCAGAGATCCCTCTAGTCCCACCTCCCATTTCCCAGAGTAGCCCAGTATAATCCCTGGAAGGTTCAACAGACAGAGCCAAAGACTCTCCCTGGGGTTGCCCTCCTGGCCACCAGCCTCCAGAGAGATACTTCCTCTCACTCCGGAAGTTCTGTTGGGTCCCCTTCCCTGTCACTGAAGTAAACTTTAAGTAACAATCCAAAGCAAGTCAATGTATGGCAGGAAATGTCTCCCTTTGCAGTGAACCCTTTTTCTGTCATTATCGAGAATAGTTAATGATGGCCTTTTCCCCTTCTTCTAGAAGCTGATGATCCCCAGAATAAGTTCAAGGAAGAACCAAAACAGCACCCATTGGAAGAAAAACCCAAGAGAAGAAACGCTGGGACTAAACAGGGGAGGGACAATGAATGCCCTGCTTCTCAGGGTGCTCAATCCCAGGTGTTTGAATCAGACTGGACAATCCACACCGGGGAGAAACCACATAAATGCTTCCATTGTGAAAAGAGCTTTGCTTGGAGTTCACAGCTTGCTAATCATCTTCATATCCACACGGGGGAGAAACCATATAAATGCTTGGAGTGTGGAAAGAGCTTTGCTCAGAGTTCAAATCTTTCTATTCATCGACGAATACACACTGGGGAGAAACCATATAAATGCCTGGAGTGTGGAAAGAGCTTTGCTCAAAGATCACAACTTAATGTCCATCAACGAAGCCACAGAGGGGAGAAACCATATAAATGCTTGGAGTGTGGAAAGAGCTTTGCTCATAGTTCGCATCTTACTGGCCATCGACGAATCCACACAGGGGAGAAACCATATGAATGCTTGGTGTGTGGAAAAAGCTTTGTTTGGAGGATGAGTCTTACTAGCCATCAACGAATTCACACAGGGGAGAAACCATATAAATGTTTGGTATGTGGAAAGAGCTTTGCTCATAGTTCACAATTTACTGGCCATCGAAGAATCCACTCTGGGGAGAAACCATATAAATGCTTGGAATGTGGAAAGAGCTTTGCTCAGAATGCATATCTTAGTGTTCATCAACGGATCCACACAGGGGAGAAACCATATAAATGCTCCAAGTGTGGAAAGACCTTTGCTTATAGTTCACAACTTACTGGCCATCAACAAATCCACACAGGAAAGAAACCATATGAATGCTTGGTGTGTGGAAAGAATTTTGTTCATAGTTCACAACTGAATGCCCATCGAAGAATCCACACAGCGGAGAAACCATATAAATGCTTGGTGTGTGGAAAGAGCTTCGCTCAGAACCCATATCTTATTACTCATCAAAGAATTCACACAGGGGAGAAACCATATAAATGTTTGGTATGTGGAAAGAGCTTTGCTCATAGTTCACAATTTACTGGCCATCGAAGAATCCACACTGGGGAGAAACCATATAAATGCTTGGAGTGTGGAAAGAGCTTTGCTCAAAGATCATACTTTACTGTCCATCAACGAATCCACAGAGGGGAGAAACCATATAAATGCTCTGAGTGTGGAAAGAGCTTTGCTCGTAGTTCATGTCTTACTGGCCATCGACGAATCCACACAGGGGAGAAACCATATAAATGTTTGGACTGTGGAAAAAGCTTTGTTTGGAGGATGAGTCTTACTAGCCATCAACGAATTCACACAGGAGAAACCATATAAATGTTTGGTATGTGGAAAGAGCTTTGCTCATAGTTCACAATTTACTGGCCATCGAAGAATCTACACTGGAGAGAAACCATATAAATGCTTGGACTGTGGAAAAAAGCTTTGTTTGGAGGATGAGTCTTACTAGCCATCGACAAATCCACACAGGGGATAAACAATATAAATGCTTAGATTGTGGAAAAAGCTTTGTTTGGAGGACCAATCTTACTGGCCATCAACGAATCCATACAGGGGAGAAACCGTATAAATGCTTGGATTGTGGAAAGAGCTTTGTTCAGAGGATCCATCTTATTGCTCATCAACGTATCCACACTAGGGAGAAGCCTTATAAATGCTTGGACTGTGGAAAGAGCTTTCGTAGGCACTTCTATCTTAGTGCCCATCAACGTATCTACACCAGGGAGAAACCAGATACTATGCAAAGAGTTGTGTCGATCTTATACCCAATCTTCCTATGCAATGGCAAGAAACTATATAAATGCTTGGAATGATGAAAAAACCATTATTCAGACGAAAAATCTTATAAAACACCAAAGAATCCATAAGGTAGAATCCATAATGCATGCCTGCTACATGGAAAGAGCTTTGCTCAGTCACACCCTTAATATTCCACAACAAATCTACATGGCAAAAACTATATGAAGTGTGGTTGTGTAAAGTGCTTTATTCTGAATTCAACCCTTAATCCTGATCATAGAATCCAGAAAGGAGAGAAATAAAGGCTCTGAGCATGTGAAGATATATTACTGTAGTTGAAGACCTATTGCCATTCCAGGAATTCATAGAGGGGAGAAACCCATTAAATTCTGATTGGGGGAGTTTGTGTGAACATTCCATACAGAGTCCTTGGGATCTATGGTGATCCCTCTAGCTGGGGGCCAACCTAGGAGCTTGCCAGCCGCTCACTGCAGGAGTGCTTCTGAGGTAGAGCGGTCAGAGCTTCACAGTATGGTCTGTGAGGCCCAGGTTCGAATCCCCACCTTCCTGCAGAGACTCATTGGATGATTTTGGTCCAGTCACAGAATTTCTGCCTTACTTACTTCAGGGGCCTGTTTTGTGGCTAAAAAGAGGCAGAGGAGGAAATTGGCCCCGCTGTGGAGAAAAACAGGAGAAATCGGGGGGGGGGATAAAAAAGAACTGAAGACGGGAGGCAGACAAAACTCAGGTTGGGGAATGGCTGAGAGGGAGGGAATGGGGTGGGGGACAGGGGAACCCCCACCCAAGCCACAGCCTTCCTAGGCGGGGGGGGGGGGGGCTTAACAGAGAGAGAGACACAGAAAGCTCAGTTGGCTGTTGGGTGGGAAGAAAATTGGGTTCCCAAAAGAGAAGACCTGGTGATTGGGGGGTGGGGCCTGAGGAGGGGAGGTTCAGGATGGGGGCCTCAGGAGGGGGTCATGAGCGAGACTCCATCCATCACAGCAGCCCAACGATAGGAAACGCTGCCTAGGTGGCTCAAGCCAGTGAGCCTGCCCAGAAGCTGCTCCCTATTCTCCAGTTCCATCCCATGGAGACCCCCGGATCTGTCCTTACCGGCCAGCGCTGGGGGTGGGAAATCCCTGGGGATTGGGGGGCGGAGTCTGGGGGGAACCTAAGTGGGGTTCCTAAAGCCAGAGAGTCCCCTTTCTCCAGGGGAGTTGACCTCTACGCTCTGGAGGGGGTCTCCAGGCGCTGCCTGGAGGTTGGCAACCCTCAAAGTAGCGGGGGACCCCTCGTGGGCGGGAGCCCCCCTTTCCCCCGGTCTCCAGCCGCTCCCCAGTCGGGCCTTTGGAGGGTGGCTTGCAGGGGAGGTTCCGCCGAAGGGTTAATAGGAACAAGTCCCCCTTCCTAGAGAGGCCGCCGAGGCGGAAGGGCACGTGGCTGCCCCCGCCCCGCCCCTTGGCTTTTTTCCGGCGGGGAGAGGCTCGTGGGAGGTCCTTGGGAAGGCGCCTGGAGGAGTCTCTGCGTCATATCCGCCCGGCAGGACTTCCCCTCGAGGCCGGTGGAGCGTCCCCCGGAAGCGGTCTGTGGCAGATCTCTGCGCATGTGCAGAGTGGCCCAGTGGGCTGCAGAAGGTCCCGGCGGAGGACAGTCCAGTGGCCGAGGGGGGCCCGGGGGGGGATGAGGGGAGGGGGAGGGCGAGGGCGGGGCCCAGCAGGCGGGGGAGCCGGGAGGGGCCCTGATGCCAACCAGGCCGGGAGCACAAGGGAGCTGCAGGGGAGCCCGGGAGACGACGGGGGGCCCCCTCCAGATGTGCAGCGCCAGCAGTTCCGGCAGTTCCGCTACGAAGATGCCCCGGGGCCCCGGGAGGTTTGCAGCCGGCTCCACGGACTTTGCAGCCGCTGGCTGGAGCCGGAGAGGAGCACCAAGAGGCAGATGCTGGACCGGGTGACCCTGGAGCAGTTCCTGGCCCTCCTGCCCCGGGAGATGCAGGGCTGGGTGCGGGAGTGCCGGCCGGAGAGCAGCGCCCAGGCGGTGGCCCTGGCCGAAGGCTTCCTCCTCAGCCAGGCCCAGCCGCAGAGAGAGCAGGTGAGGGGGTGGCAGTGCTTCCTCAGGCTTCTTTTCGCAGATGAGATTCCCCCCCTCCCTCCCGCCCGGCTGCCTTTAATCTGCACATATCCTTGGGCCAGTCCCAGTCTCCTCAGAGCTCTCTCAGCCCCACCTTCTTTACTTCAGGCCTGTTGTGGGGAGAGGAAGGGAAAGCGGTTTGTGAGCTGCTTTCAGACTCCGTTGGGTAGTAAAAACGGGCTCAGACTTGGGAAAGGGCCTTCGTGTGCTTTCGTGCCCCATCTGGGTTATGACCCAGGATGTAAAACTCCGGACATAAGAGAAGCCCTATTGGATCAGGCCATCCAGTTCATTACTGTCTGTTTAAAGCCTCCTGCTCTTTAATGTTATTTACATGTGGGAAGCACAAGAAGATCCCAGCCCCACTGACAGCAGCAGGGAGTGAAGAGGGGGAGAATCCTCCACTTTATTTGTCTGACTCCTCTCTGTGTCTCCTGCCTGGCATTTCAGGGGCGTGGACCATTCATGGAGGCGTCTGCTGAGTCAGGAAAAGATCCGTCCAAGACCTGCCGTAATTCACAGTTTGGGGCCGTCAAAGAGGAGGACCCAGCCTGGGACACCTCCCCAGGTGAGGACTCCGTGGGCCTGGCCTGCTGCAAAGGTCCCAAGATGGGTGACTTGTCTCTTGTCTCACACCCCAAGATGCCCCAAACTGATTGCTGTCGCTGGCCCTTTGGCCTGTGTCTGTGAGTCTGGATTTGTCCTTTTCTTCCCAGGCTTCAGGGCGGCCTCCCCAGCGCTTCCCGGGCCGTCTGCTCTTTCTCCTGGGGCGGCAGCATCCGCTATGCGGCCGGCTCGGACCGAGGAAGGCCCCGTGTCCTTTGAGGAGGTGGACGTGGACTTCACCCGGGAGGAGTGGGAGCTGCTGGATCCCGGCCAGAGGGCCCTGGCCATGGAAGTCACGTTGGAGAATTTGGGGAATGTGGCCTCTCTCGGTAAGGGCCCCTTTGAATTTAGTTGATCGATGCTGAAATTAATTATTCTACATTATTGATGTTTGCAATTTACCAAGGCTCTGTCAGAGAGGCTACTTCCTGCTCACCCTTTGGAAGACGTGGGTTGGTAGATCCTTCCTGTCTGTCCTTTTAACAAGACGGGTTTGCCAGAGAAGATGCTTCCCCTTCAGAATTAGTTCAGCTCTGGCAGGGCCCTGTGGTCAACTGGGAGTTCATTCCACAAGGTGGGGGCTGGGATGGAGAAAGTCCTGGCTCTGGTCAAGGTCAGTCCAGTTTCCCTGGGCCCAGGGATCACCAGCTTCTTGATGTTGGTGGAGTATAGTGTGCTCTGGGTGCCAGGATAGAGAAAGCCCTTGCTCTGGCAAAGGAGCCAAGGGATGAGTCAGGTTGTCCGTCCATTGTGAGGAAAAGATGGGTGTTATCCCAGTCTGAATCTCCATATCAGCTGGGCAAGAGGGTGTGTAAAGACACTGAATAGGATTGGGGAGAAAACTGCTCCTTGCAGCACTCTACATAGGAGCTGCTAGCATTGAAATGGGTTCTCTCTTACTGCGACCCTGAAGGAAAGAGACTGGTCATTGAAAGGCTATCCATTGTATTCCAGAGTTGGCGAGGTGGTGACTTAGTAGCTTATGATCTACTGTGTCAGATGCTTTCCGTGATGACCATTTCCCTTCATTCTAGAAGCTGATGGTGCCCGGAATAAGTCCAAGGGAGAATCACAACAGCACTTATTGGAAGAACAACTTGATGGAAGAAACCCTGGAATGAAACAGGAGAGGGGCAACAAATTCCCTGCTTCTCCAGGTGCTGAATCCCGGGCGTATGAGAGACAGTGGAAAATTCACACAGGGGAGAAACCACACGTATGCTTGGATTGTGAAAAGAGCTTTGCTTGGAGTTCACAGCTTACTTTTCATCAGCGTCTCCATACTGGGGAAAAACCATATACATGCTTAGTGTGTGGAAAGAGCTTTGCTCAGAGTTCACAACCTACTGACCATCGAAAAATCCACATTGGGGAGAAATCATTTAAATGCTTGAAATGTGGAAAGAGCTTTACTGGGAAGGGAGACCTCACTGGCCCTCAACAAATCCCCACTGGGGAGAAACATAAATGCTTGGATTGTGGAAAGTGCTTTGTTCGAAGAGACAACCTTAGTGCCCATCAACGAATCCACACAGGGGAGAAACCATATAAATGCTTGGACTGTGGAAAGTGCTTTCTTCGGAGCTTCAACCTTAGTGCTCATCGACGAATCCACACAGGGGAGAAACCATATATATGCTTGGAGTGTGGAAAGAGCTTTGCTCAAAGATCACAACTTACTGTCCATCAACGAATCCACAGAGGGGAGAAACCATATAAATGCTTGGAGTGTGGAAAGAGCTTTACTGGGAAGGGAGACCTCAATGGGCATCAACGAATCCACACAGGGGAGAAACCATATAAATGTTTGGATTGTGGAAAGAATTTTGCTTGGATTGGCACGTTTACATCTCATCAACGAATCCACACAGGGGAGAAGCCATATAAGTGCTTGGACTGTGGAAAATGCTTTCTTCGGAGCTTCAATCTTAGTGCTCATCGACGAATCCACACGGGGGAGAAACCATATAAATGCTTGGAGTGTGGAAAGAGCTTTGCTCAAAGATCACAACTTACTGTCCATCAACGGATCCACAGAGGGGAGAAACCATATAAATCCTCGGACTTTGTTGTAGCAGAAAACTTATTGTCCTTCGAAGAATTCATACAAGGTAAAAACACTTCAAATTTTCAGAGCATAAAATAGACTTCAGCAACTACTTTAGCCTGACTTACCATCCAAGAAGCTAAACTGGGACAAAGTGTACAAATGCTTGGAGTGTGGAACAGGCGTCATTCGGAATACTCCCTGCTTGTGCATAACCTGGTCCACACCAGGGGAAGAGCTGCATACAGACTTTCAGGGTGGGAAAAGCTTCAGCCATAAGCCCCATAATACAGTTCCCTGCTGTGGAATCCTCCTGCTCCTTATCAAAGAAGGAAAGCCAGGGAGTAGCTCCTGCAGATACAGGTGGTTGGGAGAGGGGTCACAGGACTTTGTATAAACTTATACATTTGTTTGCCAACAAGTATAATATTGACTGCTGTGAGGGAAGGAAGAAAGGAAGCATTAGTAGCAAAAAAAGCGCACACATCTTCTGATGTGGGGAAGGGGGGAGGCCTGGGAGGAACCATTGGGGGACATTGGGGGATGGTGGTGAGAGGAGAGGAATAAAGAGAAAGGGTTTGAGGTACATATCTGCTTGAACCCGTTCTAGCCTCCATCCCTTCCCCCAAGATGCAAGGGGCGAACTAAAGGAATCAACTCCAACTAGGGTGTTGTGCAATTATATAATACCTTTACCATGCAAAAAATAACACTGAATGGAGAGAGCAAGTGGTTACAGCGTCCAGGCTGCAGGTGTGAGCCCGAAGGACAATTTAGTCTGGGGCTTAACTGGAAACACATCCTTTTGCAGAAAGATCCATTTGAGGCCTGTTTGCAGACACAGACCCGAACCTACGTTTTAGAGAGCAGGAGAAATAAACAAGTGAGCCCTTTCCCCACTACCCATGGCTCATAAAACCAAGAGATGAGAGGACTGGGAGCCCTCTTTGGCAAAGAATGAACTTGTCCTTGCCTTCAGGGATCTTCCTGGGGAGCTTAAAAGAGATGGTGGTTCAGCCCTTCTAGAAGAAGCCATCATGGCACCCATGAGACCCAGACAGCTACTGCCCCGTCTCACATCGCGTGTTTCTAGGAAAGATTGGTTGAGCAGGTGGCCATAGGCCAAATAAAGGCATGCCTAGATGGAACACCGGCCCTGCACCAATTGCAGTCTGGTTTGTGACCTGGCCGTGGAGTAGAAACAGCTCTGGTTGCTCTTACAGATAAGCTCTGAGGCAGGTCAGCACTGCTTTAGCTCACCGCCTCATGGACACAAGGTCAGAACGGAAGTGGCAGGTCTCCTTTCTCCAAGGTTGACTACTGAGAGTTGCCCTCAGGGAGGAGTAGGACGTGATTCTTTCCCCAATGTTATTTAACATCCTGGTTCTGAGAGATGGGCTTGGGCATCTCCAGTATGTGGATGACACCCAGCTTTTTCTGTTAATGAGTGATCGGCCGAGTCCTCCACCTGAATATTTGGCTGAGTGACTGGGAGCTGTGACGGACCTTCAGCAAAGCCACCTGAAGGTCAATCCCTTGAAGATGGAGGTCCTGTGGCTGGAAAGGAAGGGTCCAGGAAAGCAAGCGTGTCTCCCCTGCCTTGACAGAGTCCAGTTGACAGCTATACAGACTATCAAGAACTTGGGAGTGACCCTCAACGTCTCCCTTGCTATGGAGGTGCAGGTCACAAAAGTTGAATTTCCAGACTGAGGCTCTGTTTTGTGTCAGATAAGATTTTGTATGATTAAAAGTTGACTGGAGCACCATTGTCTGCTGGGGCAAGTGAGATTCCCTTGGTCACAATTTATTGGAAATGATTTCCAATCATAGAGTTGGAAGGGTCCTCCTGGGTCATCTAGTCCGACCCCCCGCACTATGCAGGAACAACCCTTTCGCTCATCCACTATCATCTGCCACCCCCTTGAACCTTCACAGAATCAGCTTCTCCGTCATATGGCTGTCCAGCCTCTGTTTAAAAATCTCCAAAGATGGAGAACCCACCACCTCCCGAGGAAGCCTGTTCCACTGAGAAACTGCTCTAACTGTCCGGAACTTCTTCCGGAATTTCTTTTGAATTAATTTAATCCCATTGGTCTGTCCCTCTGGGGCAAGAGAGAAGAACTCTGCTCCATCCTCAATATGGCACCCTTTTAGATGGCTATCGGATCCCCGCTCTGTCATCTCCTCTCCAGGTTCACTGCCTGCCTTCCTGGGAGAGATTCAGTCACCTGCAGCTGAAGCTAACTGAACAGAGTCGCTCTCTTCCTGCACTGCTTCTCCTTCAGATGTGCAGAGTGCTTGTAAACAAGGATGTAAAAACCTCCACAGTGCTAACTGGTCATGCAGCAGCCTCCCCTCCCAGACTGTCTCTGAAATCCCTTTGCAGGCACACACGGCATGCCCTGAGCTGATCCCCCACAGAATAAGATGGCCAAATCCTTCTTCAAACTGGGGAGGCCAGAGATCGAACCTGGAACTTTCTGCATGCCGAGCAGAGACTCTACCAATGAGACGCAGCCATTCCCCAAGTTGCCTCCAGGCCAGTTGGCAACCCTAGCTTTGTGCCCCCAAACCTTTCCCTGGCACAGGAATAGATGCATTGGCCTTGAAGGTGGTCTCTACTCTCCTTTTTTCCTGCCTGAGACCAACGGGGCTGCCCAGAGCTTCTCTCCGCTGCTCTGTTGGTCGTCTCTGAGGGCAGCGCCCCTCCTGGGCCTCGGGTAGGTTTGGGAGGGGGAAAGAGGAAGGGGAAGGTCACCTTCCAGGCTGGGAAACTAGAGAGCTTGGGGAGGGCTGAGACCTCAGTGAGGCGGGGATAAGGCCACCTCCAAAGCAGCCCTGGAGCCTGGCATCCCTGGGGCCTGCGGTGTGCAAAACCCTTGCGCCCCCCCCCCGAGCTGTCCGGAGCTTGGAGAGAAGGAAAGAGCTGCGCCGTCAGCCGCCCTGCCCTGCCCTGCCCTGCCCTGCCGACTGGCCGGGATCTCTGGCTGGCTGTGTGGGGGGAGAGGGGCTCTGAAGGGGTTAAAGGGAGCATCTGTCAGGGCTGCACTCCTAGAGAGGCCTCCAGGGAGGAGGGGCGTGGCCGGGGAAGTCACTTCCTGCCCCGCCCCTGCACTGGTTGGGGGAGTGGAAGGCGCAGGTGAGTGGCTGTCAGGTGCTGCCTGGGGAAGGGGTGGGAGTTCCACCCTGGGGCAAGAGAGCCGACCTTCCCCCCACACACACTTGGGGTCCTCAGCAGCAGACTCACCCCCCCCAGCCCCCATTCTTCCCCTGGGAGCAGAAGAGGCGGAAGAGCAAGAGCATTGGCCCCTGCGGCAGGGGGCTCTGGGGCACCTACAGACGGTGGGGGGGGGCCCTGGAGCCAGCTGGGGCCCAGAGGACTCTGGGAGAGAACAAGGCCCGACCTCCTCCTGGGGGAGGACCCCATTGAGCTGGATGTGCAGCGCCAGCAGTTCCGGCAGTTCCGCTACGAAGATGCCCAGGGGCCCCGGGAGGTGTGCAGCCGGCTCCACGGACTCTGCAGCCGCTGGCTGGAGCCGGAGAGGTGCAGCAAGCGGGAGATGCTGGACCGGGTGACCCTGGAGCAGTTCCCCCGGGAGATGCAGGGCTGGGTCCGGGAGTGCCGGCCGGAGAGCAGTGCCCAGGCGGTGGCCCTGGCCGAAGGCTTCCTCCTCAGCCAGGCGTTGGAGCAAAAAGAGCAGGTGAGGGGGTTTCATGCCAGAGAGACAAAAGTGTGTGAGAACTGCAGTGCTTCCTCAGGCATCTTTTCACAGATGAGATTTCCCTCCCTCTCTAGGCAGCCTCTTGAGAGCCAGCATGGTGTAGTGATTAAAAAGTGGCAGACTTTAATCTGGAGAACTGGGTTTGATTTCCAATTCCCTGTCCACATGCAGCCAGCTGGGTAGCCTTGGCCAGTCCCAGTTCTCTCAGAGCTGTAGAGCAGTTCTCTCAAAGCACTCACAGCCCCACCTTCCTCACAGGACATCTGTTGTGGGGAGAGGAAGGGAAAGGGGCTTGTAAACTGCCTTGGGACTCCTTCAGGTTGTGAAAAGCAAGATATACAAACCAGCTCTTCTTCTTCCAGGGGTCATATTAGGCAAAGGGTGTTTGTGTGCTTCCCTGCCCCATCTGGGAAGGGACCTTGTGCTCCAGATGCCAGCCCCACTGAGAGCAGCGGGGGGTGAAGTGGGGAAGAACCCTTCCCTTTATTTGTCTGACTCCTCTCTGTGTCTCCTGCCTGGCATTTCAGGGGCGTGGACCATTCATGGAGGCGTCTGCTGAGTCAGGAAAAGATCCGTCCAAGACCTGCCGTAATTCACAGTTTGGGGCCGTCAAAGAGGAGGACCCAGCGTGGGACACCTGCCCAGGTGAGGGCTCCGTGGGCCTGGCCTGCTGCAAAGGTCCCAAGATGGGTGACTTGTCTCTTGTCGTTCTCCCCAAGATGCCCAAAACTGATTGCTGTCGCTGGCCCTTTGGCCTGTGTCTGTGAGTCTGGATTTGTCCTTTTCTTCCCAGGCTTCAGAGCGGCCTCCCCAGCGCTTCCCGGGCCGTCTGCTCTTTCTCCTGGAGCGGCAGCATCCGCTCTGCGGCCGGCTCGGACCGAGGAAGGCCCCGTGTCCTTTGAGGAGGTGGACGTGGACTTCACCCGGGAGGAGTGGGAGCTGCTGGATCCCGGCCAGAGGGCCCTGGCCATGGAAGTCACGTTGGAGAATTTGGGGAATGTGGCCTCTCTCGGTAAGGGCCCCTTTGACTTTAATTGATTGATGCTGAAATTAATTGATCTGCATGACTGTTGGGATTGTACCAATTGTTCCTGTCGGCCCTTTAAAGAGGTGGGTTTGTAGATCCTTCCTGCCTGCCCTTGATGAAGAGGATTCCTCCCACCTGGCTGGGGCAAAATGGAATGATTCAAGAGGGCTTTTCTGCACAGATAGACTTCAAGTGGGTGGCCATGCTGGACTGGTCGAAATGTATTGGCAGAGAGTAAATGAGGAGTAAATTCGTGGACAGCGTATCTTGGGTGTCTTCCTGATGCTGTTACTTACTCTCTGCCAAAACGTTTGGATGGCCTATTGCTATTTCAGGTTGTCTGAGGAAGTTTGTCTTCACTCCAAAGCTGAACCCAGAATTAAGCTGTGTTGGTTTCCAAGGTAACCCCAGACTCCAACTTTGTTCTTCTGCCCAGATATTAGGGTGGTTCTGTGCAAAACTGATTCATCAAGTGACTGGGATACGTTACTCGGGACCATGTTCTCTCTTGCTCTCTACAGTTGTGTCTTTCTAGGTGGTGTTGGGTCCTCTAGTGTGTCGTGCTTAGAGTTTGCTTTGCTTCAGTTCTGGTTTTAGATTTCTGGTGGGTTTTACAGACCCAGTCCCAGCTCATCGCTTGTGGAAGGTCCCATCTAGTCGACTGTATTGACCCAATTTGTACAAATCCACCCAGGAAAAGGGGCCTGTAAGGAACTTCCATAGTAGAAGAAGTAGTCTTGGCCCTTATATGCCACTTTTTTCTACACGAAGGAGGCTCAAAGTGGCTTACAGTCACCTTTCCTTTCCTCTCCCCACAACAGACCCCCTGAGAGAGCCCTGATATTCCTGCTCAGCCAGAACAGCTTTACCAGTGCCGTGGTGAGCCCAAGGTCACCCAGCTGACTGCATGTGGGGGAGTGCAGTATAAAAAATAATAAAATCAGATTCCAGTCAGGCACCTTTAAGACCAACAAAGATTTATTCTAGTCATGAGCTTTCGAGTGAAAGCACTCTTCCTCAGACTGTGAACTCCCTACATGACATTTTTGTGCTACTTCAGACCAACATGGCTACCTATTTGAAAATATCTAGAATAGTTAATGATGGCCTTTTCCCTTCATTCTAGAAGCTGATGCTCCCCAGAATAAATCCAAGGAAGAACTTAAACAGAACCCATTGGAAGAAAAACCCAAGAGGAAAAACCCTGGAATGAAACAGGAGAGAGACGATGAATGCCCTGCTTCTCAGGGTGCTGAATCCCAGGTGTTTGAATCAGACTGGACAATCCACACCGGGGAGAAACCATATAAATGTTTGGAGTGTGGAAAGAGCTTTGCTACATGTTCACACCTTACTGGTCATCAACGAATCCATACCGGGGAGAAGCCATATAAATGTTTGGAGTGTGGAAGGTCCTTTCTTCGGAATTCACATCTTACTGCTCATCGAAGACTCCATACTGGGGAGAAACCATATAAATGCTTGGAGTGTGGGAAGAGCTTTGCTCAGAGATCATACCTTACTGGCCATCAACAAATCCACACAGCGGAGAAACCATATAAATGCTTGGTGTGTGGGAAGAGCTTTACTCAGAGTTCATACCTTACTTCTCATCAACGAATCCACACAGGGGAGAAACCATATTTATGCTTGGTTTGTGGGAAGACCTTTGCTCATTGTTCACAACTTACTGGCCATCGAAGGATCCATACTGGAGAGAAACCATATAAATGCGTGGAATGTGGAAAGAGCTTTGCTCATAATTCATATCTTAGTATTCATCAACGGATCCACACCGGGGAGAAACCATATAAATGCTTGGAATGTGGAAAGAGCTTCGCTCATAATTCATATCTTATTACTCATCAACGGATCCACACCGGGGAGAAACCATACAAATGCTTGGAGTGTGGAAAGAGCTTTGTTTGGAGCACCAGTCTTACTGTCCATCAACAAATCCATACAGGGGAGAAGCCCTATAAATGCTTGGACTGTGGAAAGAGCTTTCGTCAGCATGTCCATCTTAGTGCCCATCAACGTATCCACACCAGGAACAAACCGTATACTATGGAACAAGCTGTGTCAATTTTATAGCCCATTTTCTTATAAAGGGGCGAGAAACTGTATAAATGCTTGGAACGATGAATAACCATTATTCAGAAGAAAAATAAAACACCAAAAAATCGATAAAGCAGAAACCATAATAAATTCTTGCTGTATGGAATGAGCTTTCCTCAGTCACAAATCTACATGGCAAAAACTATACGAAGTGCTGTTTGTGTAAAGTGCTTTACTCTGCATTCAACCCTTAATCCTGATCATAGAATCCAGAGAGGAGAGAAATAAAGGCTCTGAGCATGTGAAGATATATTACTGTAGTTGAAGACCTATTGCCATTCCAGGAATTCATAGAGGGGAGAAACCCTTTAAATTCTCAGGGGGTAAAATAGACTCCAGCAACTACTTTTGCCTGACTTACCATCCAAGAAGCCAAACCGGGACAGTGTACAAAATCTTGGAGCGCGGAAGAGGCTTCATTAGGAATACTCCCTGCTTGTGTACAACCCGGTCCACACCAGGGGAAGAGCTGTATGCAGCCTTCCAAGGTGGGAAAAGCTTCAGCCACAGGCCCAATGGTACCAGCCCTCCACAGTTCCTTGCTGGGGAATGGTCCTGTTCCTTATCGAAGAAGGAAAACCAGGGCGTAGCTCCTGCAGATACAGGGCGAAGCTGATTGGGGGAGGCGGGAGTTTGTGTGAACATTCCATACAGAGTCCTTGGGATCTATGGCGATCCCTCTAGCTGGGGGCCGACCTAGGAGCTTGGCAGCCGCTCACTGCAGGAGTGCTTTGGAGGTGAGAGGCCTCCTACCAGCAGCTTCAGACCTGAAAAGGGCCATTGGTTTGCAGAAAACTGCGAAATCTCAGCCAGATGCACTGGGCCACATAAAAAATCCAAAAATGACTGTCCCTTTAAGGAAGGGACTCTCTCTGTGGATGCCTTCCAAGGCTTGCTTCTGTCAGTCAGCACAAGGGGGAGGAAGCAGAGCCCTCTGCAGACCCGATTTGGGGCCAGGCATAACTGAGCTTGCAGTCTCCCAGCTGGGAAATGTCTGGAGATTTTTTTGGGGGGGATATAATACTGCAGCTCATGCCCCCCCCCCCGAGGGACAGCTGTCTGTTGCCTGGTGTCCATCTGTCTGGCAGATCTCCAGGTCCCACCCGGAGGTTCCAGGCAACGTTCCTTATTTTTTGTTTGTCCCTTGCTGGGGGAGGGGGGCACCCTGGGGCCCACCGGCGACCCCTGAGAGGTGTGATGCCGCTAGGCCTGCCTCCTTCCTAATGTTCAGCAGTATTATTATTATTATTATTATTATCTTTCGATTTATTGCCCGCCACTCCCTTACGGCTCGTGGCGGGTTACAACATTTTAAAACCCCCAATAAAATCCATTAAAAACCCTCAGCAACAATTACAATATAACATTATCGGTTAGCAAGCTAACCTGGCAAGATAGGCTAATCAACCTCCCCCTCCTACTACAAGCAGGTGGAGAGGGGATACTGATGGTACTAATCCCCAATCTCAATCCCAGGTCCCGAGTCCCTGGGGGGGGGGCATAGATGTTAGCCTCGTCCTCAACCGTAAACCTGGCGGAAGAGCTCCGTCTTGCAGGCCCTGCGGAATGATGGAAGATCTTGCAGGGCCCGCAGCTCTCCCGGGAGCTCATTCCACCAGGTAGGGGCCAGGACCGAAAAGGCCCTGGCCCTGGTCGAGGCCAGGCGTGCTTCCCTGGGGCCGGGAACGACCAGCAGATTTTCTCCCGCAGAACGTAAGGCTCTGCGGGGGGCATAGGGTGATAGGCGGTCCCTCAGGTATGTGGGTCCCAACTCGCGTAAAGCCTTGAAGGTTAAAACCAAAACCTTGAACCGGATCCGGGCAGTAGAAGGCAGAGCGGTCAGAGCTCCACAGCATGGTCTATGAGGCCCAGGTTCGAAGCCCCACCTTCCTGCAGGGACTCATTGGATGATTTTGGTCCAGTCACAGAATTTCTGCCTTACCTGCTTCAGGGGCCTGTTTTGTGGCTAAAAAGAGGCAGAGGAGGAAAATGGGGGGGGGGAATAAAGTAGAGCTGAAGACGGGAGGCAGACAAAACTCAGGTTGGGGAAGGGCTGGGAGGGAGAGAACGGGGTGGGGGCTGGGGGAACCCCCCACCCTGGGCACAGCCTTCCTAGAAATATGTATGGAAGGGGGGGGGGCTTAGCAGACAGACACAGAAAGGTCAGTTGACTGTTGGGCAGGAAGATTGTGTTGCCATCTCCAAGGAAGATAAGACCTGGTAATTGGGGGGGGGGCTGGGGAGGGGGAGGTTCAGGGGGGGCCTCAGGAGGGGGTCATGAGCGAGACTCCATCCCCCACAGCAGCCAAGACGTGGGGAGCACTGCCTAGGTGGCTCAAGCCAGTGAGCCTGGCCGGGCCCAGCAGGTGGGGAAGCCAGGAGGGGGCCTGATGCCAACCAGGCCGGGAACACAAGGGAGCTGCAGGAGAGCTCGGGAGACGACGGGGGCCCCCTCCAGACGGACATTTTATTTACTTTGGGGGTGGTTTTCCTGTGCCTGGGGGGAGTTCTACTAGCCCACCCTCTGGGGGACACCCAGATAAGACAGGAATACGATGTGTCACCACCCCCTTCTCGAAAAGGAAATGAAATGCCCAGTAACTGTTCATGTGCTCCACACTTGGGTACGGAGAGATTCCCGCCTTGCTGTGTCCCAGAACTGGAAAACTAGGGAGACCAGGCAAGAAACCACATGGAAGTCCAAGAAAGCACCAAGAATGCAGAGCCGCACTGCCCCAGGGGTGAGAACGCAAGAGAAATAATAGCAGCAGCAGCAGCACCTAGAGCTTTAAGAAACAAATAGCCGTCCCTTTCCAAACTTCCACTCCCACCCCCAAATCTCCAGATATTTCCAAACCTGGAGTTGGTAACCAATATATATATATATATATATATATTGCTTCCCCACTAGAGGGGCAGAAACGCAATGTTGGTCAAACAAAAGAAAACCTCCAGCCCCCAAGAACACACAATCCAACCGCCGGCTTAGGGAGGAGTCGAACGTCAGCGAGCGTCTGGAGGGAATCCGTATCCTATTTTGGGTAAATCAGACACACGCCTTTTGAGAAATGCTTTACTATTTCGAGAGCCTCTTCCTGCTGGACAAAGTACATGTTTTAAAAGAGAGATCCTCCAAATGGGAGGGAGGTTCCAGTTCTCCTGCAGAATTATTCCTGGTTACTGCAATTGTACACAAAGTGTGAGTGAGTTAAATGAGATTTCGGCATGGTTAACAGCATAAAGAAAGGCCATCAATCAGCCAGCAGGACAAGCAAAAGCGGCTCTTCTGGGAACAGAAATAATTTCTTAGGCAAGAATGTCCCTTCTTGTCTTCCATGCTCCTTCCAGACCAGCCAAGGTCCTCTAAAAGCCTATGGAGGCTGCTGCATCTGACTGGGTAGCCTCAGTGGAAGAGAGAAAACGCGAAGGACTATTAGTGAGGGGGCTGAACACAAAACAGCCAGGACCAGAGTGCCTTTGTACAGATCCCTGGAGCCCTAACCTGGATCGCTCGGGGCAGTCAGATCTTGGAAGCGAAGCAAGTTCAGTTCTGGCGAGTCCTCGGCTGGGAGACCCCCAAAGATCACGGTCTCTGCACAGAGGCAGGCAGTGGCAAACACCTTCGGCCTGGAAACCTGATGGGCTCCCCATACATGTCACCCCCACCATATTCCTGGTGAGCCCCCACTTCCAATGATACGCACAGTTCTGGAAAACATCGGGGCACCTTTAAGTCCAATAAAGTCTGGCCAAGGCTTTTGCAGGGCTGTCGTGAGGCTCCCGGACTGTGGGCCCGAGCGGCCCCTTTCGCCAGTCACTGCAGCTGACATCTTCAGAGGGAGGACACGGCAAGATGGGCATCTCGCCAGGCCCAAAGTGCCGACTAAATGAACAGCTGCTGGGCTTTTTATTTAATTCTCGGGGGAGGGGAGCTGTGACGCATCACATTCCGGTCTTATTTGGGAGTTTCCCAGGAGCTGGACTGGAACCAGGAAGCTCCTTTCGCTGTGGCTGGGTGGAGGTCATTAGAAAGTCCACCAGTAAAGATTTTGCCTATTTTATGAACCACTGTGAGATGTTTTTAGAGTCCCTTTTTTATTCTGGTGCTTTTTAGGGCTGGTTTTGTTGATTTTCAGACTTTTGTTGTTGTTGTTGGAACTGTATTGGTGTTTGGGAATTTTAATGGCTCCTCTGTACAGCCTAACACAGTAAGTAAAAGACCCAGCAACTGTTTACACACTCCACACTTTGGCCTGGAGACATTCCCATCGACCTGGGATGCCAGCCACAGTCACCAGCAAAAGGTCAGGGATTACAACTAACATGCCACACTGGCCACGCAGCCCGGAAAACCCACAAGGTTTCATGTTCCCACGTACGTCTTGCAAACAAAACGCTTCTGCCCAGAATAAAATTCTGCCGGTCTTCAAGGTGCCCCTGTACCCGTACTTTGTTCGGCTGCTGCAGACCAAGAGGCCGACCCCCCTGAATCTGGGTCCCTCCATCTGAAATAGAGCGATGTGGCCTGGAAATGGTGCAGACCAGGAGCAGAAAGAGCAAACTCAGGGACACCCAAGTGAAACTGCCCAGCAGGAGGCCCAGAAATGTACAATTTCAGATAACTCATCATGACCCAGGATGACCATCTTAGCTCACATCTTACAAGGAGAAGAGTCCTCAGCCCATCCCGGCATTTCCATGAAATGCCCCCAAGTATCAGCCAACCTCGTAGCTTTCTCAAAGCAAGAGGTATTCAGAGGTGGGTGGGTGGCCACTGCCTGGACCTCCTCAGTGGTCTCCCACCCAAGGACTACGCAGGGTCAGCCCTGTTTCATTTCCAAGATCTGATAAGATCAGGCTAAGCCTGGTCCGGACAGCGTGGTGTAGTGCAGAAGTAGGGCGGCATCTAATCTTTGATTCCCTGCTGTTCCAAATGCAGCCAGCTGGGTGACCTTGGCTCAGTCACAGTTCTCTCAGAACTCTCTCAGCTTCACGCACCTGTGAGAAGAGAACGGCCATCAACCCTCCTTCGAGTAGTAAAAAATGGGGTACAAGAAACAGCTCTTCTTCTTCCAGTAAGACAACCTTAATCAGCAGGGCTATTTTTAAGAAGGTTGTGGAAATAAAGTCGTACAAACTGGGTGGCGTCCAGAGGGGGGCGCTGATGCTCTCTGCAGTTCTGGCTTAAGGCGTGGGGGCTTGAGCACTGGGGCTGCAGAGCACAATGCGCAGGGGATTCCGGGCTCGACCCTTTGCTCTCTCTGTACCCCAAGGCATGGTAGAGTTTTGCCGCTGCATGGACTCTTTGATGCGACTTCAGATTGGTCCTTTGGTTGAAGCGCTTCCCGCACTCGGAGCACTTATAGGGCTTCTCCCCCGTGTGGATCCTCTGGTGCCTGACCAGATTGGAGATGTTACAAAATCTCTGGCCGCAGTCAGCGCATTTGCACAGCTTCTCCCCCGTGTGGACTTTCTGGTGTGAAATCAGCTGGGCGTTCCACCGGAAGCTCTTCCCGCACTCGGGGCATTTGTACGGCTTCTCTCCTGTGTGGATCCTCTGATGCCGAATCAGATTGGACGTGTTCAGAAAGCCACGATTGCAGTCCAGGCATTTGTGTGGCTTCCCTTGCATGTCGGGTGTCAGACGCGCGGCCACGTGCTTGCTCTGGCGGGAGCTCTTCCCTCTCCCCAGACCCTGACTCTGTTTCTCTGCCGTGTGGGTCCCTTGGTGTTTCACAAGGCTGGCCTTCTGACTGAAACCCTTCCCGCACTGAGGGCATTTGTACGGCTTCTCGCCCGTGTGGCTTCTCTGATGGGAAGTCAGGTTTTTGCTCTGGCTGAAGCTCTTTCCACACTCCGGACACGTATAGGGCTTCTCGCCCGTGTGGGTCCTCTGATGCGCAGTAAGGTGTGCTTTCTCCCGAAAGGCCCCGCTGCACTCCGAGCATATGTAGGGTCTTCCCCCTGTGTGGATTCTCTGGTGGACATTAAGGCTCGATTTCCTGCTGAAGATTCTGGAACACACCGGACACTTGTTCCTTTCCTTTCCAGGATGGGTTTCTTGAGGGATCGGGGTGACCTGCAAGGCCCCTCGTGGAGACGCACAAGATGTATCTGGCGGGTTCTGCGCTCGGCTTCCCTCCTGCGTCTTTGTTCCTTCTCGATCCGTCCTGCTTTTACCCACCTCTGGCCACCAGGCTCTGCCTGCCAAGGCCCCACAAGGCTCTCGCTCTCCCTCACCTCCCTGCCGACCACTTCCTGGGGGTGAGAAAACAGAGCACAGGTAAGCAGCAGAGCCTCCGGCCAGGGAAAACAAAGCAAAACTCCATCTTTCTGAAAGCAGTTTCTGCCGCCTCGTCCCTGCCAAAGATTCAACCGGAAGGCAAATTCAACCACAGATTGAACAAGCTAGAGAGCCATGCGGTTGGAGAGTGGGGCTTTCCTCGGTGGCCTTAATGGCCAATCCATTCCTGTCCAGTCCCCTGTGGCAGCCGTTTCCCCAGGCCCCCGGGACGGGGGGTAAACAAGCAACTGAGCAGTGTGATAGTTTTACAACATTACAACAACCTTTCTGTCATGGATGCTTTAGGCTGACCCTGCATTGAGCAGGGGGTTGGACTAGATGTCCTCTAGGGACCCTTCCAACGCCAAGATTCTATGATTCTATCAAGAGCTCTGAATGTCCAGCTTTCAATGAGTGGCCAAAGAGAAGTCCCCAGTGTCTTTCACCCTCTGTCTCTACAACAACAGGGATTCCCAGCCAGGGGTCCCCAGGTCAACGGAAGTGCCCAGTGCTCTGCTTTCACAGCAATGCCAGGAGTGGTTTGAGGCTGAGGGCACTAAGGCAGGATAGACGGGAAAGGCCCTCGTGGACCCCCAAGGCTCCAGGCAATCCTGTCCGGGAAGCCCTGCTCTAGCGAAGAGAGAGAGGTTTGTAGCCCTTTTCAAAAAGGTTCAGCCTGTTTCCTGTATTATTTTTTTGCTCTACATGCAAAGAAAAAAGAGGGGGGACACTGTTCTTTCTAGGGCCGATTCTGAGGAAGTCCTCCAGCCCCAAGCTAAGAAGGGGCCTCCCTCCTCGGTACCCACCTCCTGCTGCCTCTCTTTCCTTGCAACTCCATGCAGATGTCGTTTCTTCTTCAGGTCTGGGAGTCAAAAGTTCTCCTTTGGGAGAAACAAAAGGAGGTGAGTTCCTTCTGGTACTTCTGGCTGAATAAATATTCCAAACCAGCTTTGCTTCGTGTCCCTTCCTGACTTCTCGAACAAAAGCCAGAAGGCTGGAGGCGGAGACTATGACCCGCACAGGGGTGTAGCAAGTGGGAGACCCGAACATGAGCCTGGAAGGGTCACCTGATCCTTGGAAGTCCTGCTCCAAACTTGGGCTGAAGGGCCGGCTTAGAATGCAGTGGTGCCAATGTACCTACAGGATTTGAAGGAGGCTGTATTTTCCGTCTTGGCAGCTTAATTATAATATTAATATTCCATTTTACATTACGTTCTACCCTACAGAGGCTTGAGCCTCTTATTTAGACCCTTTTTGGGGGGAGGGGGAGTTAATTCATTTCAACATCTGTCAACTGAATTCAAAGGGGCCCTTACCGAGAGAGGCCACATTCCCCAAATTCTCCAACGTGACTTCCATGGCCAGGGCCCTCTGGCCGGGATCCAGCAGCTCCCACTCCTCCCGGGTGAAGTCCACGTCCACCTCCTCAAAGGACACGGGGCCTTCCTCGGTCCGAGCCGGCCGCAGAGCGGATGCTGCCGCTCCAGGAGAAAGAGCAGACGGCCCGGGAAGTGCTGGGGAGGCCGCTCTGAAGCCTGGGAAGAAAAAGACAAATCCAGACTCACAGACACAGGCCAAAGGGCCAGTGACAGCAATCGGTTTTGGGCACCTTGGGGTGTGAGACAAGAGACAAGTCACCCATCTTGGGACCTTTGCAGCAGGCCAGGCCCACGGAGCCCTCACCTGGGGAGGTGTCCCAGGCTGGGTCCTCCTCTTTGACGGCCCCAAACTGTGAATTACGGCAGGTCTTGGACGGATCTTTTCCTGACTCAGCAGACGCCTCCATGAATGGTCCACGCCCCTGAAATGCCAGGCAGGAGACACAGAGAGGAGTCAGACAAATAAAGGGAAGGGTTCTGCCCCTCGTCCGTCCCCCCCCCCCCGCTGCTCTCAGTGGGGCTGGCATCTGGTTTGGGCTTCCCGTACATCCTAAAGCCCTAAAATGCTCCATGCTGACCCCTGGAAGAGGCTGCCTAAAGAGGGGGGAATCTCATCTGCACAAGAACGGGGCAGAGCAGCTTTCAGAAAAGACTGATATTTTCAGATATTTTTGTCTCTTTTGGATGAAACCAACTCACCTGCTCTCTCTGGGGCTGGGCCTGGCTGAGGAGGAAGCCTTCGGCCAGGGCCACCGCCTGGGCACTGCTCTCCGGCCGGCACTCCCGCACCCAGCCCTGCATCTCCGGGGGCAGGAGGGCCAGGAACTGCTCCAGGATCACCCGGTCCAGTATCTCCCGCTTGCTGCGCCTCTCCGGCTCCAGCCAGCGGCGGCAAAGACGGTGGAGCCGGCTGCACACCTCCCGGGGCCCCTGGGCATCTTCGTAGCGGAACTGCCGGAATTGCTGGCGCTGCACATCCAATCCAATGGCATTCTCACCCAGGAAGATGTTTGGCCTGGTTTCTTCCCAGAATCCTCTGCCTCCCAAGTCTTTTCCTCCCCTCATGATGGCTTCAGCCCCTCTAACTGCCACCATCTGTAGGTGCCCGAGTGCTGTCTATTGAAAGGGCAAAGGTTCTTGCTCTTCCACCTCTTTTGCTCCCAGAGCAAGAAAAGGGAAGGAGGAAGGGGAGAGAAGATTCTTCTGCAGGGAATCCCCAAGCCGAGGGGTGTGTGTCTTTTCTGATGCTGTCAACACAAACAGAGGCAAAAATGGATAGTTTCCACTGGCATCTGGAGCTTCTCCCTGGGGAAAGAAAAGCCAGCCTAAGAATCAGAAGAGCTTCCAAGTGTTCATTTCACACCCTCTAGGGCTGCAAATTCTGGGCTGAGAAATTCATGGCGACTGAGGGAAGGAGACATGGGGAGAGAAGGGAGGGCACTCAGCTGGGTCTAATGCCCAAGTACCTATTTTCTCCAGGGGAACCAATCTGAAGATCAACTGTAATTCTGGGAAAACTCTAGGTCCCTCCTGGAGGCTGGAAACTGTTTCTTGGACACACCCCAGGAACCTAGATTCCAGGGATGGACTCCCTGACAATATCCCTGGACTATCCAGGTTGCCACAGAACCATTTGGTCTTATGTTATTAGCCACCCCCTGCCTTGTCCTGCTGTGTTCACACCTGTGGTACATCTCTTTCTTTCTCTTTCTTTCTACATATTTATCTGTTTGGAATCCCCTGGAATGACAGCTCCTCTCCATACGACAGAGATCACTTCCCCTGGAGAAAACGAATGCTTTGGGGGGGGGGTGGATTCTGTGGCCCCCTACCCCAATAAACCACATTCCACTTCTTTTCTTTTTTTTTATTCATACCCATTTGAAATCCTATTTTGATTTCCGGTTTCTGAGTCAGTTTCCCTGCTAAATTCACACACCCTGGGGCAATGGATTCCAGAGCAGGAATCAGAATAACATTTAACGACCACGCATGTTATGTGGGGGACCAAGTGAGACAAATGGCCTTAAGGCTCTGGCCTGGGGGGGGGGTCACCCAGATGGGAGCAACAGCTAAAGGCAGGATGCCCTCATTCCAGGCCCCCCCCCCATCTTGCAATGAGGAATCATTTTCCCCAACTCTGGGGTCCCCCATCCACTCCAGGGGGGGAAATCCCACTCTAGCCCGACCCCAGAAGCTAAGCAGGGTCCTCGGGGGGGGGGGGGGTGACCTCCCAGGAATAGCAGGGTCGTGATGCGGGGGGGGGGGGAGCAGGCCACGGAAGACCCTTGCTTGGCAGCCAGGCCAGATCTTGGCACCTCCTGGCGGCATGAACACCCGCCCTGCGAGGCAGGCACAAATACCCTGCAGTCAAGGGCACTTCTCCCCCCCTGCAGGGAGATCCTGCCCGAGAAGGGCCCCTCCCCCCGGCGCCCGGTCCCTCCTGCCCTCCCCCCAGGCAGCACCTGACGGCCACTCACCTGCGCCCGCCCAGACCCCCCACCAGCACAGGGGGCGGGGCAGGAAGTGACTTCGCCGGCCACGCCCCTCCTCTCCTGGAGGCCTCTCTAGGAGTGCGGCCCTGACCGATGCTCCCCTTAACCCCTTCAGCGCCCCTCTCCCCCCACACGGCCAGCCAGAGCTCCCGGCCAGTCGGCAGGGCAGGGCAGGGCAGGGCAGGGCAGGGCAGGGCAGGGCAGGGCAGGGCAGGGCAGGGAGGCTGACGGCGCAGCTCTTTCCTTCTCTCCAAGCTCCGGACAGCTCGGGGGGCAGCGAGGGTTTTGCACGCAGCAGGTCCCAGGGATGCCAGCCTCCAGGCGGGACCCAGAATGAGAGCTCCTCCCCAGATGCCAGCTGGGTTAAGAGTGGCCGCCTTGACTCTGAAGCGCTGTTTTGATTCCCCTCCCCTCTACTGGCATTCCATGGCCCAGTCACAGTCCTCTTAGGGCTGTTCTTATAGAACAGTTCTGTTAGGGCTCTCTCAGCCCCACCTACCTCACAGGGCGTCTGTTGTCCAGAGGGGAAGGGAAGGGTGTTTGGAAGCTGCTCCGGGACCCCCCTTGGGTACCATAACCCAGCTCTTCTCCCTTCTTCTTCCCTGTCCAAGACCCTGGGAGCCACTTCCTGCCTGAGCACCCAAAACTCACCTGGACAGACCGAGGGGCCAAAGCAGCAGGACAGTGTCCGAGCCCAGGGGCCTCTTTAAGACCAACACGGCTTTATTTGAGCTAGAAGCTTTTTTTTTTTGTGAGGTATCTGAAGAAGTGCGCATGCTTGCAAGAGTGTCTCCCTTGCACAAAACTTGGTTGGTCTTAAAGGTGCCTCTGGATCCAGACCCACATGAATGTGAGCCCGTGCAAGGCAGCTTCATGCATGCGGGTGTATTCAGGGAAGGGGGGGCGGGGGGATCCTGGTGCATCGGGAGAGGGGGTGGCATGGTTCTCAGAAGCCCGGCCCATTCCTTGTCTTCGGTTCCCCTGCTTCTGGGAAAGTCGGCAGGTACCGAGTCCCATGAGAAGCCCAGCCCCTAGAGAAGGAAATCGCCCGTGCAGTTGGGGCTGGGTTGCTAAGTAGCTCATTCCACACTCATTGTGTGCCGTCCCCTCTGTGGTTTCAGTAAAACCTTGATAAAGAAAGAACAGGAGCCATCCCAGCCAGGCCTGACGATTCCAGCAGAGAACACCTGTTGCTGTCCAGGTGGCAGCCACGTTTTATTCCCCTGTTGGACAGCCAACAGCCGGGCAGAGGGGCCAAGGCCTTTGTAATGACCTCAGAAGAACCTTGCTGGGTCGGACCAGGGAGGGTCCATCTAGTCCAGCCTCCTGCCTCACACAGTGGCCAACCAGCCTCTCTGGAGAGCCAACAGGAATGGTCAATCTAGTCAAGTGTCCAGTCTCACATGGTGGCCAACCAGCTGCTCTGGAGGGCCAAAAACAGGGCAGAGAGGCTGAGTCCCTCAAAATAACATAAGAATAGTCCTGCTGGATCAAACCAGTGGTCCATTTAGTCCAGTATCCTGCCTCACACTCTGGCCAGTCACAGGGCAGAGAGGCCGAGGCCTTCCTAAGAACCTCAGAAGAGCCCTGCTGGATCAGACCAGGGGTCCGACTAGTCCAGCCTCCTGTCTCACACAGCAGCCAACCAGTTCCTCTTTGCTCTGAGATTCAGAGAATTAGTGCCACTGAATGTGGCTGTTCCCCTCAGCCACCATCATAATAATTAATATGTGTATCTTGCTTGTTGTAAAAGACATCGGCTCTTAGAGGGAATATACTGTTCTTTTTTGCCCTCCCCCCCAGTAATTGCTGTGCAAAGGCACCAGCTCAGTGCAGAATTTGTTTGCTCAGTATAGAGTTTGAGGGGAAGCCAACAGGATACTGTGTTGGAGCAGAGGCTAATATCATATCCAGTAGATTGCTTTGAAGTCTGGTGTGGGCCTCAAGCAACGCATATTTGTTCATTCGATGTGTCAGAAAGACCTTTTTCACTGGCGTAGGAGCTGGCGCTGAATCATTTACACACTCTTAAAGTTTTAAAAAATCCCCCCCTCCCCCGGGTGCAATTTCTGGCTGAATTTACAGGCTGTGTCAAACGGGGCTGTATTGTGCTCGGAAACTTTACAGACAATTTTTTGTGGAGGGATTTCAGCCGAAGAAGCATCGCTTATTAGTTGCTTTTGCCGGCTTAAGGGGGGGGGAAATGGCCGGAAGCTCGGGTGCAAGTGGTTACGGAGGGACATTCTTGCTATCGCTATATTGAAAACACACATGTCTTTTCTGGATGTGTTGCAGGTTGTTCCCAAGAGTCTAGCGGTTTTTAAAGGGAGAATCAACTTTTGTGGATTCCATGAAAAGCGCTACAATGAAGTGATTTTTGCGGGAGTGTTGCAGGAGTATTACAGATTGTGTACGACATTGTGCGTAATGTTAAAAAACCAGCGTTACACTATGATAAGACTTCAGCAACATTAACGCCAGAGTTTGTGAGAACAGCAGTGCTGAACGAAGGAACTTTGCTTGTAGTTGTCGGGGTGGGTGGAAATTAGGGGTACGATTTCCTCCTCTCCCTTTGGGAAACCCCTGTTCCCTGAGACGGGCTGCTGGACTAGATGGATCACTGACCATCCTTACATTCCCATTCCCAAACTAAATAAAAGTGCCTTTATATGTCAGAACTGCTTAGCTGGATCGGATGACGGAGGAGAGCCCTTCCAACTCTTTGATTCTATGGGGCTGCAGCTCAGGGGCACAGCCTCTGTGCAGAAGGCTGCAGGTTCGGTTCCCGGCATCTAATGTTTTCAAAAGGATCAGGTGGTTGGTAAAGGTGACATTACCTATGGAACATCTCACTACCTTGGCCATAAGGAAATTAAGCCAGTATAATTGCCTGCTTGTGAAACCCAGAAAGACTGGCTTTGTGTACAATTCAATAGATGAAGATTTGGCCTTGTTTTTAATCTTTCCATAATGCAATTTTAAAATGTGCTGAGATCATGTCCTGGGAAGCTGGAAAGAAGTTAAAGCAGTTCCACTTTGGTCACTCTTTTCTCCAGTGTCGGCGGAGGCTGCAGGCGGATCCCTCGGGGAGCCAAGCCCCCCAGGAGGTTGCCAGGGAGGTGGGATTTGTGCACCGACAAACACCTGGGAAGATGGCTCAGACCTTTTGCGAGATTTGGGTAACAACTGCAGTCTGTCTTAGGGTTTATTTTATTTACTAATAATTTGATTTATCAGACCACCCCTCCCGGCCCAGCCGTCTCAGGGCAGTGTACATCACACAAAATGATACAGATTAAAATTATACAATTATTTTTTTAAAACATCCACATCCTTCAGGCTTCTCCCATATTGCCCTCCCCTGATGGAAGCCAGAATCTGGTGTTACAGGGAGAGTGTTTTGGGTTGCATTTCTTAGATGTTACTGGAGGCCTGGCCTCAACCAAATGCCTGGTGGAAGAGCTCCCTTTTGCATGCTCTGCAGAACTGCGTAAGTTCTGACAGGACCCATGTCTCCTCCGGGAGCTCATTCCACCAGGTTGGGGCCAAGACAGAGAAGGCCCTGGTCCTGGTCGAGGCCAGGCGTGCTTCTCTAGGGCCAGGAATCACCAACAAGTACCCACAGAGTACAAAGCCCTGCGGGGGACACAAGTTGATAGGCAGTCCCTCAGATATGTGGGTCCCAGACTTCGAAGGGCCTTAAAGAAAGCCGTGATCCAGTCCTTGGTATATTTTTACCTGGACATGATTTCCTTGGGCCCAAAGATTTGTATCTGGCCGGCAGTTCTGTACATTCACCAAGCATCCATGGGATTCTCCAAATATTCTTCCTCTGTGGATTCTTTGTTGCATGTCCTCTGAAGGAAGCATAACTTTCTCCCCCCCCCCTGGATGAATTCTCTAATGTCCAAGAAGAACAGCTCTTCTGGGTCCTTGTTCCTCATTCCAAGCATTTTTATGGTTTCTTATCTGAATGGGGAAGACAAAGCCAAGTTCCATTTCAGATGGGGGAGGGGCATCTTGGTTAAATCCATGGGTTCAAAGGAAGCCAGGACCACTGGGTGGTCAACCAGCTCTTTATTGTGATCTCAGCATGGTAGTATAAGAGGCAAAACGGAACTGAACCCCCCTGAAAACCCCCGACTTATATACAGAGGCAAACAATGGATCTTCTTGCTAGGACGTGCTATTGGTCAGCTTCAGTTAAATTGACTTGATCCTGCAGAAGGGATCCAGCCATGCATTGGTCAATGACACTGCCTGCTTTGATCCTGTCTGGGAAGGAGCCACAAACAGAACAATATTAGTCTGTCTGCAGCAAGAGAAAAGAACAGGAGTCCTGCAGCACCTTCAAGATTAGCAAAATCTGTGGGAGGGGGGGAGCTTTTGTGAGTCAAGGCACACTTATTTCGGGGTCTGAGGAAGTGAGCAGTGACTCCGGAAAGCTCCTCCCCTGCCGTTAGTCTTTAAGGAGCTCCTGGATTTTTGTTCTCTTCTGAGAAAAAAGTGTACAGGGTTGAACTTTGCCCACAGATTCCAGTGCATTAGAAACAATGGCCGTTTCACAATTAAACCAAGTTTGAGTCCAGTGGCACCTTCGAGACCAACAAAACTTAATGGTGGGCATTCGGAAGAGGTGTGCATGCCCCCCAAACCTTCTCCCAAAATTAAACTATGCTGGTCTTAAAGGACTTGAACTTTATACTCTTGCTTCCCACCAACATGGCAACTTGTCGGAATCTAATTCCTCAATAAACCGCTTGAATGCAATCTTCATCATCGGCTACAATTTGCAAATTTTGACATTAATGCAAAATCTGGTATTGGTTTCAGTGCAGGCGGCTTTGTTTTCCACCACAAGGCGCTATGAAAAGTTTTGGATGGGAATTATGGGTAGCACAGAGCATACTACATGTCCCCCCTCCGCCCCCTTCTTCCCAAGCGGATTGTGAGGGGGGGGCAGAAGGGACGGTGTCTGAGTGTGGCTCTTGTGGTCCTTTCTTGCATGTCCAGAGAAATGCCAATTGACACTTTGGGGTCAAAAGACGGATTTCTTCCAGTCCAGACTGGCCAGGGATTCTGGGCTTTTTTTTGGGGGGGGGCATCATCTGGGTATGAAATTGGAGTCACTGTGGATGGGCAGGTAGTTGTGAATTTCCTGCATTCTGCATGGGGTTGGACTAGATGACCCTGGGGGTACCTTCCAACTCTATGATTCTATGACATACTTGCCATTCACTTACTGACAGACGCTGTAGTGACTCTCACCAGTGTTAAGGCAGGAGCCACAGCGAGGGAGCTGAGTCCTACGTCAAGGGCCCCCACACCAGACACTACATGCAAAACAGGAAACAAGAGCTAAATTATTGACTGGAACAGCCCCCCACCCCCACCCCAAATCTCCCCTGTTACGGAAGTGAGCTTCAAACACCTGCAGAGTTTGCAAAGCTCAGGTTTCGACCCCAGGATTATGCAGCCTCAATTTGCCTTGGAACATGCAGGGAAGTATTTGGATGGGAGACCTCAAAGGATTTGGGTGGGGGTCCCTCCAGGGAATACTTGGGGACATGATGCAGAAGCAGGGCATGGCAAAGCCCCTCTGAACGTCCCTTGCCCGGCTGGCGGACAGCCCTCGGATCTCCTGGTTACACAATACACACGCCTTGCACTAAATAATAAATGCAATTAGAATGCTGACTATTGAATGGTTAAGCCCATCCCTAAGGCAAGCCTAAGGTCTCATGAACCTGAGATTAACATTTGATGGACAGAGGAAGAATTCCTCTCTTTTCCGTTTGAGCCTTCTGGAGGCTTATGGGGTGGGTAAAAGCCCCCCCCCCCCCAGGGCTGCTATAAGGATGAAAATGGGTGAAGAGGCTTCTTGGGGGAGAGGACGGGTTGGGAAAAGGTGAGAAACTGATGACAAAACAAGACCACAAGCAAAAGATGTCTAGTTTGGCCCTCTGCATGACATGGATTTGGTGTCCAGGACATAGAATAACAGAATAACAGAGTTGGAAGGGACCTCATGGTTCATCTAGTCCAACCCCCTGCACTATGCAGAACACTCACAACCCTCTCGCTCATCCACTGTCACCTGCCACCCCCTTGAGCCTTCACAGAATCACCCTCTCTGTCAGATGGCTCTCCAGCCTCTGCAAAGGAGAACCCACCACCTCTGGAGGAAGCCTGTTCCACTGAGGAACCTCTCTAACTGTCAGGAACTTCTTCCAGATGTTTTGACGGAATTTCTTTTGCATTCATTTCATCCCATTGTTTCTGGTCCGTCCCTCCGGGGCAAGAGAGAACAACTCTGCTCCATCCATGGCCGACATAGTCAGAGAGAGACACTCTCATGCAGGGTTCTCCACCTACGCACTGTTTCTTACTTGGCACCTGTAGAGATTTTCAGAGTGGGCGGGGCCACTGGCTGTCCTCACTCAAAGGAAAGAGTTTTCTACAGCTGCTGTAGGAGTCCTCTGAGGTCCCTGTCCTCCCCAGGCTCCACCCCCAAACCTCCAGGCGATTTCCAACCTAGATCTGGCAACCCTACTCCCCCCCCCCAAATCCCCTGCTTCCTGCAGAAAGATATAAACCCTCCTGATCAACTGCCCCCCCCTCCCCGTGTACTTACCCAGGACTAAGATGAAGATCCCAGACAGCATCAGAGCCATCAACAGGCCATCGAAGAGCAGACTCTCATTGGACACTGAATGCAAAATGGAGGGAAGGGAGAGGGAATTTAGGGCAAAGGAATTCCTGGGCCACTGGGGGTGGAGCCCGGATTTCGGAAGGGATGGGCCACATTCCCATTTAGGGATGCCAAGCTCCAGGTGGGAACTGGGGGTCCCCTGGAATGACAGCACATCTCCAGCCTGCAATCCTTATTAAAAAGGGATGAGGAGACTGGTCCATAATATAGCAGTCATGTGGTTAATCATGTTGGCAACGCTCTGCCCGAGGAGACCAGGGCCCTTCAGGATCTAACGCAGTTCTAGAGAGCTTAGCCAAACTGAGCTGTTCCGCCAGAAATAAAGGCCAAGAAATTCCGGCCTCCCCCCATGAAACAACCGACAACGGAGCACTGAAATATCCCCAAGGGGATTCCTATCAGGAGGCAGGTTTTAATAAGATGCCTATTTATTGTATGGTTTTATAATGCTGTTAACCCCTCCCCCCAAGTTGGACACACTGAGCAGGAAAACCTTTTTAAACTCTTATTTTTTACTGCCGCAAACTATAAACACAGGGGGAATATCTCCAAATCTGCAGGTCTCACACAGAAGTTTATACCTCCACGTCATGCCTACCTCATAGGGCCGGCGCAGAGGCCTAAGCCAATTCCAGAATGTCAGCTCCAGGATGCCCTCCCGCAGCCCTCCCCAAGAGCTGTTGGCACAGGGGCTTCTGCTGGCAAGGCGCCGGATGAGAGGCTCAGAAAGTACACACCTTGATCTTGCACCTGGGTGCAGAGCTTGGATGGCCCAATCTTAACAGAGACATCCTTCACAGTCTCCCAGCCCTCAGAGTGATTTTCAAGAGCAGTGGGCAGAGGCGGGATCACAGGCACTGCCCCAGGCGGTGCTCAATCGATAGAAGGTGGTCGTCATTTCTTTAAACATCAGTCCCTCTGAAGTGTGCTCCAAGGAGCAAGGGAGCGGCAGCTGAGTCCAGGGGGGCCCAGGAGGAGGTTCCTGGGGAAATGCCAAGGAGGAGGCGAACCACCCATCTTCCCCAATGCCCCTTGCAAGATAGTCTCCGTATGCTCTGGAATCAGGCAGGTTCCAGCAGACTGAGACACTTACGGACTAAGAAGAAGATGATTCTCATCTGGTTCACGAGGCTGGGATGGTCCTTGGCTGCAATCTTGACAACGGGCTCTGTGAAGAGGAACACGGGAGAGAGAAAGGCCTTCCCATCCGCTTGGGAGACGTTCGGGTGGCATGGCTAGGGCCTGAGACGGCGTGGCTGCATTGCATATGTGTTTTGGCCATGATGGGTGAGGTGGGAATAGGGGTGCCAGCCTCCAGGTCAGACCCGGAGGTCTCCTGGAATTACAGCTCAGGCAGAACTGATATTGGCTGCTGTTTCGGGACCCCATCCCCAGGGGACCCATGGCGGTTCCTGTTCCCCACAGAGCACCCAGACGTGGATCTAGCCTCGTCAGACTCTCCCACCCGGTGACACCCCACCCCCCCAATTGCCCATTGCTTTCCACTTACTGATGACCGAGGTGATGAATCTCGCCAGAAGCAGCATGTTTGTCAAGACGATCACCACATCGAGGAACTTCACACACAGGACAAAAGCTGAAATTGGGGGAGGGGAGGAGGGAAGACAAGATGACGGAAGAAAACCCAACGACCCAACAGTCCTTCCCCTTTGAGAGGGCAGCTTTTTTCAAGTCTGAAAATCAAAGCGCTGGATTTGAGTCCTTAGAGAAGCCAGGACAGCCTCACCTCATCAGATCCCTGCAGCTAAGCAGGGTGGCCCCTGACTAGTATTTGGGTGGGAGACAGGGGGGGTGGCCAAACTGTGGCTCTCCAGATGTCTGTGGACTACAGTTCCCATGAGCCCCTGCCAGCTGGCCAGAAGCTAAAAGAAGAGACGTCAGGGCCAAGGGGGATACATGACAGGTTATGATCCTGCCCCAGTGAGGACACTCATCTGCCCCACCGAAATGTTTTTGGGAAGGGAGTTTCTGTTTCTGGAATGAGGTGGGTGGCCGTGTTAGTCTGTCTGCAGCAGCAGCAGCAGCAAAGAGGCAGAGTCCAGGACCCTCCAAGAATTGTAATATTTCGGTGCCTCTGTTGGGTGGTTATGGCCTATGGCTACCATATTTCATTTCCAGTTTAATAAGGTTTAATTAACAATAGCCCATTAGCCATACCCCTAAAAGTCCAGGAGTTTTTAAAAAGCACAGTAAGAGAGAAGTTTGTCGCATCAACAACAACATTTCCGCATAAGCTGCTAAAAAAAAAACCAGATCTTAAAGTATCCGAAAAGGATGAATAGTTCAGGATCGCTTCTCTTTCTGCTTCATATTTTGGAGAGTGAAAAAGAACTGAGTTGTTCACTTCGGCTGTCACAGCAGGATTGACTTGAAGTTATTTGGGGGGGGAACAAACCTTCATCTGAGCTTGTGGTTGTGTGTTGCAACACACAATCCCCGTTTAGGAACTGCTCACAGGGTCAGATCGGATTCAGGGAAGTATTTAATTCTGAAGGGCAGTGGGGAACATTTCCGCCTAGCGTCTCTTTGAAGAACATTCCAATCGTGTCTAAACAGTTTCTGTACAAGTCGTGATTGTCCTTTCTGAGTTAAATTACATAGACCCACGAGCCTAATTTTAACACCTACAACCTCCTGGACGAACCCCACAATAACAATAAACTGAACGGCAAAGGAGAGGTGCCCCAACCGCTCCCGCTCACCTGGCAATAAGGTGACGGAGACGGCCACCCCCAGCAAGATGCCGACGGTCAGCGAGGACACCTGGGGCCCTTCCATCTCTGCTGCCCACTTCCTCGCCACCGGGGACCAAGCCATTCCTCTCCCGGGACCTCCTCTGAAATCCATCACCAGCAAACACACTGCTGAACCTGTTTGCTAGGGGAAAGGAAACGAAACCTGCAGGGAAAGGAAAGGAGATTTCGGAGAAAGGGAGTGCCCTCGTCTCCAAGGCAACTGGGAAAAGCTTTGCCGTGCCTGATCTCAAGGCAAGGGTGCCACCCAGAGCCTGCCTGGCATTTTTTCTTGGGTTGTCCGCAAGAGGAAGAAGAGAATCCACAGCCTAGACCGACTGGCGTTATTAACCGTGAATGATTTAATTGTATTGTTAGGCCTATTGTGTTGGCAGAATTGAAATATGCAAAAGGGGAGGAACACCAAGCTGCTTAAAAGGAAAAAAATAGTTTTATTGTTAAGAGAAACAAGGTTTGTGAGGGAGTGGGAGAGAGAGAGAGTGAGACCTAACTGACTAACTGTTCTTCTTTCATCCTTCGATTTATAGGCCACCTATCTCACAGTGGGCTCAGGGCTTACAACAGTGACAAAGAATAATAAATATTAATATAAAATTGGTAAAAAATAGTAATGTAAAAAGACAAAGATGACAGTCTATAGAGAAGTTGCTTGAAGAGGATGACTTGGGTAGGTCAGGAAGCCAACAATGGAAGGCACCCACCATCTCCCGTAAGCCCGGTAGTTTTACAGGCTCTACAGAACTATTAATTTTGGAGGCAAGCAAGGGAGGAAATATGCTCAAAGCAGCAGGAAGTCTCCAGCTCAACCAATCTGGACACAGGAAGAGACAATCTGCAAATATCAGGAAGTTCCTAACCTGACTATGCTAACTGCACCTCTCGTCCAATGCCCCCTTTAGGATACTCTGCACGTGCTTTGGATCACAGGCACTGCCGATCTGGCATATTTCAACGCATGAGAGGCTACTGTGACTTCCACAAATGGAACTGCCACAGTCAGAGGCAGTAAGGCCTTGAATCCCGGCCCCAGGAGGGAAGACTATAGGAAAGGCCTCATCTTCTGTGCCCTGTGGTTGGCTGTCCAGAGGAACTGGCTGGCCACTGTGGGAGACGGGAGGCTGAGCTAGATGGACCACCGGTCTGATCCAGCGGGGCTCTTCTTCTGGTTTTATGATACTCGGTTTTATCCTGTTTAACCATGTAAATTATAATGATGTTCTTGTGCAGTTCTTCTTGTCGGTAATCTTTCTGTTCAGCTTTGTTTCTCCAAAGACTTTAGGGTCACCCACATTTTATCCGTAAAACAGCCCTACGAGGTTGAGAGAGTGACCGGCCCAAAGTCACCCAGCAAACTTCCCTGGCAGAGGCGTGGTTTGAACTGGGAGTTCCCATGTCCAGTGCTGGAACCATTATGCTTTCTTGTTCCAGAACAGGGCAACGGAGACGGAGACCAAGTCTTGGAGGTGTTTGCAGAGTTTAAATATGCAAAGAAGGAGTCAGGCACTGGCCGCCTAAAGAATATATAGCTTTATTGAGAAGAGATACAGCTATGTAAAGAAGAGAGGAGAGAGATAGTCCTAACTGTTTAACTGTTCTTGTGAAAGCATTCATGAAGAAAGGGTGCTCAACTGAGCTATTCAGGAGACTGGAGGAGATTATTTGAAAAATACCAGGAAGTTCCTAATATAAATCTGCTAACTGCACACCTCCCCCAATGTCCCCTGTGGGATATTCTTCCTATGCTGCTGAATCGGGCACCCTACAGACATTGCAGATTCCAACATGAGGGAAAGCTGGAGGAGTTGGGTTTGTTCAGGCTGGAGAGGAGACGGATGAAGGGCGATGTGGTAGCCAACTATTTAAGGGCCTGTCCTATAGACTCTGCTAAGGTGTTGAATAATTATATTGAAGGGCATTGGCCTTTAGAAACTGGGTCTCTTGTGGCGCAGGGTGGTAAAGCAGCAGACATGCAGTATGAAGCTCTGACCATGAGGCTGGGAGTTCAATCCCAGCAGCCGGCTCAAGGTTGACTCAGCCTTCCTTCCTTCCGAGGTCGGTAAAATGAGTACCCAGCTTGCTGGGGGGTAAATGGTAATGACTGGGGAAGGCACTGGCAAACCACCCCGTATTGAGTCTGCCATGAAAACGCTGGAGGGCGTCACCCCAAGGGTCAGACATGACCTGGTGCTTGCACAGGGGACACCTTTACCTTTACCTTTAGAAATGGATTCTTCTGGGTAGCTGGGTTGGTCTGAAGCAGCAGGACAAAATTTGTGTGTGCCACTTTTAAGACCAAGGAAGTTATATCCAAGCTGTAAGCATTCGTGTGCAGTCACATTTCATCAAGAAGAGCCGGTTTTTATATCCTGCTTTTGACTATCTGCAAAGGCTCCAGGGATTTCCCAGCCATCTATAAGGCATAGCCGTCTCCTGACGTGGGGGCAGGCCATGGCAAAACTCCTCTAAACATACAATCTTAGGCTCTCCTGGCTTCGTTACACGCCATATTATGAAAACATTCAATCTCTCTGCCCTGGCCCTCCCCGCCTTGATTCCTCCTCACCTGCTCTGCAGAGGCCGGAAAGCTCCCCCTGTTCTTGGGGCAAGTGGCAGAAATGGTCTCCCCAGCAGGTCTTGCTGCCCCACCTCCAAAAATTGCTCCACAACCATCAGGAGGTTTTGGTGAGGCAGGAGCAGTGCCTGGGCCCGCCTGCCCCGCCAGCCTCCGCTCCGACCCAGAAAGGAGACAAGCCAACAACAAGGCCACTGGCAGTTGGGACGTGAGGATTTGGGGAGGGACAGGCTCCCAGCAACACCTGGCCAGCCAGGGGGAGGTCTGTCCTTCTCTCACCCGGCAAAAAGAGACTGTTCCTCCCACCCAAACCGCAGCGCGGGAGAGGAAAGCGGGCAGAGGTTTACAGGGGCCTCTGCCGAGGGAGAGGTGGACGGATGGGGCAGGGGCGATGCGGTGGAAGAGCCGTGTTCCTTCCCTGGGGGTCTACTTTGCAAAACGCGGCTGCAGATGCGTACTCAAGCCCACATCTGGGGCCCTTCTTGGTTTGTTTACTCTGGCGGTCTTGTCGCTCATGCCACGATCCTCCCAGTGAGGCATGCCTGAGAACCATGTGTCTCCCTGGCCCTTGGGTCTTTGGGGGGGAGGGGGGTTGGTCAATGTGGCCATATCAGCTTGCCCTCTCTGTGCGCAGAGCCATGAGTGTCGGGGGTGTTTCCATTATCTTTCCTGGCATCGCTCTCTGCCCATTTTAAACAGATGAGCCTCCAACACCAGCGGGCAGCCCCAGACCCCCACTGGGAAGGCCTCTGGGCCTCAGGACGGGGCTGAGGGTGATTCCAACTCAGAGAAAAAAAGAGGAGAAAATACTTAGCTGGAAAGAAACCAGAAAGGTTCAATGAATCTCAACCTGCAGCCAGGTGTGATGAGTGGTTCACACTGAAAAATTAGACATAATAACATATATTTATTTTTAAAGGTGGTTAAAAACAGTATAAGGCCTCAATATTAACCTCACAAACAAGGACCCAGCGGCCCAGACCAGGTACGTTTCAGCACAACGACCTTCTTTGGTGGTCCGGCTGAAGTATGCACACACACATGGTAAAATACATCGGCTCAAGGCACATATTACATTCTATCCATGTTGCAAAAGACGCAGTTGAAATGGCTGGACGGGAAAAGAAGAGAAAATGCGATCTGCATGTCACATGGACTGTACGTTGTTCACGTCTTATGCACTTTGTTCAGCATGTACGTATTTTACACATATCATATGCACTATGATAAATAAATAAATGATAAATGTACAGTTTTAACTTTTATCCACTTTCTTAAGTGTGTACAATTTCCTGCAGAATGCAGGAAATTCAGAACTGCTCATAACTGGCGGGCCTAGGGAGAGATTAATGTTGTGTCATTCCTCTCAAGAACTGCTTGTCATCTAAAATTGTTTGTAAATCAAGAATACCAGCTGGTCACATGACATTTATGCCAGTAGTAGACAGGCTGTAGATATACTCTTAAGTTGTTCATTTCCTCACCGGATTTGGGAAAGGAAAGGCTATTTTGCCAGCTTTGTAGATGTCAGAAAGACTCACACCAGCAGGACACTGGACATACTGAGCAGTGTGTGTGTTCTTTGATGTTGCTGAAGACTTCTGCTCAACCTGAATCTCTTTCTAAGAACAAAGTGTTCAAAGTGTTTCTCCTACATCAGTATTTTATGCTACTGAAGATTCCTCCTCACACTGAATCTCTTTCCACACACTGAACATTCAAAAGGTTTCTAATTCCAGCATGAGTTCTCTGATGCTCTTGAAGATGTCTAAGGCCGACCAAATCTCTTTCCACACTCTGAGAATTCAGAAAGTTTCTACCATGTGGGTTCTTCGATGTTCTTGAAGATCACAACTCCAAGTGAATCTTTTTTCACACATTGAGCATTCAAAAAGTTTCTCCCTTGTGTGGGTTCTTTGATGCCCTTGAAGATGGCTAGGCCGACTGAATCCCCTTCCACACACTGAACATTCAAAAGGTTTCTCCCCTGTGTGGATTCTCAGATGTTGCTGAAGATTGCCACTCTCACTGAATCTCTTTCTACACACTAAGCATTCAAAAGGTTTTTCCCCAGTGTGGGTTCTTTGGTGCACTTGAAGACTGCCACTCTGACTGAATCTCTTTCCACAGATCGAGCATTCAAAAGGTTTCTCCCCTGTGTGTGTTCTTCGATGCACCTGAAGATGGCCACTCTCACTGAATCTTTTTCCACACTCTGAGCATTCAAAAGGTTTCTCCCCAGTGTGGGTTCTCTGATGGTGTTGGAGATTGCCACTCTGAATGAATCTCTTTCCACATTCTGAACATTCAAAAGGTTTCTCCCCTGTGTGGGTTATTTTATGCCGTTGAAGATGCTGATGCAGACTGAATTTTTTCCCACATTCTGTACATTTAAAAGGTTTCTCCCCTGTGTGCGTTCTTTGGTGTATTACAACATTGCCTCTCCGACTGAATCTCTTTCCACACACTGAACATTCAAAAGGTTTCTCCCCTGTATGGGTTCTTTGATGTTCTTGAAGACTGCCACTCCAACTGAATCTCTTTCTGCACACTGAGCATTCAAAAGGTTTCTGATCTGTATGGGTTCTCAGATGCTGTTGAAGACAGCTGCTCACAATGAATCTCTTTCCACACACTGAGCATTCAAAAGGCTTTTCCCCTGAGTGGATTCTCAGATGCTCTTGAAGATGCCTCGGCCGACTGAATCCCTTTCCACATGCTGAGCATTCAAATGGTTTTTCCCCTGTGTGGGTTATCAGATGCTGTTGAAGACTGATGCTCACACTGAATCTCTTTGCACACACTGAGCATTCAAACGTTTTTTCACCTGTGTGGGTTCTGAGATGCTGTTGAAGAGTGCTATTCTCACTGAATCCCTTTCCACACACTGAGCATACAAAAGGTTTCTCCCCTGTGTGGGTTCTTTGATGCCTCTGAAGATGGCCATTCTCATTAAATCTCTTTCCACACAAAGAACATTCAAAAGGTTTCTCTCCTGTGTGGATTCTTTCGTGCACTTTAAGATGCTGATGCCGACTGAATGTCTTTCCACATTCAGAGCATTTAAAAGGTTTCACCCCTGTATGTGTTCTTTGGTGCTCTTGAAGAGTGCCACTCCGACTGAATCTCTTTCCACAAACTGAGCATGCAAAAGGTTTCTCCCCTGTGTGGCTTCTTTGGTGCACTTGAAGAGTACCACTCTGACTAAATCTCTTTCCACAAACTGAGCATTTAAAAGGTTTCTCCCCTGTGTGGGTTCTTCGGTGCAGTTGAAGAGTGCCACTCCGACTGAATTTCTTTCCACACACTGAGCATTCAAATGGTTTCTCTCCCGTGTGGCTTCTTCGGTGCTGTTGAAGGTGGCCACTTTGACAGAATCTCTTTCCACAAACTGAACATTTAAAAGGTTTCTCCGCTGTGTATGGGGTACTTAGGTGGGGTTGAAGAGTACCACTCTGACCGAATCCCTTTCCACACAGAAAGTATTCAAAAGGTTTCTTTCTGCTATGTATTCTTTGGTGCTGAAGGGGCTGTGATCTGTTTCTGCAGTACTTTCCACACTGAATGGATTTACTCGCCTTCATTCTTCCGAGCTCTGGAAAACGTGGATTGTGCTTTTTTCTATTTTGTCTCTCAATGATACTGCTGCCTTTCTTAGGACTTTCTTGATTTCTGTGGTTTTCTTTCAAGTCTTCAATTTTAGCTCTGTCTGGCAGTTGCTGACGAAGTTCCTCGCCCTCCTCTTTCCTCCGACCTTCCTCTGCTGGAGCAAACAGAGATCCTGGTAGCACCTGGGAAATCTGGCAGGATCCAAAGGGATGTATGTGCCTGCCATAGGAAGGCCCCTTAACCTCATGCCTGGCTCATTTTGACCACCACCGCCTTTCCCTTAAATAGGTAGCATTTAATGATTCCTTCCCCCCTTCCCCAAAAGCCACAGCTGAGCTCTGCCTCAGTCCGTGATCTCTTACATCACCGCCTATCTGACCGTTTTGACTGGAGATGCTGGGAAGGGGGCCTGCGACATTCTGCCGGCCGAGAAGATGCTCTACAGCCGCTCCCCACAGAGCCTCCAAATGGTCCATTGCTACGAAATACTTTGATCCCAGCCTCATCACCAGGGCCGCAGTTGGCACAATCGGCACCCAGGACAGATCCTTACCCAGAAAGGCCACATTCTCAGCGTTCTCCTGCATGACTTCCCTCCACAGAGCCCTTTGGGCCGGATCCAGCAGGGCCCACTCGGCCGGGGAGAAGGAGACGGACACGTCCTCCAAGGAGAAGGAGGGGAGACCCTGGAAGAGAAAGCAGACCCCCCTCCCCCCGTCAGAGATCACACCTGCCAGAGATTGCAGATTGGACGGGTGTCTTCTGGGAAGGGACAGGAGGATGTCTGGACTGGGGAGGGTGAAGGGAACAGAGTTCAGAGGACCTCTCTCCTACCAGGACTGGACGTGCAGCAGCCGTTTCCACATGTCTGAAAAGATGACAGCTCAGCAGCCCCTCTCCACCGCCTGTTACTGAGACAGAAAAAGGAAGGAAGCAAGGAAGGAAGGAGGGAAGGAAGGAGGGAGGGAGGGAAGGAGGGAAGGAGGGAAGGAAGGGTGTTTGCTAGTTGGCTCCTTGCTCCACACGCCCCCTTCTCAGGGCTGTGAAACGTCGCCCTGTCTACACTCCACAGGGACAGAAGAGAAGCAGCAGGGATGACCCACGCTGCCACCGTATCTCAGGCCTCTGTCAGACCTCTTTCTGCCCAGGGGAGGAGGAAGAAGGGGGTGGAAATGCCGTCGCATGACAGGTCACCATCCTATTCGGCCTGGATGTGATTTGAGTGAGTCTGGACACGCAGGGGGTGGGGGGGGGGAGGCAACAGGCTGCCCCCCATTACTGCCCCATCCTGTTTCACTCAGCGGCCTGATGCCTCCCCTTCGAGGTACGGGCAGAAGTCCCACGTTCCCATCATCCCTGGGCCCCGGAGCCTGGAGTTCGGAGCTCTGCTGCCCCAGAAGGTGGAAGCCCCTTCATTCACCAGGCTGAAGAGGCTTTTGAGCCCCCTCCACCTCCTCTTGTGGAAGGAAGGTGAGGAATTAATACTTCAGTTGATGGCAGGAATCGGCTCTCCATTAATGGGTCTAAGCTCATTTTTTAGAGCATTCCAGCAATTAATGCCGAAAATTAACTCTGGATTTCTCTACCCATTGAATGCACGGGGTGCCCCAGGCACGATGTGTCCTTACCACTGGAGAGGGCATCTTGGCCACGCTCCACGGCCTGCGCCCTCTGCCCTTCCTCGGAAGGAGCTCCTTCCACCGCAGGGATTGTAGCTTCCGTCTTCATGGATGGCCCCAATAGCTGAAACCACAACGAGGAAGACGGGGAAGTGACGGAACGGAAGAGACCAAGCGAGGGGTCCTGCCAATTCTCCCATTTGGATAATTAACAACTCGACAAATGTCCAGCAGGGAAATTTTTGTATAAGGCCAGAGATCGTGGGTTGAACTGGACCTATGGGGAGGAACCCCCCTCACCTGCTCGTCCTGCCTCTCCTCCTGGGCCTGGCTGAGGAGGAAGCCTTCGGCCAGGGCCACCGCCTGGGCGCTGCTCTCCGGCCCGCATCCTCTCACCCAGCCCTGCATCTCCCGGGGCAGGAGGGCCAGGAACTGCTCCAGGGTCACCCGGTCCAGCATCTGCCTCTTGGTGCTCCTCTCCGGCTCCAGCCAGCGGCTGCAAAGTCCGTGGAGCCGGCTGCAAACCTCTCGGGGCCCAGCAGCCTCCTGGTAGCGGAAGTGCTGGAAGCGCTGGCAATGGCCGTCTGAGGTCACGGTGTCCTGAGCCAGGGTCTCTGGCCCGGCCCTTCCCCAGAATCCAACTGTGCTCCCAGCTTGGGAGAGATGGGGGCCTTTCCTTGCTGCCTTGCTGGTTCCGGGTCCTCCTGGGTCCTGCTCTTCCATCTCCTGCCCCTTCTCTTGGGTCACCTCAGACCCTGCAATGTTGCCTTCAGTCCCTTGGCTACGAAGAGCGGCTTCTCCCTGCGGGGAACGGGGAGAGACAGGCAGTGACACGGGAGACAAAAGAGAGCGGAGACTCACCCCTGAACACCGCCCACCTTCCTACGCAGGAGAAGCTTCCTGGTGGAGCAGAGAAAAGGCCTTCCAGGGATCCGCAGACCAGGCCTGAGATGCTGCTCCCGTATCAGAAGCCCGGCTGGTTTAGAGAGCCCCTGGACTAGCTCAGCCACTCAGCCCAGGAGCTCAGTCTGGCCCAGACCCCTATGCCAACGCCGGGCCTGCAGGGTTGGGCAGGAGCTCTGCCTGCGCCCGCAGCTGTGGGTTCGGCTCCAGCATCCCCAGGTCAGATCCAGGCAACAGCCGAAGAGTTCAGCAGCCCCTGAAAACGAATCCCGGAAGGGGTGGTGGGGAGGGGCTGCCCGGGGTCCGATGCTCCCTTCCGGGGAAGCCAAAAGGCCTGGAGGAGGGCGCCTAACGGGGTTGCCATCCTCCAGGCGACGCCGGGAAATCTCCCGGAACTGCGACCGGGCCTCGTTCCCCGCTCAGGTTGCCCCAAATTGACCCTTTCCCATGCACCCCCTCCCCTTGCTCCCGCGGCTGTTCCCTCCAGTCTCCCCCCCCTGCTCGGCCTCTCCGGCCCGGGGCTCGGCGGCCTTAACCCTTTCCGCGCTGCAGCAGAGTCGGCCGGAGGGGACTGCGCGGACTAGATGGGGCAGGGGGGCAGCGGCGGGCCTCACCCCTGGGCACCTTCCGAGCACCTCCCGTGCGGCCTCCGCGGCAGAGAGGCGCCCCCGCCCCGCTCGCCCCCCCCCCCCGAGCCCCCGCTGAGCCCTGCCCGGTCTTCTGACGCGGCGTGCGGGGCTTTCCCAAGCGAGGCCGCGGATTGGCTGGCCCGGGTGGGCGTGCCCCAGCTGCGCTGCCCAACCACGCCTACCTGCCTGCCGCCCTCCGCGGGGCTTTCCCGGAGCCCGCAGCGCCAGGGGGGCTTTCGGGGGCCCAGAAGCGCCGCCGCTTAAGTGTCAGCCCGCCCGGGCTTTGCTTCCAAACCAAAACGGAGAAACCCACCAGAGTCTGATTCAAAGCTGGGCTCCCCCAGTTGGGTTAGTCCAGGTGTCAAGAGGAAATCCGGGGCTCCAGGCCAGGGTCACTCAAGGTCATCGTCTAAGATTTTTATTTTAAATCAGTCATAGAATCATCGAATCCCAGAGTTGGAAGGGACCTCCTGGGTCATCTAGTCCAGCCCCCTGCACCATGCAGGACACTCCCACAACCCCCTCGCTCACCCCCTGCCCCCTGCCACCCCGTTGAGCCTTCCCAGAATCCGCCTCTCTGTCAGATGGCCATCCAGCCTCTTTTCAAAAATCTCCCGAGATGGAGAACCCACCACCCCCTGAGGAAGCCTGTTCCACCTAGGAACTGCACTAAGTATTAGGAACTTCTTCAGGGCAGTGGATGAGCGAGAGGGTTGGGAGTGTTCTGCACAGTGCAGGGGGTTGGACTAGATGACCCAGGAGGTCCCTTTCAACTCTGTGATTCTATGATTCTATCGAGAGGAATTGGTTGGCCAAGGTGTGAGACAGCATGCTGAACTAGATGGACTATTGGCCTCATCCTGCAGGGCTCTTCCGGAGGAGGAGAGACAGGAAGGCAGAGAAATATTTATTTACTGGAGGCCACGCCTGTTGTACCGAGGAATAGAATGGGTGCTAGGGTGCCCACCTGCACCGTGGCTTCCTGGGGGCTACGTGGCAAAAGCTGCAGCCCACCCCTGGACTCTTGAGGCCCCCCTCCAAACCTCAAGGACCATTCCTGACCCAGGGGTCACCAACCTCCAGCTGCAACCAGGACATATCCTGGAATTGGACAATTCTGTGGGGAGATCAGCTCCCCAGAGGAAAATGGCGGTTTGGGAGGGGCAACTCTACAACAACTCCTCATCTCCAGGCTCCTGATGAAAGGGCTTGCTTGGGAGGGGGACTCTGTGGCAGGGAGGATGCAGGATGTCGGAGGCTGAGACCTGGGGTTGCAGGTCATCGGCTGGAATGGCAGGGCCTTTCAGGGGAACAGAGATCAGTCCCTCTGGAGAAAAGACCTGGCTTTGCATCCCTTGGAGGTGCAGGGATGCCAGGCTCCCCCCGGGGGCGGGGGGGGGGGAGACACACACAAAGAGAAATGCTGCATGGCACTAATGGCTAATAACAATTAACATAAGAGAATTAATACACTTGTCACAGTTTCTTCCTTCAACAAAAGTATGTCATTGATAGCAAGTTTTGCTTAAGAACTGAAAATCTACAGTTCAATATCAGAGTAAATCTAAGTTCAACTTCATAAGGTTTAGTGAGAGTGATTTGATGATTTTTGCTGCACTCCTCCAAAGCTGTCTCAGAGCAGTGTACAGCAATAAAAACAATTGTAGAAATTAATTAAACATTAAAAACATCTCATTAGCGCTAACATATTCAGCAGTAAAATTAGTGCAGTTTTATTTCAGGTGGATTCCCATTTGTGACGTTCTCCATGGGAGGGCCCTCATCTGATAGTTAGAGCAATGGCCCCAACCAAAAGCGTGGGGGAAGAACTCGGTCTTACAGGCCCTTATACGCCCCGGCTGTGGGGTGGGAAGGACAGAATGAAGCAGGAAAAGAGGAGACACTCTGGGGTCTGTCAGGAAACACAAAGTAACAATATCTGTAATGAGATATGGCCCTTCCTCAGCTGAATTTCATTTTCTGAGTCATAGAAATATTTAAATCTAGGGTTGCCAAATACCTGGAAGAAAAAAGGCTTTCTCCCTTTGACAGAAGCACTATGGGACGGAATTTATAGAATCATAGAGTTGGAAGGGGGCCATGCAGGCCACCTAGTCCAACCACCTGCTCAATGCAGATGCCCATCTGAACACACGAAGCCTCTGAGAAAGAGGCAGGATGCCTCCCCACCTCCAGGCGTCCCAACAACCGTAATGAAGACACGTTTCCACGAGGAAATAGTGGGATGAGTTTTCTCAGCCTGTTGCACAAAGACACTCTCTCCGAGGAGGAACTTAAGGGGACCTCTGAGGAGTCCATGATGCAGAGTCAGCCTTGGCACAGGATTTACTCAAGGTCCTTGTTCATGGCATTGGGGGGTATCAGAGCAGGAGGGAATCTTCTTTCTCTGAGGGTCAGCGAGAAGGACGATTGGGGAATAAGCACCTCCTCACAAGATTCACGGATCCCAGCCCACTTCCACAATTCTGGATCAGATTGAGGGGCCAGATCCTCTCAAACGTAGTGGTTGTGTTCCTTTCAACCCAAACACTTCCTACTGCCAGAATTCTTTCGGCTGCAAGGTGGTGACACCCAAAAAAGCTCACAGCAGGCTAGGCTGGGTTGGGAGATGCCTCTCGAGAACTGCCTGTCATCTAAAACTGAATTAAGGATGTTGTCTTGTCACAACAAGGTATCTGCCAGAAGCAGAGAGGCTATAGATACCTGTTATCCTCAACTTGTATACGGACTCACAGGATTGGGGAAAGGAAGTGTTTTTGCCCGTTGTGGGGCTGTCAGAATGAGTGAGAGTGGCAGATAAGCTGAAACAGTGAGTAGTACCTGGGTTCTCTAAGGCTGTTGAAGGGTGCTACCAACCTCAACCTCTTTCTATGCAGTCAGCATTCAAGGTGTTTCTCCTGTGTGAGTTTTTTTATGCTTTGGAAAAGTCCAATTTACACTGAATGTCTTTCTACACACTGAGCAGTTAAACATTTCTCCCCAGTGTGTGTTCTTTGATGCCTTTGAGGAGTGCTACACTGACTGAATCTCTTCCCACACACTAAGCATTCAAAAGGTTTCTCCCCTGTGTGGGTTTTCTTTAAAAAAATATATTTTATTTATTTTTATTGTATATAAAGCACTCACAGAAAGATGGGGGGGAAGAAACAACCAGCTGGCAGAATAATCGTTGACACATGTGAAAGCACAGTCCATTCTTATCTTTAAAAATACGTACTCGGTTCGCATCGCATAAGATGAAAAGAAAGAGAAACTACCAGCTAGCCAAATAATTATTGATACATGTGAAAGTATAGTCTGCCATCATCTCCCCCACTCCTGTTGGTTAACATCCAGACATTGGATTCTCGTTTGGTGTGTTGCCAGCTGATTTGTGTTTTCATCAGCTATTTTCTTCAAACCGTCGATTCTGTCTGAGAGCTCTTTCCTGGTATCTTGAATTTCGTTTTCAACCTTTTTGACTACTTTCAGTATCTCTAAGTTGCCTTTGCATAATAAATAAAACATCTGTGCGTTAGTTGGATTTTCCATTTCTGTATACAGTATACAGTCACAGGGCGTCTCGCGAGAGTTCGAGCGATCAGACATTATCAATTAAGATGATCTCCGTGTTCTGTCAGGAACTCCCGCTGAGCTCTCGTTAACAAATTCTTAAATTCTTTCTTTTGTTAGTTTTAACGAGTGTATTTAGCTGGCTTGACTCCCGTCCGAAGAATGAATTTTCTTGTAAATTGGTTAGGGGGAAAGGAGGGGGGGCAGATGCCTGGCTTTGAAGAAGAGGAAATCAAACAGAAAACTCACAGTCTTTGCATTCCTCAGTCTTCAGCTCTTTTCAAGCTGGAAAAAAAATGGTCTGGGAAAAGTGCAGGCTTTTATCAGCTGGTCGTTTCAAGCTTAGAGAATTATTTACAACAAGGACGCCATTATGACCCCGAGCACAGGCAACGGTGATCCAGAGAACTTGATCTCCGCGGATCTGTAGGACCCTCAGGATGCCGTTCCTGGTTCCTGGGGCGACCGGTGAGTGAGATTTGCGCATCCTGCTCAGGTCCGCCAGGTGCTTCTGCCCCTGGCCCTCTGCCTGGCTCGGGAGCTCGTTATGGAAGGAGCTAGCACGGCGCAATCTTCAGTCGTCTCCCCCCTGTGTGGGTTTTCTGATGCGCTTGCAGTTTGCTATTCTGACTAAATCTCTTTCCACAAACAGAGCATTCAAAAGGTTTATCCCCTGTGTGGGTTCTCTGATGGTGTTGAAGAGACTGTTCCCAACGAAATCTCTTTCCACACTCTGAGCATTCAAAAGGTTTCTCTCCTGTGTGGGTTCTCTGATGCGCTTGCAGTTTGCTATTCTGACTAAATCTCTTTCCACAAACAGAGCATTCAAAAGGTTTCTCCCCTGTGTGGTTTCTCTGATGGTGTTGAAGAGACTGTTCCCAACGAAATCTCTTTCCACACTCTGAGCATTCAAAAGGTTTCTCTCCTGTGTGGGTTCTCTGATGCTTTCGAAGACTCTGATTCCAGCTGAATCCCTTACCACACACTGAGCATTCAAAAGGTTTCTCGCCTGTATGGGTTCTCTGATGATTTTGAAGAGTGCCATTCTCCCTGAATTTTTTCCCACACATTGAGCATTCAAAAGGTTTCTCTTCTGTGTGGGTTCGTTGGTGCACTTGAAGAGTGCCGTTTTCATTGAATTTTTTTCCACACACTGAGCATTCAAAAGGTTTCTCCCCTGTGTGGGTTCTTTGGTGCACTTGAAGACGGACACTCTGACTGAATCTCTTCCCACACAATGAGCATTGAAAAGGTTTCTCCCCTGTGTGGGTTTTCTGATGCCGTTGAAGATAGCCTCTGCAGTGGAATCTTTTTTCACACTCTGAGCATTCAAAAGGTTTCTCTCCTGTGTGGGTTCTTCGATGCACTTGAAGACTGCTATTTTGAGTGAATCTCTTTCCACACACAGAGCATTCAAAAGGTTTTTCCCCTGTGTGGATTCTCTGATGCCGTTGCAGACTGCCACTCCAACTGAATTGCTTTCCACACACTGGACATTCATACGGTTTCTCCCCAGTGTGGATTCTACGGTGCACTTGAAGACGGGCACTGCGACCGAATCGCTTTCCACACACTGAGCATTCAAAAGGTTTCTCCCCTGTGTGAGTACTTTTGTGCAGTTGAGGAGTGCCACTCTGATTGAATCGCTTTCCACAAACTGAATATTCAAAAGGTTTCTTGCCTTTTTGTATTTTTGGGTGTTGAAAGAGCTGTGATCTATTTTTGATATACTTTTCACACTGAACAAATCTACTTGCCTTCATTATCCTGTGCTCTGGAAAATGTGCACTATGCTTTTTTCCAACTGGCCTCCCAATTATATGATTGCCTTTCTTTCTCTTAGGCCTTTTTGTATTTGTGAGGTTTTCTTCCAAGTCTTCATTCTTAACTCTGTCTGGCGGTTGCTGATGAAGTTCCTTTCCTTCCAAATTACTCCGATTGTCCTCTGCTGGTATAAACAGAGAGATCCTGGTAGCACCTGAGAAATCTGGAAAGGTCCAAAGGCATCGGTGTGCCTGCCGTAGGAAGGGACTGACGGCCCTTGGGCTCCTCCAGCTTGGCTGATCTTAACCACCCCTCCCTCTTCCCCATAACTCTCTAGCACTTAGGGATCCCTCAAGCCCTCTCCGCAAAGCCACCGCTGAGTGCTGGCCTGAAGGGAGTTTCTGAGCCTTGAGATTTCAGGCCCCCAGACGGCCTCCCTCCCTCCTTACCCAGTGGCTGTGTGGGGGCATCAAACCAAAGGTTGCTGAGAAATTAATCAGAAATTCCCCCCTTGGTTATTCCTTGCCTGTTCCCGGGACACAACCGTGAAGGACACTCACTCTCAGCCAGCAAGTTTGGGGAGGAGATCTGCTCTTGGGATCCTCTTGGACATGGCTCCAGACTTCCTTTCGATGAAAATCTGTAGCTGGTCTCCCCCAAAGTCCCTCCTTTCCTTCCAGCTTCTTCTGAAAACAGAGAGAGAGAGAAAGAAAGAGAGAAGGTTTCATGTGATTATTAAGTGACCTGGTCCGCCTTGCAGGTGTTTGTGTCTTCAGTCTCACTGCAGGTGCCTTCCTTATGTTATGTTTTTCAAGGCTGGACTCAAGAATGCGGTCATTGGTTCATTCTGGGGACTTTATCCAGTGGTGTAACCAGGAGGGGTGGGGGAATCAGAAGGCTCTTAGTAGCCTCTGGGAAGTTCCATCAAGCAGTATGCTTCTTCGGGTGCTTAAGTACAATTCGGATGTATTATGCAGATGACACCCAGCTCTTCCTCCTGATGGATGGCTGCCCTGACTCCCCCCCAGAAGCATTAGCCAGATGCCTGGAAGCAGTGACGAGATGGCTCAAGCAGAGTTGTCTGAAGCTCAATCCTTCAAAGACGGAGGTCCTGTGGCTGGGTAGGAAGGGCCCATGTGGAGCTTAAACAGTTCCGCAGGGCCTGCAAAAGGGAGCTTTTCCGCCAGGCATTTGGTTGAGACCAGACAGAACCAACAGCGACTGAAGGGCCCCTGCGCCCCCCCCTCTCTCTCAGTATTCCACCAGAATACTCTGGACCTGTTTGCAGATCTCCTAAGTCGTGGGACAGGCCTCAAAACAGGCCTCCTATTCATTCTTTTGATTCAGGCCACATCCCATGGGCAGCCATTTACACCTTCGGCACCCAAGACAGATCCGTACCCAAAAAGGCCACCTTCTCGGAGATCTCCACCATGACTTCCTTGAAAAGAGCTCTTTGGGCCGGATCCAGCAGGGCCCACTCGGCCGGGGAGAAGGAGACGGACACGTCCTCCAAGGAGAAGGAGGGGAGACCCTGGAAGAGAAAGCAGACCCCCCCCCCCCCTCAGAGATCACACCAGGCACAGCTTGAACGATGGAAAAGAGTCGTCTGCCTTTGTGAGAGGGAAGAGGTGATCAGAGGACCTCTCGCCCAGACCCCTTGTAGAAACCGCCGGAGCAGAAGCCCCCTGAGAAGGCAGGAGGGACGCAGGCTGTCCCCTGCTCACCTTTCCTACCTGGACTGGAGGTACAGCAGCTGCTTCCTCTCTTCTGGAAAGAGGATGGTCCAACATCATCTCTTCACAACCTGCTAGCGAGACAAAGGAGGGAGGGTGTTTGCTTGTGGGTCTGCTCGTTCCTTGCTTCGCACACCCCCTTCCCAGAGTTGCGAAACTTTCCCCTGTGGACACGCAACGGAGGCCGAAGAGAAGCCCCGGGGCCTGTGAGCCTCAGGGATCAGCAGTGATGCCGACATATCTCAGGCTTCGGGGAGAGCTGTGTCCGGCCGACGGGGAAGGAAAGAGGGGGGCGGAAATGAGGTTGCAGGATACGTCATGATCCTCTTTGGCCCAGACACGAGAAGATCCGGGGACCTGAGGGTCTAACAGGGGAGTTTTCACCATGTCTCTTGGCACGCTAACAGCAGAACCGGGATTGCAGCCAGACGCAGCATGAACCAATGTCCTTTTCGAGGCATCACAGTTAGTGAACACTGAGGGCCACAAGTTAACTCTGACCAGATTTCTGCACCCACCCAATTCACAGGGTGCCCCAATCCCATCCGGGCACGATGAGTCCTTACCAGCGGAGAGGGCATCTTGGCCACGCTCCACGGCCTGCGCCCTCTGCCCTTCCTCGGAAGGAGCTCCTTCCGCCGCTGAGGTTGTAGCTTCCACCTTCACGGATGGCCCCAATAGCTGAAACCACAGCAAGAGGGAGGGGGAAGTGATGGAACGGAAGAGACCAAGCAAGGGGCCCTGCCCCCTCCTCTCAGCAGACCTGGGGAGTATTCTGGAGGGATGGGAAATTCTCTAGTACAAGAGGCTGCTGAAGGAGGCTGTTAAATTTCCCATTGGGATGATTAACACCTGGATTAATCTCTGGCTGGGAAACCTTAGGATAAGGCACAGATCATGGCTTAAATTGGACCTACCTGGAGGAATCCCCCTCCTCACCTGCTCGGCCTGCCTCTCCTCCTGGGCCTGGCTCAGGAGGAAGCCTTCGGCCAGGGCCACCGCCTGGGCGCTGCTCTCCGGCCCGCATCCTCTCACCCAGCCCTGCATCTCCCGGGGCAGGAGGGCCAGGAACTGCTCCAGGGTCACCCGGTCCAGCATCTGCCTCTTGGTGCTCCTCTCCGGCTCCAGCCAGCGGCTGCAGAGTCCGTGGAGCCGGCTGCAAACCTCCCGGGGCCCAGCGGCCTCCTGGTAGCGGAAGTGCCGGAAGCGCTGGCAATGGCCGTCTGAGGTCATGGTGTCCTGAGCCAGGGTCTCTGGCCCGGTGTTTCCCCTGAATTCAAGTCCATTCCCAGCCTGGGGGGGATGGGGGCCTTTCCTGGCTGTCCTGCCAGTTCGAAGGCCTTCTGGGTTCTGCTCTTCCATCTCTCGGGTCACCTCAGGTTCTGCGATGATGTCTTTATGCCTTGGCTATGGGGGGAGTCTTCTCCCTGGGGGGGGGGGGAAGGAGAGACACATGGAATGGAAAATGAAAGAGAGCGGAGATTCACGTCTGGGCTTCACCTGATTGATCGGCATGAATCACAAACCGAACTATTTATCTCCCTGGGATGTGAACTAGCTTAGCCTCAGGGTCTCTTGGCTCAGTCTGTCCCTGGGAGTGGAGGCCCCTTTGCCCCCAGCTGAGCCAGCCCCCAACCGAGGAGAAGGAGCAGCTGAGGTTGGGAAAAGAGCAGCTCTTGGCTTGTTTTGGGGCGGCCAGCTCCCCGTGGGGACCCTGCTGTTGGGATTTTGGAGAGCGGAGCCTGGGGGGGGGGGGCTTGGGGGGGAGAGAGACCTCAGCGGGGCCTCCTGCCACAACCCCCCCTCCAAAGCAGCCATTCTCTCCCCCGGAGGAAGCTGATCTCGGCCGGTCGTCTGGAGAGTCATAGGAGGAGAGCTCCCGGTTCCACCGGGAGGCTGGCAACCCCAGTGGGTTGGGAAATTAAAGCCGCCCCCGCCCTGCTGAAGGACGCGGATTCTCTTTGCCCCCCCCAAAAAAAAAACCTCTCATGAGCTGGCAGAGGAAAACCTGTGTCTTGCTGGGTGGCCAACCTCCCGGCCGGGGGGGACGGGAGTCCTCCAGCAGGCAGAGATCAGCCCCCTCCCCGTAGAAAGGCCTCTCCTGGGGGGGGGGACGACTGCGAGGCCTCGCTCCCTCCGGGCCTTCCCGCCCCGCCGCCTTACTCTCGAGGAGGCCTCCCGGGCCGCGGCTCCCCTGGGAACTCCCTCCCGGCCGCTCTAGCCCGGCGCTCGCTGCCCTTAACCCTTCCCGCGCTGCAGCCGAGGCGGCTCTTCCTCGGGAGTCGCCCTGCAGGGCCGGCCGCTGCAAACGCGCGTCAGTGGGCGGCGTGTGAACGGATCGCCCAGGGGGGGCCCGCCGGGGGGGGGCTGCAGCATCCCCCCCCCCCGGTCTGCGGCCCGGTCCTTCCCCGCCGGGAGATGCAGGGAGCGCCTCCCCCCCCAGCCCCAGCCCCAGGGACACTCTCGGGGGGGGGGAGGGGGGGCGGGATCCGGGCCGGCAGCCCCTGCAGCACTTCCCCCCCCCCCCAGCCCCATAGCGCGGCTTTGCCTGGGGGGAAGGCGGCCCCACTGATCCGGCTGGAAAAGCGCCACGAAGAAGGAGGAGAAGGAGAAGAAGGAGGAGAAGGGCCATTCCGCCACCGGGATCCATGTAGCAAATTTGCTGAACGAAAAATCGTCATTTTAAATAGTGGAATTCGTCGTTATGCATACCTGCCTTTGTGGTGGAATCCAGTTGCGTTTCTATCGTTTCCCACAGGCTTCCGGCCTCGGCAAAAATTGCCTAGCTCGTCCCGCCCCTGGCCGTCAAGCAGCCAATGGGCGGCCGTTAGCATGCTCCCAAACAGCCCCTTTCCCTTTAAGGAAGGTTTAAAAACACAACACACACACACACACACACAGGTTGCAAGGAATCTGCGTTGATCCATTGCAAGGGAGAGACCCATCCAGATAGCAGGTGGTGTTTGAGCTGCCGTTTCATCATTGCCACGCTCCCCCCGAGTGAAAAAAAAATCCCCCCCCTCACAGGCGTGATTTTCAGCCAAAAACAGTGTGAAAAATAAAGTGAAAATAAACCAGCAAATGGGCCTCTATGATGCTTGTGCTTAGTAACTTTAAACAGAGGGACTGCAGCCGGGGAAGCCTCCTTGGGTAAACGAAGGCTCACCGGTGCGTTGATCTCCGCTCGCTCGGAGAAAAAAAAATGGCGATCGCTTCGCCGGAAGATCAGAGGAGAGAGCCAGGGGGAGGGACTTTGCAGAAACCGCAACAATGATAACGCACAGAACTTTCCCGCTAGTGTTGCAGATTGGTTGCAGGAGTGTAGCGCTTTCCGGAGGGTGAATCCACTTTTTGGGATTTCCCTGAAAGCGCTACAACGAAGCGCTTCTTGCGGATCGGTTTCAGGTGTGTGGCAGATTGTCAACGACGTTGTGCATAACGGCAAAACTGTAGCGATTTCAATTATTAACCATTGTGCAATTTTAAAGGAGTGCGGAAAGCCCCTTGGTTCTTCTATGCCGCTTTTCTCTACCCAAAGGAGTCTCAAAGCGGCTTCCAGTCACCTTCCCTTCCTCTCCCCACAACAGACACCCTGTGAGGTGGGTGAGGCTGAGAGAGCCCTGAGATTAATTCTGGGTCAGAACATCCTTATTACTGCTGTGACTAGCCCAAGGCCACCCAGCTGGCTGCATGTGGGGAAGGAGCAGGGAATCAATCCTGGCTTGCCAGATTATTAGTCCACACTCCTAACCAGGACACCAAGCTGTATCGCTATAAACAGAATGCACAGATACAGGGGGATGAATCCACAAAACAACCACAGACAGAATAGAACGACAATATATTAAATACCCTCTTCTAGGAGGCTGGGAGAAATGATGCCCTTGCAGGATGGGCCAATGGCCTGGGGCCTCCCCCCCCCCGGGAACCGCCTACATCCATGACCTCAGCCTTCCAGAAGCAGCTGACGGGGATCTTGGGGGTCTGTGCCTGGCATCAATCTCAGACCCGCAAGGTTGACACGTTGCTGATGGCCCACCCATGCTCTTTCTTCCAGCTAGACTTGACGCTCAGGCCCTCAGGAGCTCAGTTCAGCCTTATTCAGAACTAGAGGCCGTGCCTAGAGAGAGAACGGGTGCTAGGATGCACAGCTGCACTGAGGCTTTTCAGGCACTGGCTACATGGCCAAATTGTAGACCATGGGAAGGAGGGAGAGACAGACAGACAGACGGACAGAAGAGAGCAGCAGAGGCTTCCCTGGGTCCCATGGGGCTGGTGGAGAGCCTTTTCTCCACCTCCTGCTTCCTCCCTGAGGCCCACCTGCAAACCTCAAGGAAGCCTCTCTCCTCCATCTCTCGGGAGGGGGAACTCTGAGGCTATGCCCCAGAGAGGTTGAGGGATGCCACTCTCCAGGTAGGACCTGGGGATTTGCTGGAATTGCCATTATTTTATCCTGTTGTATGTCAGTGTGTTTAGCTAGCCTGGCCGTTTTGCCCTGATGTAACCCAGATGCTTGATGCCTCATCCTCCCCACAAATTCCTCACCTCCCTTCCCCTGCTGCCCTGTAGTTTACCACACTTTCCTGTTCCTTGAAGCCCAAATAGTCATCTCTATGTTTTGACTCTTTTGAACTGTGGCTGGTTCGCGTTCCCAAGGTCGGGGGGAAAGCCTGTATATTGCCCACCCTATGCTTTCTAAGCCAACTCTGATTATGTCTTCCAAGAAGATGCTTGCATTTTCTAATACAAAAACTTTTAATTCAATTAGTTTACTTATTTAGAAATCGAAGTTTCTCACAGGAAGGGGGGACACTTTGGCTTTCGGTCCCATGGAGATGCAGGGATGCCAGGCTCCAGGTGGGAAACAAAGACAAATGCGTGTCTTTGCTAGTAAATGCTCGTAAACACTACTAGCATAAGGTAAAGGTAAAGGTATTCCCTGTGCAAGCACCGAGTCATGTCTGACCCTTGGGGTAACGCCCTCTAGCGTTTTCATGGCAGACTCAATACGGGGTGGTTTGCCAGTGCCTTCCCCAGTCACTACCGTTTACCCTCCAGCAAGCTGGGTACCCATTTTACCGACCTCGGAAGGATGGAAGGCTGAGTCAACCTTGAGCCGGCTGCTGGGATTGAACTCCCAGCCTCATGGGCAAAGCTTTCAGACGGCTGCCTTACCACTCTGCGCCACAAGAGGCTCTACTACTAGCATAATAATAAACATAAACCCATTCATAAAATTGTCACAGTTTCATCCTTCAATTAACTTAATTGATAGCACAATTTGCTTGAAGAACTGAAAACCTTTCAGTCTGTACGTTTTTCACTTCAGCTCAGTATCAAAGTAAATCAAAGACATGGTTATGTTAAAATCAAACATAAAATTGTTGGCTGGCAAAGAACCTCGTGGGCTTCTGAATTGCTGCCTCTGTGTCAGTCAGCCTTTCTCAGCTTTTCTCCGTTGAGAAACCCTGAAAAATATTCTTCAGGCTTCAAGAAACCCCCCAAATGGCACGAGATCGTGGAGAACACAGTGGTGAAACACACGTGCCCACCTGGAGCCCCTCCCCTTTCCCACCCCATCATGCCATCATTGGCCATGGGGAGGGGGGTCAGCATGACCATAAATGGCCATATCACCCAGTAAATGTGTAACAAATTAAAAAAAAAAGTAGTAATTAACTCCCAACAAATTCAGGAAACGCTTCCAGGGACGTCAGGAATCCCCAGAGTTTCACAAAATGCTGGTGAAGAAAGACTCCTCTGTGCTCTCTCAACTCCATTCATGGGACCCGGCATCTCTTGGAATAGCCCTTCCTCTGTGGACGGCAGAGATCAATTCCCCTGGAAAAAAGGACGGGGGGGGAGGAGTTTCCCAAGGAGGTTTAGGGATGCCAGCCTCCAGGTGAGATCTTGAGATCCCCTAAAATGACAGCTCCTTTACAGAGTGCAGAGATCAGTTCCCCTGGCTGCTTGGGAAGGGGTGAGGGAGGAGAGAAGGAGAGCTAGGCTGCCTTCTCGAAGCCAGACCTCCCCCGCCTCGGGAGACAGGATGGTGGAAGGGAAGGAAAGCCAGGCTAGCTCAATGCAGATGTGTCTTCAGATGCCCATCTGAACACACGAAGCCTCTGAGAAAGAGGCAGGATGCCTCCCCACCTCCAGGCGTCCCAACAACCGTAATGAAGACACGTTTCCACGAGGAAATAGTGGGATGAGTTTTCTCAGCCTGTTGCACAAAGACGCTCTCTCTGAGGAGGAACTTAAGGGGACCTCTGAGGAGTCCATGATGCAGAGTCAGCCTTGGCACAGGATTTACTCAAGGTCCTTGTTCATGGCATTGGGGGGTATCAGAGCAGAAGGAGGGAATCTTCTTTCTCTGAGGGTCAGTGAGAAGGACGATTGGGGAATAAGCACCTCCTCACAAGATTCACGGATCCCAGCCCACTTCCACAATTCTGGATCATGTTGAGGGGCCAGACCCTGTGAAACGTAGTGGTTGTGTTCCTTTCAACCCAAACACTTCCTACTGCCAGGATTCTTATGGCTGCAAGGTGGTGACACCCAAAAAAGCTCACAGCAGGCTAGGCTGGGTTGGGAGATGCCTCTCAAGAACTGCCTGTCATCTAAAACTGAATTAAGGATGTTGTCTTGTCACAACAAGGTATCTGCCAGAAGCAGAGAGGCTGTAGATACCTGTTATCCTCAACTTGTATACGGACTCACAGGATTGGAGAAAGGAAGTGTTTTTGCCCGTTGTGTGGCTGTCAGAATGAGTGAGAGTGGCAGATAAGCTGAAACAGTGAGTAGTACCTGGGTTCTCTAAGGCTGTTGAAGGGTGCTACCAACCTCAACCTCTTTCTATGCAGTCAGCATTCAAGGTGTTTCTCCTGTGTGAGTTTTTTTATGCTTTTGAAAAGTCCAATTTACACTGAATGTCTTTCCACACACTGAGCAGTTAAAACATTTCTCCCCAGTATGTGTTCTTTGATGCTTTTGAAGAGTGCCCATTGACTGAATCTCTTCCCACACACTAAGCATTCAAAAGGTTTCTCCCCTGTGTGTGTTTTCTTATGCTGTTGCAGATTGCTACTCTGACCGAATCTCTTTCCACATATGGAGCATTCAAAAGGTTTCTTCCCTGTGTGGGTACTTTGATGTCGTTGCAAGTTGCCACTGTGACTGAATCTCTTTCCACAAACGGAGCATTCAAAAGGTTTCTCCCCTGTGTGGGTTCTCTGATGTTCGTGCAGATGGCCTATGTTAATGAATCTCTTTCCACACCGTGAGCATTCAAAAGGTTTCTCCCCTGTGTGGGTTCTTTGATGGTGTTGAAGAGACTGTTCCCAGCGAAATCTCTTTCCACACTCTGAGCATTCAAAAGGTTTCTCTACTGTGTGGGTTCTCTGATGCTGTCGAAGACTCTGATTCCATCTGAATCCCTTACCACACACTGAGCATTCAAAAGGTTTCTCTCCTGTGTGGGTTAGTCGGTGAACTTGAAGAGAGCCATTCTCCCTGAATTTTATCCCACACATTAAGCATTCAAAAGGTTTTTCCCCTGTGTGGGTTCGTTGATGCAGCTGAAGAGAGCCATTCTTACTGAATTTTTTACCACACATTGAGTATTCAAAAGGTTTCTCCCCTGTGTGGGTTCGTCGGTGGACTTGAAGTGTACCATTCTCACTGAATTTCTTTCCACATACTGAACATTCAAAAGGTTTCTCTCCTGTGTGGGTTCGTCGGTGCACTTGAAGATTGCCAGGCCGACTGAATCTCTTCCCACACACTGAGCATTCAAAAGGTTTCTCCCCTGTGTGGGTTTTCTGATGCTGTTGCAGATTGCCACTCTGACTGAATCTCTTTCCACATACAGAGCATTCAAAAGGTTTCTCCCCTGTGTGGGTACTCTGATGCCGTTGAAGATTGCCACTATGACCGAATCTCTTTTCACATAAAGAGCATTCAAAAGGTTTCTCCCCTGTGTGGGTTCTCTGGTGATATTGCAGACGGCCTATGTCAATGAATCTCTTTCCACACACTAAGCATTCAAAAGGTTTCTCCCCTGTGTGGATTTTCTGATGCTTTTGAAGAGTGCCATTCTCCCTGAATTTTTTCCCACACATTGAGCATTCAAAAGGTTTCTCTCCTGTGTGGGTTCGTTGATGCACTTGAAGAGTGCCATTTTCACTGAATTTTTTCCCACACACTGAGCATTCAAAAGGTTTCTCCCCTGTGTGGGTTCTTTGGTGCACTTGAAGACGGCCACTCTGACTGAATCTCTTGCCACACAATGAGCATTCAAAAGGTTTCTCCCCTGTGTGGGTTTTCTGATGCCGTTGAAGATGGCCTCTGTCATGGAATCTTTTTTCACACTCTGAGCATTCAAAAGGTTTCTCTCCTGTGTGTGTTCTTTGGTGCACTTGAAGACTGCTACTTTGACTGAATCTCTTTCCACACACGGAACATTCAAAAGGTTTTGCCCCTGTGTGGATTCTCTGATGTCGTTGCAGACTGCCAGTCCAACTGAATCTCTTCCGACATACTGAGCATTCTAATGGTTTCTCCCCGGTGTGTGTTCTCTGGTGCTGTTGTAGATGGCCTCTGTCATTGCATCCCTTTCCACACACTGAGCATTCAAAAGGTTTCTCCCCGGTGTGGGTTCTCTGGTGCTTTTGAAGAGCGCCATTCTCACTAAAAAATTTCCCACACACTGGACATTCAAAAGGTTTCTCCCCTGTGTGGGTCCTTCGATGCACTTGAAGACTGCCACTCCAACTGAATCGCTTTCCACACACTGGACATTCATATGGTTTCTCCCCGGTGTGGATTCTACGGTGCACTTGAAGACGGGCACTACAACCAAATTTCTTTCCACACACTGAGCATTCAAAAGGTTTCTCCCCTGTGTGAGTACTTTTGTGCAGTTGAGGAGTGCCACTCTGATTGAATCGCTTTCCACAAACTGAATATTCAAAAGGTTTCTTGCCTTTTTGTATTTTTGGGTGTTGAAAGAGCTGTGATCTATTTTTGATATACTTTTCACACTGAACAAATCTACTTGCCTTCATTATCCTGTGCTCTGGAAAATGTGCACTATGCTTTTTTCCAACTGGCCTCTCAATTATATGACTGCCTTTCTTTCTCTTAGGCCTTTTTGTATTTGTGAGGTTTTCTTCCAAGTCTTCATTTTTAACTCTGTCTGGCAGTTGCTGATGAAGTTCCTTTCCTTCCAAATTACTCCGATTGTCCTCTGCTGGTATAAACAGAGAGATCCTGGTAGCACCTGAGAAATCTGGAAAGGTCCAAAGGCATCGGTGGGCCTGCCGTAGGAAGGGACTGACGGCCCTTGGGCTCCTCCAGCTTGGCTGATCTTAACCACCCCTCCCTCTTCCCCATAACTCTCTAGCACTTAGGGATCCCTCAAGCCCTCTCCGCAAAGCCACCGCTGAGTGCTGGCCTGAAGGGAGTTTCTGAGCCTTGAGATTTCAGGCCCCCAGACGGCCTCCCTCCCTCCTTACCCAGTGGCTGTGTGGGGGCATCAAACCAAAGGTTGCTGAGAAATTAATCAGAAATTCCCCCCTTGGTTATTCCTTGCCTGTTCCCGGGACACAACCGTGAAGGACACTCACTCTCAGCCAGCAAGTTTGGGGAGGAGATCTGCTCTTGGGATCCTCTTGGACATGGCTCCAGACTTCCTTTCGATGAAAATCTGTAGCTGGTCTCCCCCAAAGTCCCTCCTTTCCTTCCAGCTTCTTCTGAAAACAGAGAGAGAGAGAAAGAAAGAGAGAAGGTTTCATGTGATTATTAAGTGACCTGGTCCGCCTTGCAGGTGTTTGTGTCTTCAGTCTCACTGCAGGTGCCTTCCTTATGTTATGTTTTTCAAGGCTGGACTCAAGAATGCGGTCATTGGTTCATTCTGGGGACTTTATCCAGTGGTGTAACCAGGAGGGGTGGGGGAATCAGAAGGCTCTTAGTAGCCTCTGGGAAGTTCCATCAAGCAGTATGCTTCTTCGGGTGCTTAAGTACAATTCGGATGTATTATGCAGATGACACCCAGCTCTTCCTCCTGATGGATGGCTGCCCTGACTCCCCCCCAGAAGCATTAGCCAGATGCCTGGAAGCAGTGACGAGATGGCTCAAGCAGAGTTGTCTGAAGCTCAATCCTTCAAAGACGGAGGTCCTGTGGCTGGGTAGGAAGGGCCCATGTGGAGCTTAAACAGTTCCGCAGGGCCTGCAAAAGGGAGCTTTTCCGCCAGGCATTTGGTTGAGACCAGACAGAACCAACAGCGACTGAAGGGCCCCTGCGCCCCCCCCTCTCTCTCAGTATTCCACCAGAATACTCTGGACCTGTTTGCAGATCTCCTAAGTCGTGGGACAGGCCTCAAAACAGGCCTCCTATTCATTCTTTTGATTCAGGCCACATCCCATGGGCAGCCATTTACACCTTCGGCACCCAAGACAGATCCGTACCCAAAAAGGCCACCTTCTCGGAGATCTCCACCATGACTTCCTTGAAAAGAGCTCTTTGGGCCGGATCCAGCAGGGCCCACTCGGCCGGGGAGAAGGAGACGGACACGTCCTCCAAGGAGAAGGAGGGGAGACCCTGGAAGAGAAAGCAGACCCCCCCCCCCTCAGAGATCACACCAGGCACAGCTTGAACGATGGAAAAGAGTCGTCTGCCTTTGTGAGAGGGAAGAGGTGATCAGAGGACCTCTCGCCCAGACCCCTTGTAGAAACCGCCGGAGCAGAAGCCCCCTGAGAAGGCAGGAGGGACGCAGGCTGTCCCCTGCTCACCTTTCCTACCTGGACTGGAGGTACAGCAGCTGCTTCCTCTCTTCTGGAAAGAGGATGGTCCAACATCATCTCTTCACAACCTGCTAGCGAGACAAAGGAGGGAGGGTGTTTGCTTGTGGGTCTGCTCGTTCCTTGCTTCGCACACCCCCTTCCCAGAGTTGCGAAACTTTCCCCTGTGGACACGCAACGGAGGCCGAAGAGAAGCCCCGGGGCCTGTGAGCCTCAGGGATCAGCAGTGATGCCGACATATCTCAGGCTTCGGGGAGAGCTGTGTCCGGCCGACGGGGAAGGAAAGAGGGGGGCGGAAATGAGGTTGCAGGATACGTCATGATCCTCTTTGGCCCAGACACGAGAAGATCCGGGGACCTGAGGGTCTAACAGGGGAGTTTTCACCATGTCTCTTGGCACGCTAACAGCAGAACCGGGATTGCAGCCAGACGCAGCATGAACCAATGTCCTTTTCGAGGCATCACAGTTAGTGAACACTGAGGGCCACAAGTTAACTCTGACCAGATTTCTGCACCCACCCAATTCACAGGGTGCCCCAATCCCATCCGGGCACGATGAGTCCTTACCAGCGGAGAGGGCATCTTGGCCACGCTCCACGGCCTGCGCCCTCTGCCCTTCCTCGGAAGGAGCTCCTTCCGCCGCTGAGGTTGTAGCTTCCACCTTCACGGATGGCCCCAATAGCTGAAACCACAGCGAGAGGGAGGGGGAAGTGATGGAACGGAAGAGACCAAGCAAGGGGCCCTGCCCCCTCCTCTCAGCAGACCTGGGGAGTATTCTGGAGGGATGGGAAATTCTCTAGTACAAGAGGCTGCTGAAGGAGGCTGTTAAATTTCCCATTGGGATGATTAACACCTGGATTAATCTCTGGCTGGGAAACCTTAGGATAAGGCACAGATCATGGCTTAAATTGGACCTACCTGGAGGAAGCCCCCTCCTTACCTGCTCGGCCTGCCTCTCCTCCTGGGCCTGGCTGAGGAGGAAGCCTTCGGCCAGGGCCACCGCCTGGGCGCTGCTCTCCGGCCCGCATCCTCTCACCCAGCCCTGCATCTCCCGGGGCAGGAGGGCCAGGAACTGCTCCAGGGTCACCCGGTCCAGCATCTGCCTCTTGGTGCTCCTCTCCGGCTCCAGCCAGCGGCTGCAGAGTCCGTGGAGCCGGCTGCAAACCTCCCGGGGCCCAGCGGCCTCCTGGTAGCGGAACTGCCGGAAGCGCCGGCAATGGCCGTCTGAGGTCACGGTGTCCTGAGCCAGGGTCTCTGGCCCGGCCCTTCCCCAGAATCCAACTGTGCTCCCAGCTTGGGAGGGATGGGGGCCTTTCCTGGCTGCCTTGCTGGTTCCGGGTCCTCCTGGGCTCTGCTCTTCCATCAGGTCACCTCAGGCTCTGCAATGATGCCTTTCAGTCCCTTTTCTATGAAGAGGAGCTTCTCCTTGGGAGGAAGGAGAGGCACAGAAATGTACATGGAAGGTGAAGGAGAACAGAGATTCACGTCTGGGCTTCACCAGGAGAATTTTCCTGATTGATCGGCATAGAGGGCTTCTTGTGGTCTGTAGTCCAAGTTTGAGATCGTGTTTCTGAATCACAAACCGAACTATTTCTCTCCCTGGGCGGCTCTTTCGGGATGTGAACTAGCTTAGCCTCTGGGTCCCTTGGCTCAGTCTGTCCCCCGGAGTGGAGGCCCCTTTACCCCCAACAGGAATAAAAGGTCAGGCAAGGGCGAGCCCCCAACCGAATGGGTCTGTGTGGAGGAGGAGCAGCTGAGGTTGGGAAAAGAGCAGCTCTTGGCTTGTTTTGGGGCGGCCAGCTCCCCGTGGGGACCCTGCTGTTGGGATTTTGGAGAGCGGAGCCTGGGGGGGGGCTTGGGGGGGAGAGAGACCTCAGCGGGGTCTCCTGCCACAAACCCCCCTCCAAAGCAGCCATTCTCTCCCCCGGAGGAAGCTGATCTCGGTCGTCTGGAGAGTCATTCTCATAGGAGGAGAGCTCCCGGTTCAACCGGGAGGCTGGCAACCTCGGTTGGTTGGGAAATTAAATTTATCAGGAAAAAATTTTTCACAGTCAGAGTAGTTCAGCAGTGGAATAGGCTGCCTAAGGAGGTGGTGAGCTCCCCCTCACTGGCAGTCTTCAAGCAAAGGTTGGATACCCACTTTTCTTGGATGCTTTAGGATGCTCTGGGCTGATCCTGCGTTGAGCAGGGGGTTGGACTAGATGGCCTTCATGGGCCCTTCCCACTCTGATTCTAAAGCCGCCCCCGCCCTGCTGAAGGACGCGGATTCTCTTTGCCCCCCCCAAAAAAAACCTCTCATGAGCTGGCAGAGGAAAACCTGTGTCTTGCTGGGTGGCCAACCTCCCGGCCGGGGGGGACGGGAGTTCTCCAGCAGGCAGAGATCAGCCCCCTCCCCGTAGAAAGGCCTCTCCTGGGGGGGGGGACGACTGCGAGGCCTCGCTCCCTCCGGGCCTTCCCGCCCCGCCGCCTTACTCTCGAGGAGGCCTCCCGGGCCGCGGCTCCCCTGGGAACTCCCTCCCGGCCGCTCTAGCCCGGCGCTCGCTGCCCTTAACCCTTTCCGCGCTGCAGCCGAGGCGGCTCTTCCTCGGGAGTCGCCCTGCAGGGCCGGCCGCTGCAAACGCGCGTCAGTGGGCGGCGTGTGAACGGATCGCCCAGGGGGGGCCCGCCGGGGGGGGGCTGCAGCATCCCCCCCCCGTCTTCCCCTCCCCCCCCCCGGTCTGCGGCCCGGTCCTTCCCCGCCGGGAGATGCAGGGAGCGCCTCCCCCCCCCAGCCCCAGCCCCCCCCAGCCCCAGGGACACTCTCGGGGGGGGAGGGGGGGCGGGATCCGGGCCGGCAGCCCCTGCAGCACTTGCCCCCCCCAGCCCCATAGCGCGGCTTTGCCTGGGGGGAAGGCGGCCCCACTGATCCGGCTGGAAAAGCGCCACGAAGAAGAAGGAGAAGGAGAAGAAGGAGAGCTGGTTCTCCGATGCCGCTTTTCCCTCCCGAAGGAGTCCGGAGGATCCCTGGCAATGACAGGCCGTCAGGATGGCTCTAGTGCCCTCCTCCACCCCCCTGTGCACATATGCGTGTACTAGCTCATGCTGGCTAGCCCCACAGCTATAGTGGTGGATATTCCACAAACTGGAATATTACACTGTTGGCCAGGCATGTCAGAAAGCCGCATGACTCTGGATGCTTAGCAGAGCTTCTTTCCCAGCACACATTAGGAAAATTGAAGCCACCCAGAATGACAAGGTCCTGATGCCCAGATAATCCCTCAAGAAAATTAAGGGAAGAAAGGAAAATATATAACTCAAAGTAGAGAATAAAACAGTTATGAATACAAAGAGAATCCAAAAGATTTTTTGCAAATACTAATTTGTATACAAAGGCACATGTACAGGAGACTAAACTAGAGGCATTTTTGAACAAGGATTTGAATATTAAGATAACAGAAAATCATAACAAATTATTAAACTCTCCAATTTCTATTTCTGAAGTATTGGATGGGCTTAATAATCTGAAAGAGGGCAAAACCCCAGTCCAGATGGAGTGTTTAATTAATTTTTTTACATTGTCTAGAGATGAGCTTTTAACACCTATTCATGAAATGGTACGCAAAATTTTAAAATCTGAAGCTTTACCAGTTTTATGGAAGAATCAGAGTCCATTAACACCTTTAAGACCAACGAATATTTATTCAGGGCGTGAGACGAAGAGTGCTTGCACTCGAAAGCTCATGCCCTGAATAAATCTTCTTTGGTCTTAAAGGTGCCCCTGGACTCTGATTCTATTGTGCTGCTTCAGACTATTTGAATCCAGATGCATGGAATAAAGAGCCTCTTGTGGCGCAGAGTGGTAAGGCAGCAGACATTCAGTTTGAAAGCTCTGCCCGTGAGGCTGGGAGTTCAATCCCAGCAGCCGGCTCAAGGTCGACTCAGCCTTCCATCCTTCCGAGGTCGGTAAAATGAGTACCCAGCTTGCTTGCTGGGGGGTAAACGGTCATGACTGGGGAAGGCACTGGCAAACCACCCCTTATTGAGTCTGCCATGAAAACACTAGAGGGCGTCACCGCAAGGGTCAGACATGACTCAGTGCTTGCACAGGGGATACCTTTACCTTTACATTGTTTCCTACAAGGGAGAATGAAATAAAGGCAGTTCAAAACTTTAGACCAATATTGCTACTAAATGTATACATAGATACTGAAATGGCTTTTGATAATGTTCACTGGAAAAAGCACTCAACATTTAGAAATAGGGGAGACTTTTTGAACCTGGGTTAAAGCAATTAATACAAAACACAAGAGGCCAGGATTAAGCTTAATGATAAAATTTCTCAGAAATACTCCTTTTGTAAAGGAAGAATACAAGGCTGCCCTCTATCTCCTCTGCTATTTTTTTCCATATAGACAGCATGGTTTTAAAAAACTAAAGGATCTTTAAATTAAGCAACTGACAGTAAATTTGAAATAATAGGAAATTCATGCATTTGCTGATGACTTAGTGGTCTGTATAGAAGACCCTTTAAAATCTGCATCCCCCTTGACTTAAGGAATGACATTATTTAATATCAGGTTTCAAAGTAAATAAACAAAAATCTAATAAGTTAGTTTGGAAAATGTCTAAGATACAACTTGAAGACTCGGAAATTTTCGATTCTGTCTCCAACCTGGGGGAATGCTCTCCCAGATGATATCAGGACCCTCCAAGATTTTAAACAGTTCCAGAGCTGTTCTACCAGGCCAGTGGTTGAGATCAGGAAATTAACACCAAGAAAAGGCTGGCCATCCCTGCTAACAAAACAGCAATACACCATCCACAAAAACACCAACTAGTCCAAGAGAATAAGATTATGGATGCTAGCTGATTATACGTTTAATCCAGTAGCAAAGAGACTGTAGAAACCTTTTACCCACAACTTGTCTATTTCCTCACAGGACTGGGGAAGGGAAGTGTTTTTGCCAGTTTTGTGGATGCCAGAATGAGTTAAAGAGGCAGATAACATGAAATTGTGAGTAGTATGTTAGTTCTCTGACACTATTAAAGACTGCCACTCTGACTGAATCTCTTTCTGTGCACTGAGCATTCAAGGTGTTTCTCCTGTGTGAGTTTTTTGATGCTGTCTAATAGTCCACCTCGCACTAAATCTCTTTCCACACAATGAACATTCAAAAGGCTTTTCCCCTGTGTGTGTCCTTTGGTGCGCTAGAACATTGCCACTCTGACTGAATTTCTTTCCACACACCGAGCATTCAAAAGGTTTCTCTCCTGTGTGGGTTCTTTGATGCTTTTGAAGAGTACCACTCCAACGGAATCTCTTTCCACATATTGAGCATTCAAAAGGTTTCTCCCCTGTGTGGGTTCTCTGATGCTGTTGAAGAGTGCCACTATCACTGAATCCCTTTCCACAAACAGAGCATTCAAAAGGTTTCTCCCCTGTGTGGATTCTATAGTGTCCATGAAGAACCCACCTCGTACTGAATCTCTTTCCACAAACTGAGCATTCAAAAGGTTTCTCCCCTGTGTGGGTTCTCTGATGCCTTTGAAGATCCTGATGCTGACGAAATGTCTTTCCACACACTGAACATTCAAAAGGTTTCTCCCCTGTGTGGGTTCTTTGGTGCAGTTGAAGATTGTGATGCTTACTGAATTTTTTTCCACAATCTGAGCATTTAAATGGCTTTTCCCCTGTGTGCGTTTTTTGATGCAGTTGAAGAGTGCCGCTCCGACTGAATCTCTTTCCACACACTGAGCATTTATAAGGTTTCTCCCCTGAGTGGGTTTTTTGATGCTGTTGAAGATAGTCACTCTGATAGAATCCCTTTCCACACTCTGAACATTCAAAAGGTTTCTCCCCTGTGTGGATTCTCAGATGCTTTTGAAGAGTGCGACTCTGACAGAATTTCTTTCCACACTCTGAGCATTCAAAAGGTTTCTCCCCTGTGTGGGTTCTCTGATGCTGTTGAAGGTCACTAGGCCGACTGAATCCCTTTCCACATTCTGGGCATTCAAAAAGTTTCTCCCCTGTGTGGGTTGTTTGATGCTTTTGAAGACTGCAATTGTGACTGAATCTCTTTCCACACAATGAGCATTCAAAAGGTTTCTCCCCTGTGTGGGTTCTTCGGTGCACTCGAAGAGTGCCACTCTGACTGAAACTCTTTCCACATACTGGGCACTCAAAAGGTTTCTCTCCTGTGTGGGTTCTCTGATGTTGTTTAAGATGGCTAGGCCGATTGAATCCTTTTCCACACTCCGAGCATTCAAAGGTTTTCTCCCCTGTGTGAGTTCGCTGATGCTGTTGAAGATGGCTAGGCCGACTGAATCTCTTTCCACACACAGAGCATTCGACGGGCTTCTCCCCTGCATGGGTTCTCCGGTGTTCTTGAAGGATGGTACTTTGACTGAATCCCTTCCCAGACACTGAATATTCGAAATGTTTCTTGCCTTTTTGTATATTTCGGTGCTGGAAGAATTGTGATCTGTTTCTGAAGTGTTTTCCACACTGAATTAATTTACTTGCCTTAATTTTTCTGTGCTCTGGAAGATGCACACTATGTTTTTTTCCATCTGGCCTTTCAATTATATGACTGCCTTTCTTTCTCTTAGGACTTGCTTTATTTGTGAGGTCTTCTTTCAAGTCTTCGTTTTTAACTCTGTCTGGCAGTTGCTGACGATGTTCCTCACCCTCCTCCTTCCTCCGATTGTGCTCTGCTGGGATAAACACAGAGATCCTGGTAGCGCCTTGGAAATCTGAGAAGGTCCAAAGGGATCTGTAAAAATCCAGTAGGAACGGACTTGCAGCCCTTTGGCCTCCTCCAGCTTTTGATTTCAGGCTCCCAGAAGACCTCCCTCCCTCCCTCCTTACCCAGCAGCCTGCATCCCTGTTCCAAACCAAATATTGCTCGGCTATTCCTTGCCTGTTCCATTGACATAACCATGAAGGACACTCACTCTCAACCAGCTCATCTGGGAAGGAAATCTGGTCCTGGGACCCTCCTGGGAAACTCTCCAGCCTTTCTTCAGATGGAGGGTCACTGTTTGTCCCCACCAAAGTCTCTCCTGTAGTTCTGGCTTCTTTGAGAGAGACGGAGAGAGAGAGAGAGAGAGACATCATTCAAGGGAAGGACGGAACTATGGTTAAGATCAAAGCTGGGGGATGGATCTGTGAAGCAGAGCTCCCACTTTCCCCTCAAGAGTTCATGTAGCCTGCTGTTTTTTTAAACAACAATAAACTCCTTTATTGCCATATAAGATACTTACAAAATGTAGAATACAAATCAAGGGCGATTCAGTCAAGTCTAAGTTCTCAGAGCCTAATAAATAATTGCAAGACTTTTGCCACCTTATCAGTTATATCTCGATGCTGACTGAAAAGAAAGACGGTCTTCTGGTTATTGGAGTAGCCGTTCTGCTTCAATGGGAGTGCCCTGAGGACCATGGTCCAGATAGCATCCTATGTCGGCCAGTACGGGAACACATGGATAGTTTCTATACATCCTTGTTTGCATATGTATTATAATTTTTTATTATTATTATTTTATTTTTATACCGCCGCTCCCACGGTTGGCTCGCAGTGGTTAACAAATAACAAATCCATACACTTTAAAATCCCCATAACAGTTAAAACAATGAAAATAATTTACAACATATAACAACACAATTAGCAAATAGCAGGTAACAATAACGAATACCAAACGGCGGCGACCGAATATATCCTTCCCCTCTATTCCGGGCATCAATCAGTGGCGATGAAATGGTAACTGAAGCATGACATAGAGGGAAGGAATCCGGCTGGAAGATGAATTAAGACCTCACCACAGTCTAACACGGCCGTTCAATAGGGCTATAAGGCGGGGAGGGGGGACCTGATCGAAAACCCCGGGGGCTCCTACCCGGCCTCAACCAAACGCCTGGTTTTGCAGGCCCTGCGGAAGTTAAAGAGTCCCGACGGGGCCTGCAGTTTGTCTGGGAGCTCCTTCTCCCACATAAGGGCCAGGACCCAAAAGGCCCGGGCCCTGGTTGAGGCCAGGCAGGCCTCCCGAGACCCCGGGACCTTCAGCAGATTCATAGCCACACAGCAGAGTTCTCTGTGGGGGGCATAAGGAGTCAGGTGGTCCTGAAGGTAAGCAGGGCCCAAGCTGCGTAAGGCCTGAAAGGTCAAAACCAGAACCTTGAAGCGAATTGATCCGGAAGCAAATTGGCAGCCAACGAAGTTGCTTCAGTAGCGGCTGGTGAGGACCCATGCAGCTGCATCCTGCACCAATGGCAATTTCTGGGTCACTCTTTTGGAGGATCTTCTGGAACCTCCTGGCCTTCATGGCTGATGGCAGCATGAAGGCCCTGCATTGTTCTGGGTGGAGCATAGAGTCATAGAGCTGGGAGGGCCATCTAGTCTGGCCCCCTGCACTATGCAGGACACTCCCAACCCTTGAGGGGATCAGGTGATGAAAATAAAAAACTACATTATCAAAAGATGGTGAAATTCCCAGAAAGAGTGGAGAGCTGACTGCTTCAGTAAGAGCTTGGAGTCTGATACCAAAAATTCTACATTTTATAATTTTATATGCCGATGTTGCAGGCACCAAGGCCCGCAAAGCTAGAGAAATTCCAAATGTCTTAATTTTTGGCTCAACAGAATTTAACCACGTAGAGGACTGATGTCCACTCGGGAAGGGAAGGGAAGTAGGCTCAGGGCTGAAAATTAAACGCAACCCAAACCTGATGGTTAGCAGCCGTGCCCTGCTACCCCTGCTTCTCTCCCGCGGCCTGTGGGCTGATTCCACACAGAATGCAGCAAAGGGGACACAACTGGGGATACCTGAAATTCTATGCAAGAAGAAGGATTGGGCGTTTTCAACAGCTTGGTTAAAAGCACTTATCCATATCAGGGTTTTGTACAGACTTGGCATTAAAAATGCTGAGCACTTCAAGCACACACTAGTTGCCCTCCTCGGATGGTTTATGAGTCTCCTGCAGCTAATCTATTTCAAGGCAGGACTCAAGAAAGGGGTGGTGGGTTAATCCTTAGAAGTATTATCAGCCGCTGGAAAATTCCATCCGGGAGGACCCTTGATTGGGTTCTTAGGACCACCGACCCTAGAGAATAATTCAAAAGAAATTCCGTCTAAACACCCGGAAGAAGTTCCTGAGAGTCAGAGCGGTTTCTCAGTGGAACAGGCTTCCTCAGGAGGTGGTGGGTTCTCCATCTTTGGAGATTTCTAAACAGAGGCTGGAGAGCCATCTGACAGAGAGGCTGATTCTGTGAAGGCTCAAGGGGGTGGCAGGTGGCAGTGGGTGAGCGAGAGGGTGGTGAGTGCCCTGCATGGTGCAGGGGGTTGGACTAGATGACCCAGGAGGTCCCTTCCAACTCTGTGATTCTAGGATTCTAAACCATGATTCTAGAGAGGTAGAAATTATAATACGGGCATATTATAACACGCGTGTTCCGTGGAGGGAGGAGCTCCATCCAATTCCCCGGAGGTCTCCCATCCAAGTGCTGATCAAGGTCAGCCCTGCTTAGCTTTCATGATTTAACGGGTTGGGGCTTGCCTGGGCTCCCTGGGCTCATGCAGGTATTGACCAGAGGGAGGCCCTGCTGACTTCATGCTCATCCCGTGCTTGGAGGCTCTGATATTTCCTTGCTTCCTCAGCACGGGGGAGGCCCTCTCATCCCCTCAGCCTCAGGCCGGGACACTCTCTCTGGCTCGGCTGATGGCTACAACACTGGCTCCAGTTGCCCCCGGGCAAGTTCGCACACCTGAGCGCAGGAAGCGGCCTGAAACCGAATCAGACGCTTGGTCAGAGGAAGTCGGGAGTGTCTGTTCAGTCCGGCACCAGCTCCCCAGGCCTCAGGCCGAGGCCCTTCCGATCTCCTCCTACCTGATCATTTTAACCGGAGGGTGAACCTGGAACCTTCCCCATGCCAAGCAGAGGCTCTGCCAGGGAGCCAAAGCCTAAGGACAGGCCTCAAAATAATCCGCTGCCATATTCTGATCCAGGAACTCAGGACAAGGGCCCCAATTGGCACCTTCGGCACCAAGACAGCCCCTTACCCAGAAAGGCCACGTTCTCAGCGTTCTCCCGCATGACTTCCCTCCACAGAGCCCTTTGGGCCGGATCCAGCAGGGCCCACTCGGCCGGGGAGAAGGAGACGGACACGTCCTCCAGGGAGAAGGAGGGGAGACCCTGGAAGAGAAAGCAGACCCCCCACCCCCTCTCAGAGATCACGCCTGGCACAGATTGCACCCGGGAAAGGAGTCACCTGGGAAGGGACAGGATGTCTGGCTTGGAACGGGGCAAGGGAATGACATTCCACGGATCTCTTGCCTGGACACCTTGCAGAATCTGAAGGAGCAGAAACCCCCCTGAGAAGGGAGGAGGCCCCAGGCTGCCCCCTGCTCCTCTCTCCTACCTGGGCTGAAGGTGCAGCAGCCGTTTCCACACTTCCGAGAAGATGACGGCTCAGCAGCCCCTCTTCACCGCCTGTTACTGAGACAAAAGAGGAGGGAGGGAGGGAGGGAGGAAAGAAAGAAGGAAGGATGGAAAGGTGTTTGCTTATTTGTTCCCTGCCTCACAGACCCCCTTCCCAGGGCTCTGAAACCCTCCACAGAGGCTGAAGAGAAGCACCAGGTACCTCTGAGCCTCAGGGATTCTCAATGCTGCCAACAGATAGCAGGCTTCTAGGAGGCCTGGGTCTGCCCTGGGGGAGGGGAAAAGGGGGGGGGAAATGACACTGCATGCCCACCCCCACCACATTCGGCCTGGACACGATGTGAGCGCCTGTGGAGACTCCGGGGTCTTATGACTGCGTTTTCAGAGTGTCTCTTGGCATGCTGACTTTGCCACCAGGCTCTCAGCCAGACACAACAGCAATGGGGAGCCCCATCTGCCCCAAGCGCCTCCCTAAGCCCCTCCCCAAAGTTCGAGGGGTGGGGCTAATGCCCCATCCAGTTTCACTCAGCGGCCTGATGCCTCCCCTTCGAGGTATGGGCAGGAGTCCCACGTTCCCCTCATCCCTGGGCCCCGGAGCCTGGAGCTCCCTTTTGTCCCCAGGTTGAAGAGCTCGGCTGAGGTTTCTTCTGCCTTTTTTGAGCCACCTTGATGTCCTCTCATGGGTGGAAGTTGAAGTAAAGGTAAAGGTAAAGGTATCCCCTGTGCAAGCACCGAGTCATGTCTGACCCTTGGGGTGACGCCCTCTAGCGTTTTCTTGGCAGACTCAATACGGGGTGGTTTGCCAGTGCCTTCCCCAGTCATCACCGTTTACCCCCCAGCAAGCTGGGTACTCATTTTACCGACCTCGGAAGGATGGAAGGCTGAGTCAACCTTGAGCCGGCTGCTGGGATTGAACTCCCAACCTCATGGGCAGACAGATTCAGACAGCATATCGCTGCCTTACCACTCTGCGCCACAAGAGGCTCTTGGAAGTTGAAGTATTAATATTTAAAATAACTGCAGGACTTTTTATCCATTGATCTGTCTAAATGTCTTCTTGAATGCCGCAAGTTAACCCTGAATTGTGTGAAAAGAATTCAATTCTTCCTCTGCCTGGATTTCTCTCCCCATCGGATGCACAGGGTGCCCCAATCCCATCCCGGCACGAGGAGTCCTTACCACCAGAGACGGCATCTTGGCCACGCTCCACGGCCTGCGCCCTCTGCCCTTCCTCGGAAGGAGCTCCTTCTGCCACAGGGATTGTCACTTCCATCTCCACGGATGGCCCCAACATCTGAAACCACAGCGAGGAAGAGGGGTAAGAGAGGGAAGCAAGCAAGGGGTCCTGCCCCACTCCCACCCTCCTCTCAGCAGACCTGGGGAGTGTTCTGGAGGGATGGGAAATTCTCCAGTACAAGAGGCTGCTGAAGGAGGCTATTAAATTTCCCACTTGGAAGATTAACACCTGGATTAATAAGAGGCTGAGAAACTTCAGGATAAGGCCAGAGACCGTGGCTTAAATTGGACCTACCTGGAGGAAGCCCCCTCCTTACCTGCTCGGCCTGCCTCTCCTCCTGGGCCTGGCTGAGGAGGAAGCCTTCGGCCAGGGCCACCGCCTGGGAGCTGCTCTCCGGCCCGCATCCTCTCACCCAGCCCTGCATCTCCCGGGGCAGGAGGGCCAGGAACTGCTCCAGGATCACCCGGTCCAGCATCTGCCTCTTGGTGCTCCTCTCCGGCTCCAGCCAGCGGCTGCAGAGTCCGTGGAGCCGGCTGCAAACCTCTCGGGGCCCAGCGGCCTCCTGGTAGCGGAAGTGCCGGAAGCGCCGGCAATGGCCGTCTGAGGTCATGGTGTCCTGAGCCAGGGTCTCTGGCCCGGCCCTTCCCCAGAATCCAACTCTGCTCCCAGCTTGGGAGGGATGGGGGCCTTTCCTGGCTGCCTTGCTGGTTCCGGGTCCTCCTGGGTTCTGCTCTTCCATCTCCTGCCCCTTCTCTTGGGTCACCGCAGACCCTGCAACGCTGCCTTCAGTCCCTTGGCTACGAAGAGCGGCTTCTCCCTGCGGGGGACGGGGAGAGACAGGCAGTGACACGGGAGACCCCTGAACACCGCCCACCTCCCTGCGCAGGAGAAGCTTCCTGGTGGATCAGGGCCAAAGGGCCGAGATGCTGTTCCTGCATTACCATCCAAGCCGGGGTAGCAAAGCCAAGGGTGGGGGGTGGGGGGGTCCTTCCCGGGGTGCCCAGAGCCCCCTGCAGCTGGTCACCCGCGGGGAAGCGGGAGGTGGGTCCCGGCCTTGCTCCCCCATCCCCCCCCGGCCCTGGGACCCCCCCCCCCCCGGCTGCCCCCCACCCCCGAGCGCTGCCGGGCTGACCTGGAGCCGGAGGAGGGGGAGGCCCGGGGGGAGGGGGGGGCTTTGGGGCGGGAAGACCCCCAAGGGTGGCGCCTAAGGGGGTCCCGGGCCTCGATCCCGCTCCGGTCCCCCCAAGCGGCCGTTCCCAGGACGCCTTACTCGCGAGGAGGCCTCTTCCCTTCCTTCCTTCCTTTCGCGGCGCGGCTGCCAATCCGGATTCCCTCCGCTTCGCTTCCCCCTCCCGCTCGGCCTCTCTGGCCGGCCCAGGCAGCGCTCGGCGGACTTAACCCCTTGTGGGCTGCAGCCCAGGCCTCCCGCCCTCCCCGGGAGGCGCCGTCGGGAGGGCAGCGGGGCGGGAGGGAGCCTGGGCCTGGCCCACGAAAGTGGGTGAAAGACCCCCCCCCCGGGCTGCATAGACCCCTCCGGGCGCTGCCTCTGCGGGTCGAAGGGGCTTCCCTAGGGGGGAAGAGAGGAATCTTTACTGGGAATGATGATTTGCGAAATATAGACCATACATTCACCTGCTTCAGTTGACTTACTGAAGCAGCGCAGGAAAACGTACAGGGCCGTTTCAAAAGCCGCACATAGCAAGCCTCCTTGGCCAGGCTGCAGGCAGACTACAACTCAGGCATCAGCCGATGGGGAGAGATAACCGAATGGCTGCGCTGCGTCTTCCTGAAGAAAGAGGAAGCTCAGCTAAAACAAAGGCATCCCCAGGCATGTGCTGGGGAATTTCCACTGCAACCTCACCCATGACATCTTGAAGTACTAGTGAGCACTTAGGCACAGCTCACCTGCTTAAACAGGCTAGCAACAGCCCTTCAAGGCTGACTTTACCAAATTACTTGCTGATTGCAATTCCATGTGCTCTTCTGAAGCTGCCAGTCCTCATCAAGGCTGCCTGCGCAAAGGATCTGCCCCTTGGCGGCTCTTTGGTAGGATCCTCACGTGGATCCTATCTCCTGTTGCAGGCAGCGGAGTGAAGTTCTGGACAGGGTTCCTTGGGACAGTCAGAGGGGGAAACTGGGGGACTGCACGCTGGACTCCAGAACAGTCGGGTGGATCGGGAACTGGTTGGAGAACTGCACCCAAAGAGTCCTTGTCCGAGGCACCTTGAGGTGCTGCAGGTCTCTGGACTGCACTTTTCAATATTTTTATAAGTGAGCTGGAGGAGGGACTGGATGGACTTCTTAAATTTGCAGATGACCCCAACTTGGGAGGAATAGAGGACACACTGGAAGACAGAGCTGGAATTCAGTGAGCTCTGAACAAACTGGAAAAGCAGGTGGACAAATAAGATGCAGTTCAACAAGGATAAGAGCTGTTTTTTAACATTTTAATTTCTGCACACACAAAAACCAAACCAGCACTGTCAGAGATAGAGCGGCTCTATTTGGCACACAAATTCTAATTTATCTCGGTAGGAAATAAAGGAGTCCTCCCCACCTTTCCCCCTTCTTGGAGGCAGGGATCTGGGAGGAGGGGAGAAGAGTTTCTTTTTCCCAGAGTGGGTGGGACACAGGAGGTGATTTTAAACCTGCTGACCATTGAAGAATCAGGCTGCTCCGGTTTAAGAGGAGGTGGGCAGCCATCTTGGACGACGTGGCTGCCAGGTGAGCGGCAGAATATCCATTAACCTTTTAAGAAAGGCACGGACTCTATATGACGTTAGCTAGGTTATGTTTTGGCAGACGGACAGAAGGATTGTATTTCATCCAGTTTCTTTTGCCTCTCTTTAGCTTAACTCTGTGCTATGCTAAAGATGTGGTTATAAACCTTGTTCTTTCAATAAATCCTTTATAAATTTGAAGGTGGCTGTAGTTCTCTGATTCATGTAGGGCTCTCTTGTCTCAGAAATGCTAGGCTAGTGCGAAAAGAAGACCCAGGGAAGGGTCAGGGGAAGGAGCTTGCCAAGAAGGTGCTCCTCCGCGTGGGTTGTAGCCTACAGGAAATTGTCTTCACAGCGCTCATGAGTTTGGCTGTGGGAGACTTGGACGGAGTCAGCTGGAAGTCCTGATTCTCATAGTAGCCATAGTTTTGCTCGGGGGAGGGGTCACAGGTGGGGGGAGGGGTCACAGGGTTCCCCAATTTCTAGTTTTTTATATCTTGGTTTGTTCTGATTTTTCTCTTTTCTTACTGTCAGCAGCTGCTAATAAGATTCCTCTAATAGAAGCAAATTGTAACGGAGGCCATTCCTACTGCATTATTTATTGCACCGCATTCTTCCAGATCTTTTTAACACTTGCTCTTTTACCCTTGCTTTTAAAGTCAGTCGAAAATTGTATGTTTCACAGGACAGGTGAGGCTATTTCTGCCTAACATCCCCTTCATTACGATCCTCAAGACATTCTCCAGAAAAGACTACTGTCCTTACTTCAAACATTTTTTACTTCAGATTTCATAACTGATATATTTTACTATATTATTAATTTCAGTTACTGCATATTCCATGTTACCTATTTCCTCATCTCTACATACTAGCCACAGCTGCCAATGTACCCAAGTTCAAAAGAAAGTCTATTATCTATCTCACAATAAAAAAGAAAATATATATTTTGTTCAAAATCCACTTCCTTATACCTTTAGATTATAAACACTTCATTTCTCCTCAGATTTCAAAATTGATCTCTTTCTCAAATAAGTTGTTAATTGGGTCGTTACTGCATAATGGGCAAATTTATTTTCCCATTCTTCTAAGCTTGGACACGTGTCAACTTTCCACTTTGGTGGTAAGCAAGGCTTTAACTGTGAATAAAACTTGTGCCACGCTCCAGGCATCTCAAACTTTTACCACGCTCCAGGCATCTCCAGGCAAGGCTTTAACTGTGAATAAAACTTTTAACACACTCCAGGCATCTATATGGTTCCTCCCCATGTGAATTCATTTGCAGTCCAGGAGGTTTTCTCAAATGATGCTTTCCCCACACTTCAGGCATTTTTATCATTTCTCTCCTGTGTGAATTCTTGATGGGTAGTAAAAGGGATACTCAGACTAAAGCTTTTTCGACACTCCTGGTATTTATATTTATGCAGTTTCTCCCATGTGAATATTTTGATGGTTCTGAAGTAGTCGTTGGCGATTGAAGCTTTCTCCACACTCCGGGCATTTATATGGTCTCTCCCCTGTGTGAGTTCTTTGATGGGTAGTAAGGTGGTTACTCTGACGAAAACTTTTACCACACTCCACACATTGATACGGCTTCTCACCTGTGTGAATTCTTTGGTGGTCCTGAAGGTTGTGAGGATGATTGAAGCTTTTTCCACACTCCTGGCATTTATATGGTTTCTCTCCTGTGTGATTTCTTTGGTGGTCCTGAAGGCTTTGACGGCAACTGAAGCTTTTTCCACACTCCTGGCATTTATATGGTTTCTCCCCTGTGTGAGTTCTTTGGTGGTAAGCAAGGCTTGTAGTGCAGCTTAAGCTTTTACCACACTCCAGGCATTTATATGGTTTCTCCCCTGTGTGGATTCTTTTGTGGTTCTCAAGGTTTTGACGGCGACTGAAGTTTTTTCCACACTGCAAGCATGTATATGGTTTCTCTCCTGTGTGAGTCCTTTGGTGGCCCTGAAGGTTTTGACGGCAACTGAAGCTTTTCCCACACTCCAGGCAGGTGTATGGTTTCTCCCCTGTGTGAATTCTTTGATGAGAAAGAAGATGGGCACGAAACCGGAAGCCTTTTCCACACTCCATGCATTTAAATGGTTTATCCCCTCTGTGAATGCTTTGATGGGAGATAAGATGTGTACGACACCTGAAGCTTTTCCCACAGTCTAAGCACTGATATGGTGTCTCCTTTGTGTGTATTTTTTTGTGGTAAGAAATGCTTGAACTATGACGGAAGCTTTTCCCACACTCCAGGCATTTATAAGGTTTCTCCCCTGTTTGCAAAAAAAAACCCGAGCATGAACATCATGAAAAAAATAGTGCAGAAACATGAGGGGACGAAGCTGCAGCAGGGTTGCCACAGCGGACTGGGCCCTCCTCTCCTCCTCCCAGGCACCATGCTGCTCCCAGGAGAGCGGGGAACAAATTGGCAACAGGCTGGTAGGCCTTGCCAAGGCGGACTGGGCTCTTCCCATCTAACCACCCTCCAGTCTTGGAGTGGGTGGGCAGGAGGTAGGCAGGCCTCAGCTGAAGCTGGGGGCAGAGTGGAGGCCTTGCTCATCACTGCAGGGCTGGCAGGCAGACCAGCTTTTTCCCACCTCCTGCGTTACCAGCCTTCTCCCCGCCCCCTCTGACTTACCTACTACTGGCTCTTCCTTCACTCAGGTGCCCAGAAGTGGTGATAAGTAGGAGAACGGAGGTGGGGAAGACCCACTGGCCCTTAGTGGGGAGTTAACTATTTCCGCCTCGAAGCTTCCGAAAGGGATTTGACCCCCCTGACCTTGCCTGCTTCTTCTTCACAAGCCCCCTGATCTGAGAGACGTTAACCCTTCTAGAGTGAAAGGGGGTCCTATTGCTAACTTGGGGGAAATCTCCTGTTCTCCTAAAAGCCAAACTTAAGAGATGCAACCTCATCCCGTTTCCCTCGCTCACCAGGTCTTGAGCATTACTTAGGACCAAGTCCAGGGTCAGCCCCCCCCCTGCAGAATTCTGTTTCCAACCACTCTGAGGCACAGCCAGTGAGGGTATCCCGTAAACCGAACCCGTCTCTTTCTCCTGCCCTGACACGAGCAACGTGTGGAGAGTTACAATCACTTCTCACCATCGATTTGGTCTTTTCCCTCCAGCCATAATATGAGGTCAGGTTTGACAGTCACGGGTCCTTTTATCCGGGAAAAAAACAAAAAACCAAGATTATAATTCTTCCTTGTGCACATCTGCTCAGCAGTTCCAGGACAGCTGCTCTCCCTCCAGACACCATCGGCAACTGGGAACACCTGCAGTTTTTTTACGGGAGGTTTGAACCGAACAAAACTTTCACCGTGACTCTTTAAATATGTTTTTCTTTCTTTATAGAGAGCAGGCAGGAGGAGGCAGCTTTCCAGCCTCACCTACAACGCCCTCTTAGGTATGCTCATAGGTCTAACAGGAGCCAATGGGATGGTCCAGTCCAGTCCCGTCCCCCCCTCCCCTGGACCAACAGGTGATCTTTGGGTGGGAACAGAGATTTGGAGGAATGGAGTGCTAGAAAGACTACAGGGAGAAAATATCTGGCAGTCTAGGTAAACAACACCTACGCAGCACCCTTGTCCACATGCTTGTTCACCCCATCAAGGAACTCTAAAGGGTTAGTGAGACATGATCTTTCATGGTTTTGAATGAATGTGTCTCGTATTCATCACAAAAGCATGTACATACGTTTGAAACCTACTAAGGCATACATGTGCAAGAGACGCTACGGTCCGTTCCAGGTGCCTGGAGCAAAACACAAACGGTAGAAACCAGGACTTGACACGGAAGAAGGAAGCTCCAGCACTGCAACTTGGGCTCTGGCCTCATTCCCTCGCCTGCATCTTATGAATTCTCCCTTGGACCTGAAGCTCCGAATTCTGCCTCTCTGACCCTTGGAATTGCATTCTGCAGGGGGTTGGACTAGATGACCCTGGAGGTCCCTTCCAACTATGATTCTACAGAACTGTCTCCTGATGAATTCTGATGTTGAGAAACTACCTCTGTCTGCCTGCCTGTCTATCTATCTGCAGTCAGAAAGCACGTGACAGGGCACTGGGATCCCCCACAAAACTGTACAAAAGCGTCAGAACTGATTTTGTACTCCTGAGACAAAAGAGGCCCAGAGGGAGGAGGGGGCAGATGCGGAGATCTCTTAAACGGCATATAGCTTATTCTAAGCAGGATCTCTCAATGAAATTTTGGCACAGCTTAATGTGTCATGTTAATATTTCTGCTATCCATGCTCCTGTTGTACCTTTTAGACTTCTGCCAGGTTCTAGACTTCTACAATTTAAAACCTGTGGCATTTTTGATTGAATTTCCCATTCCATTAATTGTACTGCTCAATTCTGGGTCATCCCCCCTGAGTCCCTGTGAAAAAGTCGGACCAGAAATAAACTCGGGGGCCTCTTCAGGCCCCCCAGCTCCAAGGTACATCTTGGCACCTGTTCCGATGCCCAATCCGGTGGTCCAAGGACTGCCAGGCAGGGTCTCCCTGCTGTATGAGGAAAATCCTGGTCCCTGGCCACAGGGGTAGAGCTAGCCCAAAGGGGCTCACCACACCCTGCCTCCTCCGTGACTCCCTCGCTGTGACCAGGGCAGGAGGAGGCACAGTGACCATTCACAGCACCAGAGAGGGAGCCTTACCCAGAGAGGTCACGTTCCCAAAAGTCTCCAGCATGACCTCCTTGTAGAGAGCTCTTTGAGCCGGCCTCAGCAGGACCCACTCCCCCAGGGTGAAGTACACGGCCACCTCCTCAAAGGACACGGGACCCTGGGAGGAGAAGGAGAACAAGGCCCTTCATTCCATCACTGATCCAGGAGAGAAATCAGCAGCACTATGGGTATTGAGACAATTTTGGAACAGCAGCATCCAGGAGGGCAACAGAACCCAGAGGATCCCTTCCCAGAATCACAGAATCAAACACAGAGGTGGAAGAGACCACAAAGGGTCATCCAGTCCAGCCCCCCACCTTCTCCAGGACTGAAAAAATCACACCCTCCTAGCAGTGTTCATCCAGTCTCCTCCTAAAACTTCCAACAGAGAAGATTCCATCTACTTTCTCTTGAGGAGACCCAGACCAAGCAGATCAGGGAGGGTGTTGTTAGGGGAAAGGGAAGGAACCCAGCAGAGAGGCCATAACATAAACATGGTTCTTAATTTGAGAGATCAGCTGTGAGCCCAGAATTTCCAGCTCCACCTGCAGGTTGGTAATCAGGATTACTTTATTCTCCCATTTCTGAGACAGGCAATGACCTGGCCCAAGGGACGAGCACCCTGATTTTGGTTCTCCATTGCCTGAAAAGTGAGACCCCTCCCCAATTACCTGAAAGGGCTTCATGTCAGCTCTTTGCCCGTCGCTGCACAGAGGAGACGCAGGAGGAGGCATCATAGGTGTCTTTCTGCTGCTTCCTGGGACAGAAAGAAAGATGGAGGGAAACCCCTTCTGCTATAGGCACTTTTTTCAATGCCAGTTCTCTGAAGTGACACCCTGTCTCCAGATTGGTATAAGGGCAGAATTCAAGTTCCAGGAATGCATCAAGTACAGCTCAGGATGGTTTGGCCTCACGTCTCCCCCCCCCCCCCCAGCCAGCTTTATGGAGTGGGGAGAACACATCTTCCTTGCTGATCCACCGCCTCCCCTTCAGGCCATGTATCGTCCCCCACCCCACCAGCCTTGCCAAATCCATCCCTGGCACTCAGTCGCTGGCCCTGCCAGAAGCTCCTGCACGCCCCCCTCTCCTCCGAGGAATGCCAAAACCCTCCAGCCAGCTCCCCACTGAGAAGCGGTCATGGGGTGGGAAGACCCCCGAGGAACTAGAATTGAACAGCTGGGCTCAAGGGGGCAGGTGGGAGAGTCCAGACCTGAACTTGGAACCAACAAAGGTTTCTTTGCATTATGGAAAATGCCCTGCACACAGAGAGCTCGCACTGCAAGAAGAACGGACGTGCCCAGTGGCTCTGTTTGTATGAGTCTCATCCAAGACGGGCTTCATCAAGGCCTTGTCCCGTCTCCCATCGAGCCCCTGGCACTGCTGACCCTGGGAAGATCCTGCAAGTCTGCTTCCTCAGGGGAGGGGGGGCCGACACACTAGAAATTTAGTTTGTCCAGATATTGACAAAGCAGAGATAGCTTGGACCAGATATCAAGAGGAAGAAGGAGGAAGAGGAGGACAGGAGGGCTCTCCCATCGGGCAAACGACATATCACTTGGGAGCCTGGGAGGGAGGGAGGACCGACCTGCTGGGAGGAGCACCAGAACACAAGCCAGCAGTATCTTGGGGTCACAGTCCTGTAAGAGCTGTTCTCCCAGGGCAGTTCTTCCGGAGCTCTCCCCTCCCTCTGAGGGTGCCTGTTGTGGGGAGAAGAAGGGAGGGCGACTCTGAGCTGCTTTGAGACTCCTTCAGGAGTGGGATATAAAACCAGCCCCCCCTCCCCCTCCCCCTCCCCCTCCCCCTCCCCCTCCCCCTCCCCCTCCCTTCCCAGGCCTCCTGCCGCTCTCAGCTTCGCACCGTTTCCAGCCGCCCCCCCTGCTCTCGGACAGCCCCTCGCCGGGAGGGGAGGGGAGGGGAGGGGAGGGGAGGCGACCCCCCACCCCCACCCCCACCCCCACCCCCACCCCCACCCCCACCCCCTTCCCCTTGGCCCCGCCCCCACTCACCCCGCAGGGACGGAGCGGCCGAGTCCCCACCCCGCCGCACGCTGGATGACAGGCACGGCCGGTTAGCCCCGCCCCGGAAGAAAGGAAGTGGCCACACCCCCACCTCGCCTCCCCGGCGGCCCGTCTAGGATTGGAGCCTCGATGGCCTTCCCTTCGATGGAGTCGAGGCCGCCCGGAGGGGGCTGTCCTTCCACGCGTGACTCCTCCCCTTCCTCCGGGGAGCGAGGCCCCGCCCCTCCCTCCCTCCCTCCCGCTCCTGCGATCCCACCAAGGTCCAGTAGGGGGAGCGGGAGAGTCGGGCGGGGGATCTCCTGTGCTTCCAGGAGATCTCCAGGCCCCACCTGGAGGTTAGCCACGCCTGGGGTGTGAGGGGGGCCTCCAGGCAGGGAAATGCTTCAAAGCTCCCCCCCCCCCAAAATACTTGAAGATGGTTATCAGATCCCCTCTCAGTCGTCTCCTCTCCAGGCTAAAGAGACCAAGCTCCCCCAACCTTTCCTCCTACGTCTTGGTCTCCAAGCCCCTCACCCTCTTTGTTGCCCTCCTCTGGACACGCTCCAGTTTGCCAACATCCCTCTTCAACTGGGGTGCCCAAACTGAATACAGGAGTCCAAGCGAGATCGATCTTGTCTTTGCGCATCTGAGCGATGTGGCAAGGGCCTGGGGGCAGAGGAGGAGCCGTTCCCGTCCTTTGCTGCATGTCTCCCCCTTCTCTGAGTGGGCGTCATGGCAGCTATTGCCCTCCCTCAGCACAGAGATGGTGGATCAGGCCCCTGGGATAGCCGCCCGCTGCTGCCTGGGAGGATGAGAAATGAGGATGGGGGGGAGGAGAAAAAACCCTTTGCCCAAGACTCCCCCTTCCCCTCTGGGGGATGCCAGGACCCTGCCCTCCCGCCTGACCCTAGAAAAGTCAGGGGATGGAAGGAACGTGAAGAGCTAGAACTGACTGGGTCCGGGAGGAGGTGGGAGAACCCAGCCCAGAACCCGGTAACAAACAGTTCTTGGCACCACAGGGAACTTTCCCCGCACATAGAAAACTAGCCCTGCAGAGAGAAAGTTTCTTCGTAGGGTCTCCTAGGAGCCTGATGGGGGCCTTTCTCTCTTCTATCCTTCTCTCTTCTATGAGGACATGAACTGGGGGGGGAGTTAACTGCATCCTGCCTTCCTTTCCTGCAGCCCCCAGCCTTGTATCTCTGCCCCCGTCTTCCTTAGGCTCACCAGGCCTTCCACCACCCTACCCACGCGAGCAGCATCACCCCAGGATGCATAGAAGCCGGTTCTGGAATGAGCAAGTCGCAAATGGCTCCCCCCTCTCCATGTGCCTTTCTAGGACTGCAGACTCTCTCACTTTAGTCCTTGGAGAGCATCTGCCTTTGAAGAAATGAATATATCCCACATCCCAGGGCCAGCCTACCGAGGGCTTATTTTAATGGGATGGTGGAATACTAGCAATGCAAAAATTTATGTTTTACCCTTTCAGAATCCGGGTGTCCAAATTCCCTGCCTTGGGGGTCATTTTGAGAGAATCCCTGCATTTGTATGGATTGAATCTAGCCACACAAGAGCATAACATTTATTGAATGAGGCCAAAGTCCATGACAATGAGGTCACACCGAATGATCCTAAACAACTACTGCAACAGCAAGAACATCTTGTTCCAAGCTCTCCAAAGCCCATTAAACACCAATCAACACTGTCACTATATCTCATTAAAATGCTTCATTCAGTATTGGGATCTTGCATTTTCTTGCCCGCCAAAGTCAACTGGAGTACTTTATAATAAATGTACTGATCCAAATTGAAATTTAGGCTTTTGCTTTCAACAGATCTCCCTGGATACTCAAGAGTGACTTTGAAAAGGCATCACCTAAAACAATTTGTATGAATGGGGTGGAGCTTAGAATATAAATGTGTAAAAATAAATAAATTTTATTTATAGCCCGCCCTTTCCCAAGGGCTCATGGTGGGTCACAACATTTTAAAAACAAAAATTCCAAAAAATATTAACACATTAAAATTCATAATGGATCCCTTAATTGCATAAGCAAGAGGGTTGACACAGCTCTAGACTTTAGACTCTGATATAAATTGGCCGGGTGTTTTGAACACGGAGGCCACAACTTCAAAAATTTTTCTTACAGGTCCTGCAGAACTGTCCAAAGTCCTGTAATGCCATCATCTCCTCAGGGAGGGGGTTCTACCAGGCCGGGGCCAGAGCTGAAAAGGCCCTGGCCCTTGTCGAGGCCAGCTTGATAGCTTATGGAGCCAGGGATCTTGAGCAGATTTTGTTCCATAGACAATAAGTTCTTTTGAGGGACATATGGGAAGAGGCTGCCCTCTAGATATGAAGGTTCCAGACCATTTAGGGCTTTGAAAACCAAAACCTTAAATTTGATCTGATGTTTGGGCTGATCCTGCGTTGATCCTGTATGGCCCCTTCCAACTCTATGATTCTATGTTCAATCTGGGGATGAATTTGTTTATGGGTAGTAAGTTGGTTACTCTGGCTAAAGTTTTTTCCACACTGCAGACATTTATATGGTTACTCCCATTTGAATGTTTTGGTGATCCTAAAGGATTTGATGGTTACACTTTTCCAAAACCCCAGGCAGTTTAAACATTTCTCCCCTGTGTGAATTCTTTCACAGGAAGTAAGCACGTCGCCCCAGTTGAAGTTTACCCCACACTCCAGGCATTTATATGGTTATTCTCCTGTGCGAATGATGGGTAGTAAGATGAATGCTCTGACTAAAGCTTTTCCCATACTGTTGGGAGGCATTTACATGGCTTCTACCCTTTGTGAATTCTTTGGTGGTCCTGAAGGATTTGACGGTGATTGAAGCCTATTCCACACTCATGGCATTTATATGGTTTCTCACCTGTGTGAATTCGTTGGTGGTCCTGAAGGATTCGCTGGCGATTGAAGCTTTTCCCACATTCCTGGCATTTATATGGTTTTTCCCCTGTATGAATTCTTTGATGGTGAGGAAGGCTTAAATGGCAACGGAAGCCTTTCCCACAATCAAGGCATTTATATGGTTTCTCCCCTGTATGAATTCTTTGATGGGAAATGAGGCTGTCGCTTAGACAGAAGCTTTTCCCACACTCCAAGCATTTATAAGGTTTCTCCCCTGTGTGAATTCTTTGATGGGTAGTAAGGTGGTTGCGCTGACTAAAACTTTTTCCACACTCCACACATTGATATGGTTTCTCCCCTGTGTGAATTCTTTGGTGGTCCTGAAGGTTGTGGCGGTGATTGAAACTTTTTGCACACTCCAAGCATTTATATGGTTTCTCCCCTGTGTGATTTCTTTGGTGGTCCTGAAGGCTCTGATGGCAACTGAAGCTTTTTCCACACTCCTGACATTTATATGGTTTCTCCCCTGTGTGGATTCTTTGGTGGTAAGCAAGGTTTGAAGTACGACTGAAGCTTTTACCACACTCCAGGCATTTATATGGTTTCTCTCCTGTGTGGATTCTTTTGTGGTCCTGAAGGTTTTGACGGCGACTGAAGCTTTTACCACACTCCAGGCATTTATATGGTTTCTCCCCTGTGTGGATTCTTTGATGGTCCTGAAGATTTTGACGGCAACTGAAGCTTTTTGCACACTCCAGGCAGGTGTATGGTTTCTCCCCCGTGTGAATTCTCTGATGAGAAAGAAGACTTGGACTTCTCCTAAAGCTTTTCCCACACTCCATGCATTTAAATGGTTTCTCCCCTCTATGAATACTTTGATGGGAAATAAGATGTGTATGACACCTGAAGCTTTTCTCACAGTCCAAGCACTGATATGGTTTCTCCCTTGTGTGTATTCTCTGGTGGTAAGCTATGCTTGAACTATGATTGAAGCTTTTCCCACACTCCAGGCATTTATATTTTTTCTCCTCTGTTTCCATTCTTTCTGTACCTCCTGCTGAAAGAAAGAGAAACCAAGCATGAAAGTTGGAGGGAACAAAGTAAGTTATCTCTTGGAGAACATGCAAGTTTTAATAACTGGCCATCTAGACTAACCATTCTCAACTTTTTTAATATTGAGAAACCCCTGAAACATTCTTCGGGCTTCAAGAAACCCCAGAAGTAGCAAGATCATGCAGAATATGGTTGAGAAGCATAGCTGTGTACACCTTTACCTGGGCCCCTACCCACCCCCTCCAGGCCCATTACGGGCCATTTTGGGAAGGGGGCAGGTCAACATGACCCAATATCACTCAATAAATCTTTAATTTTTTACTTCCCTCAGATTCTCCTCCCACCGCTCAAGGAACCCTTCTTACGTTTTTTTGTTTCCATGACTATTTCCGCCTCCAAGTTTCCAAAAGGGATTTGACCCTCCTGACCTTGCCTGCTTCTTCTTCACAAGCCCCCTGATCTGAGAAAGGGGGTCCTATTGCTAACTTGGGGGAAATCTCCTGTTCTCCTAAAAGCCAAACTTAAGAGATGCAACCTCATCCCGTTTCCCTCGCTCACCAGGTCTTGAGCATTACTTAGGACCAAGTCCAGGGTCAGCCCCCCCCCCTGCAGAATTCTGTTTCCAACCACTCTGAGGCACAGCCAGTGAGGGTATCCCGTAAACCGAACCCATCTCTTTCTCCTGCCCTGACCCATCAACGTGTGGATAGTTACAATCACTCCTCACCATCGATTTGGTCTTTTCCCTCCAGCCATAATATGAGGTCAGGTTTGACAGTCACGGGTCCTTTTATCCGGGAAAAAAACAAAAAACCAAGATTATAATTCTTCCTTGTGCACATCTGCTCAGCAGTTCCAGGACAGCTGCTCTCCCTCCAGACACAATCAGCAACTGGGAACACCTGCAGTTTTTTTACAGGAGGTTTGAACCGAACAAAACTTTGACCGTGACTCTTTAAATATGTTTTTCTTTCTTTATAGAGAGCAGGCAGGAGGAGGCAGCTTTCCAGCCTCACCTACAACGCCCTCTTAGGTATGCTCATAGGTCTAACAGGAGCCAATGGGATGGTCCAGTCCAGTCCCGCCCCCCCTCCCCTGGACCAACAGGTGATCTTTGGGTGGGAACAGAGATTTGGAGGAATGGAGTGCTAGAAAGACTACAGGGAGAAACTCCTGGAGACTACAGGCAGATGCAGAGATCTTTTAAACAATTTTTCTGCGCATAGCTTATTCTAAGCAAGACCTTACTCTGTCATTTCGGCACGGATGAATGTATCACGTTAATACTTGTGCTATCCATGCTTCAGTTCTACCTTTTAGACTTCTGCCTGGGTTTAGACTTCTACCATTTTAAACCTGTGGCATATTTTGACTGAATGTCCCATTTCCTAAACTGCATTGCCTCATTCTGTGTCATCCGCCCTGAGTCCCTGTGAACAAGTCGGACTAGATGGAACCTCAATGACCTCTTCAGGCCTCCCGGCTCCAAGGTACATCTTGGCCCATCTTCCGATGCCCTCTCTGGTGGCCAAAGGACTGCTTACCAAAAGTCACAGTCACCAATCACAGCATCAAAGAGCAAGGCAAAGAGAGAGGGAGCCTTACCCAGAGAGGCCACGTTCCCAAAAGTCTCCAGCATGACCTTCTTGTAGAGAGCTCTTTGAGCTGGCCTCAGCAGGACCCACTCCCCCTGGGTGAAGTACACGGCCACCTCCTCAAAGGACACGGGACCCTGGAAGGAGAAGGAGAAGAAGAGGAAGAGGAAGAGGAAGAAGAAGCTGTTCTTTCTATCACTGATCCATGGGATCTGCTCTGGCTTCCTCCTCCCGACATAGAAGTGAACAGCATGCTTGACCTCTGGGAGGGAGGTTATGCAGGCTGATATGGGGCCAGTCGGGAGGCCAGGGCTGGCCCTCTTGGGTGCTGAAGGAGACAGAGGTCTTCAGTGTCCTCCTCACTTGGACTGCCAGGCAGTGGGCAAGAGTGGCCAATGCCCTCCTGGGGAGGGCAAGGCTTGACCTGGGAAGCAGCTTCCGAGCAGAGAGAGGAACAGAGTGGTTGACACCATCACCAAAGGGGGGACAGAGTGGGAGGCCTCCCCAATTACCTGAAAGGGTTTCATGTCAGCTCTTTGCCCGTCGCTGCACAGAGGAGACGCAGGAGGAGGCATCATAGGTGTCTTTCTGCTGCTTCCTGGGACAGAAAGAAAGATGGAGGGAAACCCTTTTTGCTACACACACTTTTTTCAGTGCCAGTTCTCTGAAGTGACCCCCTCTCCTTTCCCCCCTCCAAATCTCCTGCCCCTCCTGCCCCTCCCCACCCTTGACCCAGCCGCCCACTCCCCAGTCTACGTCGGATCCCTTCCCAGTCCGGTCCTCCAGGTGCTCCGACCTCCCCAACATTTCCAGACACACCCCAGGCCCAGACCCCGGGACTGGGGGCCCCACCTCCCCCACCCTGGGAAGGAACATGACAGGGGGTGTCCCTAATCCCCCCCCCGAAAAAAACCGCACCCCTCTCTTCTCCCCGCCTTTCCTTGACACTCAACCGCCCCCCCCCCGGCCACCCTCCCCTCCCCCAAGCACTGGCCAGGCCCCAAAGGCGGGGGAGGGGCTGGATCTCACCCTCCCCCCCCAAACCCTAGCCAGGGGCAAGGAGGAGAAAGGAGGAGCCCCCCCCCCTCCGAGCTCCAAAGTGGGGTGACTCTCCCACCCCCCCTGGATCGGGACCTGCCTCTAACCTTCCCTCCCCCCAGAGTCAGGGTCCCCCCCCCCCCGGACTCACCCGGAAGGGAGGGAGGGAGGGAGGCGCCCCCTTGGCAGGCAGGAGGACCAGGAAGGCCGACCCCCCCCCGCCCCGCCCCTGCAGGAAGGAAGTGCCCCCCCACCCGCTTCCCCCGCGGCCCCTCTAGGAGCTCGGCCTCGCTGGCCTGGGGGGAGTCTCCGTCCCCCCCCCGCGCCTCCTCCCCGCCCCTCCCCTCCCCTCCCCTCCCCCCGCGCCCTCCTCCTGCCTCTGCGACGCCAGCAGAGCCCTCCAGGGGGCGCGGGAGAACAGGCGGGATTCCATATAAGGAAGAAAAGGCGCCAAGATCCGCCCTCGCTGCCCTCCCGCTTTCGCCCGCCGCGGATGAGTTCGGAAGGGGCCTCTGCGGGGGGCGCAGCTGGGTCAGCCGCAGTTAAGCAGCGCTGGGTTGGCCCAAGCCCTGTGGGTGTTGCACGAGTCCCTTAGGCCAGGGGCAGTCAACCTGTCCGTGGACTACAGTTCCCATGCGCCCCTGCCAGCAAGCGTAAACTCCCGCTGCGAAAGCCTTCAACAATTCAATGTTGCCAGCCTCTGAATGGACACCGCCTGTCTATATCTCGCCCTGCATTTCCCTCGACGAGCTCATCCTGCCACAGGGACCCAGACCAACAGAATAGAGCAGCCTGACTACTGCAGCACATTCTTTGTAGGTCTGCCCTTGAAGATGCAAACTCCAGCTGTTACAGAATGCCACAACAATCTTATTGTTAAAAATGAGGCAAAGAAAACATGCAACATACATTTGGATTTGCTCCTTTGGGTACCACCCAGTTTTCAGTTTACATTTCAGGGGCTGCATCTCATCTTACCTTGATATATTTCAGGAACTATGTCCAACATTTCTACAGAACTGCCAGTCTGGATGAGAACTGCTCATTTAAGCAAATCCCCTTCCTCTCCAGGAGCCTTCTCTCACGGCCCCTGCTTGATTGAACAATAACTCCATTATGAAATTGGATGTGCAAAATAGAGAGAGCAGTGTTGTCTTTCTAAAACGGCCCTCTTAAAGAGCACAGGGCTGAAGTGTGATCCACAACAGATCAGCAGCATTTTTGCATTACGCATAATACAGATTGGGTTGCTTGCTAATTTCCTAATCCAATTTGTCATTAGACAATATGTTAGTTACACAGATAGTTACTCCAGATAGTTACACAATTTCCCCCACTATGAATTCTCTGATGGGAATTAAGGTGTGTACTCTGAGGGGAATTTTTCCCACATTTCAGGGCATTTATATGGTTCCTCCTCCACGCGAACTCTTTCATGGAACATTAGAACAGCTCCCCTGTGTGAATTTTTTTCATGGGAATAGAGGCTTCCATATTGAGTAAAACACTTTCCATATTCGATACATTTATACGGTTTCTCCCTTGAATGAATTCTTTGATAGGATGTTAGATAATCTTTCCGCCTAAATTTTTCCCCACACTCTACGCATTCATAGGGCTTCTCTTGTGTGTGAATTCTTTGATGGTAATTAAGATTTCCCCTCTGACTGAAGCTTTTCCCACATTCCAGGCATTTATATTTTTTCTCCCCAGTGTGAATTCTCTGATGGCAAATAAGGGTCGCAGAGAATCTTTCCCCACTCCCAGGGATCTCTTTGCTTGTGTCTCCTATGTATATATTGCGAAGGAGCGGGATTCCTTTAGAACTGCCACCTTTCCAGAAGCCAGGATTTATCCTCCCATTGAGTGGGTCTTTTCCCTCCATCTTTAGCTTGTCACAGTATTCACTCTTCTCTGTGACACTTGAAGGCATATCTTCCTTTTAAATCCTTCCGCTGGAGGAAGCTTTCCCTGCCCCATCCACTTTCCCAGAGGACTACATTTCCCAAGAACCCTCCAAGCCAACGGGGACAAGGGAAAGGTGGCTGTTTTGGTCACACGCCAGGTGTTATCCCCGCCAGCGGGCCTATGGAGACCTAGACTGCCGCTGGCCATGTTCCTGCCAGCCCCACAGGTTTGGGGTCTCCAGTTTCCTCGCAGGGCACGTGCCCCTTCTGGAGCCCGCCGCAGACTCTCCTACACAGTCACGGGTGGTTCCAGAGAGGCATCCCCGGTTGCTGGAGGCTCTGCTAGCTGGGCTTCTTCCGAGACCTAATCTTTGGTGTGCTAGAAGCTAGCTAAAAAGCCTGCAGATTCAGTGGTCGGGGGGGGGGGTCCGCCATTGCCCCCATCCCCCATTTTAAACTGAGTTTTGCACATCCGCCCCATCCCCCTCCCCCCCCCCCCAGCAGAAGCCTCCGTGGGGGTTTTCTCCTCAGTGGGACTGGCAGGAAGATTTCAGCCTCGGGGAAAGATGTCTGCAGATATCCTGGGGGGTTGCAAACCTCCAGGTGGGAGAACAGAAGAAACAGACACTTTCAAACAAATATTGTGAAAATCTTTATGACTTCCACTTAAAAAATGCTGGACTGGATGGGCCACTGGTCGGCCACTGATGAAATGTTGGGATGAAAACGTATTTTAACGGGTCCATGTTCTGGCAACTGGACAAGTGTTTCAAGGGGAAGCTAGACAGATTCAAAGTAATTTATTATCTGGACGGCGTGTAGCCCCACTGTCAGTTTCCTCTGCTTGTCCACAAACGGGCAGGTCGTCCTCCTAAAGATAGAGATCCATTCCCATGATGAAAATGGGTACTTTGCAGGGTGGATTTTATGACATCTGTTTTCTCAGGTGTTGCCTCCCCCCCCCCCCAGCTTCTCCAAGGGTTTCTGAACCCAGAGCTGGCAACACTACTTGACTTTGCTACATCATCCTACAAAACAACTGGGTCCAATTTTGGTATAGATCACCATTCTCCTCTTCAGTATTGACAGAAAAATAAACCAAAATACATCAACATTTACCACTCCTGGGGTTAACTGCAATTACCACTGTGTTGGGAAAGCAGAGTTGCCACAGACAGGACATCCCTTCCAGGGATCTTTCAATTCCCACACACCCATTCCTTTCCTCACTCAAAGACAGCCAGGTTGATGTTGTGGTTAAGAATGGCAGCCTCCACTCCGGAGAACTGGGTTTGATTCCCTGGTCCAGCCAGCTAGGCCAGTCACAGTTTACACAGTTCTCTCACAGCTCTCTCAGTCTCACCCACCTCACAAAGTATCTGTTGTGGGGAGAGGAAGGGAAGGTGATTGTAAGGCACCTGGAAGGTGATTGTAAGGCACAGTCACCGGCTGGGTGACTGTGGATCAGTCCCAGTTCTCTCAGAGCTCTCTTAGCTCCACCTAACTCACAGGGTGTCTGTTATGGGGAGAGGAAGGGCAGGTGATTGTAAGTTGCTTTGAGACTCCTTTGGGTAATGAAAAGCAGAATATTTTAAAAGCCCAGCTCTTCTTCTTCCTCTTCCTGTCCTCTTCACTCAAGGAGCAGGCAAGGGCTGCCACCATTCTAGATGTATGGCTTTACTGGGGAGGGCCCAGAGCACCCCACTGCCTCCCCCCAGCAACTCCCTTTTCAGTCAAGGCATGCTCTGATGCATTACCAGATGTGAGGTGTGAAGAACCTTGCCAGAGTGAACAGAAAAAGTTTATTAAACAAATACTGAAATAGTGAAGTAAATAAGCAGTTGTAAAAATGGGGCAGAATTTATACAAGAATGTGAAGCATAAAGGACCCGAGCAGAGTTAAGGCCTTGATTGTTCCAGGACTGAAGGGCAATGAACAGAATGAGGGTGTGTGTGAACATATTTCTGAAAAGACATCCTATCTGTGGCAAAACCTGTATGGTCCCACTCCTTCCCATAATGGATCGAGGAGGAGGAGGAGTTGGTTCTTATATGCTGCCTTTCCCAGAACCGAGTCTCAAGCGGTTTACAATTGCTTTCCCTTTCCGCACTCCTAACCACTATACCCGGCTGCTGAGAGCATGTGCCTGGCCTAAGGCTGTCCAGTATGCTTCCCTGTCCAAGTGGCGATTTGAACTGGGTCTCCTAGACCCCAGCCCAAGAGTCTACCACTTGGTTGTGCTGGCTGGCTGTTCTATTTTTATATTCAAGTTATATGAAAGAAGTGTGAGACAAGAATTTCCTCTTTCACTTCTATGCTACTAGAAGTCAGTCACCTGGTGAGGTTAACAGAGATTAGGGACAAATAAAAAAAGGGAATGTCACAATATGGGTTGGAACTTTTGGACTAGGCTTGGTCCCAAGTTCCTCCAGAGGAACAGAGCTGCAGAGTAACAGAGCATTTGAAAGTATGCAGTTTTTAGTTACCTTTGTGGATGTGGCACATATCCAGACTCACAGCACTTTGAGGTTTAAAAGAGAATCTTTCCTGGGAAAGATTATCTGCAAACATACATAATATTCATCTGCTTCAGTCTCCTTACTGAAGCAGAGTTCAAAAGCTTAAAAGATAGTTACAAAGAAAACACATCGGAAGCCTCTTGTGGCTAGGCTGCAGGCAGACTACATGCCATACATCAGCAGATGGAGAGAGTCAGAAACATTGAGGGCAATGCTTTTTGCTTTTGGGCAAACTCTATGGTAAGATTTGCTTCAAACCATACAGTTTTACATCAAAACCAGACCCCCCCCCAAAGACCCCGGCATCCTGACGTCTCTTCCAGGTGATGTCAACATATTCCAACATTCTTCTGGATTTGGCAAGTTGGGCAGGAATTGGGGGGCAAGGTGTGACTGGGAAGTGGGTGACCTCTACCTGGACCAGTAGACCTAGCAAACTACTAAGGGATCCTCCATGTTCTCCAGTCTGGAGACTCACAGTCTGCTCATAAAAACTCTTGTTGCCTTCACAGGATTCTGGGAAAGACCTGCCCAAATGATCAAGAGCAAGGACACATCTGGCTCAGATGCAGCATGCCAGCACTTCAGGCACTTGCGCTATCAGGAAGGAAACGGGCCCCGGGAGGTGTGCAGCCAACTCCGCCTACTTTGCCACCAGTGGCTGAAGCCAGAGAGGCACAGCAAGAAGTACATGCTGGACCTGGTGATCCTGGAGCAGTTCCTGGCCGTCCTGCCCCCGGAGATGGAGAGCTGGGTCCGGGAATGCCAGCCGGAGACCAGTTCCAAGGCGGTGGCCCTGGCCGAAGGCTTCCTTCTGAACCAGGCAGAGGCCAAGAAACAAGCAGATCAGGTGAGGGGCTTCATCCTGAGTTGAGCAGAATAGGGAAAAGAACTCTCCACGACCCCAATTTCTTCAGAGAATCATAGGCTGCCTTAATCCTTTACCAATTCCTGTCCCTACTGTTTGCGTGCTCTTTCAGGACCCACCAGAAGGGGCGTTCCTCGAGGCAGAGAAGGCTCCATCAGACCCCAAGCAGAGGTCACTCTTCAGGGGGGGGCCACAAGAGAGGGGTGGAGGTGCTGCCTCACCAGGTAAGGAATAACTGGCTCATTTTCTCCTTGGCCTCTCTCTCGGAAGGAAGCCTGGAATCTTCAGGGTGCTTTTTTCTTTCCTCTGGAAGCTTCTTCAGTTACAGTTTCAAAATGTCCCAAATAAAAGGAATCAATGATTTTTTTTTCATATGTCTTTTACATGTCAGCTTCATGGCTCACTGGTAAGAGAATCCACTTGGCATGCAGAAAGTTCCAAGTTCAGTCCTGGGCAGCTTCTGTTAAAAGGATTGAGTAGGAGGTGAAAAATCTGAGAAGGACTGGACTCAGCAGAAATACATGTTAAAAATGTATTTCATTTATTTTGGAAATTCTCTCACGGGACATTTCCTTCCCCATCATCCCTCCCTGATTTCCTTCCCAGAATTATGATCCACAAATAAAGCACTGCTTTGAATATTCGAATACTGGATTGTTTTCAACCAGGAGCAGGGCTTTGGGAAAACTGGCCCCAGATTTATCCCGCTCTGTGTGAAAGTGCTCACATTTTGTGATGCACCTTATTTATTTAAAATATTTATTAGTTGCCTTGGGGTAGCCAGCTTGGGGTAGTGATTAAGAGCAGCATGTTCTAATCTGGTGAGCCGGTGTGATTCCACACTCTTCCACATGCAGCTAGTTGGGTGACCTTGTGCTAGTCACCGTCCTGTTAGAGATGTTCTCACAGAGAAGTCCTGACAGGTCTCTCTCAGCCCCACCTATCGCACAGGATACCTGTTGTAGGGAGAGGAATGGAAAGCCATTATAAGCCACTAAGACTCTTTTTGGTAGTGAAAAGCAGGGTATAAAAAACAACTCTTCTTCTTTTTATGGATCCCAATGTAGCTAACCATGTAAATTAAATGCACAAAAATAAAACACATAGCATACATTTTTTTTAAACCCCAAATTTAAAGTCACAATTCAGGACAGTTCGTAAATTAATCGGATGTGTTCCTCTATAAAACCATGACTGTATATTGATTAGAAAGGATAGAGGGTTCTTCTCTGGCAGTTTTTAGGCTTCACGTTTGTGATCACCGTTGATTTTCCACCATTATTTTGGTGGTTTTGTTTTCCCATTGGGACAGAAGCCCTGTGCCCTGTGGCTGGCCCTCCAGAAGAACTGGTTGGCCACAGGGTGAGACAGGAGGCTGGACTGGATGGACCCCTGGGCTGACCCAGCAGGGCTCTTCTCATGTTCTTATGAACAAGGAGGTAGTAGTGTGAGAAAGGGATGGCAATCTAAAGGTAAGATTTAGCTCCTACATTTCAGCTAGGCAATAAGCAGCTGTATAAATATTTCCACCTCTTCCCCTCCCTGGACCATCTCCTCCCCTCCTCAATTTCCTCCCCATAATTATGATCCACAATTAAAGTGCTGCTGTGAATTCTAGCAGTTGCTGGCACTGGATTGTTTTCAACAAGGAACAGGGATTTGGAGACAGTGGCAAAATCTATACCTTGCCTTTCTGCCCAGTCCACTAAGTTAAGCCACAGCAAGTTAAGCCTTTTTTATTTATGTGTTGGCATAAAACAGAAAAAGTCTTCACCTTCTGGAGGTAGACAGTGGCAGAAGGTGCCTGACAAATATTCCTGGGGAGAGAGTTCCAGACTTTGGGCTTCATAGTTTTGCCACTTCTCTGACTCACAAAATGGAGACACCCAAATCAGGCCTTCCTAAGAGGATGTTAGCAGTCAGGTGGGTTCATACAGGAGTGGGCAGCCCTTCAGGTATGCTGGTTCCAATCCATGACTCAGAGTGGGCTCAGCTGTGAAGCTGCAAGCTCAAAAAACAAATCTGTTTACTGACAAAGAATTTCACCTTTGTTTGGCTTTTCTCTTTATTCCAGCTGAGAAGGAAAGACAGGGAAGGAGGAAACATCAGGCAAAGACAAAGGAAACCAGAGTGCCAATTCAGAAAGAAAACCACAGAGAAAATGAAGAGAACAAAGTTCCACAATTGGCCAGAGTCTCAAACCGTGCTGCTCGTCAAAGATTTTTTAAAAGGTCAAATATGCTCAAACTCTCAGAGCTTGGAAAGAGCTTCAGTGAGAGCCTTTCTACCCATCACAGAATCCTCACAGGGGACAAACGCTACAAATGCTCACACTGTGGGAAGAGCTTCACTCAAAGCACCCGTCTTACTTCCCATCAACAAATCCACACTGGGGAGAAACACTATAAATACTCTGTGTGCGGAAGGAGCTTCGTGTATAGAACAAGCCTTACTTGCCATCAACGAATCCACACCGGGGAGAAACCCTACGAATGCTCTGTGTGTGGGAGGAGCTTCATGCATAGAACAAGCCTTACTTGCCATCAACGAATCCACACTGGGGAGAAACCCTACGAATGCTCTGTGTGTGGGAGGAGCTTCAGTAGGAGGTCATGCCTTACTTCCCACCAAAGAGTCCACTCTGGAGAGAAACCATATAAATGTTCAAAGTGTAGAAAGAGCTTCAGTCAGCGCTCAGGCCTTATTTACCATGGCAGAATTCACACAGGGGAGAAACAGTATAGATGCTCAGATTGTGGGAAGTGTTTCATTCAGAACTCAAGTCTCACTTCACATCAAAGAATCCATACAGGGGACAAACCATACGAATGCTCAGAATGTTCAAGGAGGTTTAGTGATCGTTCAAGCCTCATATCCCACCAGAGAATCCATACAGGGCAGAAGCCATATATATGCTTAGAGTGTGGAAAGAGCTTTCGTCAGTATGCACACCTGACTTCCCACCACAGAATCCACACTGGGGTGAAACCTTATCAGTGCTCAGAGTGTGGAAAGAGCTTCCGTCAGAATGCACATCTTACTTCCCATCAGAGAATCCACACTGGGGAGAAACCATATAAATGCTTAGTGTGTGCAAAGAGTTTCAGGAAGGGCTCACATCTTACTTCCCATCAAAGAATTCACACATAGGAAAAACCATACAGATGCTCAGCATGCTGAAAGAGCTTCAGTCAGATGGCAAAACTTACTCCCCATCTTAGAATTCAGTAGTTTGTGATAGTCACTTTGAGAGTTGGAACCTTGCTTCCCTTTTTAGAATACTTTTAGGGAGAAACCCTAGCAAAAGAACTGAGTAGCAATTAATGTTGTAAATGCCTTCTTGCAAGAGGGTGTAGTCCCAGCAGCATTTAAAGAAGCTGTCTTGTGCCCACATTTAAAAGAAACATTCTCTTTGTTCCTGTGGTTTTTAAACTAATACCTTTCTGTATATGTCAATGAAAGCGACTCAACTGAGTTTGGCCTCTCCAGTTCAGGGCTTTTTAAGAATTGCTTTGCATAGCATCAGCATATATACTGCATTTTCAAGGATGAATTTGTTGATTGAATATGAATTATCCGGGCAGCTGTTAATGTGCTAAAATAGGTTTTATTGAAGAGTTCCGTGTTTCCGTGTTTTTGATGTTATAAAGTTTAACCTGATACCTCAGTGTGGTGGCAGTCCTGTTGTAGCTATATGACACTCTCCGTCTGAATCAGGGGGGTCTGGCTAAGGAGTGCAAGGCATCGGCTCTAGCACTGATCACTTTTGAGGGACCCAGCTTTTGCATCAATTCTGAAGCTGGTCAGCTTCACCAGTGTGTTGTTATTTCCACACCTGGAGTACTGTGTGCAGTTCTGGAGGCCTCACTTCAAGAAGGACGTAGATAAAATTGAAAGGGTACAGAGGAGAGCGACGAGGATGATTTGGGGCCAAGGGACCAAGCCCTATGAAGATAGGTTGAAGGACTTGGGAATGTTCAGCCTGCAGAAAAGGAGGTTGAGAGGGGACATGATAGCCCTCTTTAAGTATTTGAAAGGTTGTCACGTGGAGGAGGGCAGGATGCTGTTTCTGTTGCCTGCAGAGGAGAGGACACGCAGTAATGGGTTTAAACTTCAAGTACAACGATATAGGCTAGATATCAGGAAAAGATTTTCACAGTCAGAGTAGTTCAACAGTGGAATAGGCTGCCTAAGGAGGTGGTGAGCTCCCCCTCACTGGCAGTCTTCAAGCAAAGGTTGGATACACACTTTTCTTGGATGCTTTAGGATGCTTAGGGCTGATCCTGCGTTGAGCAGGGGGTTGGACTAGATGGCCTGTAAGGCCCCTTCCAACTCTATGATTCTATGATTCTGTGATTCCAGGGGCACCAGAACATTGCTGCAAGCAGACCAATTTGGAGGTTGCTCAGGGACAGAGAGGTGCGGCCACTTAAACCCCTGGAGGCTTGAGGGCTGCCTCCTGGAGACCTGGGTTTTCGTTTTTAAAAATCTTTCAGGATTCTGCCAGAATCTGTGTGTGTTTTCAGTTCTCATCAGGGAAAATCTTGGGCCATGTTGGTTCAAGCAGTGTCCGGTACTTAGGATGTTGGGATGATGTACAGAGGGGTATTTCTGCCTCCTTAAGCAGCCACGTGTCCAGCCACAGCTCCCAGGGGGCCCCTCCTGGACTCCCTCCCTGCCACCAGCCCACTCCCGCTGCTCCGGAGCATAGCCAGGAGAGCTCCAGCTACCCCTCTGAAGGTCTGCCTCAGCTCTCCAGTGAGGTCCCTCTGCAAACTCTGCTTGCACCACTGGAGCACCCTGTGCATGGCGTAGAAGGAGAGAGCAGCCAGCAGCCTGGCAGCCCGGGGCTCCGGCAAGGGCTCCTGGTGAGTCAGGTGGAGGGGGCGATGGTCGGCTGCAGCCTGCTGGGGCAGATCTGACACCTGGGCAGGGGGGAGAGCCCACCCATGTTTAAGAGGGACCTGGGAAGGACAGGTGGGCAGGGCCAAAGGGGGTCATGAAAGGGAGATGGACAGCCGGAGCAGCCAGCCACAGGGGAGGGGAAGGGCATCCAAGGAGAAGGAGGGGGGAGGGGAAATAAAAGGGAGAGGGACAGAACAAGGGGGTGGGGGAGAATGCGGAGGAGAGAGAGAGAGAGAGAGAGAAAACAAGATAGGGAAACCAGTGAGAGAGAGAGAGAGAGAGAGAGAGAGAGAGAGGAGACAGCAGCCAGGAGGAGTAACCAGAACCAATGGGATGAAATTAATTCAACCAAAAATTTGACTAAACATCCGGAAGAAGTTCCTGACTGTTAGAGCAGTTCCTCAGTGGAACAGGCTTCCTTGGGAGGTGGTGGGTTCTGCTTTGCAGAGGCTGGAGAGCCACCTGACAGAGAGGCTGATTCTGTGAAGATTGTAAGTGGGTGGATAGAAAGGATTTTGTTGGTGCTTGGCTCTTGTGGCCGTTTCCTGCGTTCTGCCGGAGGTTGGACTAGATGACCCTGGAAGTCCCTTCCAACTCTATGATTCTCTGAGTTCATCAGGAGGGCGACTTGGGCTAGCTTTGAGCCATCCCCCCCCCCCCCAGCCACCCAGACAGAGTCCACAGAGTGCAGCAACCAGGAGGAGGAGAGCTCAGAGGAGGACCCCCTCCTCCCATACGAAGGCAACCAGCCCGGGGGCCCCACCCAAACCCTACAAAGGGATGGCTCAGCCACCCCATCCTCAAGGGGTGCGACAGGGGAGCATCACAACTTTAAGCTATTACCTGCCCTCTACAGGAGAAGGGTTCTGACCACAAACAGGTGAACTCAGCTAAGCTGTCATGGCTGATACAAGAGTTCAGAAGCCTCTTTGCTGAAGACTTCCCAAAGCCTGTGTTGCCCCCATTGTACATGAGAGGAGCGTCCAGGACTAGAATGAAAGAAGGTCCCACAAAGCCAGAACCTCCTTGCTGTAGCAATTATAAAGAAGTGTGTGCCACTGAATTGCGGCTGGCTCATGGCGGCCCCAAACACGGGGTGCTCAAGGCAGCAGCCGAGCATCGTGGATGGTTTGCCGTTTCCGTTTGCCGACTTCCTTGGTTGTCTCCCACCCAAGCCCTGGCCATAGCCTACCTGGCTTAGCTCTGTTGCCTTGAGAACTTTGGGCAAGAATGGGGGGAAATTATGGGACATTAACATCCCAAACGAGGACTCGAACTGAGCCACAACTTCATTCTTCCTTCATCTCCAGTTCCACCAGCAGCAGCAACAGGGCTACAGTCCTGCTAGAATCTGCTAAATCCAGCTCAGCTCTAGGCCAACTTGGCCCCTCCCACTGGGCTGGGGAATACTCTGTGCCCACCTCCCCACTGAGTTATCTGCTGTGCAGCTTCCCCCCCCCTCAGGCTGAGAGTCCTTCCGCAAGTTTCTTGGGGTACTAAACTGCTGACAAAATAACACAAGTATGCTCTGAAGTGCATGACAGGCCACGTAGAAGAAATGCTTGGAAGAAGGCCAACATGATCTTCTGAAGACCATATCAGGGGAGGGCTGGTCCCCAGATGCACCCCGGGGGGGGAGTGGTTGAGGAATGCAAGGATCGACCTTGAGTGTCCATGTGGATGCTCAGTGCAGGAGAAACATGCCCCAGTGCACAAGTCATCTGGGTATCTGGCTCTAGTCAAGGCCAGTCTTATTTCTTTTGGGGAGAGGAGCTAGTGCTGGCCGCTGGATCTTGATGCTCTTTAGGGGGGAAGAGACAGTCCTGTAAATAGAGGACTCCCAGGCAGTTAAGGGCTTTGGAGGTTAGCACCAAAAACTGGGCCCTGATTGGGCCTCTGATCTGGCCAGTGCGGCTGGGAGAGCTTTGGTGTCATCTGGGCTCTCCACTGAGGCCCGTTAATGTGTGCCCTTGTGTTCCGGACCAGCTGGAGCTTCCAGATCATCTTCAAGGCCAGCCCTGCATACAGCGAGTTACAGAAGTCTAGTCTGGAGCTGACTGTTGCATGGATTAGGGTGGCTAGGTCAGATGCCGATAGATACGGTGCAAGTTGCTGCACCTAACAGAGATGGCAGAAAGCCCTTTGTGACCTTGGCCCAGGTAGGGAGACATCCAGAATCTTACCCAGACTCCTGAGGGTGGCCATAGATGTTAGGCTTACCCCATCCAGTGCTGGGATTTGTGGTGTGCCACAACCTCTGGTGTGCCAGTCCAGCCCAGTCTTTCTCAGCTTTTTCACCACTGAGAAAACCCTGAAACGTTCTTCAGGCTTCAAGAAACCTCAGAAATGGCACAATCCAGTGTACATGTCCGCCCAGGGCCCCTCCCCTTCCCACCCCCTCATTGGCATGAAACCCTGTTGAGAAAGCCTGGTTAGCCAAATATCCTCTGTCTTTGCTGGATTTAATTTCAGCCAACCCCACTTGACCTGGTCCACCACAGCCTCCAGACATTTTGGCCGGGGGGTGTTGACCGGTGGCCATCCATCAACAGAAATAGCTGGGTGTCATCAGCCTACTGGAGACATCCCAGCTAGAAATTACAGACCAGTTGGGCAAGATAGGGATATTACCTTAAAATAGCACTGGGATATTGGGGGATGACAAATGACATACCCTCGGGCCATCGGGAGATCCACCAGTGTGGCCTGGGCTCCAGAAATCTTCCTGTTCTTGCCCCCCCCCCCCAGCACTAAGAAGACAAAGCTTCACAGCCCAACTTAGGAACATAAGAGAAGCCATTTTGGAGCAGGCCAAGCGCCCATCCAGCCCGACACTCGGTGGCCAACCCCCAGGTGCCACCAGGATGTCCACCAGCGGGATCAGAACGCCAGAAGCCCTCCCACTGTGCCCCCCCCCCCCAGATGAACACTAAGTTCAGGAAAACTCAGGCCAAAGTTTATTCTGCTTTCCTCAGGCGTCCACGTCGGGTCATTGAGTTGCTCTGATGAATTGTTGCAGTCCTGTTTTCTCCAGCTGTGCCTCCCTCCACAGAACCTCTGGAGAGCCCAGGATCTGCCACCCGGCTGATTCTCTCTCCTCCAATGTACAATTATGAAAATTGAGGTGCTCATTTAACTCTTCTTTTGGCTAAAACCCAGGGGAGTTTCCCAAAGATCGCCTTCGAAAGCAATAACATAAACATCGGGCTCAAGGACAACCATGACGCAATCCTTGCAACCGTGCCTGAAAAACGAGAGTATAAACACTTCCTAAGGGCCATGGCGGCTCTTTGGGGAGGAGGGGGGGTCACTAGGCCAGTGTGCGGCTCAACGCCGTCCCCTTAAGATGTGCTGCGGTGGCCGCATCGGTCACCTTAGTGTAGCCTCCTCCTTGCAGGAGATGCTTCTGACTCCTGACCCTTAGCGGCATCTGCCCCTCCTCGCCGCCACGAGGGGTAGAGAGTAGGGAGCCCGGCCAGCATGGAGCCACTGCTGCTGCTGCTGCTGCTTCTGCTCCTGCCCCGCGCAGCCGGTGGAGAGCTGGAGGCCAAATGCCCCCTGAATCTGAAGCAAGATCAAACAAGTGACTTGAATTATTACAGCCCAGGAGACCACATCCTCAGCAGCCTTCTCTTGACAACTGGAGCTTCCTTCACTACCACGCATCTTCGCTTTTTCACGCCTCCCTATGTCTTCGCGATCCCGTAAGAGATTGCAGTGGCCTACATTCCCGTCCTCCCAGACAGCCGGGGACCCTCCCCTCGTTCACCATCCTGGTTCTGCCTCTGTCTTGCCCCTGGGGACAGACTGAGGATGTATATCAGGAAGTCCAGCCTGCCCTTTCAAAACACGCCAGCAGCTGGAGAATTTCACATTTAGCCACCCAACAGAGCATACTGGGGGGATTTTAAAAAACCCATTTTAAAGCAGGGGACAGACTCTTGGCTCAGCGACCAGCTGCAGCCAGGACTGCTGCAATTCCTTCTTGGCCTAGAATGCCGGGGGGGGGGTCTGCCCCCGCCCCTCTCTGCCCCCTGCAGCACCACTTACTGAGATAGCCAAATCTGTCTGAGCTGCAGCTGTCCTGCAGTAAGCGCAAGTAATTCTGTCACCAAGACTGAGGTCTCAATTTCAATTTTATTTCTGGAAGGAAACCTGCTGTGTTCTTCCACGCACTCACGTACCTGCTTTGGAAGGTACCTTAGATTCTAGAACATATTATTGCAGAAGAAAAGAATAAGGGGAGGAGACGTTTCAGTACTGTGGACTCAGCTATTGCCACGAGTAAACAGAACGGGTTTTTTCGTAAAAGAAAGATGGAAAATGGGGAGAGGATGTGCATTTATGCTGCGTGCACTTTTCCTTCTGTGTACTTTGAGCATCACAACTCCCTATGAATGGTTCCTAATGACCGTTTTGCTGAACTTCAGCCCGAGCCAAGCCATAAGAGCCTCAGGTCACGTTCAGCAATCAAGAAGCAAATATGGTTTCCCCCCCTCAAGGGTCTAAGACCCAGGGAAAGGGTAAAGTACCTAAGGAGGTTTCGAGCTCACACTTATAGCGAGTTAGGGCCACAGGTCTGTGGACTGATTAATCTCATCCAGGCAGATTTTACGGGTGTCCAAAATAAAAATCAGGCCTAAAAGCTGTGAAAGTTCACAGTACAAGCCCATTACTGGCAATTTTATCAGGTATCACTGATTAAAACTGAAAGCCAGCTGTGTGTATCAGTTAAGGATGATGACTTCTAAACTGGTAAGCCTCCTCCACATGCAGTCAGCTTGGTGACCTTAGGCTACTCACAGTCCTGTTAGTGCTGTTCTCTCAGAGCTCGCTCAGCTTCACCTACCTCACAGGGTGTCTGTTGTGGGAAGAGGAGAGGATTGTAAGCCACTTTGTAACTCCTTTGGGTAGTGAAATGCAGGGTATAAAAACCAACTTTTCTTAGAATCAGAGAGTTGGAAGGGGCCATGCAGGACATCTAGTCCCTGCTCAATGCAGGATCAGCCTGAAGCATCCAGGAGAAGTATCTGTCTAGCTGCTGCTTGAAGTCTATCTTCTTGTTCTTAAAATAATAGAAACCTATTTTTTTTATTTACTTCCCCCCCCCCCCCTTAGGCCTGTTCTGCAGTTATTTCCCCGCACTTTCACCATGTCTGTTGGGTCTTCTTTGTTGTTCTGCGTTGATTTTCCTCCCTTCAGCCCTCTGTTCACGCTCGGTTGCCCTGTGTTTCCTGAGAGTGCTTTTAAGTCAGTTTTCCGCTTATTTCATTGATGTGGCAGGGCTGCACGGAAAGCATGACCAGGGGTCCTAGTTGTGGCCAGAGGGGGAAGCACTGAGTGGGTCTGCTCACAGTACAAGCCCATTCCTGGGAAACGTTTCAGGTATTGCTGATTAAAACTGAGAGCCAGCTTGGCAGAGTGGTTAAGAGCCCACTGGGATCTTGTGTCCAGGTGGGGGCATCACGTGCCTTCAAGCATCCCCTTGGGAGCATAATTTTAAGAATAAATTCCGGGTCTGGAAAGACGCCCTAGAATTAATCCCTGAAGCTGTTTTCACGCCAGGGGGTAGGATCACAGACAACTTCTGTTTTGTTGCAGGCTTAGAATGACCAAGTTCTGGCACATTCTGTCCGTCATGTTCAGCGTTCATGAGATCAATCGGAATCCTCAGCTGTTGCCGAACGTCACTCTTGGCTACAACATCTATGAGACCTTGTCCAACGAAAGAATGACTTATGACGCCATGATTGATCTGATATCTACAGAATGGAAGAACATTCCCAACTACCACTGCGGAGGTCAGAGTGACCCACTGGCTGTTCTTGAAGGAGCAACCTCTGACATCTCTAGCTACATTTCCAACATACTGAGCATCTACAAAATCCCACAGGTATAAACGAGAGAGAAAACTGAAACCAATTGTTTTCGCTGCTGTCTCTCAAAAAATCAAGAAAGGAACAAGGGACATTAGGAAACAGAGACCGCAGGGAGACTGTCCTTTAACTAAAGGTTGGTTTGAGAGACGTTTCTGTCCCTCTGATGGACACGTGTTTTGCAGATTGCCATTTCCGCTAAAGCTGAGTTTGAGTAGGTTGTTTTAGTGTGTAATGTGGAACGATGAATGTTTTGGTGTTTTTCTTCAGCGTCATTCGAATTTCTGATATTAATCATTCATTATCTTTTGCAATCAGCTCTTTGTCTTCTTTTATTAGGAAAAAATAGTGTTTTCTTATCTTCTTCCTCTGGTTATGGAATCTGTTTGATTTCTATACTGAAACATCAGCATATATCACACACTATTGCACAGCCCCAAAGCATTTTGACACAGGGATAAATGACAGAAACCCAGAAAACCAAACACGATTCAGCCCCTCTTGGGGTCTTCTTCAGTGCTCTAATATTTAAATATTAGACCACTTTTAGAGCCCGTTTGGCGTAGTGGTTAGGAGTGCGGACTTCTAATCTGGCATGCCAGGTTCGATTCTGCGCTCCCCCACATGCAGCCAGCTGGATGACCTTGGGCTCTCCACGGCACTGATAAAACTGTTCTGACCGGGCAGTGATATCAGGGCTCTCTCAGCCTCACCCACCCCACAGGGGAGAGGAAAGGGAAGGTGATTGTAAGCCGCTTTGAGCCTCCTTTGGGAAGAGAAAAGCGGCCTATAAGAACCAACTATTTTCTTCTTCTACACTCATGTGATGTAATCATGGGGACTCTAAGGTGGTAAACCATATGAATGAAGAGACTCCCATGCTTATAAAATGTATCCAAATATATCTCTTGGAGCCCCCCAATTAAAATATTTATTCTTCAAAGTGCCACCCTTATTGAAGCCATGAGCCAGCTAGTCTGTGAGTGGCAGGATACAAAGTGAGCGAGCTAACTAACTAACTAACTAACTAACTAACTAACTAACTAACTAACTAACTAACTAACTAACTAACTAACTAACTAACTAACTAACTAACACGAAGCATCCACCGGTGTTTCCTTTCTCTTAACAGGTCAGTTATGAATCTGATGAGCAGATCACTGAAGAGGACGCTCAGTTACCCATTTTCTACCTGAAAAAAACCCAAAAGGAGGCTTATTTCCTGGGGGTCGTCAGGCTGCTCCTGCATTTTAAATGGACGTGGATCGGCCTGATTGCTCCAGAGACCTACGACGGAGTGAAGTTCACGAGGAGTATGGAGCACTTGATGACCAGCAGCGGCATCTGTGTCGTCTTCACGCGCAACGTCAAAGGGGACACAATCTTTTTTATAGACATGATCCTAGCAGCCGACAGTATCGTCTCCTCTCTGAGGCGGACGGCAGTGAACGTCTTGGTTTTATACGGAGACTTTAACTTCCTGCTTTTTTGCACCTACTTTAAGAGAAACATCGACAGCACCTTGAATTCCATTCCGGGAATAGTTTGGATCACAATGTCTTTGCAGATCATCAGCGCGCATCCAGACATGCATAGATCTTTGTCCGTCATCGAGGCGGGAAAATGGCGAAAAGATGACACACTTTTCGGTCGCATGCAGCAGTTCGGGGAGGAAGCCTATGACTGTTCGTATTCCAAATATGTGCGGTCGGCAAAAGGCCGGCAGAGATGTGCCGAGAAGGATAAAACGGAGACTCCCCCGCAGGACGTGCTGGAAACGGTCCTCAATTATGAAGGCCACAACATTTACGTTGCTTTCCAGGCGGTGGCTGGCGCCTTGCATTCTGCCTACACGTCGAGAAACAGTCGGCTGGCGGAGGGAGGCGGAGTCAGGCTGGGGCGTCACAGGATGCAGGCCTGGCAGGTACCGTACGGAGCGCCATCAATAATCGCAGCCTGCTGTCGTTTTTCCTCCATACTTTATTTCATTTAATTGCTGGTCATGTAAGAAGATCATAGTCTGAGGAAGGGTGCTTGCACTCGAAAGCTCACGCCTTGATTAAATCTTTGTGGGTCTTAAAGGTGCTGCTGGACTCTGATTTTATTGTGCTCCTTCAGACCCACACAGGTAACCCACTTGAATCTATCCTTCATTTAAGGAAGGCATTTCTATATGGTCTTGAGCTGGATGGCTCGGATTAGCCTGACCTTGTCACATCTTGGAAGTTAAGTAGGGATGGCCCGTCTGGTTAGTCCTTGGATGGGAAGGAAAAGAGTTGGTTTTCATACCCCACTTGCAGTTGTCTTCCCTTCCTCTCCCCACAACAGACACCCTTGGGGCCTTGTGTTGGGGGCACTCCACCCAAAAAGGGCCTTCCGACCCACAGCCTAGGCAAAGTCCCTGACTGCATTTCTGCTCCTTTTCCTTGGAAGGTCCCGGTGCTCAGCTCCCTCCCTTGGTTGCTCTATTTAGCTTGGCAGCCCCCCCCCCAACTCACGCTTAGTGAGTTTCAGCATCGATTCCACCAAATGCCCCCCCCCCACTCACTCCAACAACACAGGATGCAGCCTGCCCTTGAAACGCCGAATCTTAGTGGTGTCAGACCACGTTCACGCATGAGGCGGCAGGGCTTGCTCCTGCACTGTTTGTGTTGGGCTCAAGGTCATTTAGTGACCTTCTGTGCCAGAAGGGCTTGAACCCGGCTTCGAGTCTCCCATTCTGTCCACAGTGCTCCACTCCCGGAAAGAGGGTGGCTTCAGTTCCCTAAATGTTGGTGCTTCCTTTGCCGTTCCAGTTCTATCCTTTCCTGAGGAGCCTCCAGTTCTACAACTCTTCTGCGAAGGGGAAGGAGGACCTGGAAGCAGAATTCGATGTTGTAAACTGGCTGTTGTTTCCCAACCACTCCTCTGGTGGGAAGAAAGTTGGCAGCATAGAGAGAAAAGCAGGCCCAGCCATGACGCTCTCCCTCAATCAGCATGACATCGTGTGGCCCCGGGGATACAATCAGGTGAGCAAACCATCCGGACAGCCTACTCATGCGACGGACCTGGACTGGACCTTTGTGGGGGTGGGTGTCAGGTGACCTGGCTTCATTTTATGTCACTGAATTCTCTAAATACACTAGTATCAAAGCCAATTTTAAAAACAGGCTCTAGGAGGGGCCGGGGGCTGGGGGAGTGCAGCCAGGCCAGCATGGCTCAGTGGAGCACAGGGGGCCAGCCTCTTCCCACTCCCCTGGGGGAAAGGAGACCTGGGAGTACAGCAGCCAGCTACGGGACCAGGGCTGCCTGGGACAGCCTGGGACTGTGGAGTGCAGCTGGCTGGCCGTCCTCTCCCCAGTGGGCAGGAGGTGTGGGAGTGCAGGGGGGCCTGGGTGCCCGGAGCACAGCTGGCTGGCCTCCTCCTGCTCCCTGGCAGGCAAGAGGCCTTGGAGAATGGCAGCCCAGCCACAGAAGTGTGGCAGAGCATAGCCAGCCAGCCTGCTCCCCCTGTCTACCGCCTACCTTTTGCTGGCCGTTCCTCCTCCCAAGTGCCTGGAAGTGGCATGAAGGCAGAGGAGGATGGGGTGGGGAAGACCCATGATTGGCCCTCAGTGGAAGAGTGCCCTTTCCTTATTGGGTGCATGTCCCACTGCGAGGGCCAATTGGGTGGGTTTTTCCCAGTGTGTCATCTGCACACAAAGTATTATTAGGGCTACAGATAACTTCCTGTTCCCATCAAAATGTATTTAGCTCTAATTCATTTGAAGATTTATAAATCAGAAAATATATGATTGTAGTTCCTGGTAGACCACTTGTAACCACCATGTTGGCATTCAGTAGAACAGCTAGATTAGATTCTAGTAGTGTTTGGAGTGACCAGAAGATTTTGGGATGTATGAGTGCCTATGTGACAAAGGGAGCTTGACTATGGAAAACTCATATTTTCCCCAAATCTTGTTGATGTCTTGAGTTGAATTTAAGTGTCCCGAAATCAAGAGAGAGCTGTAAGGTTTGGGAACCCCCCCTGGGTTTTAGCCAGTCAATTGATAAAGGAGTCCTTGGCAGTATTGCCTCTCATATCTGAGTCACCAAACATCGCCCCGCACATGAGCACAAAGGACCTACATTCTCTACATCAGCCCTGCTTGATGGAGCCAGAGCCCCCAAAGAAGGAGAAGGCTTCCCCTATCAGCCAGGGACAAGTTGTGAGACCCAACTGCAGCTGCACCTCTTAGATCTGATGGTCCTTGAAGCCATCATGGCCTTGGAGCCCTGCAAGGACCAAGCATTGGACACTCCTCAGATACCCGTCCCGGCTAAACCTCTCCACTTCCTCTGAAGCTGCACGGGAACCACTTGCCTCTCCAGACGGGCAGGTCTTTCTTTTCCAATCCAATCTCAAAAGGCCTCATGCCCCAAGAGGCTTGCCTCTCTCCTAAGGGTACTTCACCCTCATGTTCTTCTCAGGACTGAAGACCACCTGAATCCCTGGAGCTGCCTTCTACTGAATCAGGCCACTCGTCCATCTGGAGTCCCTTTTGTCGGCTCAGACTGCCCGTGGTTCTCCGGGGTTTCAGGCAGAGGTCTTAAATATCACCAACTATCTGATCCTTCTAACAGGAGATGCCCAGGGCTGAACCTGAGGCCTCCTGCATGCTAAACAGACGCTCTGCCAGTGAGCCACAGCTGTCCATCTCATAGGAGGCTTTCCAGATCATCAAACCTTTCCTGTCAGATAAGCACTTTGACTCCTAACAGGACTCAGTTCCTGGACAGCTCCTGGACCACAGAGGGGCGGGTAGACTTTCTCCGCCTGTTGAGCTGGCTCCTGCCTTCTGGCTGAGAGCTGAAGCAGTTTGGCTGCCTCAGAGCTGGGCTGAGTGGAGAGATGGAGAGAGCATCATCTCGGGGATGGCTGAGTCAAGGCAGGAGTCCCAAGAATCAGGCAAAGAGTCGTAGTCCGAGGTCAAGGCTTCCAGGAAGCAGGCAAGAGGAGTGTCAGCATCATGGCCGTGGGCACAGCTGCCTCCACACTAGCTTGCCCTTCCAGCCGCTCTTAAATGCCCAACTCTACTGGCTTTAGCTTTCATCTTGAGATCTTAGGCTGCATTGCTCGGACTATGGAACCCAGAGGAAGGGAAGCCGCAGTGCCGCTGTGGTCCGCGTTGGCTAGACTTCGTTTGGGATGTCGTGTCCAGTTCTGGGTGCCGCAGATCCAGGAGGATATTGACAAGCTGGGAGGTGTTCAGAGAAGGGGGACTAGGGGGGTTCGTTTCAAAGTCTGGACTGCAATGGCAGTCGGAGAAGCCTGGTGTTAGCAGGGGTGGGTGGGTGGGTTGTGTTCCTTGCCTCCTGGTGAGGATCCAAAAGCCTTCCCACCAGAGAAAGGACTGGGGAGGACTAGAGGTCATGGTGGCATGATACTCATCCTGGATGCTTGAGGCTGATCATGTATTGAGCAGCCATTGGACTAGATGGCCTGGATGGCCCCTTCCCCCTCTAGGATTCATTACAAGACTCAAGTATATGGCCATACTACTGACCTCTTTCCCCCTCCCCTGCTTGACTACTCCTTGACCTTGTGAGTAGACCCTGCCCCAATCCAGGTGTAACGAAGGCTGTCAGCCAGGCTTCATGAAGTTGATTCTGAAAGAAAAGCCAGTTTGCTGCTACGCGTGTGCTCCCTGTAAAGAAGGAACCATCTCCTTTCGGGAAGGTAGGACAATCCACAGGGAGAGGACAGGCCTGGGGAAGGAGTCATTACGGATTTAATTAAGGCGCTGTGATTGGTTTACCCTTCTTTGGAATGTTCTTGATTTGTATAAATAAATCTCCATGACAACCTTTAACAAAGTGAGCTGAAAGGTATAACCTCAGGGGGTGAATAACAGGAAGCCAAAGCAGTTAGCATTTCTACCTCTTTTTTCTTTTCTTTTTTTAAAATCTCCTCACCATAAATCTGGAATCTTTTCATTCATTTTTAAAGATCCACCTTGGAATTAGAATTGCTCTTGGAAGGCTGGCAGAGTCCCAGCTGCATCTGACACCAGGGTGTTTATTTGTCTACCAGAAGACCAACTCTGATAATTTCCAGCATATACAAATAACAAGAAGACTCTGTAGCTTGGACTTTATTTCCTTCAGTTGACAGGCACCACAGAGAAATCAAAATATTGGAGAGTGGAAATATGGTTGCTGGACAAGCCACACCCACTTTCACTTTTTTATTTCTTGGCTGTCTCTTGAAACAGAAGAGCAAAAGAATAATGACAACTGGGCTACGTCAAAACGGTTAAAGGGAAGTAGAAGAATCTGCTGATGACCAAAACCCCAAAAAAGTTGGAAAAACTATCATGAATATTAGTGAATCAAATGCAAAAACTGAGGAAAGAACTCAGAAGAGCATTCAGGGTATTCAGAAAAATATCCAAGAAGATGAAGAAAGAACTCTTTTTTTATTTATTGAATTTTTATACTGCCCTTCCCGAAGAAAATTCAGAGTATCAAGTGGAATATTCAAGAATCTAATAGAATATCGAGTCCAAGGAGGAAGATGGGATACAAATTAAATAATAAATACATACATACATACATACATTCACAAAGCAAGTCAAGAATTTTTGGCTGGACTGTCAGAGTAATGCAAAACTACAAGACCAAACAAAGAAATCGTAAGCATTAGAAAGAAGCACACACACGCACAAATTATCTAGAAGGACAAGATTCCCAGGGTGACAAAACAGAACAAGAAATTGAAATATTGGGAAAACCAAAGCAGATCTAATAATCTGCATTCTAGATGCATACCAGAAGACTTGGGAGGCTAAACTTGGAGGATTTCAAGAATTGCTCCAAGATTATTTGAAGATGCAAGGAGATTTTCTCGATATTTAGCAGATATTTAGAGTGAATTCAATATTTGTATCCAAGAATAAGAGCCTCTTGTGGCACAGAGTGATAAGGCAGCAGACATGCAGTCTAAAAGCTCTGCCCATGAGGCTGGGAGTTCGATCCCAGCAGCCCGCTCAAGGTTGACTCAGCCTTCCATCCTTCCGAGGTCGGTCAAATGAGTACCCAGCTTGCTTGCTGGGGGGTAAACGGTAATGACTGGGGAAGGCACTGGCAAACCACCCCGTATTGAGTCTGCCATGAAAACGCTAGAGGGCGTCACCCCAAGGGTCAGACATGACTCTGTGCTTGCACAGGAGATACCTTTACCTTTACCTTTTATCCAAGAATAAGCTATCTCAAGGTATACTGGTTTGCTTAATTCATAAGAAAACATGAGATGCAATACTAAAGAGGCAAAGTGAATCCCCACTTAAAGTAGTAGAAAAAGAAGTGTAGGTCTTTCAGGATATACCAACAAGTGTGTCAAGGAAAAGAAAAGATTTTGACCTTGTGAGGCAGGGTCTACAAGAGAAGGAAATAAATCACCACTGGAAAATAGTAATCATAATAGAGATATATTTACCAAAAGGAAAGAAAGTAATTAAAACAGAATAACAAGTCAAGTTATTGACTGAAGAATTGCAAATGGTGGGAAATGAGGGGAAATCTTCAAGCAACACAAAGCAAATTTCACCTAAGGCTGTGACATCAACACTGAGACAAAATGGATAAATTAAAAACAGTAGCTGTCAAAAAAACAGTCTGAAGTACTCTTCTATGAAAAATACAAAAAAATGCAACCAACTTACAAAGCAAATTGCAGATAATTTATGCCTTCAGCAAACCCACATAAAGAAGAAAGTTCATTTTTATTTTTCAGTATACTGATTCCTCTATACTGGTTCCCATCATCTGAAGGAAAAAAACAGTCTGAAGTTCAGAGTCTTATTTTTATGTGCTGGAAATGGTCACACTCTGGTACATAACAGATTCAAATGAGTAGCCGTGTTGGTCTGAAGCAGCAGAAAAGATTTAGAGTCCAGGGGCATCTTTAAGACCAACAAAATTTTAATCAGGGGGTGAACTTCCATGTGCACACACACTTTCTCAGATACACCTTGAATAAAACTTTGTTGACCTTAAAGGTGCCACTGGACTCTAGATTTGTTCTGGTACATAATATTGGCCACCTGTTTGTTGAATCCACCAGTCTGTTCTTTTCTTGCTGGGTCACATGAGAGCCAATTCAAACCCGTCAAACAAAACACCTCCCAATAAGCAAAACTGTCGTTCACTCATACTCCACAGGGAAAATAACCCACAGAGAAGATAGAAATAAGTGCTCTGAAATAAAGAAGCAGAGTTGGTTCTTATATGCTGCTTTTCCTACCCGAAGGAGGCTCAAAGTGGCTTACAGTCCCCTTCCCTTTCCTCTCCCCACAACAGACACCCTATGAGGGAGGGGAGGCTGATAAATCTTATTTGGAAAGTAAAAATTCTGGCCATTCCATCTGTTTCAAATATTTCTGCTCCGTTTTAAACTGAAGTTTTCTTGAAAGAAATAACTGAATCAGGCACAGGCCGTTTAGCCTCTCTCGTTCACGGTCCTCAATCTCTCATTCGGGGATTAGAACTTGTACATTTTATAGTCAGTCAGTCACCTTTTATTGGCATAAAACAAGTGTAAAACATATAGAAATAGGACTTAAAAATGCAACGAGGTAATAAAATAGGCCATGGGGTTACATAACCAAACAGATATTAAACTATAAAATGAGCTATAAAATATAGAATTCAAAATAGGCAGAATATTATAAAAGTATCTTAATTAGGACTCTGGCGACTATAATGGTTACCTCTGGGTCTCTGTCAGCGAGCAGGAATTGCAAGGTCATAGACTTACTTACAGAATACATCTTATATGAAAGGGCTGTTAGGAGTCAGATGTGATTCTCCGGTCTTTTATCTGGATGCATTTTATTAAGATATTTATATTTTATTTTAATTATGCCATTAGCCACCTTGAGACACTGGTGAGGGGTGGGATATAAATCTACTAATGATTAATAATATTGTAATAAATGCAGAATGGCACTGAAATCACGCTTGCTGTGGATCTGGTGTCTTCCAGAATGGATCTGGATGATTATTTCCCCAGCACTTAGCTGGCAGCTGCTGTACCTTTGCAGCTGTTAAATACCCAGGCTCATGCAAATGTTTTGAAAGGTCCAGCCTGTCATGCAGAGATGGCCTCTTTAATGTCTGAGGAGCGTGAGTGCACAAGATAGGATGAGCTGAGCGGATATTTAAAGTGTATTCGAGATCCTATGAGTCTATGAGATGATGGCTGAAAGGCAGCTGCTAGCGATGCTGAACTCTCCCTTGGCCTTTCCAGATGCAGACCGCTGTGAAAAGTGTCCAGATGATCAGTATCCAAACAAGGACCAAACTCAGTGTATTCCCAAGGTTGTAACTTTCCTGTCCTATGAAGAACCTTTGGGGATCAGCCTCGTTTTCTTCGCCCTGCTGCTGGCCGTAACTACAAGTTTTGTGTTGGGAGTCTTCATCAAACATCTCGATACTCCGATAGTCAAAGCCAACAACCGAGACCTCACCTACATGCTCCTCGTCTCCCTCCTGCTGTCCTTTCTGTCCTCCCTCCTCTTCATTGGTCGGCCAAGGAAGGTGACCTGCCTTCTCCGACAAACCGCCTTCAGCATCATCTTCTCACTGGCCGTCTCTTCCGTGCTGGCCAAGACCATCACCGTGGTGGTAGCCTTCATGGCCACCAGACCAGGAAGCAGGATGAGGAGATGGGTGGGGAAGAGTCTGGCCAACTCCATCGTCCTTTCTTGCTCCCTCGTGCAAGTTGGCCTCTGCGCCATCTGGCTGGGCACCTCACCCCCCTTCCCGGACTCTGACATGCACTCCCAGCCTGGTCAGATCACCCTGCAATGCAACGAAGGCTCTCTGGCCATGTTCTATGGTGCTCTGGGCTACATGGGCCTCCTGGCTGCCATCTCCTTCGTGGTGGCTTTCCTGGCCAGGAAGCTGCCCGGGGCCTTCAACGAGGCCAAGCTGATCACCTTCAGCATGCTGGTCTTTTGCGCTGTTTGGGTGTCGTTTGTGCCCACCTACCTGAGCACGAAGGGGAAGTACATGGTAGCTGTGCAGGTCTTCTCCATCCTGGCCTCCAGCGCTGGCTTGCTGGGCTGCATCTTCAGCCTCAAATGCTACATTATTGTGGTGAGGCCTGAACTGAATACCAGGGAGCATCTGATGATGAAATCGGAGGGTGACATCTGATCTTCTGTACACTCCCACCATGTTTTTTTCCATCATGCACAGCAGTGATGAAACCCACGTACGTGTCAGTGAAACCAGGGGCGGCTGCTGTAAAAAATCACTGTTCCTTTCCTGCTCATCACACAAGAACCTGGCCAGGGGTTCTGTCTGAGTACATCCCCCAGAGGGCTGTATGCTCAGCCAGTGCCAGAAGGCTGGTGATCCCTGGCCCCAAAGAGTCTGGCCCTGGCTCCAGCTTGGCAGAATGAACTCCTGAGGCCAGCACCTTGCACGATATACACCTAGTGGGCCCTCCCATGCACACTCCCCTGCCTTCCATCAAGCAGTGGAAATTGTTCCATAGACCCACGGGGTGAATCTATCCCTTTAGCTGTTAGGAGCCAGATTTGGTTCTCCGGTCTTCTAATTGGATGCATTTTATTAAGACATTTATATTGTATTTTAATTATGCTATTAGCCACCTTGAGACACTGGTGAAGGGCTGGATATAAATCTTATAAATGATAAATAATATATTGTAATAAATGCAGAATGGCACTGAAATCACACTTACTATGCATCTGGTGTCTTCCAGAATGGATCGGGATGATATCTCCCCAGCACTTAGCAGGCAGCTGCTGTACGTTTGCAACTGTTATTCTGCAGACCCCCCTTTAAATAAGACCGCCTTATGCAAATATTTTGAAAGGTCTAGCCCGCCTTGCAGAGATGGCCTTTTTAATGTCTGAGGAGCTTGGAGGGGACAATGAGCTTGCTCTGAGTCCAGAAGCCTAATTTCTCTAATTAGGTTTGGCCACTGGATTCTGATATAAACTAGTTTTGAGATTCAAGATTACAAAGTGGAAATACAGGAGGATGAATACAAACAAGGGGGGGAATGTGTGGCTCAATAAATCTTGTCGATAACAGAATAATTATTAGGTTCCTACTAGAGGTTAACATTAAACATGAAAAGTTCTTGTCTTCAGAGTCTTTAGTGTATTTGGGAACTTCACTGCCCCGGCTCCCGTGCAGGAGCACAAATCGGGGGAAGATGAGGTGCACCGGGCCAAATGCTCCCCCGTGTGGGTGCAGGAAGAGGTGGGCCACCCTGTCACGACTAAAACTCCAGCCTGCAGCCCGGCATGAAACCGCCAATGCGTAAACAGTCTATGTGAGACAGGAGGCTGGACTGGATGGACACCTGGTCTGACCCAGCAGGTCTCTTCTGATGTCCTTAGGAAGGCCTCGGCCTCTCTGCCCTGTGGCTGGCCCTGCAGAGGAACTGGCTGGCCCCTGTATGAGACAGGAGACTGGACTGGATGGACCCCTGGTCTGACCCAGCAGGGCTCTCCCGATGTCCTTAGGAAGGCCTCGGCCTCTCTGCCTTGTTGCTGATGGTCCTCCAGAGGAACTGGGAAGATGGATGATAAAATCCATCCCCAGTTGTCTACATCAGTGGTCCCCAACCTTTTTATCACCGGGGACCGTTCAACGCTTGACTATTTTACTGAGGCCCGCTGGGGGGTAGTCTTTTGCCAAGGGACGTCGCCCCCACTGGCTGAGCCCCTGCTCCACTTGCTTTCCCACTGGAGTCCCTGACTTCCCACCGCCCACTGGGGGGCGCTGCCTGCAGCATCTGTGCATGGGGGCCTCTGGAGAGCACCCAAGGTGAGCCGGTGGCAGAGTGACAGGGCAGCCCCCGAGGCAGCAGCCGAGGAGGAGGAAGAGGAGGAGGAACCGTGGCCTGGTACCGACTGATCCACGGACCGCGACCGGTCCCCGGCCCTTGGGTTGGGGACCCCTGCGCTACATGATATGCTTCTATTTCATATTAATGAGGCACACCTCTTCTGAGAAGCCCTTTAATATTTCAAAAATCCTCAGGTTTGAGAAAGTACATTTTAAGATTCACAACATGGGGGGAAAAAATTCCTGCTCCAGTCATTAGTTTCAATTGTACATGAAGCAGAGCACGGTAAATGAGACACATCATTAAAATAAAATAAAAGCTGTGGAAACAAGAAAAGGCCCGTCAAGCAAATAGTCCTCTGCAGCCACCATCCTTTTCCTGCGAGTTCATAAGGCCATCACGTTGGTTTGTGTGGCGTCTGGGAAAAAAGGAGAAATCACCGCTGAAGATTATTAGAGATGGGAACGAATGTAAAATTGACAGTATTGTAACGATGTTGTACAGCTCTCTGATGCTGACCCATCTGGAATATTGTACACAGTTCCGGTCACTCTCTCTGAAACACAATGGTTTGGACTAAAGCTTACAGGGGTGGAAGGGGGGATTTCGCCCTGACACCGCAGCTGATAGGGAAAGTGAGCCGGTTCAGTGGAAGAGCATTCTGCAGGCAGCCAGAAGGACCCAGGTTCAATCTGTTCGCTTGTTTCCAGCAGCTTCAGGTGTCTCCCACTCAAGACGTGGGTTTCTCCTGCTCTTCTGTTATTCGCTTTTCAACATTTCTGTAGACCAGCCTTTCTCAACCGAGATTTCACAGTGAGGGCTGAATAAATTAATAAATAAAACCATTTTACCATTGAGAACCCCCTGAAACATTCTTCAGGCTTTGAGAAACCCTGGAAGTGATGTCAGCAGGCCACTGGATATGACATCACACTCACTGGCTCCGCCCCCAGTGTCAGAAACCCCCACCCATCCGGACCATCATTTGGGGGGGGGGGGACTTTGACATAACCAGATACGGGCATATCAACTGATTTTAATTTATATATATATATAGTTACTTAACTCCCACCCAATCCGTAAAACTCTTCCAGGGATGTGGAGAAGCCCCAGGATTCTATGCAACCCATTGAGAAAGACACACCTGGACGTACCTGCTTAGAACACCCCAAGACAGGTCAACCAACCAGGAGGTGGCCAAACTCAGGCTTCCAATGGACTACAATTACCATAAGCTCCTGCCAGTATGTTGACAAGGGTTCATGGTAACGGTAGTCCACAGACATCTGGAAAGTCCTCGCTGCTGGGCTGAGAGGACGATACTGACTTTGACAGGCGCAGGCTCTGGGTCAGCACAAGGCAGTCAACAGAATTTAAATTTGCAAAGAGGAGCCCAGCACCAGACTGCTCAAAGAACAAAATAGTTTTGTTGTGAAGAGAAACCACTTTTTGTAGAAAGGAATGAGAGAAACCGAAGTGTTGTCTGCAGCATGGTGTTGCGGTGAAGAGCGGCAGCTTCTCATTTGGCAGGCCGGGTTTGAATCCCCGCCCCTCCACAGGCAGCCAGCTGGGTGACCTTGGGCCAGTCACAGTCCTGTCAGAGCTTTTCTCCCAGAGCACTCCTGTCCAGGCTCTCTCCCCTCCACTCACCTCCCAGGCGGTCTGTTGTGGGCAGAGGGAGGGAAGGGGATTGTAAGCCACTCTGAGACGCCTTCAGGCAGTGAAAGTGGGGTGCAGAGACCACCTCTCCTTCCTCATCCTCCTCTTCTGTGCTGTTGGCCAGCAGCCAATCAGCTTCCAGAGGCACCTTCCCTGCCAGGATCTCAGTTAGCAGAGGTGCTGTCAAGAAGGCCGGCAAAGTAGAGCTTCACAAACTGGGTGGCGTCCAGCGAAGGGTGGGGCTGTCCTTGGCCGTTTTTGTTCACTGTGGAGGGGAGAACGCTTGAGCCGTGGGACGGGGAAGGGCCCAGCGTGGCACAGGGCTCCTGTCTTGGCCTGACGCTCGGTCCCCATTCGACGGGATGATATTGCTTGGCTGAGCTGTGGACGTCCTGTTGACCGTCAAAGCTTGTGGGCTGTTTGAAGCACATTCTGTCCTCCCACTGGTGGTTATACAGCTTCTCCGTCGCATGACTCCTCTGGTGCCTGGTGAGGCCCAATGAACTACAGAAGTTCTGGCCGCACTCAAAGCACTGATAGGGACTCTCTTCCGAGTGGATGGCTTGGTGTGAGACCAGCTGGACCTTCCACCGGAAGCACTTGCCACATTCTGGACACCGATACGGTTTTGCCCCGTTGTGGATTCTCTGGTGTCGAATCAGGTGCGTCCTCTGCCCGAAACTCTTCCCACAATCGGAGCATTTATGCGGCTTCTCCCCCGTGTGGATTTTCTGGTGCCGAGCGAGATTTGACGCATTGCAGAAGTTCTGGCCACAGTGGGAGCATTTGCATGGCCGGTGGATTGTCTGACGGTCCGGAAGCTCTGCTTTCGATCCGGGGGTCTTTCCACGCACCGAGTTTGTATGCGGTTTCTCTGCTGTGAGATTTCTGGGCTGTCCAGCAGCTTGCGGTGGGCTGCCGCAGTCTGAGGCCCCTGAGTGGACTCTCTGGTGTGAAGTCAGGCGTGAGCTCTGAATACAGCTCTCCACGGATTTGTGCGGATTTTCTCTTGCATGGATTCTCCGATGCTGAAGAAAGTCTGATTTGCTGCGATGGGAGCAGCAGTACAGTTTCTCCCCTGGGTGGGCTCTTTGCTGAGTCGTGCTTGCCTTCTCTGAGCAGCACCTCCCCTGCACCAAGCGGGCAGAGTTTTTCCCTCCTGGGTGGGTCTTCGGAGGTCTATCGAGGTGTGATTTCCCACCAAAACCTTCGCCACGTTCTGAGCATAAGTAAGTCCTCCCCTGAGTGTGAATTCTCCGGTGTCCACTAAGGTTTAATTTACTGCAGAACTTTTTAGAATCATTCCACTCCTTTCCATCTGTGGTTTCTTGTTTGACCTGGACAATGGGCACGTTTCCCCTCGAAGAAGCATCAGCCGTATTCCTCTCGTTCTGGGCTTGGCTTCCCTCCTCTGGCTTCTTCCCTTCCTGATCCGCACCGTTTCCTTCCACCCCTGGCTGCTGCTTGGCTCTTTGGACCAACATCCCATAATGCTCCCATTCATTCTCGCTTCCCTGCCCACCACTTCCTGGAGAAATAAAGAGGGGGGAAAAAATAAGAGCGCAAATGAATCTAACCAGGGAACAAAATAAATTCACCACTGTGAAGGACGACAGAAAACAATTTCTGTCTCCAAATCCCTTCCTAAGAAGGCAAAATGTGCCACAAACTAAGCAAGCTAGATATATGTTTACTGGACACTGGACGTTGGGACTGATCATGACTCGCTGTTTGGTCCTAGCCGTGGAAAGGTGGCTGGAAGTGGGTGAGTGGCTGTGCTCTGATATTGGGAGGCAGGACTTTAAATCTTCTGGTCTCAGGAGGTAAGAGGCCTAGCCCGCCAGATTCCACTTTCCTGGAACCTGCAGAATTGTTTAAAATAATCTCCCGGTCAGAGATCAATGCAGAGAGGAGGAACATAACATCGATGAGCAGAAAGCAGGAGTGTAAATGGCTCTGAGCCAATTAAACCCGCTTTCTGTTCTTCACAAAATTCCATTGAGTAGTGGGGAGCAGAAAGCAGGGGTTTAAATAGCTCCAACCTAGTTAACCCCCTGCTTTCTGCTCCCTGCCGGAAGTTCTGAGCCATTTAGATCCTTGATTCTGCTCCTTGTCATTTTTCGCAGGGAAAAGTTCTACTTTCTGCTTCCTGGGAAAAGTGGAGGGGAGCAGGCAGCACAGGTTTAAATGGCCTCGAGCTTTCTGCACCCCGCTACAAACTGGTTTGCTTCATAAAACAACCTTCCAGTTCCTATTGGCATATGGTTTGGCCACGAACCATAAACCAAAACAAACTACAAAAACACCTTTTGTGCTTTTCTATAATAAAACGCACCGTCTGGTGCAATTCCCTAGATAAGCAGATGACAGAAATGGACAGCACCATCTCCCACGATGTTGGGCTCGTTCACCAGCTGTGCTCATTCCTGAAGACAGCTGATGTGGGCCTGACCATACGTGCCAAAAAAGGAGTCCAACACAATGAATATACCTAACTGCTGTTATGGCAACAGCACCGGCCCCCATTTCCGGGCCCCACGGAAAGTGCTTAAAAGTCCTAAATCGCTTGGGTTCCAGGCTCCTTAAGCTCTACCTTCACCCACCTCAACCTGCTCAAGGCATGAGATCACCTGGGAAACCCATAAGCGCAGAAGGCCCTAACCCATGTCGGGGTTTCCTTCACTGCCAGACAAGAGCTTCCTCTCCTACATAAGATTTAGAAGAACCAGGAAAATCCCACCACACCTCTGAAGAAGCCCCACAATTCCTGAGATGCCACGTGCCTGCAGGTACCTGCTTCTGCCTTTGTTGCCACAGAGCTCTCCGTGAACACCTTCTCCTCCTCCTCCTCCTCCTCCTCTTCTTCTTCTTCTTCCTTGCAGGAGACAAGCTCAGGGCCGGGCGCCAAAAGTTCTCCTTTGGGAGAAACAAGAGCCGGTGAGTTCTCTTTTAGCACCAGCCTGCCTCGAGTCTCCCTCCCTTCTCAAACAAGCACACCAAGGACAGAAGCCAGGAATGTTGCTCTACTAAATACGTCCTGGACAGGTGTGCGGCAGGGGAAAGGCCTAATGTGACCCTGGATTTATTTCTTTATTGAATGGCTTGCGTAGCGCAGCCAGGGGACCTGACGATTGTCTGGTGGGCAGGCAAGGGAGGGTCAGGAGTTCAGGGGGCATGCCGGGGTACACCGGCTGGCCCCCTCCTCCTGCTTCTCAAAATCCTCAGAGCAAACCAATTGCTAGCAACAGTCACGGAGGGGAATTCGACTAAAGTGAAAGGGATTCCTTACCGAGAGAGGCCACATTCCCCAAATTCTCCAAGACGACTTCCATGGCCAGGGCCCTCTGGCTGGGATCCAGCAGCTCCCACTCCTCCTGGGTGAAGTCCACGTCCACCTCCTCAAAGGACACGGGGCCTTCCTCGGTCCGAGCCGGCCGAATAATGGTGCCTCCCACGCCAGGACAAAGAGGAGACGGCCCAAGAAGCGTCAGGGAGGCCGTACCGAAGCCTGGGGAGAAAAGAAGCTCAAATCCAGCCTCTCCAGCACAGGCCAAAGGGGGAGAAACAGCAGCAATGAGCTCCAGGCACCCAGGAGAGTAAGAGAAGAGACATGGTGTTGGTCTTGTGACTGTTACGGCTGTTCAGGCACAAGGGGTCCCTTACCTGCTGGGGCCTCTTGCTTGGCTTTGAACTGCGAATTCCGGCAGGTCTTGGATGGATCCTTTCCTGATGCAGCAAGCATCTCCCCAAATGATCCACGCACCTGAGACACCATGCAGGGGTGGCAGAGGAACAAAGAGTCAGAGGAACAAAGAGAAGGATCCTGCCCCGCTTCACCCCTGGCTGTGCTGTCCCTGGGGCTGGAGCCCTGCTTGGGCCCCCTGAGATCAAGGAGCTGTAGGCGGGGAACTGGTCAAAGGAGGTCCTTCACCCAAGAGAAAATGAGACGGGGAACTAACTCCCTGGTGCAGGAAGCGGCTACAAGCTTCAGGACTGGATCAATAGCTGGAGCAGAGGTGCAGGAGTAGCTCTTGGCCCCAAGGTCTAGATGGAACATTCTCTCTGGGGCAGGGAGGCTCTTGGTGCTTGGGGGGCAAGACTGGGAAGGTTACTGGAGTTCTTGCCCCAATGGTGGACCCCCTGATGGCCCCTGGGTTTTGGCCACTGTGTGACGCAGGGTGTTGGACTGGAGGGGCCACCGGCCTGATCCAACATGGCTTCTCTTATGTTCACATCCTGGATTGTGACCAAAGGGGCAGGGAAGCACTCAAATGCCCCATACAGCGTTTGACCCCTAGAAGAGGCTGCCGGAGGTGTGTGTGGGGGGGAGGGGGGATTTCATCTGCACAAGAACGAGGCAGAGGTGCTTTAGAGGTTCTCAGATGAAACCCCCTCACCTGCTCTCTCTGGGGCTGGGCCTGGCTGAGGAGGAAGCCTTCGGCCAGGGCCACCGCCTGGGCACTGCTCTCTGGCCGGCACTCCCGCACCCAGCCCTGCATCTCCGGGGGCAGGACGGCCAGGAACTGCTCCAGGGTCACCCGGTCCAGCATCTGCCTCTTGGTGCTCCTCTCCGGCTCCAGCCAGCGGTGGCAAAGTTCGTGGAGGCATCTGCACGCATCTCGGGGCCCGGCAGCCTCCTGGTAGCGGAACTGCCGGAATTGCTGCTGCTGCACATCCAAGCCGAGTGCATCCCCCGCCAGGAGGGGGTCGGGCCTTGTTCTCTCCCAGAGACCCCGGGCGCCCCCGTCTCCTCCGTCTCCCCCTCCATCTTCAGGGCCTTTCTTGCCCGCTCTCTGCACGTGCCCAAGTGCCATCTGCTGCAGGGACAAAATTGACCCTGCCCCTTTTGCTCTCGGGATGGGGGGCGCTTCTTCTGCTGCTGAGAACTCCCAAGTGGAAGGGGAGGAGGGTCTTTCCTGGTCACGAGTTCTAATGGTGCCAAGAAGCAAAACTGGGTGTTCCGCACTCGGATCTGGAGCTTCTCCCTGAGGAAAAGAAGAGCCAAGCAAAGACTCAGATGCAGCCGGGGACCATCTGCTCCCTGCCAGGGTCACCAACTCCAGGCCAGGGGGTTCCTGGAGGTCCAGGGAGAGGAGGCTGGGGGAGAACTGGCGCAGGAGGCAGCACAGAGAAGGCTCCACCAGAACAGCCACTATCTCCAGACCGGTTTTCTATCGACACCAGGAAGGGCGGGTGGGCTGTATTCATTGATTGATTTTTAGCTCACCACTCCTGCAAGCGGCTTGTGGCGGGTTACAGATAGTTATTTCCTAATAAAATCCCATGAAAACCCAAAACGATCAATTATCCAGGGGGCAAGAAGCAGCCTTGGGTAGCCCAATGACCTGGCTCAATGGGGCGGGGGGGGGGAGGGGGGGAGTCCAGAGGCATAAAAGTTCCTGGCCCTGCCCGGCCACTAACCCGCCCCCCCCCCATGTCCCTAGGCTGCTTCCCTCACCCCAAGGCTGACCTCCTCCCTTGAATGAGCCCTGCACAGAATACACCTGGGTCGGTCTCAGAGGGGCCCTGCCAGGCCGCCCACCTGAATCTGCACTCAGAGAAGCCAGCCAAGGAACCTCTCCTGGCACAGCCCCCCCCCCCACCCGGCCAGAGCCCTCCCCCAGCCCCAACTAGGGATGCCAGCCTCCAGGGGGGGCCTGGGGGTCCCCGGGAGGGCGGCTCCTCTCCGGACTGCAGAGCCCGGGGCGCAGGGGTCCCCGCATGGCCGCGGCGGCCTTACCTGCAGGGGCGGCGGGGCTGGCGGGCGGGGGGGGGGGCGGGAGGCGGAGCAGGAAGGGCTCCAGGGCGGCGGGTCTTCCGGGCGCTTCCCGGGGCGGAGGCGGGCGGGCTCCAGGGCGGGTCTCGGCTGCCCCCCCCCGCCCCATCCAGACGCCCCCCGGGGCCAGGAGGGGCGATCCCCAGCTGGAGATCCGGGCTGGCCTCTCCGCTCCCCCTCCGCACGGCGGCCAGCGGGGCGGCCTTGGGCCAGACCCCGTTCTCTCGGAGCTCTCTCCGCCCCACCGACCTGGCAGGCGGAGAAGCGACTGGAGACTCCTTCGAGCAATGAAAAGCGGGGTATAAAACCCACCCACCCACCCCCCTGTTCTGGAGCCCCCCAGTCTGGGCGTGGCGCTGAAGCGCGGCGGCCCCAAATGGGGAGAGCCGGGCTGGATTGCTCAGCCTCGGGATCCCACGGCCAGGAGGCCGCTGCGGATGGGCTGGGATCGGCCGGATCTGCCCCGGCAGGGTTTAGCCGCCTCGGGAGCAGGGGGGGGGGGCAGTCAGCACCGGCAGATGGGCGGCCCCGGCTGGCTCCCGAGGAGACCCCTGCCCCTTGGGCCGCCCTCCCTCCCTGCTCGCCTCCAGAACGGGGGGGGGGGGGGGAGACGAAGGCCGCGGGTGGGACGGCCTCTCCCTGCAACAAAGAGCAGCTCTCAGGGCTTAACTCTCTTGCATATTTTACAAATTTTGCATTCAGAACAAGGGTTGGTGCAAGAGAGGAGGCAGGACTAGGTGGACCTTCATTGGTCTGACCCAGCAGGGCTCTTCTGAGGGTCTTCTCAGGGGAAGGCCTCGGATGGGCCCTTCTAGAGGGACTCTGTGGTAATCTAGATCATCAGCTAGAACTGGAATGGCAAGACAACAGGATCAGGTTCCAAACAAAATACCAAATTTCTGTCCGTTTGAACAATCACTGAAGCCTGCAAATGCTCTGTGAGTCTCAGAGGTTGGCGCTCATGAGGAGGACTCTGTTGGTGAAAATGTAACACACCAGGGAGACAGACCTGGGAGACACGTCTATTCAGAGGGCTATTCTGTAATAAGGAGGATCTGGAAGGGGCCGTCGCTCAAGGACAGAACATCTGCTTGGCATGCGGAAGGTCCCAGGTTCAATTTCCGGCACCTCCAGCAGGAAGGAAGTCCTAGGCGATGTGAAAGATTTTGGGCTGAGACCCTGCAGAGCTGCCGCCAGTCTGGGTCGACAATATCAACTGAGATGGACAAAGGGTAGGATTCCTGTGTGCAGGAACATTTGTGGACCTAAGGGAAGACAGGGACGGAATTGCCATGCAGGTGTTCAAGGTTTATTCTTTATGTTAAAAAAGGTAGATTTTGCAAAGTAACTTATAAAAACAGCAGCCAACAAACAGTTCACAAGATGCACATGTTTTGATACATGTCCCATTTTATCCTTAAAAAAAAAAAAAACGGCATGGAAATCCAGTTGAGGCACCATACAAGGGATGCCCAAACTGTGGCTCTTCAGATGTCCGTGGACTACAATGCCCATAAGCCCCTGGCAGGGGCTCATGGGCATTGTAGTCCACGGACATCTGGATGGTCCAACAAGCCTCCAAGGAACAGGGACTTGATTTGCCCGAAGGCCTTCAAGCTTTACTTGGTGAACTGGGAGGATCCACCCCATTGAAGAGATCCTCTGAAAGCTCATGATAAAATAATATTTTTACGCTTAAAATTTTTTCAAGGGTCGTTTTTCCCCCCCTGCAACAAAAACTGATGGGGGAATGAAACAGCTGCCCATGTGAAGTCATGCCGGTTCTCCCCCTGAACCCCCTCCCACACTCCAAAGGCTGACAAGGTTTTTCCCCTGAGTGGATTCCTTGATGAGAACTAAGGGCCGTGCACCTAGGGGGTCCCTTTCCCCCCTCTGAGCATCCCCCCTGCCCCCTTCTGTGTGCAGGCAGTTGTGCGTAATGAGGCTGGTGCCCCACCGATAGCTCTTCCCACACTGAGGACACTTGTATGGCTTCTCCCCAGTGTGGATTCTCTGATGATTAGTCAGTGTCGTGCACTGGCTGAAGCTCTTCCCACACTCCAGGCACGTGTGGGGTTTCTCCCCCGTGTGGATCCTTTGATGCTTCATAAGGTGCGTGTTCCACAGGAAGCTCTTCCCGCACTCCGAGCATTTATATGGCTTCACCCCCGTGTGCAGCCTCTGATGTTCATTAAGGCTGGACTTGGCACAGAAACGCTTGCCACAGTCTGAGCATTGGTAGGGTTTCTCCCCGGTGTGGGTTCTTCGATGTGAATTAAGGGTCGTGCTCCGGCTGAAGCGCTTCCCACACTCCAGGCATTTAAAAGGTTTCTCCCCGGTGTGGGTTCTTCGATGTGAATTAAGGGTCGTGCTCCGGTTGAAGTTCTTCCCGCACTCCAGGCATTTAAATGGTTTCTCCCCGGTGTGGATTATCTGGTGTAAAGTCAGACCCGTGCTGTGGCTGAAACTCTTCCCACACTCCGAGCACCGATAGGGCTTCTCTCCCGTGTGGAGTCGCCGGTGTGAAGTGAGGGACGTGCTCACCTTGAATCTCTTGCCGCACTCGGCGCACTGGTAAGGTTTCTCTCCAGTGTGAACCTTCTGGTGTGAGGTAAGATTCCCGTGGTGGCTGAAGGTTTTCCCACATTCCAAGCATCGGTACGGTCTCACACCCGCGTGGATCTTTTGGTGTGAACTGAGCGAGGCGCTCATCTGGAAGCTCTTTCCGCATTCGTCGCACTTAAACGGGCACTCCCCGGTGTGGATTCTCTGATGAGAAAGGAGGTTTCCGTTGTCACTGAAGCTCTTTCCGCACTCCAAGCACAGGTGGGGCCTCTCCCCCGTGTGGACGCTCTGGTGCCTGATCAGGTGCGTGCTCCACCTGAAGCTCTTCCCGCACTCCAGGCACCTATAGGGGTTCTCTCCCGTGTGCAGCCTGTGATGGCCGTTGAGGCTGGATTTCGCCGCAAAGCTCTTCCCGCAGAAGGCGCACCTGTACGGCTTCTCCCCCGTGTGGATTCTCCCGTGGCAGGTGAGGTCTGCGCTCCGGCTGAAGCCCCGCCCACACTCCCGGCAAGTGTACGGCTTCTCCCCCGTGTGGATTCTCTGGTGCCTGACCAGGTTGGACGTCTGACGGAAGGTTTCCCCGCACTCGGGGCACGCGTACCGTCTCTCCCCCGTGTGGATTCTCTGGTGCCTCTTGAGATTTGACTCCTTACTGAAGGTTTTGGCACATGTGGGGCACTTGTTCCTTCTCTTTTCTGCCTGCTTTTCTTGTGACGCGGTTTCAAGGGCTGGTCCACTAGAGGCCAGATGGTCTGCCACCGGCACCTTTGGTCCTGCTTGGTGCCCTGAATTCTCTTCCACCTCCAGATCCCCGACTCTTCCTGCTTTCCCTTCAAGGCCTCTGGGGTGGCCGTCCACTCCTGGAATAGAGAAAGGGGTCAAAAGTTATTCTCTTGATGAAACGTAGTTTTGATCAGCTGAGAGGCCCTGCCCCCTTGGCTGTGGCTGACGTCCCCTCCAGCTGGGTTAAACCGAGCTGCAAATGAAGCCAGCCCAAGATCGGAGCTCCTCACCCCCATAGCGGTCGATGGCTCCTTCTCCGGCTGCCTGCTTTAAACCAGGCGGGGACGGAGAGAGCAACCTGGCCTGGCCCCTCCTGGCCCAGAACCAGGTGGGCATTTCTTTACCTGCATATTTCACTTTGGGTTTATTGGGTCCGAAAAAACTGGGGACTTCTGAAAGATCCCAGATCCACATGCCAGTATTTGGGTCCCAGATTTTTCAGAATTCCCAAATTTTGAGGGGGCCCAATAGACCCAAATCCAAAGTTACCAGTTTGTTTTTTTTAATTCACAGCCTTAGTGTAAAGTAGTATCTCCTTTTGTCCCTCCTGAACCTCCTGCCCATCAGCTTCATGGGAGGCCCTCAAGTTCTAGCTTTGTGGGAGCAGGAGAAAAAGCCCCCCCCGCCCCACGCATCCCTTCACCACTCAGAGCACAGCTGGCCCCAGATCACTCCGAAAGCATCACGGCAGAGTGTGGAGATTTGAACCTGGCTCTGCTAGGTCCTCGCATCCTGCACTCTAATCTGGTCCTGGGTAGTATTTGGATTTTTCAGTTCCAATAGACTCAAACCAAAAAATGCCAGTAAAAAAAGACCAGTCTGACCCTGAGGCTGGTTTAACTTCATCAGCAATAAGCTGGGGAGAGAGACACACACACACAGACGGCATCCGTCTCTCTCTTGAGGTTCTCTCCCCCAGAGAACATGGCGTCCATCAAGTGCCCATTGTTGGTGACCCCTGGCCACAAAGAGACCCACCTGGCCCTGGCCCAGACTGGGGGAACAAACGGCTGTCTGAAATCCAGGCCCTGATGGAGCTATTGCTCTTCCACAGCACTCTCCCACCAGGCCTCTGGACATCAGGTAGGCCTCCGGTCTCTCTCTCTCTCTCTCGGGCCATCCCCCCCCCTTTTCCGGCTGGTCATTTGTTCCTGGCCAATAGCCAATCTGTAGGCCAGGTGGGGTTGGCCTGGGAGTTCTAAAGGTGGGATGTTTTCAATTTTGACTATGACTGTTTTACTATTTAGTAAACCACCCTGAGTCCACTTGTAGTGAGGGGCAGTCGTCTACTCCTCCTCCTCCTCCTCCTACTACTACTACTACTACTACTACTACTACTACTACTAATAATAATAATAAATGTGAGCAAGGGAGAAAAGAAGCATTACCCAGAAAGGCAACGTTCCTTTCAATCTCCATCGTGGCTTTTCAGTGCTGATCCGGAGGGCTCTTCACCTCCTCGGCAAAAGGCCCGCCCACCTACCTCAAAGACTCCAGACCTGAAAGAAGAAGCAAGATATTCCCATTTGCTGGGAGTATCAAGGAGAAGGGGGGAAGTCACAGATGATCTGAAAGAGGAGAGAAAGGCACAGGAATCTGGATTTTCCTGCCCTCTTCAGGTGACAAGGGGAAATAGATGGGCTACGCTGGGCTGAGGAAATGAATAAATAAAGGAGCACAAATAAACAAAAAAACAGCAATAGTGAGAGCAGTCATGGTGTCATAAAGGAACAGAAGAGAAGTCGTGTTGGGTAGGCCAGTGGCCCACCAGTCCAGCACTCTGTGTCTCACACTGGCCCAGACCAGGGGCCATCAGGAGATCCACTGGCAGGGCCAGAACCACAGAAGCCCTCCCCCTGTGCCCCCCCTCGACACCAAGCACCAAGGAAGCAGAGCCTCCCTGCCCCAGAGCATCACTGCTCCATCTCGTCACGAATCGCTACCAATGGACTCCTGCTCCATCTTTTGGGGGCAAACTGTAGGCAAGCTTTATAGCCAATTCCAAGCCTTTCCCCTCACAGGGAACCCAAAGTGGCTCCTCACAACAACCCTGGGAGGTAGGTTAGAATGAGAATGTGAGGCTGGCCCAAGCTCCCCCAGCAGGCTTCCATGGCAAGGGGGATTTCGAACCAGGATCTCCCAGAAGCAAGTCTGACCCTCTAACCCAGGCCTTCCCAACCAGGGGATTCCCTGACAGCCCTGGGAGGGTTTCCCAAGTGGGTGGGAGTTTATGTCTTAATGTATTTTTAAAATTATTGAGCATTTATCAAAGACCCACCCCCCCCCCCACTGGCCAGTGATGGGCCTAAAGGGGCCCGGGTGGGCGTGGCCACAGCTCTGCCCCTTCTGGGGTTTCTCCAGGCCTGAAGTCAGGCATTTCTCCATGGCAACCAAGTGCAGAAAGCCTGCTCTAACTATGCTGGTGGTCAGGAAGGCCCCTGTCCCACCAGGCTGCCCAGGGGCAATCTCCAGGAGCCCTGACCGGGGAGGGGGGGCGTTTAGGGCCGCACCCCCCTCAATACTTTTTGTGCTGTGAGCTCCTCAGGTCAAGGGGCGGCACAGCGCTGTGGAGACAGTTTTCACCCAGGATTTGAGAGAGCCGGGTTCGAATCCCCCCTCCGCCAGTCCCAGGGAACTTTCACGCCCTCAAAATCAGCCCATCCCAATCCAGTGATTGGGGGTTCTGCCACCCCCCCCCAGTAAAGTGCAGCTGCAAAGGCCATCGAGAACGGACCGAAAGTGCATTATTTAATGGGCACTTTCAAGGCCCTTTGCGACGGCCATGCGAAATGCGGAAGTGCCCTGAGGAGGGTCGCTGGAGGGCGCTGAAAGGGCATTATTGTGCAGGAGCGAACACGCCCATTGCGCACCAAGGCGCTCGCGCACTCTCGGCCCAGCCTACCTCGCAGGGATGCTGGGAGGATAAATCGGAGCAGGACGCAAAACGCTTTTGGGTCCCCAATCCGGTACCAAGGAACCAGATAAATAACAGTCTAATAAACCAGGACCAAGACCCTCCCCCTCCCGCACGTGTGCCTGGACCCCTGCCAAGCCCCCCCCCCCGCCCACCTTGCAGGGCGATCCTGACCCCTTGCGCGCGTCTGCGGTCCTGGATCCCTCCGGGTGACTCCCTGGCCGAGGGGGGAGGGAGCGGGATCCGGGATCCGGCCGCTCTCTCTCTCCCGCTGCATCCCCAGAGGGGCGGGGGCGGGACCGTCTCCAGCCTGCAGAGATCAGCAGCTCCGCTGGGATCGCGGGATCCGGGATCTGGCGCCGGGCTGCGAGGGCGGCAAAGCTCTCCGTGCAGGAAGGGGGGTGGGAGCGGAATCGCCCGGGCCCCGCCCTGAAGCCCTCTCTAGGAAGCCATGCGATCCCTTTAACCCTTTGGGAGCCGCAGGACAATCCGCGCGCGCATCTGGGCTGGCTTTGCAATCTGCAGCGCCCGGGCTCGCCCCCTGCCAGGGAAGGAACCCCCAGCCGCCCCTTGCCTCGGAGGGGCCCCGCATCCCGCCCGCCCGCCCTCGCCTCCAGGTCCTTGCTCCGGATCATCTCCTCCTCCTCCTCCTCCTCCCCGCAGGGCTCAGATTCTGCTCCCGCTTTCCTTCCCTCCTTCCCTGCCGGCGTCACTTTCTCACCGGAGGAAATTGGTCAGTTCGTCTGCCTCTCTTAGGAAGGAAGAAGAGCTGGTTTTATACCCCACTTTTCACTACACGAAGGAGTCTCAAAGCGGTTTAAAAACACCCTATGCTTCCTCTCCGCATCAGATACCCTGTCAGGTAGGTGGGGCTGAGAGAGCTCCCAGAGATCTGCTCTGTGAGAACAGCTCTAAGAGAACTGTGACCATAACAAGGTCACCCAGCTAGCTGTATGGGGGGAGGAGTGGGGCACAAACCGGGCTCTCCCGATGAGAGGCTGCTGCTCTTATCCACTATACGGAGCTCTCGCCCAGTTTAGAAAGAGAGACGGCTGAATTTTGACAGATGATGATATTTGGGACAAAGCATCCTCCTGGACTGAATCAAGACCTCAGTTTCCTGTCTCATGACCAATGCTGATTTCTCCATGCACACCCAATCCAATCCATGCCTGCTGTAGTCATTCACCTGCTATGCTCGTTTGGCATTGAAATTTCTCTGCTCTCCAAGGTAGATGGACTCCCGTTCTCACCGTATCTGAAGAAGTGAGCCCCGTGACTCAGGAAAGCTCCTCGGGGAAATGAGCTTGGTCATCCAGCCTCTTTTCACTCAAGGAGACTTTCTAGTCAGTCTTGGGGCAGTTGCCAACATGTAAAGACTTGACCATTAGTTAAAAACAGATCAATGTAAGACTACCTTAAAGTATTAAGACAAAATACAATGTTCCAATCCAGGTATGGAGGGCATGAGCCAGCCTTATCTCCTCTCTCGGGTCCCTACATCTGATGGGGGGGGGTCAAGAGGAGGGGGGTCCTGATGCTACGGTGTTCTTGCTTGGGCCTCAGCCATATGCTCGGTGGACCAGGCAGGGGATGATGGGAAAGACCTCGGCCTGAGGCCCTGCCAGGATTCAGTAGAAGGCTGTTCCATGTGTTCGTGTTAACTCTCCAAAAACACGTTTTCCTGTAATATTTTCAGTTTTCAGAGATATCTCTTTAACCACTTCTGTGCCAGCACCCCCACCCCCACCCCCACCGCCTACTAGCTGAGCCTGTCCGGTCCCGGCACAACAGCCTGCGGCAAAAGACAAAGAAGTGTGATTTCCACAGCTAGAAAATGAAAGAACGAAGAATTGGCGGGTGAATGCTGAGAGTACGTCGCCCAAAAGGCAACGAGTGTTTCCTTAAAACACTCCTGGATGTGTTATGTTATGTTATGTTATGTGCGAAGTCGTGTCCGACCCATCGCGACCCCATGGACAATGATCCTCCAGGCCTTCCTGTCCTCTACCATTCCCCGGAGTCCATTTAAGTTTGCACTGGATGTGTTAGCAGAGCTTAAATATGCAGAGAGGAGCATCACACCAGACAGCTTAAAAGAACAAAATAGCCTTTATTTAGAAGAGAAACAACTTTGTACAGGGACACAAAGAGACAGTACCAGCAGTCTAACTAAGCCAGTCTGGTGTAGTGGTTAAGAGCAGCGGCGTCTAATCTGGAGTTGGATTCCTCATTCCTCCTCCACATGCATCCAGCTCGGTAGCCTTGGGCTAGTCACAGTCCTGTTACAGCTGTTCTCACACAGCAGTTCTGTCCAAGCTCTCTCAGCTCCACCAACCTCACACAGTGTTTGTTGTGGGGGAGAGGAAGGGAAGGCCATTGTAAGCTCCTTTGGGACTCCTTTGGGTAGTGAAAAGCAGAGTATAAAACCAACTCTTCTTCTGTTTTGTTATTAATTCTGCGTTCTCTCTGTTGCTTGTGTTCTGCAGACAAGCAGGGAGGACGTGTGCTCAAAGGAGCAGGAAGTCTTCCACTGAGCCAATCAGAACACGGGAAGAGACATTTAAAAAAAAACATCAGGAAGTTCCTATTCTAATTATGCTAAATACACAGCTCCTCTGGTGCCCCCTGCAGGACACTGCCATATTCCGCTAGATCATGCAGATTCCTCCTTGTCAGAATATTGAGAACAACCGCTTGGTCTTTCCACGGGGACTGAGACACAAGGATCCGGACGACGTCTGGAATGAGCAGATCTCTGCATGACACAAATTCTCTCTGGTAGGGCCTCCTTGACGGGAAGTGAGGGTTCTACCAAAGCTGTTGCAGGCATGGTCTCTGATGTCAGTTCTCACATTTCACTCTTGATTTATCACGCCAGCTCCCAAACAGCCTAAGCCTTTTGACGGCCCACCCACGAGAATACTTTATTCACGGCCAGGGCTGAGCGTGCCTACGGTTTCCCCCTCGTGTGAATGAGCAGGTGCCTCATGAGGTTGGAGTGCTGGCTGAAGCCGTAGCCACACTCCTGGCACTTGAAGGGCTTCTCCCCCGTGTGGATGAGCTGGTGCCGGAGGAGGTTGGAGTTGTTGCTGAAGCAGCTCCGGCACTCCTGGCACTGGTACGGCTTCTTCTTGGCTTGCGTCTTTTTATCGCTCTGCATCGGATTGGGGCCCTTCTTGCATTCCCCCGTCTGCATATTTTTGTGCCTCTTCAGGCTTATGCTGTGGCAGAAGCTCTTCCCACAATCCAGGCACTGAAAGGGCTTCACCTCCTTGTGGGTTCTCTGATGGTCAGAGAGCCGTTTGCTCAGGCTGAAGCTCCTCCCGCACTCCAGGCATTTGTATGGTTTCTCCCCCTGGTGCAGGAGCTGGTGTTTCATGAAGTTTGCGTTGGTCGTGAACTTCTTTCCGCATTCCGAGCATTCGTATAATTTCTCCCCGGTGTGGATCCGTCGGTGGATGGCGAGGCTCGAGGTCTGTCTGAACCTCTTCCCGCATTCCAGACAGCTGTACGGCTTCTCAGCCGTGTGGGTCCGCTGATGCATGATGAGGTTTGTGCTCTGCCAGAAACTCTTCCCACATTCCACACATTTATACGATTTTTCGCTCGTGTGGGTTATCTGGTGCCTGATGAGGTTGGTACTGTGCATGAAGCTCCTCCCGCACTCTAAGCATTTGTACAGTTTCTCGCCCTTGTGGCTTCTTGGTGGCACGCTCTGCCGGAAGCCCTGCCCAGACTGGTAGAAATGAAACGTTCGCTCCCGCACATGAATCCCTTGATGGCGAATCAGATGTGACCGTTCAGGAAACCTCTTTCCGCACTCTACGCATTTATATGGCTTCTCTCCCGTGTGGGTTCTCTGATGCACCGTCAGGCTGGACTTCATGCAAAAGCTCTTTCCGCATTCCAGGCATTTGTAGGGTTTCTCTCCTGTGTGGATTCTTTGATGCACAATGAGGTAGGTACTGTACGAGAAAGCCTTGCCACATTCAAAACACTTATAGGGTTTCTCTCCTGTGTGAGTTCTTTGATGCCCGATGAGGTAGGTCCGGTATGCAAATGCCTTTCCACACTCAAAACACTCATACGGTTTCTCTCCCGTGTGGGTTCTCTGATGCACGGTCAGGCTTGACTTCAGAATAAAACTCTTTCCACAGTCTGGACATTTGTAGGGTTTCTCTCCGGTGTGGGTTCTCTGATGCACCTTCAGGGTTGAACTTTGGCTGAATCTCTTCCCACATTCCAGGCAGTCGTATGGTTTCTCCCCCGTGTGGATGGTCCAGTGTGCTTTGAGGTTTGGGACGCTAGCAAAGGTTTTCCCACAGGCAGAGCATTCAACCCGCCTCTTTCCATCCTTAAGGGCTTCATAGTAATTATCACTACGATAAGGGATGGATTGACCACATCCTGTATCCAGCTGGTTTCCCTCCTGCCTTTGGGGGGCGTCAGGATGCCCAAAATTCTCCTTCAGCTCTAGATGGGCATCGCCTTCCTCCAACATGTGATGTGCTTCGTTTTCATTATCTGAGTCCCATCCATCACCTGTGGAAACGGAGAATCCCAAAATTAAATAAAAGAAGAAATGGAACGTCAAATTGTGAAATCTCGAATATCAAGCAATTTGAATACTTCAGATTTAGAACATCAGAAGGGCCACGCTGGATCAGACCAGGGAGGGTCCATCAAGTCCAGCCTCCCGTCTCACCCAGGGGCCAACTGGTTCCTCCAGAGGGCCAGCCACAGGGCGGGGAGGCCGAGGCCTTCCTAAGGACATAAACAGAGTCCTGCTGGAGGACCCACAGGAGAGTGTAGAGGCTGAGGCCCTGCTGGATCAGACCAGGGAGGGTCCATCTAGTCCAGCCTCTTGCCTCACACACTGGTCAACCTGTTCCTCTGGAGGCTCTATCTCATGGCATTGAGGCTGAGGCCTTCAGAAGAAGGACATGTAAGTTTGTAGCAGATAATAAGTTTTCAAGAAGTGGCCCTTACATCTTGAAGGGGTATTTAGTAGCCAGATATCAGGAATGACGTGTATGCAAGTAATGTGAAGATCAGTGGGGGTCATTTTTGGATTGATGCAGCACCAGAAAGCTCTTTCAGATCAATGTTTCCCAAGCAGAATACTGGTCTGATCCAGTAGGGTGCTTCTGATGTTTAAATCCTCCCATTCAGAAACAAACTCACCTTCTTCAGACATGTCCTCGGGCGACCTTCCTGGGGAAGCCTCCAGCATGTCTCCCGGCTCAGGGCCTTCCTGTAGGGAGTCCTCGTCTTTCATCTCAGTCATGGTCCTTTCACCTGGGGTGGGAGGAGGCAGAGGAGACTGTCAGGACCCGCAAACGTGAGAAGGACAAGGTGCACTAAGGCGGATTGGCAGTGGGCGGGCAGAAGGGCCTGTGTCGGTGCTTGGCTCTTGTCAGGTCCTTTCCTGCATGCCGGGAAGCAAATTTCTTCCAGGCCAGACTAGTCAGGGATCCTGGTTCCGGAGGGGCACCATCTGGGCGTGGTCAATGCAAGTGAATTTCCTGCATTGTGCAGGGGGTTGGATGACCCTGGAGGCCCCTTCCATGATTCTATGACACAGAAGAAAGCCCAATGCTGAGAAAACGCACCACACTTCCCCTGGTGTCTCCTGAGGAGAGGGAATTTCCTGAAGGTGCAGCCTGTCCAGCTCTACCTAGTCTGAGCTCAGCCGTGTCCATAAGCTAAGCAGGACTTGCCCTGGTGAATACTTGGGTGGGAGACCCCCCCCCCCTGCAGAGGCAGGCCAGGGCAGCCCCTTCTCTCCCCCAGCAGGCTGTGACTTCACAGAACTTGCCAGCTCTGGGTTGGAAAATACCTGGAGACTTTGGGGGCAGAGCTGGGAGTGGGCAGGATTTGGGGCCGGGAAGGACTCAGGGAAGTCTTTCCAGCGGATTCCCAGGTCCCTCCTGGAGGGAGGCTGGCACCCCTGAATTCCTGTGGGGCAGAAAGCAAGCACTCTCTCCAGGGGGACTGATCTCTGCAGTCTGGAGATGAGCTGTCATTGTGTGATCTGAAGTAGTGGCTACTGGAAGCCTCTCTCGGCCACCAATTTTGTCAGACTTTCAGGTGCTCCTGGACTCGGGCTCTTTCCTCCGTCTTGAGAGAAGCCCGGCCCCCTCTCTTGATTTATTCGCCCCCCTCCCAATAAAGAGCCACCCTGATCCAAAGCAAACGCAAAGCAGATACTGCAAATATTCCACGGCAACTGTGATGAAGCCCAACCCATGAAACCCAATCATGATTTTAGGCTGAATGTTAAATAAATTAAAAAAACAAACAAGGCCAGACTAGTCAGGGATCCTGGTTCCTGTGTGTGTGAGTGTGTGTGTGGGAGGAGGGCAGGCGATTCTTTCCTTCCTGCCCCGGGGCTCTAAATGCCTCTTGCTCCACCTGGGCACACCTTCAGGGCCAGCTTGGTGTCCTGGTTAAGAGCAGCACCTTCTAACCTGGCCAACCTGGTTGGCTTCCCTGCTCCTCCTCCACATGCAGCCAGCTGGGTGACCTTGGCCTAGTCCCAGTCCAGCTAGAACTGTTCTCACAACACAGTTCTCTCGGTGCTCTCTCAGCCCCACCTCCCTCCCAGGGTGTCTGCTGTGGGGAGAGGAAGGGAAGGTGATTGGAAGCTGCTTTGAGCCTCCTTCGGGGAGTGAAAAGCGGGGTATAAAAACCAGCTCTTCTTCTTCTTGGGAGGGAAGGGGGGCGCTGGCCTCGGCCCTCTTTTGACCCCCCCCCCACCGCTCTGATCCCTCCTTCCCCCCCAGGCTGCAAAAGGAGAGGGGCGGCGCAAACCACCCTTGGGAAGGAGGGAGCAAACTGGGGGGGGGGTCTTTTTCTCTCCCCCCCCCCGCTGCCGCCTTGGGTCTTGCATTGCATTGCCCCCTCCCCCCCCCACTCACCCGCTCCCCACCAGCCTCGGCCGGATCCCCCCGACGCCGCAGCCCGGCCCGGCCCGGGAGTCCCTCCTTCCCTCCCTCCCTCCCTCCCTTTTTCCTTCCTCGCCGGCCCGTCTAGGAGCGCCGCTCCGTCGCCTTAACCCTTCGAGGAGGGCCCGGCCCCGCCCCCGCCAGCCAGGGAGGGAGGGAGGGAGGGAGGGAGGGAGGGGGCAGCCCCCCAAGACGCCCCCCCACGTCGCCCCCCCCCCAGTTCCTTTCTGCAGCGAGAGAGAGAGAGAGAGAGAAGGAAGAAGAAGAGGCGGGTTTAGAGCTCCCTCGTCGCTCCCCGAAGGAGGCTCAAAGCGGCTTACAAAGCCCTCCCCCTTCCTCTCCCCACAGCAGACACCCTGGGAGAACGGCTTCTAAGGGGACTGGGACTAGCCCCAGGTCACCCAGCTGGCCGCATGTGGAGGACAAACCTGCCTCGCCAGCTTAGAAGCTGCCGCTGTTAGCCGCTTCACCCGCTTGGCGTGGTGGTGAGGAGCGTGGACTTCCACTCTGGCGAGTCGGGTTCAATTCCGCACTCCTTCCCCAGGTGCTGCCGACTGGGTGCCCTGGGGCTAGTCCCAGTCCAGTTAGAAGCCGTTCCCTGTGGGCTCTCTCAGCCACACCCACCTCACAGGGTGTCTGTTCAGGGAGAGAAGAGCTCTTCTTCATGCTGGCCCTGCAGAGCACCTTGAAGACCCACCAGGTTTCCTTCTTGGTATCTGCTTGCAGGTGCCGGCACACTTGGTCAGAGCTCCCTCTGTTGTTGAACTTTGTTGACCTTTGGGCAGATGATGGGTGCTCCAGCTCCGGCATTTGGGTGCTCCTCGTTCTCAACCCTTCACGGATCCTGCCTTCCTCCCATCTGAGGGATTCTCACACAAGCTCTACTGCGATTCCCGCTCACCGGCCCTCCTGGCCCTCTGCCCCCTGGCAAAGGGTGCAAGCCCACTGAAGCTCCTGCCCAGAATTCAGCTTGGTTGGTCTCAAAGGTGCCCTTGCCGGACTCAGATTTGGGTCTGCTGCTTCCGCCCAACACGGCCTCCCACCCGACTGATGCTGGGCGCAACCTTTTGGGTGCACACACGCTTCTTCAAATACTCTGAAATCTGATTCCGGGTCTCATGGCAAGACTCCCAAGTTCTCCTTGGCTGAGTTCAAATAGGCAAAGGAGGGGCCAAGCAGCAGCTGCTTAAAGAATAAACAGCTTCATTGAGAAGAGAAAGAACTTTGTAAAAAAAAAAGAGAGAGAGAGGAGAGTGAGAGTCCTAACAGTCTAACTGACTGACTGGGGGGGGGGGAGCAGGGAGGAAGTGTGCTTGAAGGAGCAGGAAGTCTACAGTTGACCCAGCCAGGACCCAGGACGGAATTAATAGAAAAATACGCTAATTCCACATCTCCTTACTGAAATCCCTTCAGAATGGTACTTGAGATGTCAACAAAGTCCAGCAAAATTTTAAGATTTTATTTAACACAGGGAAAGGTCAGGTGGAATGAAGCGTTGAAGACTTTGAGGTACAAATCAGTGTTTGAGCAGTCTCCAGTTCTTGAACACAGGCTACTGCGAGTTATAGAACTGTATTATTCCCTTAGTTCTTGAGGCTGACAGGAGTTTGTCGCTGGGCATTTCCGCACAGTGGGCAAAACAGCAGGATGTCCTCTGTATGCTCAATCGCGATAGTTTTATAGCATCTCACTGGCATTCCACACTTTATTTTTTATTTTATTTTATTTTTATTTTAGAGCTGTCTTGCCTCTTCCACCCTGCTTCTCACACGTCTTGCTTTCCTCACCCGGAAAAACAAGAGGAGAGAGTAATGTTGTGCTTCTGCCTGTGAGTGTCCTGCATCATGCAGGGGGTTGGACTAGATCAGTGGTCCCCAACCTGCGGGCCGCGAAGGCCTTGGCGCCGGGCCGCGGCTCCTTCTTCCCTCCCCCCCCAAGCGAGAAGCTCGCCAGGCCGCGAGCAAATTGGCCGCCAAAGCGTCCGATTAGCTCGCGGCCCGGCAAGCTTCTTGTTTCAGGAGGGGAGGGAAGAGAAGCTTGCCGAGCTGCCAGCTAATTGGCCACTTTAGCGGCCGATTTGCTGGCGGCCCGGAGGGGCCGGGAGGGGGAGCCGCGGTCGCCGACATGGCGCGGCGCAAACGAGCATGCGCGGACTGCCATGCACGCGCGTTTGCGCCCCTGCCGGGCCACCCTCTCCCCCCACTCCGGAGCGGTGGTCCGCAGCGGGCGAAAGCTCGCGGACCGCTGATCTAGTCCAGCATTCTCTCCCACACAGCGGTGAGCCAGTTCCTCTGCATCCGGGGCATCTCTCACACTGCTGCTGTGGCACAAATGTGGATTCAGTCTGTTGTATCGTGGGTTCCACAGGGAATAAGCGAGGTGCACTTGTGAATTAAAGGTAAAGGTAAAGGTATCCCCTGAGCAAGCACCGAGTCATGTCTGACCCTTGGGGTGACGCCCTCCAGCGTTTTCATGGCAGACTCAATACGGGGTGGTTTGCCAGCGCCTTCCCCAGTCATGACCGTTTACCCCTCAGCAGCAAGCTGGGTCCTCATTTTACCCACCTCGGAAGGATGGAAGGCTGAGTCAACCTTGAGCTGGCTGCTGGGATCGAACTCCCAGGCTCATGGGCAGAGCTTTCAGACTGCATGTTTTTTTAATTATTATTATTATTAATTCAAGGCAATGCAATTCTCCTCCCCCCCCCCCCCGTCAAACTCACCCACTCCTGATGCAGCAGCCTGTGCAAAAGAGAGGCCCCCTTGGGTGGGGGCAGACAGGAAAGCGCTTTGAAAGGTAACCCCCCCCCCCCTCTCCAGAGCCTTTCTAGGCCTGGGAAGTCCGTCACTGTAACCCTTTGAGGGGCTTGCTGGCGCAGAAGGTGCCTGGTGGAGAGAGAGGGAAAGGGCAGAATCGTCCAGTCCAAACATTTTTGAAGTGTCCATTGAGAGAACTGCTCTGTAAGAACGCCTCTAAGAGAACCGAGACTGGCCCAAGGTCACCTTGTTAGCTGCATGCGGAGGAGTGGGGAATCGAGCCTGGCTTTCCACATTGCAGACTGCTGCTCTTTTAACCACTACACGACTTCCATTAACGACCCATTAAATCCCATCCCCCCCCTGGCCAGAGGGTTAATCCTTTGGGACAAAGGACAATCCAGTTTGGCCAGGCTGGTCCTGGTGTCCTGGGAGCAATTGCCAGGTCCTTGATGGGGGCGGGGGGGGGGGGGGACTGTGTGTTACAGGTCTCTGAGGGGTAACAGAGACGGGGCTTTATAATGGGGCAGGGAAATCCGCCTGCTCATTCCTGGGGGGGAAGGTGACTGAGGCCCAGATCCACTGACCAGGAACAGACCTTTTGGACTCTCATCCGTCTTTTCAGTCTCCAGCAGAATCCAGGTCCAGGGAAGGTTTGGGAAGGCTTAATTATTCCTCCTCTGGACTGTAACTGCAAGGCTCTCTGCACATGCTCTGAGGAACCTACTACTGCACAGGTTACATCAACGTAACCAAGTTAGTCTGACTTGACTTGAAGAGCTCTGTTCTGTGCTTTCCCGGTCTTTGGATCTCACCATCGGGCGGCCAGCCTGGGTGGGGAAATACCCGGAGGCTTTGGGGGTGGAGCCGGGAGTGGACAGGATTTGGGGTGCGGGGGGGGGGACCCCAGTGGATTATCACGCTATGGCCCTCCAAGGCAGGCACTTCCTCCAGGGGAGGGGGAACTGATCTAGGAGGTCTGGAGAGAAGCTGCCATTCCGGGAGATCCCCAGGTCCCGCCTGGAGGCTGGCATCCCTACATCCACCCTCCCCAGCACCCCTTTTCTCCAGGGAGACTGATCTCTGCAGTCTGGAGATGAGGCACGATTCCGGGGGATCCCCAGGTCCCGCCTGGAGGCTGGCATCCCTGAACCTCCGGAAGGCGGGGCTTTGCTCAGCCAGCCCCCCTGGCGTTGCAGTCCCCCCAGCGGTCCGCCCATTGCCCAGCGCTCTGAAGGGTTAAGGCGAGCGAGCTGCGATGCTAGGCGGGCCTGCCGGGGGGGGGGGGAGGAGGGGAGGGGGGTCCAGCCCGTCGCTTCCCAGCCAAGCCCAGGCAGCCGGGGCCAGGGATGCTCCCACGGCTGGGGGCGGCGAGCGGGTGAGTGCCGGGGGTGTGGGGGGGGGGGCTGGGTGGAGAAAAGGGGTGTAAAGGAGGGGGGGTGCAAGGGAAGACCCAAGGCAGGCAGGCAGGCAGGGAGGGAAGGGGGTGCAGAACTGGGAGGGGGGCGGGGAGAAAAGCTTCCCTTTGCCCCCTGCAGCTGAAAGGGGGGAAGAACTATTTGCGGGGTGGGGGGGCTCCAGGAAGAGGCCAAGTGGGGTGGGAGAGGGGGATTAAAGGAGAGCAATGGCTTGCAATGGATAATCCTGCCCTCCATGAAGAGGCAGGGAGATCCTCACAGCAGAAGGGGGCTGAGGGGCATCACCCCCCCATTTAATATGCAGCCCCCCAAAAGCTTCAGGATGGCTGGCCCTGTTAGTGCGTCCGTAGCCGGAGAGAAGAGCCTCTGGAAGACAGGCACCGTTTGTGGCCAGGGAGGAGCTTCTGGGAGTCTCTGTTCACTTCCTCAGATCCTGCAAGGTTGATGGAATTCCGTTCCGTATGGCTAAAGGTGGTGCCTTCCCCTGAGGCAGATGGAGGTGGGTGGCTGGCCCTCTCTGCCTGTTTGCAGCAGTGGGGGAGAGGCAAGCGTCCAGAAGCACCTGGGAGACTGGCAACATTTGTGGCCGGGAGGAGCTTTGGAGAGTCACTGCTCACTTCTTCAGGTAGAGCCAGAAAGTGAGCCCACCTGCCCTCATATCTTGGCTTGCGGAGTGATTTCAGGTGTGGAATGAGAGCAGCAGGTGTGCTTATTGGATCCAGTGTGATATACAGAGGGGTAGCAAGCTTTTGCAGAGGGGGGGGGATTGGTATGGAGCAATGTAGCTACCACTGTTTTTTGCTAAGGGGGAGTAGCTGGAAGCAGAGAGCTACACATAAGCAGGCAGTTCGGGCTGGATTTCCTGCCAAAGGTTGTGTATCTTTGTGCTGATTGTGTAATTGCCCAGCCGTGTGCATTTGGTGGCCCTTTGAACCTACCCGGGATGTTTACGACTGCCTTGCGTGGGGATGGCTGAACTTGGCTTCATTCACAAATTTAGAGCTCTGGATAAACAGGTGCAGAAGAGCCTTGGCTCACTAGGAAGGCCAATTTCCTTCCCCCAAGGCCCAGGATCCCAGTAGAGGCCGTCCCTTCCCTTCCTTTCCCTTTTACTCACTGGTTGCTATTGGATCTTCTCTGACATTTCGGACAGATCCGTTTTTGGAACCCGGCTGTTAAGCAGAATTTATTTACCTGCTCAGATAAACTGGCTTGCATCTGCTCAGCAAAGCATTTGAAAGAATCTGCTTTCTTTGGTGCCCTGCTGAATCGCTGAGCAGTGCTGTTTCATAGAATCCTAGTGCTGGAAGGGACCATAGAGGCCATCTAGTCCCAACCCCTGCTCAGTGCAGGTTCAGCCTCAAGCCTCCAGGAGAAGGATCTGTCCAGCCGCTGCTTGAAGACGGCCAGTGAGGGGCGGCTGACCACCTCCTTAGTTTAAACCCTTTCCTGCAGGTCCTTTCCTCTGCTGCCAACAGGCACCGCTCCCAGCCCTCTTCCAAGGGACAACCTTTCAAATACTTCAAGAGAGCAATCTCATCCCCTCTCCACCTCCTCTTCTCCCGGCGGAACATCCCCAAGCCCCTCCGCCTTTCCTCTCAGGGCTGGCTCCCCAGGCTGCCCCGGATCATCCGCATTGCTCTCCTCTGCCCGCTCTCCATGTTGCCTTACGATGTCCACACTGACAAGGCCGCTCCTCCATGGATCTTTCTAAGCCACCCGTGCCTGAGGCCCCCGTCACGAGGTCTGAGGAGGGAGGATGTATTTACCAATCTTGTTGTTGTGTATTTTGTTGCCCTTTCTCAGCTGCCCAGCCTTCTCCTCTTAGGAGACGGGACTGAGATTCTGGGGGTTCTGACCATCTTCTCTGCCTCCCAAGGATGAAAAAGACCAGGACAGACGAGCACAAAGAGGAAGGCTTTCTCCAGGAAGCCTGTGAGGCTGGAGAAATGCTTGAAGCCTCTCCTGAAACGTTGCCTGAGGACGTGTTCTTCCAACCTGCAGCTGATGAAAGTGAGCGTTTTTTCAAGATGGGAGGATGATGATATAGTGGGAGAGAGAGAGAGAGAGAGAGAGGATACAGTTAGCATCTATCCTACATGGGTCATAAGCACAGCCCAGCTGGGTCAGACCAGGGGTCCATCCAGTCCAGCCTCCTGCCTCATTCAGTCGCCAACCAGTTCTTCAGGAGGGCCAACAACAGAGCAGAGAGACAGAGGCCTACATCAGAAGAGCCCTGTTGGGTCAGACCAGGGGTCCCTCCAGTCCAGCCTCCCATCTCTCCCAGGGGCCAATCAGTTCCCCTGCAGGGCCAGCCACAGGGCAGAGAGGCCGAGGCCTTCCCCTGAGAAGACCCTCAGAAGAGTTTGTTATATACCCGGCCCACCCCTCTCCCTATGACCGGCACTAGTGCACAAGTGCGTCTCTGCGTAGACAAGGGGCAGGGCGGAGCGTTGCTGCTTCCTGCCAAGCAGAACGGGCCGGTCACACCGAAAAGGCTGGCACCCCTGTATTGCTGCTGATGCTCACCGCAGCCACGCTGATGACCCGCCATGGCCGCGCTGGATACTGCATGATACTGGATGGCATGTAGAATGAGGTGGGCGGGCATCGGGAGGCTACTGTGGGCAACTCTGTCTATCCCAGTTGGTGCACCCAGCATATAGGACGACCCCCCCCCCCACACTTGGAGGCATGTTTTTCAGGGGGGGAAAGTAGTCTTATACGCCAGCAAATACAGTAAATATGAATTCTCTCCTCCTCCCCACCAAATGTTGGAGAGTTTCAGCCGTCTGAATCGCTTCATTAGACTCATTTCTTGATTTGATCTTCCTTTTCTTCTTTAAATTTATATCACACTTCTCTGTTTCAGCTGAAGAGATTTGGGACACAGCCAGTGAAAACGAAACCTGTCAGGTGTTGGAGGAAACTGATGCGACTCTAGGAGTGAAAGTAAACTTTGAAAACCAGGTGGATAAAAGGGATGGCCCATCACTTGCTTACCTCAGTGGTAGCTACCAAGGAGCGATACAGGAAGGAAAGAGGAGGATCGAGTGCTCTACCTGTGGGAAGACCTTTGCCAGCGTGCCAAACCTGAAAGCGCACTGGAATATCCACACCGGGGAGAAGCCGTACGACTGCCTGGAATGTGGGAAGCGATTCAGTCAAAGCTCGGCTCTTCGGGTGCATCAAAGGACCCACACAGGGGAGAAACATTACAAATGTTTTGAATGTGGAAAGAAGTTTGCATATAGCGCATACCTCATTGTGCATCAAAGAATGCACACAGGAGAGAAACCCTACATATGTCTGGAATGTGGAAAGAGGTTTATCGTAAGGTCGTGTCTTGTTCGACATCAAAAAATCCACGCCAAGGAGCGGCCCTATCTTTTCCACAAGTCTGGCACAAGCTTCAGCCGTAGCCAACAGCAAAGAAAACAAACGGGAGAGAAACCCTATAAATGTTTGGAGTGTGGCAAGAGCTTTGTTCAAAGTACAACCCTCATCAGACATCAAATGATTCACACGGGGGAGAAACCATATACCTGCCTGGAATGCGGGAAGAGCTTTACTCAGAGTAAAAATCTCATTATGCACCAAAGGACCCACACAGGTGAAAAGCCATACAAATGCCTGGAATGTGGGAAGAGCTTCATAGCAAGCACCAACCTCACTATGCATCAAAATACCCACACGGGCGACAAACCATATACGTGTCTGGAATGCGGCAAGAGCTTTAGACACACCTCGAGTCTGGCTATGCATCGCAGAATACACACCGGGGAGAAACTGCACGAGTGCCTGGAATGTGGAAAGAAGTTCACGACGAACGCAAACTTCATGAAACACCAGCTCCTCCACCAGGGGGAAAAACCATATAAATGCCTGGAGTGCGGGAGGAGCTTCAGCCTGAGCGAACGGCTCACGAACCATCAGAGGATCCACAAGGAGGGAAAACCCTTTCAGTGCCTGGATTGCGGGAAAAGCTTCAGCCACAGCGTAACTCTGAGGAGACACAAAAACACGCAGACCGGGGAATGTAAGACGGGCTTCCGCCAGACGCAAAGAAGCCCGAGGACGCAGAACAAGAAGAAGCCGTACCAGTGCCAGGAGTGCCGGAGCTGCTTCAACCACAACTCCAACCTCCTCCGGCACCAGCTCATCCACACGGGGGAGAAGCCCTTCAAGTGCCAGGAGTGTGGATCGGGCTTCAGCCAGCACTCCAACCTCATGAGGCACCTGCTCATTCACACGAGGGGGAAACAGTAGACGTGCTCAGCCTTTTGGGGAACGGCCTTGTCCGCGCCCGTAGCATTTGCGCAGGGGGGTTGTCTAAATGCTCAGACGTTTCAGGGGGCTCAGGTGATAAATCAGCCGTCAAATGGGAGAAGGGACCTCAGTGACCGTCCCTGTAAACGGACAGAGCATTGAAGGAAACCAAATCTTCGTCATGGAGCTGAGAGAATATATGGAGCCCAGAGACTGGCTCACTCAGACATTCTCCAGGTCTTCGCACCTCCTCCTCCCCTGTGGAAATATCTGGCCGGTGCTGTCACAGTTTTGGGAAAGGGAAGCCTCAGCCTTTGATTTTTGTTTTAAAACTCTTTTTTGCTTCCATCCCTTTTGACCAGTTGGGCCACGTTGGTTCACGGCGGACGCTTAGCTGAGCCCCAGGGATCCTCTGCCCATTTGGTGTCCTTTCCCTTCATAGCGTGGATCGTCGCTCTTTGTCGACTTGCGAATCATAACGGTGTGCCTTTGACCGCCCTCCTGAGCTGACCCTTGGGATGTTCTTTGTTTCAATAGGGAGAAACAAGACAGTGATGTAGAAGTGGCCAGTGGGGTAGCTCTGAACATATAGGAGGACATAATATGTAGAGTTCTTCTGTAGTGTATATTTTGCTAGTGTTGCTCTGGAAATGTCCTTTCCCCCCCTTTCCCCTGGCCCAAGGGAAGTTTTGGTCTTTTCGGTCCTGGCCCCTGCCTGGTGGAATGAGCTCCCAGGAGAGCTGAGGGCCCTGATGGAGCTGTCACAGTGCCGCAGGGCCTGCATGACAGAGCTCTTCTGCCTGGGTGAGGCCAGGGCAAGGAAGATCACGGGCTAAGCCAGGTAATTGGGTTATTTCTTCTTCCTTCAAGATTGGCTACTGTGTGGTTGGGTAGGGAGGAGGGGTTTATCACCGCTAAGATGCTTGGATTTGATTGTTTTGGGGTTTTAATAGGTTTTAATGGGGGGGGGAGAATTGGGGGATTATGACTTCTGTGACCTGCCACAAGCTGTTTGCAGGAGTGGCAGGATAGAACTAAATAATAAATAAAATAATAAAAATAAACATCTGCTTGAATGTTGCCCCTGAATAGCCTGCTACGTGACTCTCAGCTGCATTCGGTTCTCTTAAAACAGAACTTGATTTCATTCATTCATTTATAGATTTATTTATAGTTATATACTACCCCTCTCAATACTACTATTAAGGGGCGATTTACCCAATATAAAATTCAATAAAGCCAATACATTTAACATGTCTAAGAATTAAGATACGTAATTTAAAATAGTCTAAAACCAGAAGTGCTGCACAGCTGACTGGAATCTCTGGGGAAGGGCAGAGTATAATTGCAAACAATTTTACTGGTGGTCTGACTCTCAGAGGGTATGTTGGACTCATACCTGCTCTGGGGCTACCTGGTCAGACCCCCCCCCTCTCTCACAAACACACATACACATAAACACACACAGAGACTCCTGTCATTCCCCCTTACCTGTTGGTTTCCCAGCCACCTTGGTTCCTCCTCCTTCCCTCCCTCCCTCCCTCACAAACACACACACACACAGACATACAGAGACACCCTTCCCTCCCCCCGCATTCTACCCTCTTACCTGTTGGTTTCCCAACCCCCCTCCCTCCCTCCCAAACAAACGCACACTCCCTTCCCTCAACCCCCAACCCCCCGCTTACCTGCTCCTTTGCCACTATCTCAGCCCCCGTGGGTAATGCAGCAGCTGCCTAGGCCCCAAGGGCCTGCCTGGCCACTGGCTGGGCCCTTCAGGCGCACTTCGTGGGTGGAACTCCGGACATCTCATCCGTCTACATTTCCGTTTTATGAGGCGCGCCAGAAGATGTGTCCCACATCAAAAACAAATGAAAGCTCCTTAACCACTATACCCTGCTGGTTCTCCTTTCGATCTTCTGCTCTTTCCTCTAGGGTACCGTCCTTGAAAAGACCTCTTAATTGACCAATCATTTGAAGGCTGTTTTTTCTGAAAGAAGGAATATGCATCCTCCTGTCCCTGGGTGCTGCTTCTGCTTCCCTGCCATCCAGTGAGTCAGTCATCACTTCTTTTGCAAATAGAAGAAGGATGTAGAATCATGGAGTTGGAAGGGGCCTCTGGGGTCATCCAATCCAACCCCATGCAGAATGCAGGAAATGTATAACTACCTGTCCACTCACAGTAACCCCAATTCCACACCTGGATGATGCTGACCACCCCAACTAGAATCCCTGGCCACTCTGGCCTGGAAGAAATTTACCTCCCAATCCCAGAGTGGCCTAGACATTTCCCTGGGCATGCAAGAAAGGGCCCCAAGAGCAAAGCACTGACACAGTCCCTTCTGTCCACCCACTCACCATCTGCCTAAGTCCCTAGAATCAGCCTTTCTGTCAGATGACCATCTAGCCTCTGCTTTAAAACTTCCAAGGAAGGAGAACCCACCACCTCCCGAGGAAGCCTGTTCCACTGAGGAACCGCTCTGTCAAGAACTTCTTCCGGATGTCCCAATTCCCAAAGCAGCATTTAGCCATATTTTCCCCCTATAATGATAATTTGTGTACATCATTTAATAGAGTCATAGAATCAAAGAGTTGGAAGGGACCTCCTTGGTCATCTAGTCCAACCCCCTGCACTATGCAGGACACTCACATCCCAATTGCTCATCCACTGTCACCTGCCACCCCCTTGAACCTTCACAGAATCTATAGTCTGTAGCATTTATAGTCTATTGTTCAAGTTGAGACTCATGGTGACTTAAGAATGTAGGAGAAGCCATATTGGATAAGGCCAATGGTTCATCTAGTCGAACACTCTGTCATACAGTGGCCAAAACCCAGGCCCCATCAGGAGTTCCATCCGTGGGGCCATGGCGCCAGAAGTTCTCTCACTGTTGCCCCCCAAGCCCCAAGAACATCCCTGCCCTAGACATAAGAACACCAGAGAAGCCATGTTGGATTAGGCCAATGGCCCATCCAATCCAATATTCTGTGTCACACGGGGGCCAAAACCCGGGGGGCCATCAGGAAGACCACCAGTGAGGCCAGAACTCCAGAAGCCCTCCCACTGGTGCCCCCAAGTAACAAGACGTCATTTCCCAGGTGTTTTCGCTTTCATGAGTCAAAGCTCACTTTATCAGCGTCTGAAATATGACAAAGAGAGAGCTGCGACATGCAAGTCGATATCCTGGAATGCCCCTCACCAGGGTGCTTCTCGGCTGCAACATGAAATGATCACGGACAACAAACCTGTTGTTAGAAAGGTCCTTTCTTGGCCTGCTGGCTCTTTTGCAGTTCTGATCTCCTGAGCATTGCTGCTTGACACATTTCTGCCCAATGACTCCAGGGCAGCACTGCCTTTGGTCCATCCTGAGCCTACTGCCCGTGCATTCCCTGGGGTGCCCTGGCCGTGGTCTTTGAGGAGAGAGAGCCAGAATTGCCCCTTGGTCCACTCACCCCCTCATGTTGTCCTCCAGAAGAACCATCCAGCAGAAAGTCTACCAGGGGGTTTCCGGGGGTTCTTGATTAAAAATTTGGTCTACATGAAGCAACAAAAATTTTCTTAGAATGCATAGAACGCAAAAATAGTATTGTAATATATATATATATATATTAATTTCAACATGAGTACAATTTGCCAGGTACCCCCCAGGTGTCCCTCCAAAAGTGGGACAATCTGGTCACCTTAAGTTTGTCCTGTCCTCTAACGAAGGAAGCAAATTGAGCGTTCTCTGCCAATCCCGTCCTTTTCCTCAGCCATTCCTCCCTTGTGGGTAATTCTGTCCCCTGCTCTTCCTACCCCCCCCCCCCATCGTGTCCCCAGATCTCAGATTCAGAGATCCTCTTGTTAGGCCTAAAAAATTCATGAAAATGCACAAAACCCCAAATAGAGAAAGTTCCAATAATCCAAAATGAATCCGTCAAGAAAACTTCTGGATGAAGCAAAGAGAAAGGTTTACTGTGCATGAAATAGGGAGATCAGAACAGCTCAGCAAGTTTGGCAGAACCTGTGATCTCTGCCCTCCCAGGGCTGGAGGAAAAGTTTGAATACTTTGCATTCCCATACTTATACAGCATCCATCATGGATTGGCCCACGCACAGGTAGGTGCCAAGAGTCTAGGATGGCGTTGGGTTGCTCAGGGACCGGATCCATTGTTTGGATCCTGCTCTGATAGGTCACGAGACCTTCGCTCTGGTGTGTGTGTGTGGAGGGGGGCATCAGAACAACCCTTCCAAGTTCATTCACATGGGAGGGGCCCCATTGCAATGGGAGTCAGCCCAGAGGCCAGTGGGCTCCCTTGCCTGAGACTTCGTGGGTCCCACGCAGGGCAGGACCTTCGGTCAGCCTGGGCCGGAAACTCTGCCGCCTGCTCAGGATTCAGCAGAGCAACTCTGCCAAACGGTGACGCTCCGTGTCCTTACTCACTGCGGCTCTACTAGCTTCAAGTGGGAAGCCATGGCAGTGCAGTATCACAATAAAGTCAGAGCCCAATTGGGCACCTTTACGACCAGCCAAGATTTAGTCGAGGCCTGAGATTTCGAGTGCAAGACTGAGGAAGAGGGCCTGCACTCCAAAGCTCACGCCCTGAATAAATCTTGGTTGGCCTTAAAGGTCCCCAATTGGGCTCTGGTTTTATTGCGGCTCTAATTATAGGAGAGAATCCCACCAGTTCTACGAGGGTGGCTTTTCTCAGGCCTCTCCCTCTGGAAGGGTTAAGGGGACAGAGCTGCACTCCTAGACAGACGTGGGGGTGCGGTGGGGGGATGAGCTGCAAAAGTCATTGATTCCGATTCCTTTCCCATCCCAGCCTGGAGGATCCCGCTGGTGAGTTCAAAGGGGGCTTGGGGGGAGGGGGAGGGCTGGATTTGGAAGGGGGGCTGCAATGCAATCCCCAAGGAAGGAGAGGAGGAAAGGCTGCAGAAATGGGGGGAAGATAAAGAGAAAACATCCCCCCCCAAAGAAAGGAGGAAGAGGAATGAAAGACCCCCCCCACGGTGACCCCCGCACCCACGATAAAGAGCCTGCAGCTCAACGACCACTGAAGAAAAATGGACCCCTGATTCGTTTCTTTTCAAACAATAAATATTTATTTTGCATTTCTGCTAAGGGTCAACATGGCCCACTTATGTTTTTGGATGACCAGGTACGAGGGCTCCCAGGTGGCCGCTGGTTGCCAAATCCAGGTCGAGAACTCGTGGAGATTAGAGGGGCGGGGTCTGAGGAGGGAAGGGATCCCTGTGGGGTACGATGGCATCCTCCCCAGCATCCACTTTCTCCAGAGGACTTGGCCTCTGCAGTCTGGGGAAGAGCTGTCATTCCCGAGGGTCCCCCCTGGAGGCTGGCATCCCTGGACCTCCCTGGGGCAGAAGGCCACCGAGTCCCCCCTCCCAAGCAGCCCTTTCCTCCGGGGGGGGGGGACGACTGATCTCTGCAGTCTGGGGTGGAGCGTCATTCCTGGGGGGTCCCCAGGTCTCCCCTGGAGGCTGGCATCCCTGAGCCTCCCTGGGGCAGGAGGCAACAAAGACCCCCCCCCTCCCAGGCAGCCTTTTCCCCGGGGGGGGGGGGACGACTGATCTCTGCAGTCTGGAGAGGAGCTCTCATTCCAGGGGATCTCCAGGTAGTAAAAAACAGATTACAAAACCTGCAGCCCTTCTTCAGGTCATTGGGGCTGAACCCCCCCCCCCCCCCCCGTGCATGGAGCCTAAGAGAGGCTCCCGGGGAACTTGAAGAATCGCCTGCTGGGTTGTGCTGTTAAAGAACAGATTTGATACGGCTTCTGAAATGTTGGGACTGCACTACGGGCCAGCTCAGCTCTCAGTTGGCACGTCTGCACACGTGAAATAGCAGTTTTGAGCCACTTCAGGGACTATTTAAAAGTGGACTATTTTGCTGTTTCATGCAGTCAAACCCAGCTGCAAAGTGGACTGGGAGTGCATTGCCCGGTGTGTGGGAAGGCATGGCTTTTGGACAGGCAGAGGTGGTGGCCGTTCTGCAGGAGGTGATGCTTCAATGCGTGGGCTGCTGGTCGAATCCTGGATCGAGTTTAAGGTGTTGGTTTTAACCTGTAAGGCCATCTGCAGTCTGGGCCCTGCATGTCTAAGGGAGCACCGCTCTCCGTAGGTCCCCAGAAGAACTTTAGTTGAACTCTAGTTTCAACAGGCTGGTGGTTCGTGGCCCGAAGGAAGTGCATCTGGCTCCAACCAGGGCCAGGGTCTTTTCAGTTGTGGCCTCTGACCCAACTACCTGAGTCCCGCAGGGCCTGCGAAATGGAGCTCTCCCGCCAGGCCTTCGGCTGAGGCCAGAACCACCTGACAGCCAAGAACCTTTATGGGCCACCCTCTCTCCACCCACGGTTATTCCTTCCACTGATCAAAATGGACTAGGGACGGATCGATGAGCCAGTGAGGAGAGACAATGCAGCACTATAAGGGTTTTCCCCTCCAATTCTCTTCAATATATTATTGCTGTGTAGCCATTCGTACACAGATGGTATTTCTCGGTTCCCTTTACTCGCCATGGCTAGTCGCCAACGGTAGACCTGATCGTGCATGAATCAGCTGACTCCCCTTTTAGGGACGCTGGTGCCTGAGGTGTGGGGTGATGCGTGATGACGTGTGGTGGGCATTCTCAGCACTGACCTTGTTCCTGGGGTCCTGGCTCCCCTGTGTCTCTTCCCCCGTCTTTTTCTCTTGGGCATCTCCTGCCTTCGTGGAAGCTGGGGCTGAGAGACTCTGACCATCTTCTCTGCCTCCCACAGATGAAAGGACCATGATGGAGGTCAAAGAGGAGGACTTCCTCCAGGAAGGCCCTGAGCCGGGAGAAATGCATGAGACGTCTCCAGGAAGGTCGCCCGAGGATATTTCCTGCCAAAGTACAGCTGAAGAAAGTGAGTGTTCTTCAAGACGGGAACATGGTCCCATGGTGATGAAGAAAAATAAACCACAGCCCAACATAAGAATGTGGGTCAGACCAGGGAGGGCCCATCCAGTTCAGCATCCCATTTCACACAGTGGCCAGCCAGTTCCTCTGGACAGCAGAGAGGCCGAGGCCTTAATGAGAACATAACAAGAGCCCTGCTGGATCAGGTCCATGGTCCATCCAGTCCAGGATCCTGTCTCACACTGTGGCCAACCAATCCCTCTAGAAAGTCAACAACAGGGCAGAGAGGCTGAAGCCTTTATAAGAACATAAGAAAAGTTCTGCTGGGCCGGACCAGTGGTCCATCCAGTCCAGGATCCCGTCGCACACAGTGGCCAAACGGTTCCTCCAGAGGGCCAACAGCAGGCTGGAACATATTTGGTCTGGCTTTCCATGGGTCATGATTATGAACCTGGATAGATTGAATTATTGGTCCTGTATTACTGATGACGGGTTCAAATGGGTCGCCGTGTTGGTCTGAAGTAGCACAATAGAATCAGAGTCCAGGAGCACCTTGAAGACCAACAAAGATTTCTTCATGGAAGATTTCTTCATGCAAGCACTCTTCGTCAGACTAAGAACTCCCTACATGAACGTGGGAATATATAGCAAAAAGTAATTCTGTTACATAAGTCCCTGGCCTTGGGATAAGAAAGTTACGGGCAATTACCTTGTAAGAATGTTTTGCACTGGTCTGGGAGCAGATGGGGCAAGCAACATAGGGTGATTTTATTTTTATTTCTCCCAGGTTTGTGTGAATAACAACTGAATGTCAAGGGGATCGATTGGCTGTTTTGGCAAAGAATTCTCATTCTGTACTTGGATGTGTGACACAGTTGGTAACAGAATTACTTTTTGCTATATATTCCCACGGTCATGTGAGGAGTTCTTAGTCTGAGTAAATTTTTGTTGGTCTTAAAGGTGCCCAATTGGACTCTGATTCTATTGATGACAGATTGTAACCTAAGAATATGTAAACGTATTCTGCTATATAAATTCAAGGCCTTCTAATGTCAGCATTCACAGTTTTTAGAATGGTCTGGGCCAGTTTTAAATGTATCATTCTAGTTTACTGGGTTATAAATATATAGGTTAAATCTGTTTCTCCCGAACAATTTGGATGCCTTCACTCAGTCCACCGTCTCAATGGGGGCAGGGACTTATCCCCACCCAATTTAAATTTTTTTTTTATTTTTCAAGAAAGTAAATAGACATACAGGAATCACATTTTGCAAAGAAACACAGTTACCATAATACAACTTCTAATTCTGTATGTAATTTTACAACTTCAGCTTCCTTTTTAATTTTACAGTTTCCCCCCTCCTGTGCTGAGTGGAGGAAGCTCTATACATATAATAAATCAATCAATTTCTCACTATATATTTAAGTATATTTTATCCCCACCAAATTTTGAAGGGGTTTCCTGAAAGACATATCTGTAGTATTCTATCATTCTCCACAGTAGTTTGAATGGCTTTATTAGACTCATTCCCTGATTTCATCTTCTGTTTCTTTATATCATTGTTTCAGCCGGAGATTTGTGGGGCACGGATAGTGAAAATGAAATGTTTCAGGTATCCGAAGAAAGCGATATGAATCTAGAAGTTAAAGAAAATTTGGGGAACCATGAGGTCCCCGAGACGGAGGAGGGAAACCAACTGGGTAAAAGACGCAATAAATCCATTCCTTATCACAGTGGCAGCTACCGTGGAGCAATACAGGAACGAAAGAGGAGGATCGAGTGCTCTACCTGTGGGAAAACCTTTGCAAGTGTGCCAAACCTCAAAGCGCACTGGAATATCCACACCGGGGAGAAGCCGTACGACTGCTTGGAATGTGGGAAGCGATTCAATCAAAGTTCGGCTCTTCGGGTGCATCAAAGAACCCACACTGGAGAGAAACAATATAAATGTTTTGAATGTGGAAAGAAGTTTGCATATAGTGCATACCTCATTGTGCATCAAAGAATCCACACCGGAGAGAAACCCTATAACTGTCTGGAATGCGGAAAGAGGTTTTACACAAAATCGAACCTCACCGTGCACCAAGGAACCCACACAGGGGAGAAACCCTATATATGCTTGGAGTGCGGAAAGAGGTTTATTGTAAGATCGCGTCTCGTCAGACACCAAAAAATCCATGCGAAGGAACGACCGTATCTTTTCCACAAGCCTGTAAACACTTTCAGCCACAGCCAGCATCAAAGACCCCGCACAGGGGAAAAACCATATAAATGTCTAGAATGTGGGAAGAGCTTTATCGCAAGCACAATTCTCATCGGACATCAAAGTACCCACACAGGTGAAAAACCGTACAGCTGTCTGGAGTGTGGAAAGAACTTCAGCCAGACCTCGAGCCTCGCCATCCACCGACGAATCCACACCGGGGAGAAATTATACGAATGCTCGGAATGCGGAAAGAAGTTCACGACCAATGCAAACTTCATGAAACACCAGCTCCTGCACCAGGGGGAGAAACCATACAAATGCCTGGAGTGCGGGAGGAGCTTCAGCCTGAGCAAACGGCTGTCTGACCATCAGAGAACCCACAAGGAGGTGAAGCCCTTTCAGTGCCTGGATTGTGGGAAAACCTTCAGCCACAGCATAACTCTGAGGCGACACAAAAATACGCAGACGGGGGAATGCAAGAAGGGCTTCAGTCGAAACCAAAGCAATTCAAGGACCCAACCCAAGAAGAAGCCGTACCGGTGCCAGGAGTGCAAAAGCTGCTTCAGCCACAACTCCAACCTCCTCCGGCACCAGCTCATCCACACGGGGGAGAAGCCCTTCAAGTGCCAGGAGTGTGGATCGGGCTTCAGCCAGCACTCCAACCTCATGAGGCACCTGCTCATTCACACGAGGGGGAAACCGTAGGCACACTCAGCCTTTTGGGGAACGGCCTTGTCTGTGAATAAAAATAAACACTGTGAAAAATATGGCTGTGTTTTAATATCATCGCATAAGATTACACGTGGTTCTTACAGACACAGTTTTCACAGACGTCACAGCGATACAAGAACATAAACGTTGGAACAGGCTTCCTCGGGAGGTGGTGGGTGCTCCATCTTTGGAGATTTCTAAACAGAGGCTGGAGAGCCATCTGATGGAGAGGCTGATTCTGGGAAGGTTCAAGGGGGTGGCAGGTGACAGTGGGTGAGCGAGAGGGTTGTGAGAGTCCTGCATAGTGCAGGGGGTTGGACTAGATGACCCAGGAGGCCCCTTCCAACTCTGTTTTTCTATGGAGGATCCCGGCCCTATAATGTTACAGATCAGCTTTCATCTGTGTGACAAGCATCAACACTGAAGCCAATTTTGTGACAGTTCTTCATAGTTGCTTATTGTATCTGATATCAGAGGTGGCCAAACTGTGTCTTTGAAGAGGTCCATGAACTACCATTACCATGAGCATGTGGAGAGCCATGGTTAGGCCACCCCTGCCTTATATCTTACTATGTCTTCCTCATGTATTGAATTGAATTGAATTGAATATTTAATTTCTATATCAGGCCCTCCCCCCCCCCCACATGGGCTCAGGTGGTGCACACAATAAAACCCCTTCAATACAATCAAATACAATTTTAAAACCATATTCCCACCCCCTTTATCACTGTTGAGAAAGCCCCGAAACATTCCTCAGGCTTCAAAGTACACCGTAAGTGACGTCAAAAGGCCACCCACCCCGGAAGTCACGTTACCAGAAGTGGCATCACGCAGACACTCCCACCGGATGTGATGTCATCAGGCAACTCCCACAGCACAGGAAGTGACAGCACAGAAATATTTTCAGATGATTTGTGAACAGAACCATACAGCGCTCCGGGGCTGGCTACCGGTTGGCTCTTCTTCACCAAAGGGAGCCTGCAGAGACAGGCTGGGGCGGGCCTATGCTGCGGCATCATTTCCACTCCCCCCCGCCAGTAACAAAGCCAGAGCAGGCCTATGCTGCTCTGCCCCCCCCCCCCCCCGGCCCACAGTTGTTAAAATAAAACTACTTACATCTCTGGACTCCAGTCATTCCCATGGGTGACAGGCCTGGGCCAGCAAGGATATATAGGGCCAGGCCCCCCTTCCCACCCCCTCCAGGCCCACCATTGGCCATTGGGGGCAGGGAAGTTGACATGGCCATATATGGTCATATCACCAATATTTTAAATTTTTAATTTAATTAACTCCCACCCAATGGGCGAAACCCTTTTGGGGCCATCGTAAAAGCCCAGGGTTGAGAAAGCCCGGGGTAGTGGCATAAAAGTTAAGGCCAAGACCTTGCTCTGTTCTTGCCTACCACTGTGACCCCCGGGATAATGGTGTCTGTGAGATCCACGTGATTTAAAAAGGAGCCATACTGTTCACAGGGGGTGTTTATTTGTGGTCTCTATATGGCGATCCCGTTTGTTACCTTGTCTGCGAATAAAGCATATTGACATGGAAGTGGTCAATGAGGCTACTCTGAAAACCTTGCAGGAAAACATATAGTTTATTAGTAGAGCTCTGCAGTATATATTTTGCTAATATACCATCAACCACCTACTCCCATAGAAACGTACCTGTTCGGGGTAGTTGGCTTTGGGAACTCCGTTTTGGATATTCCGGCCCTCTGAGTCCAGAAGGGTGGCAACTTGAAGGATTTTGTGGGTCACAGTGCCAAAATTATAGAAATCCTTCACTATGGAGAATCCTCTGTGCTGTAATCTGGGGACAGAGAGAGGGAAATACATTCAGTTGTTCCCCCACTCCCTTTGGGGACTCAAGTGTTTGAACAGGCAAAAATTACAGACTCGGCCTGCAGGTTCCCTTTAAGAATGAGATCCTTGTTCTAAAGAGCGTATGTGTGGACTGATAACTTCCATTTCATTGTATCGGAAGAAGTACGCGGGTCTTTGAAAGCTTATATAGACAGAATACACGTTTGTTGGTGTGAAAGGTGCCTCTAAACGAAGGTGACCAGATTTTAACATTGGTAAAGCGGGACACCATTGACTGGGGAGGGGGGTCTTGATTAAAAATTTGGTCTATATGGAGCAACAAAAAGTTTCATAGAACGCAAAAAATAGTATTCTAATATATATTTTTAAATTTCAACATAAGTACAATTTGCCAGGTACCCCCAGATGTCCCTCCAAAAGTGGGACAATCTGGTCACCTTACCCTAAACTCCACCTTTGTTCTGCGTCATGGTTGGCCAAACTGTGGCTCTCCAGGTGTGCATGGACTACAATTCCCATGAGCCCCTGCTACACCCATATATTTATATATTTATTTATTATATTTATATACCGCCCTCCCCGGAGGCTCAGGATGTCTGAAGAGACACAGTTTGGCCAGCCCTGTTCTACGTGAAGAAGTGTGCATACACAGGAAAGCTTATCCCCAAAATTAAACGCGGCTGGTCTTAATGTTCACAAATGTTCATCCCTCAGATGGCTGAAACGGGATGCCCAGAAGGGGTTAAGGAGACAGAGCTGCACTCCTAGACTGGCATGGGGGGGATTAACTACAAAAGTCATTATTTAGGATCCCCTTCCCGCCCCATGCGAGGGACCCTCGGTCTCTTCCTCCCAAGCGGATGCTCCAGTGGCTGGTAGGCTTCCGAGGGGCCCGGGATGGAGAAAGGGCTGAATTTGTGGGGAGGGACATGCCAAACCCAAGGCAAAGGAGAAGAGGAAAGGCAGGCAGCTGCTGAACAGGGGAGGGACAGGAAGCCCCCCTCTCCATCTCCCTTTGCCTGGCATCCCTTTGCTCCTTCCCCTAAGATGGCTTCAGGAGGGCTCTGTCCGTTGCTGAAAGGAGGCGGAAACCGGGGAGGAAAAGGAAACAGCTTTTGCATCTGGGGTGTGGGGGGGGCTGGGGGGGCTGGTGATGCTCCTCCATAAGGATGAGAGCAAAGAGGCATTAAGATCCTGGTTAAGTGATCTAGAGATCGGCTATGCTTATGGGCCACTCTCTGCAATGAAATTGGGCCTCAGTATATTCATTTCTTTTAGGAAATCTCACAGAACAAAACCCACAGGGGAAACGGAGTTAACTCTACTGGGATATCTGGCTAATATGGCAGGGTTTTGCCCAGTCCTAGAAGCATGGCACTGAGAGCTGTAAATACATCCCCTAAGAAGGATATTGCAAAAAAGGCAAACCTAACAGTTATTCAAGAAGATCTAGTAGTAGAAGTAGTTTATGATGATGATTATCATTATTATTATTATTATTAAGATTTGCATCCTGCTCCTCACCAGCGTCTCTGGACAGCAAACAATGTGATTAAATACAAAGATTACATTAAAATACAATATAAATATCACAAAACAGTAAAATACATCCAATTAAAACCAACTGAAACATCTATCAGCCACAGATGCCGGTTTACCCAGTGTGTCGGGGGAGGCCCATTAGGTGTGGTGCCCACTGAAGTGGCAGCCAGAGGAAGAGCGAACCCTCCAAGTCCTCTTCTCACGGATGGCCAGCTTGTCCGGCCGCGGGTGTGGGAGCATGCGGGAACTGCCTCCGCAGGGGGGTTTAAAGGTCTCATTGGACTCAAATCTTGTTGTGCTACTTCTTGTTGTGCAACACAGCTATCTGCTTGAATCTAAATGGGAGTTTTGAAAGAAACCTGACCCAGACTGTCTTAAGGTATCAAGGGTTAAAAGCTGAACTTCAAATTAGGGATGTGCTCCTTGGCTCAGCCACCTTGGTGATCACCGAAGCCTGAGGCGGCGCATAGGAGGCCAGCGCCATGACCAAGCCGAGCCAAGCCAAGGCACAAATCCCTCCCTCCAATCAATCTCTGTCCTGCAGCTGGAGACCTCCTGCATGGTCTTTCTCCTCAGGAGAAACTGGATGAGGGTTGAGGGGTTCTTACAGTTTGTTTTTTCCTGTCTACTGCAGATACCAAGGCCATGACGGAGGAGAACGTCCAGCAGGAGGACCTGGGGCCAAGAAGGATCCTGGAGGGTTCCACGGGAAGATTGGACAAGGGTGTTTTCTACCAAAACATGGCTGATGAAAGTGAGGCTTTTTTTTTTCCTAGTGGGAGGATGGTGAAGAAGAAAAAATAGTGCAGGCAAGATGCATCCTAAATGCTGGGAAATTTACCAGGGATACATATCTCTATACTGTGGGCAGAGTTTACATATGCAAGGGAGGAGCATAGCACTGGCTGCTTAAAGAGTTAGACAAAGGTATTGAGGGGAGAAACAACTTTGTAGATAGGAGAGGGGAGAGATAGTCCTAACTGTCTAACTGACTAATAATTCAGAAGGGAATAAGAGAGGAAATGTGTCCAAAGGAGCAGGAAGTCTCCAATTGAACCAATCAGGACACTGGGGGAGACTATTTGAAAAATATCAGGAATATGCTAACTAATTAAATACGCTAACTACATATTTCCCCACGATACCCCCTGTAGGATATCTTAACACTGATGTTAAGATTCTCTTTATTTCAACAGGAGATGGGTGGGACTTAGCAGATGAAAACGAAGCACATCAGGAGCTGGACAAAAGCAACAGGAACCGGGAGATTGGAAATCAGGAAGAAAACAGCACGGACAGAAGAAGCAGTGAAGCCACTGCTTATGGGAACGGCAATGGCCAAGAAACCACACACAAGGGGAAGGGGAGGATTCAGTGCTTTGTCTGCGAGAAGAGTTTTGCCAGTATATCCACCCTCAAAGTACACTGGAAAACCCACACGGGAGAGAAACCATACGACTGCCTGCAGTGTGGGAAGAGGTTCAGCCATCCGTCAACTCTCACTGTCCACCAGCGAACGCACACAGGAGAGAAACGGTACAAGTGTCTGGAATGTGGGAAGAGCTTTATGCTGAGCACAAACCTCATTTTGCATCAAAGGATCCACACGGGAGAAAAACCCTACCAGTGTGCGGAATGCGGGAAGAGCTTTAGTCTGAAGAAAAGCCTTACTCTTCACCAGAGGATCCACACGGGAGAGAAACCCTACAAATGCCTGGAGTGTGGGAAGAGTTTCAGTCAGAAGTCAAGCCTTAATATCCACCAAGGAACTCACACGGGGGAGAAACGGTACAAATGTTTCGAATGTGGAAAGCCGTTCATACAAAGCACAACGCTTATCCTTCACCAGAGAATACACACGGGGGAAAGGCCATATAAATGTCTGGAGTGCGGGAAGAGCTTCATTGTGAAGTCCAGCCTGACTCTTCATCAAAGAATCCACGCGGGAATAAAACCCTTCAGGTGCCTGGAGTGCGGAAAGGCCTTCAACGAAAGCACCCGTCTCCTGCGGCATCAAAGAATCCACGTGGGGGAACAATCCCTGCAGTATCCCAAGGCGGGAAAGGGCTGCCATCGGAGCGCGCACATCCCCGTGCATCCAAGAACCAGCTCGGGCGAGAAGCGGTACAAATGCTTGGAGTGTGGGAAGGATTTCATGCTGAGTACGACTCTCATCATCCACCAAAGAATCCACACCGGCGAAAAGCCATACGCATGCCTGGAGTGCGGAAAGTGCTTCATGCGGAGCACCACCCTCCTTGTCCACAAAAGAACCCACACGGGAGAAAAACCATATATCTGCTCAGAATGTGGGAAGAGTTTCATGCAGAGCGCGAACCTCATCATCCACCAGAGAACGCACACGGGGGAGAAGCCCTACAAATGCTTGGAGTGTGGAAGGAGCTTTATTCAGAACTCCAGCCTCACCGCCCATCAGAGAAGCCACACGGGGGAAAAACTGTACGACTGCCCAGAATGCGGAAAGAAATTCACGCGGAATGCGAACCTCGCCATCCATCAGATCCTGCACACCGGGGAGAAGCCCTACAAATGCTTGGAGTGCGGGCGGAGCTTCACTCTGAGCAAAAGACTTATTAGCCACCAAAGAATCCACACGAATTTGAAGCCCTTTAAATGCACGGATTGCGGGAAGAGCTTCAGCCACAGCATCACGCTGAAGCGACATAAAGACATGCAGACAGGGGAGTGTAAAAAAGGCTCCGGCCCAACACAAAACCCCCCAAGATCCCAACCCAAGAAGAAGCCGTACCGGTGCCAGGAGTGCAAAAGCTGCTTCAGCCACAACTCCAACCTCCTCCGGCACCAGCTCATCCACACGGGGGAGAAGCCCTTCAAGTGCCAGGAGTGTGGATCGGGCTTCAGCCAGCACTCCAACCTCATGAGGCACCTGCTCATTCACACAAGGGGGAAACCGTAGAAACGCCCAGACTGCTGGGAAACAGAGCAAGAGCAAAGCATTCGCTTGTTGTCCAAAGAAATTTGCATGATAACTCACTGGTAAAATGTGAGAACATCGGAGACTATACCTACAAATGCTTTCATAGGGAAAGAACATCAGAGTGGGTAGGATCCTGGCTTCTTGTCCTTGGGGTCCACCCCAGTCAGGATATCATCAGCACAGAGATTTGCTCATTCCATACAGTTACAAAGAAATTAAAAGACACTAGCTCCTGAGGAGGAAAGCTATGACAAATCTGCGTCTAGTCAAGGCTATGGTCTTCCCAGTTGCAATGTATGGCTGTGAAAGTTGGACCACAAGGAAGGCCGAGCATCAAAGAATTGAGGCTTTTGAACTCTGGTGCTGGAGAAGACTCTTGCGAGTCCCTTGAACTGCAAGGCGAACAAACCGGTCAGTCCTAGAGGAGATCAGCCCTGCCAGATCCTGAAGATGAAACTCAAATACTTTGGCCACCTCATGAGAAGGAAGGACTCCCTTGAGAAGAGCCTAATGCTGGGAGCGATCGAGGGCAAAAGAAGAAGGGGACGACAGAGAATGAGGTGGCTGGATGGAGTCCCTGAAGCAGTCGGTGCAAGCCTAAATGGACTCCGGGGAATGGTAGAGGACAGGAAGGCCTGGAGGATCATTGTCCATGGGGTCGCGATGGGCCGGACACGACTTCGCACCTAACAACAACAATGATAATCATCATCATCATCATCATAAACTACTTCTACTACTAGATCTTCTTGAATAACTGTTAGGTTTGCCTTTTTTTGCAATATCCTTCTTAGGAGATGTATTTACAGCTCTCAGTACCATTCTTCTCTCAAGGCCAGTCACAGTTCTCTCAAAGCTGTTCTTGCCAAGCAGTTCTTTCAGAGCTCTCTCAGCCCCACCTCCCTCACAGTGTGTCTGTTGTGGGGAGAACAACAAAACAAAATCAGAGCCCAGTCAGGCACCTTTAAGACCAACAAAGATTTATTCAAGACGTGAGCTTTCGAGTGCAAGCCGTCTTCCTCAGACTCAGAGTGCTTGCACTCGACAGCTCCCACCTTGAATAAATCGTTGTTGGTCTTAAAGGGGCCTGACTGGACTCTGATCTTGTTTTGTTGTGCTGCTTCAGACCAACACGGCTAACCCGCTTGAATCTATTGTTGTGGGGAGAGGAAGGGAAAGCGATTGTAAGCTGCCTTGAGACTCCTTCAGGTAATAAAAAGCAGGGTAACTCTTCTCCTTCTTCAAAATTCTTTTCAAACAGAACAAAAGACAATACAGTCCCCTGTTTGTCGGTGGAGACAGACTTGAGGACTATGTTGGCAGTGGCCATATATCCCTCCGCCATATTTCCCCTAAAGAGATACAGGCTCCTTATTTTCTGCTCGAGACCCCTTGGTCCAAGGAGCTTGGGGGAAAGGGAAGTAAAACCTGAGAGGTGCAGTGCCCTTCTTCGTGCTTGGATGGGAGACCGTCCAGAAGACCGGGGTGCGATGCCCGAGTTCCTCTCTTGCCTTATAAACCCTCTTCAAATGGACGGCCCTTCCCACCACCTTCAGTGCTCGGAGCCCCTGGTCCAAGATGCCTGATCTGAGCATGGCTGGTGCTACAAGCAAGGGCGGTTTTGTGCCCCTCTCGCCCACCAGCAGACCGCTGCCGATCCCAGGTCAGCTAACCCTGAGAGGCCATATTATGGTGGGTGACAACAGTGGGGCAGCTCACCCCAAAGGCCTCGCGCCCGAGTGGCTGATTGGGCAGGAAGTCTCATTAGAAACGCAGAATCCCATGTCGCTTGCAGAATCACATTCTCTGGCTTTGTGTCCTTCAATTCTGCCTCCCCTTTTTCTTTCCCCCCTCCCCTTTCTTTGCCTCGACATTTGCTGGTTTCACTATAGTAGCTGAATGTTGTATTCAAAAATATTTAATTTATACCTGCTGCATGTAGCCGGGTGCAGAATGCAATAAATTATGTAAACGAAAGCGAGCATTTCTGGAATTCTGAAAGGGGGCCGGGGTCACAACCACACACTGGGTGCCGAAGGGACTTGGACAGTCGCACCCTGTAGCCATTCCCTGCAGCCCCGTCCAGTGGGGGTCTCTGCAGGCACCAGTGAGATGCAGACGGCTCCTCAGGGGCCCAGAGCCACACGGTTCAGGTGGAAGAGGCCATCTGGGCAATGATGCTCTGCCTTCTTGGTGCTTGGGGGCAAGAGTGGGAGGGCTTCTAGAGTTCTAGCCCTGCTGGAGGACCTCCGGAGGGCCCCTGGGTCTGGGCTGCACAGAGGGTGGGACTGGAGGGGCCACGGGCCTCACCCAGCACGGCTCTTAAGGGCCTGGGGCTCGGGGCTGGGAAGGCGGGTGGTGGTGCCGCCTCTCAGGGCCTCCCGGCCTCTCCCCAGGGAGGCCGCCCTTGCCCCCTGTCCGCTGGCTTTGTTTATCGCTGAGGCATTCCATTAGACTTTTAAGCCGCCCTTCCCTCGGGGCCCAGCGCTGGTGGCACGGAACGACCGCGGCGACATTGTGTCAGATGCCAGGCGCTGTAGCTGACTGCGACAATCGCTTCACCAAACCTGGCAGCAGAACAGCCCCGAGGGCAGGGGGGGTCACTCTGCGCCCCTCCAGCGGCCCATGGACTATAAGGCGAACGCTGGCAGGGGCTCATGGGAATTGTAGTCCATGGACCTCTGGAGGGCCGCAGTTTCACTCCCCCTGACCTAGGCTATGCCCTCGGAGGGGGGGGGGCTCCAATGCATTCCCTGCCGTCTTTCCGGGGGATCCCCCGGCCCCGCCTGGAGGTTGGCTCCCTCTCCGCCGCGCCCCTCCCCTCCCCTCCCCTCGGCGCCTGCCTCTCGCAGGGTTAAAGCGACGGAGTCCCGAAGGCTAGACGGGCGCGGGGGGAGGGGAGGGAGGGAGGGGAGGGGGGAAGGGGGGGCCGCCTCCCCCCCCCGACCAGGCGGCTTCCTGCCCCGCCCTCCCCGGGAGCGAGGCGGCTTTGGGGGGCTCCGGGCGGAGGAGGGGCTGCAGCGGCGGAGCGGAGGTGGGTCGCGATCCCCTTGCAGGGGGGGAGGGGGAGGGGGCCCGAGAAGGGTCCGCGGGGGAAAGAGGCGGGGGGGGGGTTAAGGTCGGGAGGCGCGGAGGGGAGCCTGCAGGGGGCCGGATAGAGGGCCGGGAGGGGTCTCAGAGGGGCACAGAGGCCCCCAGCCCCCCCCCAGGGCAGCCCTTTTCTCCATGGGGGGCTGATTTCTGCAGCCTGGAAAGGCTGTCATTGTGGGGATCCCCACGCCCCCTCCCTGGAGGCTGGCACCCCTGCACCTCCCTGGGGCACAAGGCCCCACAGTGCCCCCCCCCAAGCAGCCCTTTTCTCTGGGGGGGGGGACTGGTCTCTGCCGTCTGGAGAGGAGGGGTCATTCTGAGGGATCCCCAGGGCCCCCCTGGAGGCTGGCATCCCTGGACCTCCCATGCCCATCTCTGCCCTCTGGAGAGGAGCTGTCCTGCCAGGGAATCCCCAGGTCCCCCCTGGAGGCTGGCATCCCTAGAAATAGTGGGGTGTCTTTCTTTTCTTCCGTTCCCCTCCGGCCCTCCCTTGTGGCGCAGGACGGCTCACACGGAGATGCCTCCTCCCTGGGAAGGGCAGGTGTGGCCGGGCGCCTGCAGCTCCAGAGAGGGTTGCTTGGGCCAAGGAGGCCGCAGGGGCTCCTGTGGGGGCTGAGCCTGGGAGAGGGGCTCCTTCCCCCGCCAGGTTGTTGGAATTCCAGTTCAGAGCATTCTGGCTTGCCCAGCCTCCAGGCAGGACCCTGGGGGAAAGGGCTGCTTGGGAGGGGGTGGGGACGGAATGGGGATCCGTGATCCTTTCCCCTCGAGAGAAAGACGGACTGTAGGGCAGTAGACCCCATTGAAGCCCCTCCCCTCCCCAACCCCGCCCTCTGCAGGCTCCACCCCCAACGTCTCAACCCAGACCCGGCAACCCAATCCAGATGTGATTTCGATTTGGGTTGGCCGAGTTCGGCGGGTGTCACCTGCTAAATAGTGTGGGCCTAAACGGTCCTTGCCAGCCTCCGGAGATCTCCTAGAATTGCTCTGGTTCTCTGGATGACGGAGATTAGTCACACCGTGAAGGCCCAATCTCCGAGCCCAACTGGAAGCCCACCTGGTCTTTCCCACTTTCCAGGCACCCTTGGAGGGCACCAGGGCAGGGGATGGGGCGTGGCACGGGGACCTCTTGGCTTATACAGGGGTGGCCAACTGTGGACTACTTTTGCTGAGAGCTGCTGGCAGGGGCTCATGGGAACTGTAGTCCATGGTCATCTGAAGAACCACAGTTTGGCCCTCCCTGCTATAGTATTTGTGTGCCTAAATGATTTGAAAATGACCACAGCCTTCCTCTCCCAGGGCCCAGAGCTGTCGGAGGAGCCAGCTGCGCATTTCCCCAAAGCGGACAGGGCTCGGATGGATCCAGACCCAAAGGTTTTGCACCGGGAAGTCCTGCTGGGGCAATACGGGGACGTGGCCTTGTTGGGTACAGCTCTTATTTTTTTCTTTGGTCGGCAGGTGCTCAAGGGGCTGGGCTCTTTGTTTCCTCTTGTTTAGAAAAGCAACATGCATCCGTCAGCCACCAGGTTATCTGCCCTGTTCTTGGCCTTCCAGAGGAACTGGTTGGTTGGTTGCTGTGTGAGACAAGAGGCTGGACTAGGTGGACCTTCACTGGTCTGGTCCAGCAGGGCTCTCCTTATGTTCTTAGGAAGGCCTCGGCCTCTCTGCCCTGTTGCTGGCCCTGCAGAGGACCTGGCTGGCCCCTGGGTGAGACGGGAGGCTGGACTGGAGGGACCCTCCCTGGCCTGACCCAGCAGGGCTCTTCTGAGGGTCTTCTCAGGGGAAGGCCTCGGCCTCCCTGCCCTGTGGCTGGCCCTGCAGAGGAACTGGCTGGCCCCTGGGTGAGACGGGAGGCTGGACTGGATGGTCCACTGGTCCGATCCAGCAGGGCTCCTCTCTTCAGCCTCTCTGTTGTTGGCCCTCCAGGGGAACTGGATGAGGCAGTTCGATGGTCTGATCCAGCTCCACTTTACAAGCCCTGCAGAACCATTCGAGGTCCCACAGGGGCTCTGATCTCAGTTGCAAGAGGTTTCCCCCAGGATAAGGCCAGGGCTGAAAAGACCCCAGCCCTGGTTGAGGCTAATCTAATCTCTCCTGGGCTGGGCAAATTTTGACCACTAGATCTGAAAGCTTTTTGGGGGGCGTTCAGGGAGTTCTGTCTGTGTGCTGACCTGCCGGAGGACGGGTTGGTGGGTTATGCTTTAAATGTTCTTAAGTAGTTATAGATTATTTTAGCGTGTTTTTTGTTCTGAGCCATTGTGACCTGTCCTGGGACCTTCAGGTGTAGGTGCGGGATATAAATCCACCTATAAACAAATAAATCTAACCCTCCCCCTCCCATCTGTGCCCACCTCTGCTATGTCTGTTTCAGCCGGAGACGGGGGGGAGAGAGGAGAGGAAAAGGAAGCTCGTCCACCAAAGCAGGAAGGGGAAATGCCTCCAGATTGTAAAGAGAATGTTGGAGATGGAATGAAAGACCAGGAGGAACACCAAACGAATAAAGGCAGGGACAACTTCCCTGACATTCTACATCTTCAGCCAATCGACAACAGGAAGTTGAAGAACGCGTGTCCGGCATGTGAGAAAAACTTTGCCACGTCATCCAGCCTGAAAGTCCACTGGAACACACACACCGGAGAGAAGCCGTTCGTCTGCCTGCAGTGCGGAAGGCGATTCAGCCAGAGCTCGACTCTGATTTCCCACGAAAGGACCCACACCGGAGAGAAGCCGTACAAATGCGTGGAATGTGGGAAGGGCTACAGTCAGAGCACGTACCTGATCTCCCACCAAAGAATCCACACGGGGGAGAAGCCGTATATTTGCGCCGAGTGTGGGAAAAGCTTCCGCCACAAGTCCAACCTGACCACCCACCAAAGAATCCACACCGGCGAGAAGCCATTCCAGTGCTTGGAGTGCGGGAAGACCTTCAACCACAGCTCTACGCTGACCTCCCATCAGAGACTCCACACGGGGGAGAAGCCGTTCAAATGCTCAGACTGTGGAAAGACCTTTAATCAGGGTGCAAAACTCATTAGCCATAAAAGGTGTCACCTGAGAGAGAAACCATTTACCTGCCTCGAGTGCGGGAAGAGTTTCTGTCAGAAGAGGACTCTGGCTGCCCACGAGAGAACCCACAGAGGAGAGAAACTGTATAAAGTCTTTGAAGACAGAAAAAGACTCAGCCCGAACCTTGTGTCCCATCCAAGTGCCACCGTAGGGGTAGGGGAGAAGGCATTTAAATGCCTGGAATGCGGGAAATGCTTCCGACAGAGCACGCACCTCACCGTCCATCAGCGCATTCACACAGGGGAAAAACCTTTCACTTGCTCCGACTGTGGGAAGAGTTTCACTCAGAACTCGAACCTTAAAGCTCACCGAAGAATCCACACGGGGGAGAAGCCCTTTAAGTGCCCGGACTGCGGGAAAAGCTTTAATCACAGCACAACCCTGACGCTGCATCAACGAGTCCACACGGGCGAGAAGCCGTACAAATGCCTGGAGTGTGAAAAGAGCTTCACGCAGCGGTCTCACCTGCTGACGCACGAGAAGATCCACACGCAGGAAAAGCCATTTAAATGCCCCGAGTGTGGAAAGAGCTTCAGTCGGAATGCCAAACTGATCTTCCATCAAAGAATCCACACGGGAGAGAAGCCCTACCAGTGCGTGGAGTGTGGGAAGAGATTCAGCCAGAAGACCAACCTGGCCTCCCATCAGAGGATCCATGCAGAGGAGAAAGAATTCAAGTGCCTGGAGTGCGGGAAGAGCTTCACCCAAAGCACCTACCTAATCATACATCAAGAAATCCACTCAGGGAAGAAAGCCTACACGTGTCTGGAATGCGGGAAGGCCTTCAGTCACAGCGCTGGCCTCGTCAGGCACAAGAAGAATTTGCACAGGAGAGAGACCGTCTCAATTCCTCAAATGTGAAAGCTGTTCCAGTGAAGAATAGACACCATGCTTTCCATTCAAGAGATTGTAGGGGAGGGAGATTTGGGCTAGAGAGACCGGGGATGGCCAAACTCCAGATGTCATAGAATCAAGACCTTCTGGGTCATCTAGTCCAACCCCCTGCACTATGCGGGACACTCACAACCCTCTCGCTGATCCATGGTGAGCGATTTCCAAAGACGGAGAACCCACCACCTCCCGAGGAAGCCTCTTCCACTGAGAAACCGCTCTGACTGTCAGGAACTTCTTCTGGATGTTTAGATGGATTTTCTTTTGCATTAATTTCATCCCATTGGTTCTGGTCTGTCCCTCCGGGGCAAGAGAGAACAATTCTGCTCCATCCTCCATATAGCAGCCTTTTAAATACTTGAAGATGGTGATCAGATCCCCTCTCAGTCGTCTCCTCTCCAGGCTAAACAGACCAAGCTCCCCCAGCCTTTCTTCATATGTCTTGGTCTCATGAGCCCCAGGCAGGGAATTGTAGTCCATGGACCTCTGGAGAGCCACAGTCCTCTCCACCCCTGGTCTAGAACACTGATTCAGGATCGTGAGAAACCGCAGAAAAACCTGGAATGTGGATTCATTGCAGGCTGTATTTTTAAACAAGAAAAATATTCACACAGTGCAGAAAACCATGGAACCTGCCTTTCATAGACACCAGTGTGGACTCAGAGAAGAAGTAGCCTAAATGCTTGAACTGTTGTTAGAATGTTTTGTGATAGATGAATTTCCAAATACTGCCATCCAGAACCAACCTGTAGATCAAGTGCAAATAAATTAGGTCAAAATAAATCCTGAGCAGTGTTTGGCCTGAGCAGAACCTTGATGATGTCTAGGGTTGTATGTGGCCCCCCCTTCTGCTGCCTGGTACCGGAAGAGGCATCCCTTGTTCACATGCTCCCCGGTATGAGTCTGCCTGGGGCCTGACCCCTCCAACCAATCTTATTCCATAAGAACATGTGAAGAGCCCTGCCGGATCAGACGAAGTCTAGTTCACCATCCTGTCTCACATGGCGGCCCCTTTTGTCAAGAGCGTCAAGCTATAACAAATCAAAGAAATATTTATTATATAGTGTGCACATATGTAACACTGAAAAGGTTAGGTGTCTGAATATAAATTACAAGTATTCTTAGGAGATGAGAATTTCTCATGAACTCTCTGTCTCTCTCTCTCTCTCTCTATATATATATATAGATAGATAGATACACACACACACACACGAAGGGATTATTATATAGGAGGCTGTGGGTTCCTTCCCATGATGCCTGGACTCGCACAGCTTCAGTCTGGTATGCAATGTCCAATAGCGCTGGACGTGTGTACCATCAACCAGTAGATATCATCGAGTCCAGCATCGTGTCTCCCATAGTGGCCAGCCAGCTCCTCTGCAGGGCCAGCCACAGGGCAGGGAGTCCGAGGCCTTCATGAGAACATCAGAAGGGCCCTGCTGGGTCAGACCAGTGAAGGTCCATCTAGCCCAGCCTCCCGTCTCAACCTTCTCTAATAATGTTTTTATGGTGGTTGGAAATAACTGATCTCTTATAATGTCTTGGTTACATAGCTCATGCCAAACTGGATGCATAGTATCCAAATTTGTAGAGGGTCTGCTAATATTCACATCACAAAAGGTGTTAATTCCTCTACAGACTAGCACAGCCAGCCCCCCCCCCCCCGATCTTTAGCCCTGCCTCCCAGTGACAACGCGAATAAACCAGAGTGGATTCCAGTGGGCGGCCCTGCGGCTCTCAAGGAGCAAACACAAGGAAGAGCCCAAGAGCACCCTGGAGACCCGCCAAGATTGATTCTCCTGCCTTGAATCAAAGCTCCCTCCTCGGATCGACCTTGGCGGGCCTTCCCGGCGCTCGTGGGAGAGGAGGCAGCGAGGGCGCCTTCCTAGCGCGGCCTCCCGGAAGACGGGGGGAGGGAGCGAAGGAGGGCACTTCCGGTCCCCTCCCCCTTCCGTGGGAAAGTGACCTTTGACTCCCCCTCCCCCTCCGTTAGCCGCCGCCGACCGGGCGCGCGCGGGTGAGTGGGGAGGGGGGGGCAGGGAGACCCCCCCGCCGGCCTTTCCGCTGGAGGGGGGAGGGGGGCGAGGAAGGGGCGCCCTGGGGGGGGTTGCAGCCCCCCCCCACTCCAAGCAGGCCGTGCCCCGTCTTTTGGGGGCTCTTTTGTTTTTAAAGGGAAATCCAGGGCGGGGGCCGGCCTGGGGCGGAGGGGAGGGCCCCCTCCCCCGTCCCCCTCCCCCGCCCCCCTCCCTCCCCCCTCCCTCCTGGGGGGCTGGCAGATCTGGAGGCTTCCTCCCCCCCCCAGCGCCCCCTCCTCAGTCTGCCTGCCTGCAGCCGGCGAAGGAGCATCCCGCTCGAGGACTCCCGAGGCCCGGGAGGGTCCTGCGCCTTCCCTGGGGGTGGGGGGGGGATGCAGGAGCGCGAAGGAGCCGGGAGCCCCTAACAGACAAGCGGTTTTGGCGGCAGGGGAGGAGCGGCCAGAGTCTGGAGAGAGCGCCCTGCAAATTATAATATATGCAAACAAGTGACTGAAAGCGTCCCTCATATTATTGCGGAGGCCCCCGCAGTATAACGACGTCAAAGCCGTTTTCCTAGAGAGTTCTGTTCTGGACGCTGCAAAACTGGGGCAGATGGGTGGGCGTGTTAGTCGGTCTGTAGCAGGAGAAAGGGGCCAGGGTCCGGGAGCACCTGAAAGATTAGCCGCTATCATTTGTGCCTATAAAATGTTTGCTACCTTGTGAATTGGATGGAAAGATGGCATTAAAATGTCTTAAATAGATAATGTTTTGCATTCTTTCCTTTAGGGAGGGGATCTGATAGAGTCATCCACATCACCTTGATTTCTGTTTGCTTGTTTAAACCCAGCCTCGTGAAATAAATTTGCACCCAGAATGAAGTTTTCGCCTTTCAAGACCTCAGCCACCTCTGCCGAGTGAGTTCTCAGACTTGGGAAGGCAGCTGGCTGAGATTACCCGAGGGCACCATTGGAGAGCATCTTGGCGGACAGAGAGATGGCCGAGGAGAAAGCGGCAGGCCCCGAAGGGGTTCAGGGCCCTCCTGCTGTTGACATTGGGAGCAGCAGGGAATTCTGGGAAAGGACGGTGCAGAAGATCCTGGGGGAAGAAGCCACCAGCTTAGAGACCCAGCGCCAGCACTTCCGGCAATTCCGCTATCAAGGGGCCGAGGGCCCCCGAGAGGTTTGCAGCCGACTCCGTGATCTTTGCCGCCGCTGGCTGAAGCCGGAAAGGCGCACCAAGAAGGAGATGCTGGACCTGGTGACCCTGGAGCAGTTCCTGGCCGTCCTGCCCCTGGAAATGCAGAGCTGGGTCCGGGAGTGCCGTCCGGAGACCAGTTTCCAGGCGGTGGCCCTGGCGGAAATCTTTGTCTTAAGTCAAGCGGAAGATGAGAAGCAGAAAGGGCAGGTGAGAGTGTTTCAGGCAAATCTGCGGTTTCCCCTGTTCAGTCCTAGCCATGTTTATTATGTATGCTCCAGCAGGTGTTGGTAGAATTTATACAAGGTTTTGAGCACACTGCCCACTTCTTCAGCTAGAACAAAGTTTGAGTCTAGGGGCACCTTTAAGACCAAGAACATTTTATTCTGGGTATAACCTTTAATGTGCACTTTATGAGAAATGTTGTGGTTAATCGCAGCAGTCTCTAATTTGGAGCAGATCCACAGCTCAGGCCTCCCAGCCCCATTGATAGAGGCTGTCAACAGCAGTCAGCAACTGTCTTGCTAACAAGGGTTGGTGCCTTTTAGACTGGAGCTCTCTTCCAAGACATAGCTGGCATTCCTTAATTGGTTCAGGTGAACCAGGTGGGCTGACAAGGCAGGGAGCTGCATCTGGAGGCTGGGCAGAGGAATTAGAAGCTCCTGCAACAACACTGGAATCTAAGCCCTGGATTGTCTGCAGCTCCATTCCCTTCTGTTCATCAGAGCTCTCTGCAGCATGAAAGACCAGGCATCTCTGAAAACCATCGGAGGCACAGAACTGCCCTTGCCTTCTCTAACTCTTCTCCCCACTGCTCTGGTGGGGCTTTCCCTTCCACTTCAGATGTGGGGCTCATCAGTAGAAGCAGCCGCCAGTTCTTGCGTGTCACAGAAGTCTTCACCTGACAGTGGACACAGGCTGCCGTTCAGGGGTGTTTTGCAGGTTGCAGACCAAAGTACCATTGCAGTGGGTAAGGACTGATGAAGCATAGTTCAAATCTAGCTTTGCATGTGTGTCTCTGCCCTTGTGCCCCCCCCCCCACATACAAGGATACAAAAAGAGCCCTGCTGGATCAGACCAGTGAGGGTCCACCCAGTCCAGCCTCCTGTCTCACCCAGTGGCCAACCAGTTCCTCTGGAGGACCAACAGTAAGGCTGAGAGTTCAAGGCCTTCCCCGATGTTGCTTCTGGGCTCTCAGATTCAGAGGATTGGTGCCCCTGGATGTGGAGGTTCCCTTCCGCCAACATGGCCATTGATAGACTTCGCCTCAAGTCCCCTTTTCAAGCTGTTTATTCCTCTGGCCATCACTCCATCCTCTGGCCACAAATGCCACATTTTAATAACTCTCTGCTTAAATAAGTAGTTCCTTTTGGTCTGTCTTTCGTCAGCTTCATTGGATGCCCTCGACTTCTAGGATTTCGGGATATGGAGAAGAAGTTCATTGGTTGACTCTTGTCACCCCATGCCTGATTTTATTGACCTGTATGACCTCCCCCCTCCCCCAAATTCTTTTCCAAATTGAAAATTCCCCGCCTCTTTGGCCTTTCCTCCTGCTCATCTCCATTGCCCTCCTCTGTCCTTTGGGGACCAGACCTGTCCAGTGTTGCCCAAAGGAGGCTGCACCAGAGATCTATACAGGGCAACACTATATCCAGATTTCCTCGAGTAGTTTCTCTCTTTTCAGAGTCAAAGCATTGGTAGGGGCTGTAGAGGCCCTCTAGTCCACCCCCCCTGCTCCACGCAGGATCTGCCTTGAGTATCTCTAACATGGGTTTGTCCACCCACTGCTTGAAGACGGCCAGGGAGGGGGAGCTCGCCTCCTACCTCGGCTGCTGATACGACTGCTGAACTGCATTTGTTTAAAAAAAAAAACATCTGAGTATACAGCCAGTACCTTTCTTCTTGTAATTTAAAGTGTGTATTAAGGAAGTACCACATATTTATAGAGGTTATGATCTTTTTCTGGCTCGGTTGTTTCCCTCACAGATGGAGGAACGTCTCCGGAAACACCTCCAAGGTCAACACCGAGTTATGCTGGAGGCGAAACGGTTCCTGAGCAGCCGTTTCACGTAAGGCGGGGGGGGGGGGGGGCAGCAGTCATGCCCTGAGCATCTCTTTCCCTTTAGAGGGGATGCTTCTTCCCTTCCCTGTGAGTCAGTCCCATGTCAAAGGTTTGCATCCTGCCAAAGAAGCTCAGACACTTTGATGAATTCCTTGAGTTGTACTTGGATGGAGAACGAATGAGTATATTTTCTTGGAGTAGAAAAATATTTTGTCCCTTCCCTTGATCTCATAGCCTTACGCAGCAAATAAGGAGCCTGTATTTCTCCAAGGAAAATCAGGCATCATGCTATGCAAGTTCAACTAGATTGGAGCTCCCTGGCCCACGTGAGGCTCACTTGACCTCTGTCAAGGTCTTTTCGATCCTGGCCTCTGCCTGGTGGAATGAGCTCCAAGAAGAGCTGAGAGCCCTCACAGAACTGGCTCAGTTTTGCAGGGCCTGCAAGATGGAGCTCTTCCGCCAGGCGTTTGACGGAGACGAGGCCGAGGAAAAGTATTTAGCCCCTCCTCTGGCCTGGGCATGTGGCAGATAGGAGGCAGGTTTAGTTGGGGGGGGATGATTTTAGCAGGACAGTTCTTCAGTCTTTTATGGCTGGAATTATTGTTGTGAGCCGCTGTGAGTTGCCTGGGCAGGAGCGACGGCATACACATTCAGCAAATAAACACATTCTGCCACTGGAATCCTTGGTCCCTGTCCAGCACCCAACAGGAGGCTTCTCCTGGGAACTTAGTTAAGGTAGGGGCCACCTGCAGGTTGCAATCAGAGTTCATCAAGGGCCTCCCCCTATCCTGTGAGAAGGGAAGTCAGCCTGTCCCAAATGGCATCGGCAAAGCTGATCTGAACCCTGACGAGGGTGGTCAGGCCCGCCTGAGCCAGTCAGATCTCAGGAGGTAGGCGGGGTCGACCCTGACTAGTAGTTGGATGGGAGACCTCCAAGGAGCACGAGGGGTCATGACACAGAGGCAGGCAGTGGCAAACCACCTCCCAGCATCCCTTGCTGGCCGCCAGACTGCCCTCGCACCTCCTGGCTAATGCGACACCCGCCGTACCTGAAATAGGCAATAAATAAGCCACCCATCCAAATCCGGCCGGTTAGAATGTCTCCCCCGTCAGGCTTTTTGGCGCGCCAGCATACGTGCTCTGCAGCAGCGAGCGACTGTCAGATTCTCATCTCCGCTCCACCTTCTCTTGCAGGGTCTCCCGACCTTGGAGGAGGTGTCCGTGCCCTTCACCGAGGCCGAGTGGGCTCTGCTGGACGCCAGCCAGAGAGCTCTGCACAGGGAAGTCATGCTGGAGAATTATGGGATGGTGGCCTCTCTGGGTAAGACCTCTGGACCCTAAAGGACAGCGCTTGGTTTTACATTTGGGAAGCCAGCATGATGTAGTGCAGGGGCAGTCAAACTGCGGCCCTCCAGATGTCCATGGACTACAATTCCCAGGAGCCCCCTGCCAGCATTCGCTGGCAGGGGGCTCCTGGGAATTGTAGTCCATGGACATCTGGAGGGCCGCAGTTTGACTACCCCTGATGTAGTGGTTAGTTTAGGGTGAGGGAGGGGCTGCGGCCCGGTGGTAGAGCCTCTGCAGCATCTGCATGCTGAAGGCCCCAGGCTCAATCCCCAGAGAGAAGAATTAGGCAAGAAGTGGATTGACGAGAGGTCCCTCTCAGCCCTTCCCGAGGACGTCTTTCCTCAGCATCACAATTGCCTTGGGCCTCCTTCTCAGATGGCCAGGACTTGAATCAGACAGCCCTCTGGTGCGCAAAACATCTCCTCTGCCCTATTTTTTTTTTACCTGACTGCCCTGCAAGAAGTTCAGAATTCAAGTTTCCCCCCTGTTGGCAGAGTTTAAATATGCAGAAGAGCTTCCGAGCACCAGCGGCTTAAAGAATATACAGCTTTATTGGCAATAGAAACAACTTTGTAAAGAAGAGAGGAGAGAGTATGTCCTAACAGTATAACTGACTAACTGTTGTGACAAGCAGGGAGGAAGAGTGCTCAGGGGAGCAGGAAGTCCCCAGTAGAGCCATTTAGGACACAGAAGGCGGTTATGTGACAAATACCCAGAGGTTCCAAATCTAAATGCGCCAACTACACACCTCCTTCGATGCTCCCTGTAAGGTATTCTGCCTGTGCTGCTGAATCAGGCGCACTGTGGATCTAGCAGATTCTGACAATTTCTTCTCCAACAGAGCCCTCTGAGGTTGGTTAACCTGAGCCCCCGTCTCCCCCCTCGAGGGCCACCTTGGCTCGCGGTAGCCCCCGCGGTTTCCTCAGGGTTTGCAATGGTCTTCTGGACGTGTTTTTAACTACTATTGTGTCGTGCTTTGAACCATGAGAAAAGATGGGCTATAAATGTCTAATAAATAAAGGCCAGACTCTCAAAAATCCATCCAACGTGGCTAAGGAGATGCCCGGCTTGGTCCGCTAGCAGGAAACTGCATCATCTGGGCATGGAATCGGGGTCCCTGTGGGTGGGCAGGGAGCTGTGAGTTTCCTCCATTCTGCAGGGGTTGGACTGGATGACCCTAGAGGGCCCTTCCAACTCTAGGATTTATCTCCTGAGATTTGCTTGGTTCCTCTCTACCCCAGAAGGTGACATCCGGGAGAGCAGGAAGGAGGGCAGGCCGAGCACAGTTCTGCTGGACAGAGCCCGGTTTGATGGGGGAGAGCTGCTGCCGAGGAGGAAAACGGACACGAAACGGAGGAGGGAGAACAGATCCTTGGCGTCGCAGGAAGCAAATTTCCATAAAAACCCAATCCAGGAAAAAATAGACCAAGGAAAGGAAAAGAGTAAGTGCCAGATAGGGCTGTGGGTGCTCCAGCTGTAGATACCGTTTTGATGCTCATTGTAGAATGTCAATCAGGGCACCTCTGAAGGCTCACAGTCTGAAAAGAGCTCCACAGTCCATGAAGCTTCAATCTTGACATTTTTATCTCCTTTACCTAGAATGGAACCCAAATGAATGAGAGCCAGCTTGGAATAGTGGTTAGGAGCAGCACCCTCTAATCTGGAGAGCCAGGTTTGATTTCCCACTCCACATGCAGCTGTCTGGATGGCTTTGGGCTAGTCACAGTCCTTTTGGAGCTGTTCTCGCTGAGCAGTTCTCTTAGAGCTCTCTCAGCCCCACACTAACATGGTGTAGTGGTTAAAAACAGTGGCTTCTAATCTGGAAACCCATTTTGATTCCCCACCCCTCCACATGCAGCCAGGTGGATGAGTTTGGCCTTGTCACAACCCTGATTGTGCTGTTCTCATAGAGCCATTGTGTCAGTGCTCTCTCAGCCCCACCTCCCTCACAGAGTGTCTGTTTTGGGGAGAGGAAAGGAAGGCAATTGGAAGATGCATTAGAACTCCTTCTCAGGGGAACAGGCTTCCTCGGTAAGTGGTGGGTTCTCCATCTTTGGAAATTTTTAAACAGAGGCTGGAGAGCCATCTGACGGAGAGGCTGATTCTGTGAAGGTTCAGGGGGGTGGCAGGTGACAGTGGATGAGCGAGAGGGATGTAACATCTTTATGATGTTATAAATGTAGCTTGTTATTTTGCTCAGGCCCTTGTATGTGGTAGACTTCATTATGCAGGGCACTAATCCATATCCTAGTTTTCTGCTTATAGATGTGGTCTTGTAACTTTCATTTAATTGTGTGACAGAGCTGGTCTTAAAGGTGCACATGGCCCAAACCTGTCAGAAAGGAATGCTCAGGAACTCCCACAAGGGAATCTACATGGGGCAGAAATGAATGCTTTTCAATGCCTCATGTTCCTTCTTAATGGCCATTGCATGGTTTTGTCCTCGAGTAAAAGGCTTTGGTCCCTGACTGGTTCTCTCTCTTGATTCCAGAATGTGAGATGCAGGAAAACGAGAATGAAGAAGAGCCGCAGGTGATGCCCCTGGAGGGAGCAGGATATGCATCTGAGGAGCCCATGTGGAAAATTGAAATAAAACAGGAAATCGGGGGTGACTCCTCTGCTTTTCCGGGTGGCAAATTCCAGGAACTCCCCATCCTAGAAAGAAGGGAGAGAGGAAAAGAAAGGAGTAAGTGCCCTGGGTGTGGGAGAAGGCAAGCCTCGGTGCTTCTGGGGAAAGGCAGACATGCTAGTACAATGCTCACGGCGTGAAACTACAGAGCCTTACTGCCCATCAGCGAATCCACACGATAGCAATGCCCTTCTACAGCGTGGGGCCCAGTTGGCAGATGGTGTCAGAGCCAGCCTGGTGTCGGGGTTAAGAGTGGCGACTTCTCATCCGGCCAGCCGGGTTTGATGTCCCGCTCCTCCTCCACAGGCAGCCAGCTGGGTGACCTTGGCCCAGTCCCTGTTCTCTCAGCTCTCTCAGCGCCACCTCCCTCACAGGGTGTCTGTTGAGGGGAGAAGAAGGGTGTTGGAATGATCCACACGTACACGGAGACTCCTGACCCCCAACTCCCTCGAGACCCTGGCTTTTTATTGAAATATAAAAATGACCACTGCACATGCGCATTTTGTTATATAAAGCTGCTTTTTTTGTGCCGCTTTCTGTGGATACATTGTCAATGATGCATTGTTAGCTACAAGCCCCTATTGTCTAATGTTTGGAGGTTAGACTCTCACAGTGGCCGCAACACGTGCCGCGCTGGACACGGGCCAGGAGGGGGTGCCCTCAACTGTAGCCTTCGTCAGCACAAACACAGATGAACCCTGCAAAGGGAAGGTGATTGTAAGCCACTTTGGGGAATAGAAAGCAGGGTGCAAAAAACCAGCTCTCCTCCTTCGTGTGTGGAACTCTGCCAGAGGGTATCTTTTCTGCTCATTTGTAACCTCGGTCGATTGGGTTTGTTCCCTGCTATAAAGTTCCACTTCTGCCTTGGGGTCTTCAGCGGTTCTCTCTTTTCTCCCTGCAGGCTGGGAGAGCAGAGCCGAGGGAGAAGCGCTGCAGGCCTCACCGGAAGGCCTGGGAAGCCCGGAAGAAGACCATCTGTGGAAGATCGAGATAAAAGAAGAAACGGGGAACGACTCCTCCAGTTCTCCGGGTGGCGACTTTCCTGAAATCCCAATCCAAGTCAAAATCGGGAAGGGAAAGGAAAGGAGCAAGTGTCCCGTGTGCGGGAAAAGCTACAGCTGCAAGTCGAGCTTCAACGCCCACTGGAGAATCCACACTGGGGAGAACCTCTACGAATGCCTGGTTTGCGGGAAGAACTTCATCCAGAGCTCCCACCTCACCTCGCATTTGAGGATCCACACCGGGGAGAAGCCTTTTCAGTGCCTGGAGTGCGGCATGAGTTTCAAGTGGAACGAGCAGCTCCGCTCGCACAAGATCGTCCACACGGGCAAGAAGCCGTACCAGTGCCTGGAGTGCGGGAAGAGCTTCATCCGCAGCACCCACCTGACGTCCCACCAGCTCATCCACACGGGGGAGAAGCCCTACAAATGCAACGAGTGCGGGAAGAGCTTCATCCGGAGCACCGAGCTGACCATCCACCAGAGGACCCACACGGGGGAGAAGCCCTACCGGTGCCTGGAGTGCGGCAAGAGCTTCTCCCAGAGCACCAACCTCACTTCGCACAAAAGGATCCACACGGGGGAGAAGCCCCACAAATGCCTGGAGTGCGGCAAGAGCTTCACCCAGAGGTCTTACCTGAGCCGGCACCACCGGATCCACACGAAGCCCTACAAGTGCTCAGAGTGCAGCGTGAGCTTCTGCGAAGAGGCGGACCTCAAAGCCCACCAGGCTGCCCACGCGGCGGGGGGGGACCCCTCCAACCCCCGGTACGTTTGGAGCGTGGAGAGAGCGTCCGGCTCCTCGCAGATCCTGCTCCACATCGAAGGACTGACCCCCGTCTGGAAGCACCTGGACAGTCAGGCTAAAGCTTTCCCAGCGGACCAGCCTTTAATAACGGTTGCAAACCCTGATTTTTATTAACTGTGGGACGGTTGGTTTTTTAACATTTTCTTTGCAGGAAAAAGCCCTTTCTGCCTTCTCTTTTTCAGAAGCTGGCGTGGAGGGGGCAGTGCCTTTGCATCCGACCGCCTTGTAGGGGGAACTCCAAATCTGGCTTAATGGTCTCACTAAGGAAAGGGTCCTCCTTTCCCGGCTTACAGGAAGGGCAAACGTGGCCCAGGAGCCCTGCCGCTCCTCCCGTGTTCTCAGGCACTTTGCTTCAGAGTCACCTGCTTGATACATCAGGCTCCTCTCCCAGTTGGTCAGCTGGTCGCTAACACAAGAGTTCTTCCGCTCCACCCTCTCCCAGCACTGAAGCACATGAGTTTTTGGTCTCCTGTCAAATATGTTTGGGAAGGAGCCTTGAAGCTGTTCTTGAGCGTCTCCGCTAACATGGCGGACTTTCCGGTTCCGGTTCCTCCATCCGAGAGGAAAGCATGTGCCTAATGCATCCCGAAATATCTCGGACGAAGAGACTGCGATTATCCGTATGCATTTCAGCCCAGTCTGGCTTTGGCTGGCCATTTGTATTTTTCTACTTTGATACCCTTTCTTGCCATTTTGGAACTTTTTTCTTCTGGCTTTCTAGAAATGCTGCGTAGATTCTGATTGCCTTCTACACGAAATGCTATTTTTAAAAAGGACCCTTTTTACTGTACGCCTGCGTTCAGGATTTTCAAAGAGCACTTGCCTACCCATGTCAACGTACTTTAGCCTGCTACCGTGTGGCTACCCCGTCCCAGTCCACAATTTTAGCCCCCTTTTTAAAAGAACTGAGAATAGATCTCTTCCGTGATCAAGTGGAGAGCAGAAGTCACTTGGTTTTAAATGGTTGGCTCTTGGTAGAATAAAGCTGAGCATAAGCAGCACGGACATTGTGGACAAAGTTTGGGCAGAAGGAACTCTGCACGCACTTAGTGTTCTGGGTCTCCATAACACCCAGAAGTATTTGCACAGGGCGGGGTGGGACAGTATGAAGAAATGCCCAAGGCTTAGCCAGGACTCCTTCCCCACATGCATATAAAGTGAGCAAGAGAAACAAACTTCTGTCACAGTTAATGCCCCAGTTCTCTGGTCACTTGTGGGGAGTTCTTATGAGGCAAAGAAAACTCCATAAAATGGAAGTCTGAATCATCCCTGAGAGTGTCGTATGAGCCAGACCGATGTGCTGCTGGACTGTGACCAGGAAGGAACTGGGTTCAAATCCCTACGCAGCCAACAACCTTGCTGGTGATCCTGGGGCCAGTCCCTCTTTCTCAGCCTAGCCTACCTCACAGGGCTGTTATGAGGATAAGAAAGGGGTCAACTGAACTTCTTGGAAGAATTTTTTTTTTAATGTAATAAGAGTTTGTGTGCTTTTTAGTTTAGAAAAAAGATGTGGTTGAGGTTTTATGGAGGCTTGAGCAGTCTTTAAAGAATGGGAATAGGAAAAAAGAAAGTAAAATTGCGTTTCTTTCCCATCTCACAACGCTGAAGCCCGTTTTTCTCCATGGAATGGAAGAGCAGCGGAAAGGAGACACTTCCGTCATTGACTTACCGAACTCACAACCACAAGACGGAGCAGGGGCTGTAAAAAGGGAGTCGCTCCCATTCTAGAACTGGCCTCACCAATCGTTCATAGCCATGATCGCTAAACGGAACCTCCATGTTCAAGAGCAATATACCTGTGAATAAACTCCGATGGGCAGCTGCGACGGTCTGAAACAACAGAACAAAGTTTGAGTCCAGGGGGCACCTCGAAGACCAAGGAAGCTTTATTCTTCCAAGCCCTGGACTCAGGCTTCAGACCTGGGGCTGTTGGATGCTGAGGATGAAAGTGGTGCGTGTGTGTGTGTGTTTGTGTGTGTGAGGGGGGGGCATACTCTGTTCCTCCCTCCCTTGTAATCGTCACAGGGCCCAGCTGCTGCAGGACTGTGTTGATGTGTCTGTGCAGGGCCGTGTCTCCCGTTTGAGTTTTGGTGCTTTCCTTGGGCTAGGAGTTAGATGGAGCTTGCTGGTATGCTAGCACAACGTCCCTGCTTTGCCGGCTGCCAAGGCTTCGTGCAGAAAGGTTTTTAGCTACCGGTTTGCTCTCCAGCGGAGCGGGAGGCGGGACGGACTCTTCCCTGCGTAACGGTGGCTCCACACGGATCTCTGCCTTACAAATTGACCCAGCCAGGTATTGAGGTTTTTACATAATAAAATATCAAAGGTAAGATAAAAAGAGTCTTGTTTCATTCCCCCCCCCCCAGGAAAGGAGACTTGGCTGTGAATGAAGAAGTGTGCTCCCCCCCTCCCCATGCCTCCGAGTTAGGGGGGTGGTCGTGGCTGAGGCGTGGCCACCCAAACTGGCTCTCTGGACCTCTTTCCCTGAGCAGAGCTGTCAAACTCTCCGACACTCCCAGCCAACCCTTTTCAGCCTTTGGACGGGGGAGGAGCCCTTGACACAAGTCAGTGATACGGCTGGCCACGCCTCCCTGCCACGCCCCCCCCCCCCCCGGAGGAGAGCGGATCAAGGAGAACTGTGGAGGGGGAGAGGAGTGCAGGCCTGCAGAGGGACCTTGAGAGCTCACTCATGCTTGGGGTGGGGGGGGAGCAGGGAAGGGCCAGCTGCCGCCATGAGGAGCAGGGGGATAAGCGGCCGGGAAATCTCCCGCCCCGGCCGGGAGCATGGCAATTCCGCGCCTGTCGAAGGCGTCGCCGCGGCGTGCGGGAGGAAGGAAGAAAGGAGAAAGCTCAGTCCGGGATGGAAGGGAGGGCGGGAGGGCCGCGGGATCCGCTTCGGAGGGGAATCCGGAGGGAGCCTCGCGGGGAGGCCGCCTCCGCCGGCCCGGAAGGGTTAAAAAACGGAGCGCCTCCGCCTTCCTAGACGGACCCCCAAAGGCGGGAGGGTCGGGAGGGGGAGGGGGAGGGGAGGGGTCGACCCGCCCCCCGCCCCGCCTCCCTCTGCGGGGAAAGCGGCCTGGGCGGCTGGCAGCGCCGGATCCGGACCCCGCGCGGTGAGGGGGGAGGGGAGGAAGACCCCCGCCCCAACCGGGCCCTGGAGAGACCCCCGCCAGCGCCCCCCCCCGGCCCCAGAGGCCTTCGGGAGGGGAGGGGGAGGGGAGGAACACGAAGGGGTTGCAAGGCACCAGAGCCCCCCCCCCCGCAGCCCTTTTCTCCAGGGGGGGACTGAGCTCTGCCGCCTGGAGAGGAGGGGTCCTTCCGGGGGATCCCCAGTCCCCACCTGGAGGCTGGCATCCCTGGACATCCCTCGGGCAGAAGGCCACAGAGTCCCCCCCCCAGCAGCACCTTTCTTGGGGGGGGGGGCTGAGCCTTGCGGTCTGGAGAGAGACCCAAGCGTCCCTGGAGGGTGGCATCCCCGCACTTCCCCTCCAAGCAGCCCTTTCTCATGGGGGGGGGCAGGACTGAGGTCTGTGCCGCCTGCCCTGGAGAGGAGGGGTCCTTCCGAGGGAGGGGGCCGAGGGTGCCCTCCTGCCCCTCCCTCCGTGCTGCCCCTGGGCAGGAGCCTGGCCCCTCGCAGAGCCACAGGGCCGACCCCGACCTCTCCAGGCGGTGGAGGGGTTGTTCGCAGAACAAGGGGTGGGTTTGTTTCTGCAGGAAGTCGGAATCCGGCCTGCTGAGGCTTCGTTTTTGACCGTAGAGAGAACTCTGGCAGAAGAAAACGAAATTGCTCCTGGGCCCAGCGGGGGTCCCGCCAGGAAGGCGAGAAAATGGACGAGAGGGCCTCAGCCGGCTCCCACCTATGGAAAGGGGCTCTCGTCCGTCATGCGGGGAAGCGAGGGGCATTCGGGGAAGGAACAATGGCCGAAATCCCAGTGGAGGATGCGTGGCGCCAGCGATTCAGGGGGTCCAGCTACGAGGAGACGGTGGGGCCCCGGGAGGTGTGCAGCCGGCTCCACCGTCTGTGCCGCCGCTGGCTGGAGCCAGAGAGGAGCACCAAGAGGCAGATGCTGGACCTGGTGGTCCTGGAGCAGTTCCTGGCCCTCCTGCCCCCGGAGATGCAGGGCTGGGTGAGAGGATGCGGGCCGGAGAGCAGCGCCCAGGCGGTGGCCCTGGCCGAAGGCTTCCTCCTCAGCCAGGCCGAGAGCAGCCAGCGGGACGGGCAGGTGAGGCCGACTCATTTGAGTGATTCCCAGAGGTGGGGGAGGAAAAGGATGCCCCCCCCCTTCACAATGGGGGCAGGTTGTTTTCAGAATCCTCCAGGCCCAAGATGGCCTACCCTCCCACCCCGACCTTGTCGCCTGCCCTGGTCCCTTTTGAATTCCTCTCTGCTGAGGACCTTTGCTTCTCTTCCAGGTTGGCCTGTTGGAAAAGACCTTCCCAGAGGCAGAGAAGGGCCCGGAAGCGACCCCACGGGGGCTGCTGCAGACGGGGAAGAAACCAAAATCGGAGGGGGGCTCCGGGGAGGCCTCGATGGGTAAGGGGTGCCGGGAGAATTGTTCCCTGCCTTTGCTATAAGCCTACCAATGCTGCCAAAGCAGAAGAGATGGGCGTTAAAATTCCCACTACAAGTTCAACATCAAGAATAAATGCCCAGGAGTGTTATGCAACATTACAGCAGATCTCTCTCTCGCTCTCTCTCTCTCTCTCTCTCTCACACACACACAGAAACACACACACCTGCTTAATTTGAGAAAATGCTGAAGACTGGAACTTTTCTGTTTAGAAAAGAGACAACTAAAGGGGAAAACAACAGAGGTTTGTAAAATTAGGCCTGTGGTGGAAAAGGTTGAGCCTTTTCTCCCACTCCCAGAAAGTGAACTCAGGGGCATCCAGTGAAGCTGATGGGCAGTAGGTTCAGGAAATACTACTTTACGCAGAGAGGGGTTAAAATGTGAAGGTCACTGCCACAGGATGTCATGATGGCTGCTGGAATTAACAGCTTTCCAAAGGGATTCGATTCATGAAGCAGAAGTCTGCCAAAGGGCAACCGAAGGGAGCCTCCATATTCAACAGCACTAATCCTCTGAATCCCAGAGCCAGGAGGCATCATCCGGGGAAGGCCTCGGTCTCTCTGCCCTGTGACTGGCCCTGCAGAGGAACTGGCTGGCCCCTGGGGGAGACGGGGGGCTGGACTGGAGGGACCCTCCCTGGTCTGACCCAGCAGGGCTCTTCTGAGGGTCTTCTCAGGGGAAGGCCTCGGCCTCTCTGCCCTGTGGCTGGCCCTGCAGAGGAACTGGCTGGCCCCTGGGGGAGACGGGGGGCTGGACTGGAGGGACCCTCCCTGGCCTGACCCAGCAGGGCTCTTCTGAGGGTCTTCTCAGGGGAAGGCCTCAGCCTCTCTGCCCTGTGGCTGGCCCTGCGGAGGAACTGGCTGGCCCCTGGGTGGGATGGGAGGCTGGACTGGAGGGACCCTCCCTGGTCTGACCCAGCAGGGCTGGTGCTCTTAGGAAGGAACATTATATGACCCCACCCCCCATCCCTTGAATTTTCACACCCGTCCTCTGCTTGTTGAATTTATTCTGTACCCACAACTCAGTGGGAAGGGGCAACTATACTGCTTCCGAGAGGCCTGGAACATTTGTGCTTTCATTTGTGCTGGGATGCGAGAAATCTGTTCCTGCATAGCAGCCACGGTCTGATCTGTCCCGGCCTTCACTGGGCATCTGTTCCCCCAGCCCTGGGTCATTTTCATGCCCACGCTTCTGTGGTTCACAGGTGATGGATCATTTCCATCAGTCCCTGTGAGATCGGCTGGTCCTTGCGGTGAAGCAGATAGAATTTCTACTCCCCTGGGTCAGGTAAGGGAGGATACCCTGGAAGCGATATTCTGACTGCGGCTTCCCTCTGCCCCACATTTCTCTGGGCCCAAAGGAACCACTCAGAAGGCCCCGTATGCTTCAAGGGAAGGGCTGAGGGCCAGCTGGGCGTAGTGGCTAAGAGCGGCAGCCTCTACTCTGGAGCCTGGGTTTGATTCCCCACTCCTCCTTCCTGTGCAGCTAGCTGGGTGACTCTGGGCCACTCCCAGTTCTCTGTGAGAACAGCTCTCCTAGAGCTCTCTCAGCCCCACCTGCCTCACTGAGCATCTACTGTGGGGAGAGGAAGGGAAGGGTATTTGTAAGCCACTTTGGGTAGTGATAAGCGGGGTATAAAAGCCCAGCTCTCCTCTTCTTTTTGTTCTCCATGAAGGCCAAACATTCCTTCTTTCAGGGGCCGGTCACCTTTGAGGAGGTAGCCGTGTATTTCACCGAGGAGGAGTGGGCCGCGCTGGATCCAGGCCAGAGGAGCCTGCACAAGGAAGTCATGGAGGAGACTTACGGGCTGGTGGCTTCTCTAGGTAAGCGTCTCCCAGTTTGCAGGTTGGCCAAAGCCAAGAGGAAAAGATGAAAAAGAGCCGATTGGGGCACAGGAGGAGACTTAACTTGCTAACTTCCCCTCTCCTCTGATGCCCCCAGTGAGATATGAGTCATGCACACGACAGATCTTGCAGACTCCCGTCTCTCGAAGGCGCCCCCGGACCCAAAGTTTGTTCTGCTGCTTCAGACCCACCCACAACCCTCCTCCATGTCGGAGCGGTGAGGGGAAAGGCACACGAGGATTGTCTTGATGGGGGGGTGGAGACCCCTGCGGTTGGGCCTGCTGTTGGTCCACTGCTGAGAGTCTACCTTTCTGCCTCAAGACTTTACCTTCTCTCCCTCTGCCTATTCGAGCAGGTATCGCGTGGGAGAACGGAAAAGAGACGGAAGCAGAAGGGCTGTCCAGGGGGAAAGACCCGGGCAAAGGGGCAGACCGACAGAGAAGGAAAACCGAGGGCCAAGTGCAGAAGAGGAGGAGTAAATCCTCACCTTCTCAGGGTGTCGACGTCTACAAAATCCCCATTGAAGAAAAAATGGAGAAAGGGAAGCGGAAGAGAAAATGCTTGGTGTGTGGGAAAAGTCTGAGCTGGAAGTCCAGCCTGAAGGCTCACTGGAAGATCCACACTGGGGAGAAGCCCTTCAAATGCCTGGAGTGCGGGAAGAGCTTCCGGCAGAGGGCGAAACTCATCACCCACCAGAGAGTCCACACGGGGGAGAAGCCCTTCAAATGCCTGCAGTGTGGGAAGAGCTTCATTCAGAACGAATGCCTGACTTCCCACCTGAAAACCCACTCGGGGGAGAAGCCTTTCAAATGCCTGCAGTGCGGGAAGAGCTTCAGCTGGAGCCACAACCTGACTTCCCACCAACGAATCCACACGGGGGAGAAACCCTACAGTTGCTCCGAGTGCGGGAAGAGCTTTTCTCAAAGGAGAGATCTCAATTCCCATGAAAGAATCCACACCGGCGAGAAACCCTACACCTGTTCCGAATGCGGGAAGAGCTTCCACCAGAATGCACACCTGACTTCTCACCAGAGGATCCACACTGGGGAGAAGCCCTATAAATGCCTGGAGTGCGGGAAGAGCTTCAGCCGGAGTTCGAGCCTCACGTCGCACCAGAGGACACACACGGGGGAGAAGCCCTTCAGATGCCTGCAGTGTGGGAAGAGCTTCAGCTGGAGCCACAATCTGACTTCCCACCAACGAATCCACACAGGGGAGAAGTCGTTCCAGTGCTTGGAGTGTGGGAAGAGCTTCAATAAGAAGACCAATCTCATTTCGCATCAGAGGGTCCACTCGGGGGGCTGGAAAAAGGATCCTGCGATCGCCCACTTGGTTACACCTGCTCTAGGCTCGGAGGTTGTCCCCGTTTCCCAGAATGCCGCCTGCTCCCAGAATACCCTGAGTTACGAACCAACCCAAGAAGGAAATTTCCAATACTTTACTATCTATCTGAATGAGCAGATTATAATAGTTCAAACGTAAAACCAGTGCGGGGGATGAAAACAGAGGTGCCAGCAAACAGCACAGTGACCTTAATGGAGAAATCGGACCGTAATACGGTTGTAACCCAGAAAGTGGAAATAAATTTAATATGTCTGCTTAACCTTAAATAATGGATGAATTAAATCTGGCTGGCCAGACTAGCCATGTTTCTAGCTCCTGGGAATTGATACAGAATTCAGACTCTCCTGAGTCCTGGCCAATGGCCAATGTAGGTCTTAACGAGAGAACCAGAGCTGCTATCACAGAAAATCCCAAACACAAAGCACGTTTGTTGGTTCAAAGAGACTTCTTCAAGAGCCAGCCTGGTGTCGTGGTTAATCTGGAGAGCTGGGTTTGATTCCCCACTCCTCCTCCACATCCAGCCAGACAGGTGCTCTTGGGTCAGTCACAGTCCCATTAGAGCAGCTCTCTCAGATCTCTCTCTCTCACCTACTTCACAGGGTGTAGGGAGAGGAAGGTGCTTGTAAATCACCTTGGGACTCCTTTTTAGGAACTGAGCCCCAGACTAAGGATTTATTCCTAAAATAAATAAGAGCTGCTGTAATTTGAAGGTGGAGTCCTTCTAATTCTTCCGAAAGAGTCTGGTGGGTCTGACTAATTTACGCTGGCAGCTTCCTCTGAAATGGTTCACAGTCTCTGCCCACAAACAGCAATTTTGATCTTGCTTCTTTTTCGCTCCTGGTCTTGGGGATGGCATAGGTCTCTCTGGCTTGATCCTGTTTCTTGCCTCTATGGAATATTGGCTCGGCCCACAAAGTGGGTAAACCAGCATCATGACCTCTGGGATTACGTCTCCTTTGGACGGCAGCTCTTTTGTTTCTTCTCTTCTGAAGGCAGAATCACCTTATTGGCATGACTCTGATGCACCTGGTGAACTGTTGGGCTACTGAAATTAGGGGTGCCAGCCTCCAGGCGGGACCTGGGGATCCCCCAGACTGACAGCTTCTCACCAGATTGCAGAGCTGAGTTCCCCTGGAGAAAATGGATTGCTTGCTTGCAGCCAACTAGGTGACCTTGGGCTAGTCACAGTCCTGTTAGAGCTGTTATCACACAGGAATTTATCTCGGAGCTCTCTCAGCCCCACCTATCTGATAAGGTGTCTGTTGTGGGGAGAGGAAGGGTAGGCAATTGTAAGCCCCTTTGAGACTCCTTCAGGGAGTAAAAGGTGGGGTACAAAAACGCAGCTCTTCCTCCATATACTTTGAATTCAAGGTTGTTGCTTTCAGAGGTGTCCCTGGCCTCGAATTTTGTTCTGCTGCTTCAGACCAGCACCTAAATCAACTGTTCTTACTGTGTTAGTCTGTGTTAGTCTGAAGCAGCAGAACAAAGTTCAAGTCCAGTGGCAGCTTTAAGGCCAATAAAATTTAATTCTGTTTAGAAGCTTTAATGTGCATGCACATTTCTTCCAGGGGACATGCTATCTGAAGAAGTGTGCCTGCATGTGGAAGCTTCTCCCCCGAATTAAATTTGTTGGTCTTAAAGGTGATCCTGGACTCCGACTTTGTTCTGCTGCTTTTACTGCTGAGCCTGTGCAGGCGGGAGATGTGGATCTTCTAAACCATTTTTGGAAGTGAGTAGGCAAACATTCTTGTGGAGATTAGCAGTCCTCGTGTACCCCAAGTGCTGGTAGAACCATTCTGTGTCTTGTTCATCTGTTTGAAAATCGTCGTTGTGAAAGAAGGCTTAGAGCTCATAACAAGTTTATTAACCGCAGCTTGTATTCCAATCTCTCTCTGTTTTGCTTTTTTTTAAAAAAGGAAATTTCCTTGCTTTTAGAGGAATGCTCCTCTCATGTGGTGTGGGATCCGACTCAATAAACCTGAAATATTACTGAAAATATGGATGAAGCAAGCTCCAAATATTACAGGGTGTCTGTGGTGAGGAGGAAAAGGGAAAAGTGTTTGTAAGCCACTTTGTTACTCCTTTGGGTAGTAAAAAGTGGGGTATAAAAAAAGCTCTTAAGGTTGAACCTCCTGCATCTCCAGTTTAAAAACAAATAAACAGATGAGGTAGAAGATCTCCTCCTTGGGGACCTTTTGACAAACCAAGAGTCTCATTCAGGATAAAGAGAAAAACCTCCTACATCCCAATAATAGCCTCAAAACAAAAACATTGTACAATATTCCCAAACTGTTCTACGCTCCTGGCTCCGTACTGCAGTTGAGATTGATGTTCTCTGGAGCAGAATTGATGCAGCTGAGATTGATGTTCTCTGGAGTTACAAATGTTTGAGCACACAGAACCGTCTCATGGTCCCCTGGCCCAGATAAATGAAATGGGCCTCAACCAGAGGCAGGGCCTTTCCAGACCTGGCCCCGCCTGGCGGAACAACCTTCTGGGCGAGATCCGGGCCCTGCGGGACTCCAAACAGTTCCTCAGGGCCAGTGAAACAGAACTGCTCTGCCAGGCCTGTGGCTGAGGCCTACATCCACGCGCTGGCCTCCCTACTTGCATGCAGAAACAACACATGCCTGGACACAGCTGGGAACAACTCTATAACTTTATTCCCTTCCTCTCCGGTAGAGAAGGAGCTCTGAACTTGGATGGTTTTGAATGTAAATTATTAGTTTTCAAGTGTTTTAACCATTGCAATTTATACATCATTGTAAGCTGCTCTGAGTCCTTGGGGAAGGGCAGGATAGAAATTTAAGAAATTAATAATAATAGTAAATAAATAAACATTAGAATTCCCATCCTAAAGAGGTGTCCTCAACCTGGGAAGGAGGTTATTTAGGAAGAGGCTTCTTAGTCAGATCTCTGCCTGGATTTTGAGGCCATTTCCACTGGGTCCAGCTTTTCGAAATGATGGTTAGTTCAAAGTCTGGCACCATTGTGCAAGGCGCAGTTTGTATGTTTGACCCCTGAAGCAAAAGCCTCCATGGCGTCATGGTTAAGAGCTGCTGGCTGTAACCTGGACCCAGGAGGAGATTCTGTGCATCTTTTGCTTGCTTGCTTGCTTGCTTGCTTGCTTGCTTGCTTGCTTGCTTGCTTGCTTTCGTGCGTGCGTCAGGAAGTTCCTAACCTGAATAAGCTGGCTGTATATCTCCAGCATGGTGTGGTGGTTAGAGTGGCAGACTCATCTAGTGCACTGGGCTTGATTCCCCACTCCTCCTCCACATGTAGTCAGCTGGGTGACTTTGGGCCAAGCAGTTCTCTTAGGGCTGTTCTCACAGAGCAGTTCTTGCAGAGCTCTCTCAGCCCCGCCTACCTCACAGGACTTCTGCTGCAAAGAGAGGAAGGGAAAGGTGTTTGTAAGCCACTTTGAGACTCCTTAAGGTAGTTGGAAGTGGGGTACAGAAAAACAGCACTTCTTCAGCTGAAATGCAGATGGTCAGGGTCACATGTGGTCCTTCTTTGAGGAGATGGTATAATTTTATTCTGTGTTGAGGCTATTATTTGGGCCAATAAATTGTTTTCAATCACTTTACAATAAATGCATGTATTCTTTCATTGATGATTTTAATGTTCCTCCTCATGCATCCAGCTGGGTGACCTTGGGCTCATCAGAGCCCTGATAGAGCTGTTCTGACTGAGCAGTAATCTCAGGGCTCTCTCACAGGGTGTCTGTTGTGCAGCGAGGAAAGGGAAGGCCATCAGAAGCCGCTTTGAGACTCCTTCGGGTAGAGAAAAGCCGCATATAAGAACCAACTCTTCTTCTTCTTCTTCAGTAATCTCAGGGCTCTCTCAGCCTCCCCTCCCTCACAGGGTGTCTGTTGTGGGGAGAGGAAAGGGAAGGCGACTGGAAGACACTTTGAGCCTCCTTCGGGTAGAGAAAAGTGGCATATAAGAACTAACTCTTCTTCTTTGTCTTAGATGTCACCTATACTGATTTTAAAGCAGGGATTCCTGCCAGTAACTTTCCAGGTGCCTGACAGGGTTTTTGAGAAAGTGGGTGAGGCCCAGTGGTGCTTCTGGTTGGCTGCTGGAGATTAGATTGGCTGGGCAGAGTTTTTAAACATTTGCTGCCACCACCGTGCCAGGATCTGTACTGGTGCAGCCATTTTTGTGGCTGCTTCGGCCTCCTGTGGCAGCCATTTTGTGGCCCTGCCCACCACGTGTTGGAACTCCAAAGGTGACCCCCTCCCTCGCTTACAGATGCTGGGTTATTTATTTATCGCCTGGGGTGTGTGTCATGTAGCCAGGAGACCCTAAGGTGGTCTGCAGGTGGGGTCTGGAGCTGCAGCATGTTCCCCAGTGTTCTTCGGAGGGACTCCCACCCAAGTCCTTGCAGGCCTCCCCTCCAAATATTCACCAGGGACTGGGCTTGCCTCAGCTATCGGGTCAGGGCAGAGGGTGTTGGCCCCGTGCCTGCAGAGTGATCTGTCCGGTGGTCTTCCTCCATCATAGCTCCAGTCCACTCTCTAAAATCTCCTGAAGGTGCTACCACCTTGCAAATGGGTAAGACAGGCACCTGCCCATTCTGACGTGCTTCCTGTGGAGCCTCCCACCTTGTACCATGGGCTACCTGGTGCTTTCGGGAAAGCCCCATTTGACGTATCCCAAAATGGGCAACATAGAAGCCATGCGGGATCAGGCCAGCGGCCCACCCAGTCAGATAGTGGGTCTGACTCTGGGTCAGATAGTGGCCAAAAACCAGGGGGCATCTGGAGGTCCTCCAGCGGGGCCAGAATTCCAGAACACTGCGCCCCCCCCATACCCACCCCAAGGATACAGGGTGTCACTACTGTTGCATTGTGCTGTTTCCCCTGCTCTGCACTCCCAGCCCGGCTGCTAGATTCAGTCTGACAAGGACTCAGTTAGATTCAGGAGATTATCGTAGCTTGTTAGCTACCAACTGATGGACGTGAAAAATGCTTTCCACCATGCCAGTCCTTTGCCTTCGGTCCCAGGGAGAAAGACGGATTCCAAATTAAAATGATGGCAGGTCTCAGCTCAGGCCTTTGATGCTTTAGCTCAAAGAAACTCCCATTTTCCGGGGAGTAAAAATGCCCAAATTTGTTTCCGCCTTGAGACGTGCTCTGTGCCACATTCTCTTGATGGAGACGTCCCAGACTCCTGGGCCTTCCCTCGCGGGGGAGGGGGGGGCTCTCCAGTGCCCCAACCTCTTGGCCACCTCCCTCTCTCTGTTTTCCAGCTCTGCAATGTCCTTCTGGAAATATGGCGACCAGCACAGAGCACAAGAGGCCAAATGAGGCCGCACCAGAGATCTCTGTACCTAGCAGTGGCCGTTCTATTCCCGGTCCCTTCCTAATGACCCCGACCTCTCTGAGTTTGCCTGGTTCGGTGCTTCAGCGCACCTGTCCCGTTTGCAGACCCTCACCATTATGTCTCTGGTCAGGAATACAGTAGCTGCCACTGTCCGCTCCTGTCTGGTGCAGCACAAGACGTGATCTTCAGGGCCCAGCTCTGTTGGGGGACTCGGTGGCCTTGTGCCCCAAGGTGTGTTTACCTGGTTGTGGACATCGGGTGGAATGGATCCCATCCACATTTGCAACCATTCGTTCAGTAGATAGAAATTTTGTGACTGCAGGATTCCTGCAGAGAGCCAGCTAGCTTGGTACCGTGGTTAAGTGCGGTGGCTTCTAACGTGGCAACCTGGGTTTGATTCCCCGCTCCTCCACATGCAGCCAGCTGGGTGACCTCGGGTTGATCACAGTCCTGTTAGAGCTGACCTTGCAGAGCAGGAATCTCAGGGCTCTCTCACCTCCCTCACAGGGTGTCTGCAGTGGGGAGAGGCCACCTTGAAGGCCACTTTGAGACTCCTTTAGTCTACAAAAGTGGGATATAAACATTTACCCATTATTACGTTAATTTCCAGGGGCCGGGACTCCTTGTGGGGCACCCTGGATAAGCTTTGGCCTGCCAGAGAGTTGCAGGAGTCTGTCCAAGAGTACTGAGGGGTGTGAGCAAGTCTAAACGGCCCGGCTTGTCCCAAATTTCTCCTGGCCACCAGGCCATGCTGGCCCTCTATTAATAAGAACTTTGGATCTTTCTCATCGTCCTATAATACCAACAACAACAACAACAACAACGAGGGATATTCCTAACCTTCCTTGGGATTAAAAAAAAAGATTTTATTGCAGAAAAAGGGCAAACGCAGAAAAAAGAAAGAGCCTCTTCATCAGGGCTTTTATTGGGGGGGGGCATGTTTAAAGAGGGCGCACGCAGAGGGGGCCCAGGAGCACGTGGGGGGGGGCCACAGCCAGAGGGCAGCCGCCCCCTCCAAAGAGCCCCCCCCCCCGGCCGGGAGCTCCCGCCTGCCGAGGAGCGCTGCAGAGCTGGGCGGCCGGCGCGCCCCTGCGTGTCCCGCGGACCCTCCTCGCGCCCTTCCCGGCCCAGCGCTGCCGGCTTTCCGCTTCTTCCCTGGGCGCGGCCGGGGGCGCTGCAGGCGAGGCCAGGCGGGGCGGGCGAGGCGGGCGGAAGGGAGCGCGGCCGGCGGGGCCCGGTGAGTCCGGCGGGGAGAGGCGGGCGCGGACCCCGGGCGGGGGGGGGAGTGGGGGGCTCTCTGCGCAGGTCCTGCCCTGCCCGGCCTGGCGGGAGGAGGGGGCCGCATCCGGGGAGGGGGGCGACCCCGGGAATAGGGGAGGGCGGGGCCCGCAGTGGGGGACGGGGCCAGAGAGCCCCCCCCTTCCAAGCAGCCCTCTTCTCCAGGGGGGGACGACGACTGATCTCTGCAGTCTGGGGAGGAGGGGTCATTCCGGGGGATCCCCAGGTCCCGCCTGGAGGCTGGCACCCAAGAACGTCCCTGGGGCACAAGGCCACAGAGCCTTCCCCTCCCCCCCCCCCAACACCCATTTTCGCCAGGGGGGAACTGATCTCTGCAGTCTGCGGGGCAGCTGTCCTTCTGAGGATCCCCAGGTCCTGCCTGGAGGCTGGCATCCCAGGACCTCCGTGGGGCAGAAGGCCCCAGACCCCCCCCCCCCCCAAGCAGTCCTTTTCTCCTGGAAAACTCTAATCTGGAAGCCGGCAACCATCGTGGGCAGAAGGAGGATGCTGTGAAAGGAGGTCACAAGCCGGGCAAAACATTCGGAGGAGGAAGAGGAGGAGGAGAGGAGGAGGAGGGCCAGAGGAATAGACAGCTTTCAAAGGGGGTTAGATAGGTTCATGGAGGGGAGGTTTGTCATTAGCTCCTAGCCTTGGTGACTACATGGGCCCTCCCTGGTCTGGCCCAGCAGGTCTCCCCTGATGTCCTTAGGAAGGCCTCGGCCTCCCTGCCCTGTGGCTGGCCCTGCAGAGGAACTGGCTGGCCCCTGGGTGAGACGGGAGGCTGGACTGGAGGGACCCTCCCTGGCCTGACCCAGCAGGGCTCTTCTGAGGGTCTTCTCAGAGGGAGGCCTCGGCCTCCCTGCCCTGTGGCTGGCCCTGCAGAGGAACTGGCTGGCCCCTGGGTGAGACAGGAGGCTGGACTGGAGGGACCCTCCCTGGCCTGACCCAGCAGGGCTCTTCTGAGGGTCTTCTCAGGGGAAGGCCTCGGCCTCCCTGTCCTGTGGCTGGCCCTGCAGAGGAACTGGCTGGCCCCTGGGTGAGACGGGAGGCTGGACTGGAGGGACCCTCCCTGGTCTGACCCAGCAGGGCTCTTCTTGTGTCCTTATGAAGGCCTCTCTGCACTGTTGCTGGCCCTGCAGAGGAGCTGATTGAGCACTGGGTGAGTCATAAAAGTTCCTGAAGTTTCGTACCAGTGGGAAAATGCCAAGATTTTCCACCCAGCCCTTCAACTTTTTTTTTTGGGGGGGGGTGTATGCAGAAGATTTTTGGGAGGATTGAAACTCTTAACGTCTAATCTTCATTTTTTGCTTTAAGAGCACGCCAAGGGCAGACTCTGCTCTCTGGGATAGGCCTGGAGTGAAAAGGCAGGCCGATCTTTTAAGGGAATGCTATTTGGGGTGGCCCTGCAGTCTTAGGAGAACTTGTGTCATCTGTAGGGATTTTGCAACACCAAAATCCAAAATCATCTATAGCCACACAAACATGCCGAGGCAGGAATTTGCGTACCCACCTGTGATACGCAAAGCACAAAATGTCCCCCAGAGATAGGAGCCAACCAGGGCAGTGCTCTGAGGACATAGGGAGGTGGGTAGCCCCAACCATCAGGGTTTGGAGGACTGAGAGTAGGTTAGGGAGAAAGGACTTGGTCTAAGAACCATTAGAAGAGACCTCCAGTTGTCCATCTGGCCCAGCTTCCTGTCTCCCACAGTGGCCCGAGGTCAGGAGGGCGCTAGTAGCTTCACTGGGCAGAGGAGGAAGAGCACCTGCCAAGCTACGTTCGCGACCTGTGCCTCCGTTAAAATGAGTCCAGGAGCACCTTTAAGACCAACAAAGATTTATTCAAGGCAGGAGCTTCCTCAGAGGAAGAGTGCTTGCACCCAAAAGCTCACGCCTTGAATAAATCTGTTGGTCTTAAAAGTGCTACTGGACTCTGATTTTAATGTGTTACTTCAGACCAACACAGCTACTCATTTGAATCTGTGCCTCGTTGAGAATCACACCCAAGTTCTTGACGGTGTCTGCAGCTTTTAACTGCGCCCCAACCAGACAGGTTGTTGTGCTTCCTCCTCTGAGTGATGCATGTACTTAGCAGAAGGCAGCTTTGAGCATGTGCCTGTTGTGGGGAGAGGAAGGGAAGGCAATTGTAAGCTTCTTTGAGACTCCTTCTGATAGTAAGAAGAGGGGTATAAAGCACAGCTTTTCCGTGTTCCTTGTTCCGTGGCCAAAAAGCAACCTGCTTCTGTTCTCCGACTGACTATCCTGGGAAATTCCGACAGGCAAGGCACAGGGGGACACCACACATTCTGGCATAAAGCTGACTTCTTTTTCCCAAAGAGGCTCTGTTTCTCCCTCAGCTGTTTCTTTCTTCATTCCTACAGGGCAGGAGGAGAGAACAGAAAACAAAGCAAAATCAGAGTGGACCAAGAAACCCACAGCTGACGCTTTCCATGTTGCATAGAATTGCAGTCTAAGACCAAATGAATAAAGGAAACTACAGGAGCAGCTTCACTCAAAGTGCAAAATTCTTAACTCGGAAATCCAGCCTTATCTCACGTCAGAGAATGGAGAATCAGGAAAAAGCGTCAGAAGAGTCGGAGTGTACGACAAACCTGACCTTACAGCAAACTCTGCTCACACAGGAGAAACCGCACACGTGTTCACAGTGTGGAAAGGGCTTCAGAAGGCCGGGCAGCCTGGTGCAACATCAAAGAAGCCATGCCGAGGAAAAACCATATCCATGCTCAGAGTGCGGAAAGAGCTTCAAGCAGAGTGCAGAACTTACTTCCCATCAGAGAATCCACACAGGAGAGAAACCCTACACCTGTTCAGACTGTGGAAAGAGCTTCAGCCAGAGCTCAGGCCTGGCTTCCCATCAAAGAATCCACACAGGGGAGAAACCCTACAAATGCCCAGAGTGCGGAAAGAGCTTCACGTGCAGTGGAAACCTTACTGCCCATCGGAGAATCCATACAGGGGAAAAGCCATATAAATGCTCAGAGTGTGGGAAGAGCTTCAGAGTGAAATCAAGCTTGATTTACCACCAAAGAATTCACAGTGGGAAGAAACCCTATAAATGCTCAGAGTGTGGAAAGAACTTTAGTCAGAGCGCCCACCTTACTGCCCATCAGAGAATCCACACAGGAGAGAAACCTTATAGCTGCTCAGAGTGTGGGAAGAGCTTCAGCCAGAGCTCTTACCTTGTCTACCATCGAAAACTCCATATGGAGAAGAAACCACATACATGCTCAGAGTGCGGAAAGAGTTTCCTGTTGAGTGAGAAACAGACAGCCCGTGAAAGAATCCATGCAAGGCTGAAACAGTACACATGTTCAGATTGCGAAAAAAACATCAGTGTGACCTCAAGTTTTACTAAGCAGAAAAAAATCCACAAAGCAGACAAACCATATAAATGCACAGAGTGTGGAAAAACGTTCAGGGAGAGTGAAAAACTTGCTTCTCATCAAGCGGTCCACGCAGGGGAGAAACCGTATAAGTGCTCAGAGTGTGGAAAGAGTTTTGTCTGCAGTGGAAATCTTACAGCCCATCAAAGAGTCCACACAGGGGAGAAACCATATAAATGCTCAGAGTGCGGAAAGAGCTTTAGACAGAGTGTAGATCTTACTTCCCATCAAAGAATTCACACAGGAGAGAAACCATATATGTGCGTAGAGTGTGGGAAGAGCTTTCGTCAGAGATCGCATCTTATTTTTCATCAGAGAATTCACACAGGCGTGAAACCATATAAGTGCTCAGAGTGTGGAAAAAGCTTCAGGGACAGGTCGAACTTTAAATATCATCAAAGTATCCACACAGGAGAAAAACCATATAAATGTTCAGTGTGTGGAAAGGACTTCAGGCAAAATCGGAAGCTCACCTCCCATCAAAGAATCCACACAGGGGAGAAGCCATATAAATGCTCAGACTGTGAGAAAAGTTTCAGGCAGATTGCAGACCTTACCTTACATCGCAGAATGCACACAGGGGAAAAACCATATAAATGCACGGACTGTGGGAAAAGCTTCAGTCGAAAGGGCACCCTTACTTCCCATCAAAGAATCCACACAGGAGGGGGAACTAACCTTGTAATTGCTTAGAACGTAGAAATTGCTTCTGTGTAAGTGTGCAACTTAGCTCCCACGAGAGAATTTCCACAGGAGCCTCCCTATGAATGTTTAGAGTGTGAAATGTTCTGCAGTCAGTGCATGTACATTATGCCCATAAAAAGTTTCTTTTCTTAGAGCATTACGGTGGGGATATCCAACTAGTCACACAAGAGTGCGAAAAAATGTTCAATTTTAATGTGGTATAGTGGTTGAGTGGTGGCTTTGAATCTCGAGAGCTGGGTTTGATTCCCCACTCTTCCACATGCAGCCAGCTGGATGACCTTGAGCCAGTCAGTTCTCTCAGAGCTCTCCCACCCCACCTACCTCACAGGGTGTCTGTTCTGAGGAGAGAGCCCTGAAAGTGATAACTTTGGATAGAGGCCTAGAAAAATCACTGAGCAAACTGTTTTGATACATCTATTTCTAGGGGGAATACCTAAGTTCAGAGAAGGACTCATGTCAAGCCCTCAGAAGAGACAAATTAGAAGGTTTTTTTTTGGTCAGGTGGGTTTCACACTGTTGGGCTTAGGTGACATCTCTGAATCTCCCAGATTTGGGTTGTGACTAATCTTTCTGGAAGCCTTTTGATGAGAATTGTAGAAACTCTATTTTATCTTTAGGTAGGCTAAGGGAAAATACACATTTCTGACTTCATCGGCTTGTGCGGGGAGGGGGAGTTTTCTGTATCATTGTGATTCTTTCTTGTGTTATTGTGAGCGATTAGACTGATATCAAATAAAGATCTTGGGGAAATAACATGGAGTGACTGTAGATTAGGCCTCAAGGTTACCGCTTGACACCTGGAGTAACTCAACTGGAGACTTCTCGATAGAGAGACGTTTGGTTTCCACTTGTTATTTTGGAAACAAACCCATGGATGGGCTGTTATTAAGCTGTGATGCTTCGGAGGCCTCGAGCAGGGCCCCCCCCCCACTTTTGGGAGCATGTGGGCACACGTGGAATTCTGGTAGCACATTGGGGGGGGGGTACAGCCCCAAAGTGGCCACTGTAGGAGGCAGAAACTCACACGGAGACATCCGAAGCAGGGTGGGCACATATGGAGGCCCTTGACCTTGCTTCGGCCTCCCCAAACCGGCCATTCTTCCAAAAAAACAAAACCAAACCATTACACTAAAGCTTTTAAAACTGTAATTTATTGAAATACTGGAATAAACATCAGTAGTTGACAATATTAACAAGATGATCGGGGTATGTCTGTTATTACAGATTTTGGGGATGTTTGAAAACAAGCCCTGCAGCCGCCTCTTTGGTGCCACTGGGACCTGTGATTGACTTAGCTGCCCCAAGTCTTAAGCTGCTAGGCCTGATGGAGGAGTTCACGGCTTCAGCAAATCCCAGCCTTCCCCAGAACGACTCACTGCTGCCACCCCGTGGCTATACCCGGGAGGTATGTGTCTCTGGTAGCCAGGTCTCCAAAGGGTCTGTGGCAGGCCTTTAAGAAGCTTCCCCAAGTTCAAAGCCAATTGCCCTCCCAAAACCTCCATGGAAACAAAGAACCTTTGGTTAAAAATATTCCTACTAAACCTTTTCTGGGCCCCTCCCACTAGGGTTGGCTGGTCCCCCTGGCCACGGGTGGAGAACAGGGGCTGGGTGGGAACGTTACCAGATCCAGGGAGGTGCCATTCTGGGGGATCCCCAGGTCCCCCCTGGAGGCTGGCATCCCTGGTCCTCTGTGGGACACTAGGCCCCAGAGTCCCCTCCCAGGCAGCCCTTTCCTGGGGGGGGGGGCGGACTGACCTCAGCCGTCTGCAGAGGAAGGGTCCTTCCAGGGGACCCCCAGGGGAGCATCCCAACCTCCCGCCATGACAGGCCATGCTTCGCCCCCCGCCCCGTGCCATAGGCGAAGGAAGCCCCTCGCAGCGTCCTTTGCAGCTGGGCTGGACGGTGCAGAATCCGCTAGCAAAGCGTCGCCGAAGCGGACCGAAACGGGGCGCTTCAGCAGGTGCGGAAAAGGCCGGGACGCCGTCTGACCCCCCCTTGGGCTTTACGGTCCTTCCCGGGGGAGGCGGATCAGGAGCTTATCCCGCAGCAGCCTCCTTGTCCTGAGGCGGACCCCGACCCCGTCCAGAGTGACTCCCGAGGAGCCCCATTGCCGTCAGGCTGGAGCTGTTTCTGCATCTCCTTTTGCATCTCTCTCCTGCAGCACGGAAAGGGTTAAGGCCAGCGAGTCCTGCGCCAGAGAGGCCGGGCGGGGGGGGGTAGAGAAGAGGACAGGCTCCTTTTCCGCGCAGCCGCATCTCGGGAGGAGGAAGGAGGTCTCCTTAGGAGTAAGGAGTCGGGAGAGTGCGTGTGTGTGGGGGGGAGGGGTGGTTCAGTCTCAGTCATTTTGGGTGGGGGGAGGTTCCTTTTGGGAGGGCGCAAAGCCGCGCAGCCCCGCCCCCTCCCCCGGCAGCCCTTTCCTCTGTCGGTGCAGTTCTGGGGAGACTCCCCCGCCCTCCCCCGGAGGTTGGCAACCTTGTTAGGCACCCGTTTTGCACGGGGGGGGGGGATAATGCGTCTCTTTCCGGACAAGGAAGGTGAAGGGAGCCCAGCGGGTGTTCTGCTGCTGGTGGGCTTCATCTCCCAACATGCCAGGGTTGCCACCCTCCAGTCAGAACCTGGAAACCTCCAGACGGCCAGGCTCAGGTCCCCTGGAGGACATGGCCCCCTTGGAGGGCGGAGAAAACGGTGCTAGGCTCTGCTGAGCTCTCTCTCTCTGCAGGCTCTGCTTCCCAAATCGGCAGGATTTTCCCAGTCTTCAAATAAGAAGCTGGCCCTTTTCTCCATTAGGTGCAAAAGGAAGGGGGGCGGTGAGGGGGGCTGCGCTGGAATCAAGGAATAAGAAAAGTTACAGACATTGAAACGTGCAGCCAGACGTAATAAATATTTTACATCAAAAAAATTAGAAATATTATCTGAAAGTACATGTATTTATTGTAAAGAAGGTTTAAAACACTCAATGTTAGGTTGTCAGGTAAATTCAGCTCAACAAGTGACCGGCGAGACCCCAGTGCCCTCGCCCCACGCGGTTCAGGCTTAGAGATACGTACATAATGTGTAAAATACATGCACCAAGGAGGCTTATTTATTTAATGTGTTATTTCCATTTCTAGGCCACTGTGCCTGGGTTTGCCAGCTTGTACAACTACAATTCACAGGGAGACAATAAAACTCCTCAAAAGCCCCCACCCCAGTCCCCACCCCATGCCAGTCCTCCTCATCCCCCCCTCCCAATGCCGTTTCTCCCGGGGAGTTGTTTTGATGGGGCTCATGGGGGGGGGGGGGCGACAAGATCTTCTTCCTTTCGCCTGAAGAGCTCCATCTTGCAGACCCTGCAGAACTTTTCTAGCTCCGTTGGGGCCCTTAGCTCTTCCAGGGGCTCATTCCAACTGGTGGGGGCCACACCTGAAAAGGGCGAACGTCTGGCGGACCAGGGATCTCCAGCCTACTAGCATCCGCAGAGCGCCAGGCCCTGTGTGTGGCATAGGGAGTCCGGCAGTCCCTCCAGGACATTTGGCCCACACCGCGAATGGCCTCACGGGTCACAAGCAACCCCTTGATGCCTTAAGAAGGAGCACCTAGAGAGACTGAGCCACTGGACCGAGTGGCTAAGCCAGTTAACATCCTGGAAGAGAGACATGTAACTTTCCCCAAGAGCCATGGAGGGCTATCTAAAACAACTTGGCTCGTCCCACAGAAACAGGACCTCAGACCTGGTCTACAGCCCCCAAGAAGCCCTTTTGTTCCGATCCACCAGGAAAATTCTCACATGTCTCTTCAGCATGTGAAGGCTGGCTATGTCCACGTATGAATCTCCCTTTCTCTTTTATTTCCCATGTAACCGTCTGTGTCTCTCCTTCCCCCCAGGGAGAAGCCGCTCTTCGTAGCCAAGGGACTAAAGGCAGCGTTGCAGGGTCTGAGGTGACTCAACAGAAGGAGGAGATGGAAGAGCAGAACCCAGAAGTGCCTGCCATCCAGGTGGGGAATGGGGTTGGATTCTGGGGAAGGGCCGGGCCAGAGACCCTGGCTCAGGACACCATGACCTCAGACGGCCATTGCTGGCACTTCCGGCATTTCCGCTACCAGGAGGCCGCTGGGCCCCGAGAGGTTTGCAGCCGGCTCCACGGACTCTGCAGCCGCTGGCTGGAGCCGGAGAGGAGCACCAAGAGGCAGATGCTGGACCGGGTGATCCTGGAGCAGTTCCTGGCCCTTCTGCCCCGGGAGATGCAGGGCTGGGTGAGAGGATGCGGGCCGGAGAGCAGCTCCCAGGCGGTGGCCCTGGCCGAAGGCTTCCTCCTCAGCCAGGCCCAGGAGGAGAGGCAGGCCCAGGAGGTGAAAGGGTGGGGTTTCCTCCATCTATGTGCAATTCAATCTAAGCTATCTGGTCTCCCCCTAAAGTTTCCCTCCTAGGTATTAGTCCAGGCATTAATCATGGGAGATTTAATACTTTCCTTCAGCCCCCTGTCCTGCGAAAGAATTTCTCATCACCGTCTGCTTATGGAAGGGTGCAGAGTGTGGCCCATGGCTCGGTTTCTACCACTCCATCTGTTGTTTCAGAAGTTGGGACCATCTGTGAAGATGGAAGCGACAATCCCTGCGGCGGAAGGAGCTCCTTTCGAGGAAGGGCAGAGGGCGCAGGCCGTGGAGCGTGCCCAAGAGCGTGCCCTCTCTGGGGGTAAGGGTGCGGCTGAGGCCCACTGTGCCTTTCATGGGCAGGGAAGAAAGTCAAACACTTCTTCACACTGCACAGGAGTTCATTCACGGCACCCTTGGTCCACCAGCTGCGATGCCTCTGAAAGGACACCAGACAGATTCCTTGCCCTGACCTGGGGAGCCGAGGCAAGCCGACCCCGGCAGATCTCAGCAGATGGGGTGTCGTGTTGCTGCTGTGTCTGGCCGAGAGCCTGATTGTGAAGTGTCGTGCCAAGACACACTCCGAAAACTCATTCAGATAACCCTGGAGTCTCCAGGTGCACTCAGGTGACCCCTGGGCCAGGTGTCATATCATGGGACATCATTTCCACCCCCCCTTTCCCTCCCCCCAGGGCAGACCCAGGCCTCACAGGAGCCTTCCATGTGTTGGCAGTACTGAGAGTCCCTGAGGCTCATAGGTACCTGGTGCTTCTCTTCTGCTTCTGTTGAGAGCACACAGGGAGAGGTTTCAGAGCCCTGGGAAGGGGGTCTGTGAAGCAGGAAACAAATAAGCAAACACCCTTCCTTCCTTCCTTCCCTTCCTTCCCTCCCTCCCTCCCTCCTTTTTTGTCTCAGTAACAGGCGGTGAAAAGAGGCTGTTGAGCCCTCGTCTTTTCAGAGGTGTGGAAACGGCTGCTGCACCTTCCATCCAGGTAAGATTGATGAGGGGGGACAGCCTGGGGAGGGGGGGGCTTCTGCTGTGGCAGTTTCTATGAGGTGGCTCAAGCAGAGTCGTCTGAAGCTCAGTCCTTCAAAGTTGGAGGTCTGTGGCTGGGTAGGAAGGGTCCATGCAAGGAAGTGCACCTGTCCACCCTGGATGGTGTACAGCTCTCAGTGGCTCACTCTGCCAGGAACCTGGGCATGATCCTGGATGCTTCCCTCTCTATGGAGGTTCAGGTCATGAGGGTAGCGCAGTTGGCATTCTGGCCCCTTCACCAAGCCCTACTTGGCTCCGGAACACCTAACCACAGCGATCGATGCGACGGTCTCCTCTAGACTGGACTTCTGCAACTCATTCTACAGAGGCTGCCTTGAGCCTTTATCCAGAAGCTACAGCTGGTCCCAAATGCAGTGGCCAGGGTCCTCACAGTAACACCTCGGAGGTCCCACATCTGGACCATCCTCCAACAACTACAGTGGCTACCTGTCAACTTCCCGATCAGGCTAAAGGTTTTGGTAATCACCTTCAAGGCCCTATGCAGTCTGGGTCCAGTGTACCTGAGGGACCGCCTCCCTGCCTATGCCCCTCAAAGAGCTTTGTGCTCTGCCACCTCCAAGCGGCTAGTGATCCCTGGTCCAAAAGAAGCTTGCTTGACCTCAACCAGGGCTGGAGCCTTCTCTGTCCTGGCCCCCACCTGGTGGAAGGAGCTCCCAGAGGAGATCAGGGGCCTGATGGAACTAAAACAGTTCTGCAGGGCCTGCAAAAGGGAGCTCTTCTGCCAGGCATTTGGTTGAGGTCAGCCAGAACCAGTAACACCACTGGGCCCCTGAACCTCCTTCCCAGGAATCCATGGACTTGAACTGAACCATGGCCCTGTTTGATTGTTCGTCTGTTAAATAGTCATTCTTTGCTGTTGTTGTTGTTATTACCATTGCAGTATATTACTTGACACAAAAGTGAGTTTGATGTTTTTTTCTTTGTGTTCCTTGTGAACCACCCTGAGCCTCAGGGGAAGGCGGGATATGAATGCAATCCAGGGGGGGGGGGTCTGCTTTCTCTTCCAGGGTCTCCCCTCCTTCTCCTTGGAGGACGTGTCCGTCTCCTTCTCCCCGGCCGAGTGGGCCCTGCTGGATCCGGCCCAAAGGGCTCTGTGGAGGGAAGTCATGCGGGAGAACTCTGGGAATGTGGCCTTTGTGGGTAAGGGGCTGTCCTGGGGGCCAAAGGTGCTAATTTCTGCCCTTGTCCTGAATCAAGACTGAAAAGGAAACTGTTTTGAGGCCTGCCCTGCTATCTAGGGAGGGGCTGTGGCTCACGGGGAGAGCCTCTGCTTGGCATGCAGAAGGCCCCAGGTTTGATCCCCAGCACCTGCAGTTAAAGGGATCATGTAGGATCTGCCTCGGACTCTGGTGAGCCACTGCCAGTCTGAGCAGACAGTAGTAAATTGAAAGGATCTGCTTCAGTATGAAGCCGATTCCTGTGTTCATGGTGTGGACTCGCCCAGGGGCAACTGAGGCCTGTGTCGTTGCCATCACCCAAGCCTGAGAGAGCGTCCTGGCCTGAGGCTGAGGGGCCTGGGAGGGGCCAGATCCTCATTTTTCTGTTGCCAGCCTTGACCACACGCCCTCCCCCTGGTTGGGATGACTGACATCTGCCCTGCCTGTGATCTGGGAAGGATCCGTCTTTGTACCTCAAGAGCACCCAGTTCCGTGGGTTCATGGGGAGAGGGCACCCAAGGAAAGCAAAACTCTTTAAAATGTACATAAAGGTTTATTAAGGATGTAAAATTGATCTTGCTAAACTGCAGTTTCTGCAGCTCAGCAACAGAAAAACAGGAGAAGCTAACTGTTCTATCTAATACATGAAAGACCTCGTATTAGATGGCGCCTCTTGTGGCAGCAGAAGTACTCCAGCTGCAGCCTTTGTTCCTCTACATAAGACAACACGAAGCAAGAAGATAGCGAGGCCCACAAGCACGAGATGAGCACAAAGTCCTTAGACTGTGGAAGCTAAGCAGGGCTGACCTTGTTTAGTATTTGGGTGGGAGAGCTCCAAGGGGGGCCATGAGGGGGGCCATGGCACGGAGGCAGGCAATGGCAACCCATCTCCAAATGCCCCTTGCCCGGCCGCCAGAGAGTCCTTGAATGGCTATGCTTGCCATTCAATAAATAATAAAAATAATATATCTGTATTGTACTTTCTGCCTCTCTGGGGTCAGGGGGCCCTAAGGACCCAATCAAGGACACTTCTTGATGGAATTTCCCAGGGGCTGCTAAGAGCCTTCTGATTCCCCCGCCCCTCCTGGTTACACCACGGGATAAAGTCCCCAGAATGAACCAATGACCGCATTCTTGAGTCCAGCCTTGAAAAACATAACATAAGGAAGGCACCTGCAGTGAGACTGAAGACACAAACACCTGCAAGGCGGACCAGGTCACTTAATAATCACATGAAACCTTCTCTCCCTCTGTCTGCGAAAGAAGCCAGAACGATCGGAGAGGCGTTGGGGGAGACAAAGAAGGGCCCTGCATTCGAAGAGAGTCTGGAGAGTTTCCCAGGGGGATCCCAAGAGCAGATCTCCTCCCTAAATGAGCTGGCTGAGAGTGAGTATCCTTCACGGTTATGTCAAGGAACAGCCAGGGGGGAATTTCTCATGCACTGCTGAGCAACATTTAGTTTGGTCCAATCGTACAGCCCTCTGGCTAAGGCGGGAGGGAGGGAGGTCTTCCGGGGCCCTGGAAGCTGGAGCCTCAGAAACTCCTCCTGGGCAAGAGCTCAGCTGAGGCTCTTGTGGGAGGGAGTAAGAACCCACCACCCTGGTTCTTCCATGCTGCTTTCTCTACCTGAAGGAGTCTCAAAGCGGCTTCCAGTCGCCTTCCCTTTCCTCTCCCCACCACAGACAGCCTGCGAGGGAGGTGAGGCTGAGAGAGCCCTGAGATTACTGAAGAAGAAGAAGAGTTGGTTCTTATATGCCGCTTTTCTCTACCCAAAGGAGTCTCAAAGCGGCTTCCAGCCGCCTTCCCTTCCCTCTCCCCACCACAGACAGCCTGTGAGGGAAGGGAGGCTGAGAGAGTCCTGGTATAACTGCTTGGTCAGAATAGCTCTATCAGGCTGTGACCTAGCTGGCTCCACATGGGGAAGCGAGCTGCACAAAAGGTAATGAGAACTGAGGCAGCTAAAGTAAGCTTGGAGGAAGACTCACAATGAAGCTTCAGTAATACCTTATGGGAGGCTGATGAGGGCCTATGAGATGGCAGTCAGAATGGCAGTCAGAGTTTCGTGCCGCTTCCATTGTACCCACTAGCTGTCGCACAGCTCAATTATTTAGGATAATCTGATTACTTACCACCCTTACAGAAGGGTGCCCAAATACTAGCCAATTGGATATCAGCTGTGAGGTTTTAGCAAGCTATTTTGCAGATTAAATCCTAACCCTTCACCACGACCTCCCACCAACTCTCAGCACCCTGAAGGAATCGGAGGCCCCTTGGCCATCCTTGGACAGAGGTTTCAACGGCTGATGATCTCTGGCAACAGCTGGACTGAGTCGACTCAGTGCTGCTCGTGTTACGCAGTCTCAGAGCAGCATTTGACATGGTAAATCACAAGCTTCTTGCTTGCTGCCTCATTGAAGCAGGAATACAGGGGACAGCCATTCAGCGAGTGCCCACCTTTCTCCACGGCAGAGGATTGCCACCGGGGAGTACCAGTTGTGGCAAAGTCCATTGCAGAGTTCCTCAGGGTGCGATTCTCTCCCTGACATTATTTAACATCTTTACGTGTCCCCTCTCTCATCTAGTCTGGCACTTTAGACTTGGGTGCCGTCAATATGCTGATGACAGGTAGTTACAGATAGTTGTGAATGTCCTGTATTCTGCAGGGGGTTAGAATCATAGAGCTGGAAGGGGCCATACAGGCCATCTAGTCCAACCCCCTGCTCAACGCAGGATCAGCCCTAAGCATCCTAAAGCATCCAAGAAAAGTGTGTATCCAACCTTTGCTTGAAGACTGCCAGTGAGGGGGAGCTCACCACCTCCTTAGGCAGCCTATTCCACTGCTGAACTACTTTGACTGTGAAAATTTTTTTCCTGATATCTAGCCTATATCATTGTACTTGAAGTTTAAACCCATTACTGCGTGTCCTCTCCTCTGCAGCTAACGGAAACAGCATCCTGCCCTCCTCCAAGTGACAACCTTTCTAATACTTAAAGAGGGCGGTCATGTTGGACTAGATAAGTGGTCCCCAACCTTTTTATCACCAGGGACCCGTCAACACTTGACAATTTTACTGAGGGCCTGAGGGGGGGGGGAGTCTTTTGCCGAGGGACTGAGCCCCTGCTCCCCTTGCTTTCCTGCCGGCGCCCCTGACTTCCTGGCCCCCACTGGGGGGCGCTGCCAGCAGCTGCGCAGTGCCACACCGAGGGGGAGGCCCAGCCATGGCAGCAGCCGACTTGTGATGTGTTTATAATCCGCCAAGGTCAAAGGGCTGTCAGTCCTTTACTGCAGCAGTCACAGAGATGCCTCCCAGGTGCTAACAGGATCTTTGTTTATTCCAGCAGAGGACGATCTGAGGAACAAGGAGGGTGAGCAACTGCCAAATAGAGTTAAAAATGAAGACTTAAAAGAAAACCTTCGGAATCGAGGCAGAACTAAGATAAAGGAAAGCAGGTGTATGGTTGAGAGGCGAGAGGGGGGAAAGTACGGTGTACATTTTCCAGAGCACAAGATAATGAAGGCAAGTAAATCCATTCCATGTGGAAAATACATCAGAAATAGGTCACAGCTTCTTGTGCACCGAAGAATACACAAAGGTGAGAAACCTTATCAATGCTCAGTGTGTGGAAAGAGATTCAGTAAGAGTGGCACTATTCAAAAGCATCAGAAAATCCACACGGGGGAGAAACCTTTTGAATGCTCAGAGTGTGGAATGCGATTCAGTCGGAGTGGCACCCTTCAACAGCACCAAAGGACCCATACAGGGGAGAAACCTTTTGAATGCTCTCAGTGTGGAAAGAGATTCAGTCGGAGTGGCACCCTTCAACTGCACCAAAGGACCCACACAGGGGAGAAACCTTTTGATTGTTCAGTGTGTGGAATGAGATTCAGTCGGAGTGGCACCCTTCAACTACATCAAATGATCCACACAGGGGAGAAACCTTTTGTATGCTCTGAGTGTGGAAACAGATTCAGTCAGAGTGCCCATCTTCAAAGACATCAGCTAACCCACACAGGAGAGAAACCTTTTAAATGCTCAGAGTGTGGAAAGAGATTCAGTCTGAGAGACACTCTTCAAAAGCATCAAAGAACCCACACAGGAGAGAAACCCTTTGAATGCTCTGTGTGTGGAATGAGTTTCAGTCTTAGTGGTACACTTCAGGAGCATCAGAGAACCCACACAGGGGAGAAACCTTTTGAATGCTTTGAGTGTGGAAAGAGATTCCGTCAGAGAGACACTCTTCAAAAGCATGAAAGAATCCACACAGGAGAGAAACCTTTTGAATGCTCTGAGTGTAGTAAAAGATTCAGTCGGAGTGACAATCTTCAACTGCACCGAAGAACCCACACGGGGGAGAAACCTTTTGAATGCTTAGTATGCGGGAAGAAATTCAGTTCAAGTAGCAAACTTCAACAGCATCAGAGAACCCACACAGGGGAGAAACCTTTTGAATGCTCAGTGTGTGGAAGGAGATTTAGTCTGAAGGGAACTCTTCAAAAGCACCAGAGAACCCACACAGGGGAGAAACCTTTTGAATGCTCTGAATGCGGAAAGAAATTCAGTCAGAATGGCCATCTTCAAAAGCACGAGAGAACCCACACAGGGGAGAAACCTTTTGAATGCTCGGAGTGTGGAAAGAGATTCACTAACACAGACACTGTTCAGAAGCATCAGAGAACCCACACAGGGGAGAAACCTTTTGAATGCTCCAAGTGTGGAAAGAGATTCATTAACAGAGGTACTCTTCAAAAGCATCAAAGAACCCACACAGGGGAGAAACCTTTTGAATGTGTCGAGTGTGGAAAGAAATTCAGTGTGAGAGACACACTTCAAAACCATCTGAGAACCCACACAGGGGAGAAACCTTTTGAATGCTCTGAATGTGGAAAGAGATTCAGTCAGAGTGGCACTCTTCAAAAGCACAAGAGAACCCACACAAAGTTGAAACTTTTTGAATGCTCAGAGTGTGGAAAGAGATTCAGTCAGAATAACCATCTTCAACAGCACCAAAAAACTCACACTTTGAATGTTCAGTGTGTAGAAAGAGGTTCAGATTGAGCAGCAGTCTTCAGCAGCATCATAGAACCCAAATGCTGCTCATCAGTTCACGCTGTCTGCCAATCGAACTCTTTCTGACATCTGCAAAATGGACAAAAACACCTCCTTTCCCCATTCCTGTGAGGACATAGACAAGTAACAGATATCTACAGTCTCCTTGCTACTGGCATAAACATCATGTGATCAGCCAGCAGCCTTAATTCAGATATTTTTTACAAGCAGTTCTCTAGAGCAGTGGTCCCCAACCCCTGGTCCGGGGACCAGTCTGTGGATCAGTCAGTACCAGTCCATGGCTCCTCCTCGTACTCCTCCCCAGCTGCTGCCTTGGGGGCTGCCCTGTCACTCTGCTGCTGGCTCACCTTTGGTGCTCTCCAGTGGCCGCCATGGCTAGGGCTTCCCCTCGGAGTGGCACTGTGCAGATGCTGCTTGCAGCACCCCCCACCAGGTCGTGGCAAGTCAGGGACGCCAGTGGGAAAGCATGTGGAGCAGGGGCTCAGGCGGCAGTGACATCCCTCGACAAAAGACTACCCTCCCCCGGGCTACAGTAAAATTGTCAAGCGTTGACCAGTCCCCGGTGATGAAAAGGTTGGGGACCACATCTTAATCAGTTCCTAGTCCAGCCTGCTGTGAGCTTTTTTGAGTACCACCACCTTGAAGCTTAGAGTTCTGGCAGTAGGTTTTATTTTGGTTGAAAGGAAAAGCTTCTGTCCCCCAACCCAACAACTCAGTAAATGCTGATGAGTCAGTCCCCCAATATTCAGTATTGTGAAAGTGGGCTGGTATCCATGGAGTGGGCCAGTGAACCTTGTGGGCCACAAATTCCCCAATCCCAAATGACCTCCCTACCGAACCCCAAATAATCTCAGGAAGAATCAGAAAGGAGATTCCCTCCTCCTGCAACAAATCAACTCCCAGCTCCATGAACCAGGAATGACCTAGAGCAAGCTCTGGGCCAAGGCTGACTGCCCCATCTTTGACTCCTCTGAGTTCCCCTTTAATTCCTCCTTGGAAATTGTGTCTTTATGCAGTAGGCTGAGAAATTTCATCTTCTTGCTTTAATTCAGAAAGGAATCTGCATTAGGGTTACTAACAGACCTGAAGGGGGTGGAATCCTGCCTCTTTCCAAGAGGCCTCATGTGTGGAAATGGGCATCTGATCACCTCCCATAATGCTTTTTTTCATCCAGGTAGTTGGCAACCCTTGATTAAGCATTTCTTTATAATTTGGGGGAAATGAAACTCAGCTAATGATTAGAATACTTTGTTGTTATAGCCCACCCTTCCAAGTTATCTCAAAAAGGGTCATAGCTCATTAACGAGATTGTTATTTGTATCAGGTAAATCACAGTTTGCTTCTTTGTCAGTTTTTATGGCTAGAACCGGGGGACCGCAGCCTCCACCTCAGTGGCCCTGGCCCCATGTGGGACCAGGAAGCTGTGCAAAAAGTGGCCAGCTCCACTCCTCGCCCCACACTTGCTTCCCTACAGTCTTGAAGGGCTGTCATATAGAGTAGCGATCCCCAACCCGTGGGCCACGGACCACATGTGGTTCGTCGATTAATTGGTGGGCCGCGAAGGACCCCTTCTCTCCCCCCCCCGGCCCTTTACTTCATCCTCCCTCCAACCCTTTATAACACACTTCAGGTGTCCTTGTCTCCCATCACTCCCAGATGGGACTATCTCGTTGCAGAGAACCGGCACAGGGGAGAAACTCAGGGTTCCCATTGATTTGTCATTGTCATGAGTTAAAATTTCCATGAAAATAAAATGTTCCCTATGTTCATTGTTGTGGCGTGTCTGTATCTTATTTTGAAGGGATGTTTCAACATTACCATAGCGATCAGAGATCGTTAGGGCAGTGGTTGAGAGTAGAGGAGTAAACTACCCCCCCACACTGGGCCTCAGTAAAATTGTCAAGCATTGAGTGGTCCCCAGTGATAGAAAGGTTGGGGACCACTAATATAGAAGATGACTAATATAGAAGAACCCAGAGCCAATGGGTTGAAATGAATTCACCTTAACATCCAGAAGTTCCTGATGGAGTGATTCCTCAGTGGAACAGGCTTCATTGGGAGGTGGTGAGTTCTTTGGAAGTTTTGAAGCAGAGATGCCCTTGTGGCCCTTTCTTGCATACCTAGGGAATTGCTAATTGTGGGATGGTAGATGAATTTCCTCCAGGCCAGGCTGGATTCTGAAGATTTTTGGTGGAGGAATCACTTGGGCATGAAATTGTAGGCATGCAGGTAGTTGTGAGTTGGACTAGATGACCCTGGAGGTCCCTTCCAACTTTCTGATTCTAACAGAGCAACTGCTTCCCCATCCCAGTGATATGACACTGGCAGGTCCTCTCTCCCTCTCCCCTTCCCATCCCTGCTATTGGCGCAGCCTCTGCTCCCCAAGCAGATGTAAAGACCTTTTCACAAAGAGAAACAAGTGAAATTGTCACCTATTTAATTCAAGGAGCAATATCAAGTATTTTCATGAAAGAATGAGGAGAGCTCATGTCCATGACAGTGGGAGTCTACCTTGTGACATTTGCATTTATGAAAAAACATTGTATTTGGAACAATAATTAAGCATAAGCAACAAGAAGTGCCAATTCAGGTCTGTTGTCTTTGGGCATCTTTCCAAATGGCCTCTAGCTAGTTCCTTGAAGAGACAGGAAGGGGCCACAGGGAGGTCTTCTGGTCTCCACAGGAGTTTCTGGGTCTCCGAAGGCTGCAGACAGAAGGGACCAGGATGCAGACAGCCGAACAATCCTTGACCTAAAATATTAATATAGCTTTCATACAAAGGAAGGCTTTTGAGGGGGAAAGGGTTTCTTTACCCTTCAGGCCCTCCAACCCCTGAGGGAAAATTAGAAAATCCATTTCCAGAACCCCCTCCTCCCCCCAAGAATTACTCCATAACGTTTCCATGCAAAGTAGGACGTTTTCTGAGGGGAGAGAAGGCTTCTCCTCCCTTCAGCTTCAGGCCCTCCAATCCCTCAGGAAAAATTAAGAGGATCCGTCTCCCCTTCCAGCAATTCGCAAAACAAACTCCCATCCCTCAAGTGTTATAGCCCGTATCGTCCCCTTCGTCTGAGGGAAGAGAGCGCCGCGTCTCCGTCCCGCGCCTTCAGCCCCCTCAGGGGAATTGGCGCCTTTTCTTCCTTATATGGAATCCCGATTCTCCTGCGCCCCCTGGTGGCCTCTGATGGGGCTGCAGGAAGGGTGGGAAGGAGCCGTTTAAGGCAGGCGGAATCAACCTGTGGGCCTCCAATGTCCATGGACTACAATTCCCATGAGCCCCTGCCAGCGAATGCTGTCTGAGAATGCTGGCAGGGGCTCATGGGAATTGTAGTCCATGGACATCTGGAGGACCGCAGGTTGACTCCCCCTGGTTTAAGGCATCCCTGAACCTCCGTGGGGCTCGAGGCCACAGAGTCCCCCCCTCCCCCTCCCCTCCCCCAGCAGCCCTTTCCTCAGGGGGGAGCCGAGCTCTGCCGTCGGGAGGTTGGCATGCCTATAATCTTCTTAACCCGTTGCGGGGCCCAAATGCCTCCGGATCCCTCGGAGCGGCGCAGGAATTCCCCTCCCCCCGTTCCTGCCCAGGCCCCGAGCAGAGCGACTCCCGAGGAGCCCCACCGGGCAGCACAGGGCCGCGAAATCCTTCCTTGGCCGGGCTCTGCAGCAGCGCGGGAAGGGTTAAGCCCACCGAGTCTGTGGCCAGAGCGGCCGAGCGGGGGGGGAGGGGCGGGGAAGAGGAAAGGCTCCTGCGGGGGGGGAGGGGCCTGGGGGGAGTCCGGATCCCGGGCAGGAGGAGGTCTCCGTAGAAGTAAAGGGGGGGGGCGTGGAGATCATTTCCAGCTGTGGATTTTGGAGGGTGGGCGGGGCGGATTTGGAGAGGGGGGGCTGGAGTGTGGGGAAGGCCCAGTTTGCGGGCGGGAGGACCCCCGAGGGGAGCGAGGCTGTGCAGCCCCCCCCCCCGCAGCCCTTTTCTCCAGGGGACCTGATCCCTCTCGGCCGGAGGTCGGTTGCAGTTCTGGGAGAACTCCAGGCCCCACCTGGAGGTTGACAACCCTGTTAGGCACCAGTTTTGCAGCGCGATGTAAGCGGGATTTGTTTTTTTTTTTGGGGGGGGGAGAGGCAATAATCCATTCCTTTCAGCACAAGGAGAGTGACATGAACCAAGTGATTTGAGCCAGCCTCCAGGTGTGTTTGGGAGTGGGGCAGCACCCCTTGCTTGGTCTCTGCTGTCCCATCACTCCCCCCTCTCCCTTGCTGGAACTCTCCTGCTATGGCCATGAATGGCCAATATCACTTCCTCTGGAGAAAAATGGAGGGGGGGATTCTGTGGCATTTGACTCTGCTGAGGACCCCCCCCCTCAACCCTTCTCTGTCCAAGCCTCACTCCCTGAATCACTAGGAATGTCCCAACCTGGAGTTGGCAACCCAAAAACAAACAAAAACTGGTCTTTTTATTGGTTACATGAAAGGGCTGGGGAGGGGTCAGCCGCAGCCCTATCCTGAGACCCAGGCAGTGGGGGGCAGGGGCTGCCAGCGGTCCGAAGCCCACCCAGCAGAGGGCAGAGAAATCGTAACACTCAGTTGAGAATAGGTGTCAGGCTCCCTTTCCTATTTTTAATAAGAACTGGCTGATTAAGCCTTTTATTTAGATAACAACCCTGGGGCTGTGCGATTTCAGGAATGCAGGGGTCCCCTTTAGATGTCCCACCCCCACATCCCTTTCTTTCCACTGGGAAGGATGTCCTTTGGGGTTCCTTCCAGGTATGAATCCCAGCCTGCATGTTAACACCTTGAAGGCCAGCAACAGATAACAGTCACCCTCTAGTACCAAGGATCTTCACCCCTAGTCTCTACAATAAAAGATCAAATGAGGAGTCCGGCCTTTAGTGACGCCAGATGGCCAGAGCCCCCCACCCCAATCAGAGCAAGGCAGACATACAGGACAGGGCAGGCAACAACAGTTTAAAAAAACTATCCCCATTCTCTCTTTCTCTGTTGCAGACTGTCTTCCCCCCTGCACACACATCTCCTCTTGGCCAACTGATTCAAGGCATCAGGGTCTGCGGTGACCCAAGAGAAAGGGAATGAGATGGAAGAGCAGAACCCAGGAGGACCTGGAACCAGCAAGGCAGCCAGGAAAGGCCCCCAGCCCTCCCAAGCTGGGAGCAGAGTTGGATTCTGGGGAAGGGCCGGGCCAGAGACCCTGGCTCAGGACACCGTGACCTCAGACGGCCATTGCCGGCGCTTCCGGCAGTTCCGCTACCAGGAGGCCGCTGGGCCCAGGGAGGTTTGCAGCCGGCTCCACGGACTTTGCAGCCGCTGGCTGGAGCCGGAGAGGCACACCAAGAAGCAGATGCTGGACCGGGTGATCCTGGAGCAGTTCCTGGCCCTCCTGCCCCGGGAGATGCAGGGCTGGGTGAGAGGATGCGGGCCGGAGAGCAGCGCCCAGGCGGTGGCCCTGGCCGAAGGCTTCCTCCTCAGCCAGGCCCAGGAGGAGAGGCAGGCCGAGCAGGTGAGGGGGCTTCCTCCAGAACTGTTCAATTCAAGCCACCGTATCTGGCCTTATCCTAAAATTTCCCTGCCAGACAAATGGGTGATTTGTTACCTTCCTTCAGCCCCCTCTTCTACTGGAGGATTTCTCCTCCCCAGGTCTGCTGGTAGGGCAGTCTGGGAGTGGGGCAGGACCCCTTGCTTGGTCTCTTTTGTTCCATCACTTCCCCCTCTCCCTTGCTGCTCTTTCAGGTGTTGGGACCATCCGTGAAGACAGAAGCTACAACCCCAGCGGCGGAAGGAGCTCCTTCCGAGGAAGGGCAGAGGGCGCAGGCCGTGGAGCGTGGCCAAGATGCCCTCTCTGGAGGTAAGGACTTGCCATGCCGGGATGGGATTGGGGCACCCTGTGCATTCGATGGGGAGAGTCCTGGACAGGAAGGAGAATTGAATACTTCTTCATGCAACTCAGAGTTAACTTTTGACACTCGTTGTCCATTAACTATGATGCCTCAAAAAGGAAATTAGAGAGATTCATGGAGATTCAGGATTATTACTTTAAATATTTCACTTTCCTTCCCTCAGAGGAAGCCCTGACTGGCAGATTCTAGGCCCGCCTTTCTCATCTTTCTTACCCTTGAGAAACCCCAAAAGAGACGTGATTGTGCAGAAGATGGTTGGGAAGCAGAGCTGTGGACACGCCCCCCCAGCCCCCCCCTTCCCACCCGCTCTAGGCTCATCATGGGCCATTTTTTTTGGGGGGGGAGGTGTTTTTGAGTAATCCTGTTTCAGACTTTTTACTGGTCTCATTCTTGCTTACTACAACATCTAAAAAAATAATTTTGGATTTGTCCAATTGCATCTCAAATTTGATAGTTTTATGATGTATTCTCCCAATTCTTTGAGTGTTTATGCTGGGCCTGTCTGTAGCCATTTCACCCAGTAAATGGGAGGTGGTGGGCTCTCCATCTTTGGAAACTTTTAAACAGAGGCTGGAGAGCCATCTGACAGAGAGGCTGATTCTGGGAAGGCTCAAGGGGGTGGCAGGTGACAGTGGATGAGCGATTGGGATGTGAGTGTCCTGCATGGTGCAGGGGGTTGGACTAGATGACCCAGGAGGTTCCTTCCAACTCTATGTTATTCTGTGACATGCTGAAAACTCATTCAGATGATCCTCGAGGCTAATTGTGCTTGTCGTGTCTGGCCTGAACGTGATGATGACGTGCCATGCAACCTCACTTCCACCCCCCTCAGATCAGACACGGGGCTCACAGCAGCCTGACATACATGGGCCGCATTCTTAGTTCCTGGTTCTTCTCTTCTGCCTCCCCCAGAATTTAGTAAAAAGAGTTTTGAAATGTGTTGAATGAACACAGGGCAAGGTCTCAGACCTTGGGGAAAGGGGTGTGCGAAGCAGGGAACCAACAAGCAAGCACCTTTCCTCCCTCCCTCCCTCCCTCCCTCCCTCCCTCCTTTGTCTCCTGAACAGGCGGTGAAGAGAGGCTGTTGGGGCATTGTCTTGTCAGAGGGGAGGAAGTGGCTGCCGCTCTTCCGGTCCAGGTAGGAGAGAGGAGCAGGGGGCATCCTGGGCCCCTTCTTTCCCAGGGGGCTTCTTCCCCTGTAGTTTCTTCCAGGTGTTCAGGTGAGAGATCCTCTCAACCCTACTCCTCCACCCTTACCAAACGACATATCCTGTCCCTTCCCAGATGACTCCCTTCCTCTGTGCAGTCCCTGCCAGGCGTGATCTCGGGGGGGGGGTCTGCTTTCTCTTCCAGGGTCTCCCCTCCTTCTCCTTGGAGGACGTGTCCATCTCCTTCTGCCCGGCCGAGAGGGCCCTGCTGGATCTGGCCCAAAGGGCTCTGTGGAGGGAAGTCATGCGGGAGAACGCTGAGAATATGGCCTTTCTGAGTAAGGATCTGTCCTGGGTGCAAAACATGGGAATTGGGGCCCTTGTAGTGAGGCAGGAATCAAAATATGGAATAGCAGCACACTGTGTTGAGGCCAGTCCCGCTGCTTGGGGAGGGGCTATGGCTCACAGGGAGAGCCTCTGCTTGGCATGCAGGAGATCCCAGGCTCAGGCGCAGGCACCTCCAGTTAAAGGGACCAGGCAGGAGTTGTTGTCCGGGGGCTGTGGCAGGATGGCTCCAGCAGTCACCTACAACTCAGTCCCAGGAGCTGGAGGCCCTCTGGCTTTGGAAGGGGCTTGAGGAACCAGGGTGCTTTCCTTCACACATCCACCCCCCTTCTGCTGGTTCAGAGCGTGGGCTCTGTTGCTCACCATAGGTCTGTCCTTCCCTTGAATTTCTCTCCTTCCCCATATCAGAATGACACCTCCCCCCCCCCCTCTCTCTCTGCGAAAGAAGCCAGAGGTATAGGGGAGACTCCAGTGGAGACAAGCAGTGGCCTTGCATCCGAAGAAAGGCTGGAGAGTTTCTCAGGATCCCGAGAGCATATTTCCTTCCCAGATGAGCTGGCTGAGGGTGAGTATCCTTCACGGTTATGACAAGGAAGCAGGCAAAGAATAGCCAGGTGGAATTTCTGGTTCACTTCTGAGCGATGTTTGGTTTGGTGCATTCATACAGTGAGGGGGAAGGAAGGTCTTCCGGGGGCCTGAATCTTGAAGGCTCAGAAATTCTTTCTGGGCAAGAGCTCGGTTCTGGCTCTTGGAAGATGGGGTAAGGCTTCCTTTTTTGGAAGGATGGAGAGGTTCTTAAGATCAGCCAAGTTTGATGATGTGAGAGGGTTTCTGTCCTTACCTACTGCAGTCACATAGAAGCCTTTGGACTTTACCAGCCCTCCCAGGTGCTACCCGGATCTCTCTGTTCCTTCCCGCAGAGGACGATCGGCGGAATGAGGAGGGTGAGGAACTTAATCAGCTCGTGCCAGAAAGAGTTAAAAATGAAGACTTGAAAGAAAAGCCCAGAAATCAAGGAAGACCTAAGAGAAAGAAAGGCGGCTATATGGTTGAGAGGCTAGGTGGAATAAAGAGTTGTGTAACTTTTCTGGACCACAGGATAATGAAGGCAAGTAAATCCATTCATTGTGGAAAGTACTTTGGAAGTAAATCACAGTTCCTTGAGCACCGAGGAACGCATAGAGTTGAGAAACTTTTTGAATGCTCAGAGTGTGGAAAGAAATTTGGTTGGAGTAGCGCTCTTCAACGGCACAAAAGATCTCACAGAGGAGAGAAACCTTTTGAATGTTCAGTGTGTGGAAAGAGATTCAGTGAGAGTGGCCATCTTGGACTGCACCAAAGAACCCATACAGGAGAGAAACCTTTTGAATGCTCAGTGTGTGGAAAGAGGTTCAGTGACAGCTGTAATCTGCAAAAGCATCTGAGAACCCACACTGGGGAGAAACCTTTTGAATGCCCAGATTGTGAAAAGAGATTCAGTGACAGCTGCAATCTGCAAAAGCATCTGAGAACGCACACTGGGGAGAAACCTTTTGATTGCTCAGTGTGCGGAAAGCGATTCAGTCAGAATGGCACTCTTCAGTTGCACCAAAGAACCCACACAGGGGAGAAACCTTTTGAATGCTTAGTGTGCAGAAGGAGGTTCAGTCAGAATGGCACTCTTCAACTGCACCAAAGAACCCACACTGGGGAGAAACCTTTTGAATGCTCAGTGTGTGGAAAGACATTCAGTCAGAGTAGCCATCTTCAACTGCATCAAAGAGCCCACACACTGGAAAAATCTTCTGACTCCTCCGAGTGTGAAAGGAGATTTAGTGAAAGTGGCAATCTTCAACTGCAACAAAGAACCCTCATAGGGGAGAAAACTTTTGAATGCTCAGAGTGTGGGAAAAAATTCATTTGGAGTAGTGCTCTTCAACGGCACAAAAGAACCCACACAGGGGAGAAACCTTTTGAATGCTCAGTATGTGGAAAGAGATTCAGTGAGAGTAGCACTCTTCAAAAGCATCAGAGAACCCACACAGGGGAGAAACCCTTTGAATGCTCAGTGTGTGGAAAGAATTTCAGTTGGAGTAGTGCTCTTCAACGACACAAAAGGTCCCACACGGGGGAGAAACCTTTTCAATGCTCCGTGTGTGGAAAGAGATTCAGTGAGAGTGGCAATGTTCTACTGCACCAAAGAACCCACACCGGGGAGAAACCTTTTGAATGTTCAGTGTGTAGAAAGAGATTCAATGACACTGGTACTCTTCGCCTGCACCAAAGAACCCACACAGGGGAGAAGCCTTTTGAATGCGTAGTGTGTGGGAAAAGATTCAGTCGGAGTAGCACTCTTCAGAAGCATCAGAGAACCCACACAGGAGAGAAACCTTTTGAATGCTCAGAGTGTGGAAAGACATTCAGTCAGAGTGGTAATCTTCACAAGCATTCAAGAACTCACACAGGGGAAAACTTTTTTTGAATTCTCAGTGTGAAAAGAAATTCAGTTCCAATGACAGTCTTTAACAGCATCAGAGAACCTACACAGGGGAGAAACCTTTTGAATGTTTAATGTGTGTAAAGATATTCAGTGCATGGTGGCCTCTTCAAAACCATCAAAAAACTCACTTGGGCGAAACACTTTGTGTGCTCAGTGCCTAGAAAGAGGTTAAGTGGAAATTTTCAGCAGCATCAACAACTACTTTAGGTTGTTTGCCCATCTAGCTCTTCCTGTCTCGTCCAATACTTTCCAAAAACTTCCTTTCCTCAATGGAGTATCTACAGCCCCTATGCTAGTGGAATAAACATCGTATGACCAGCCGGCATCCTTAATTTGCAAAGATTTTTAGATGACAAGCAGTTTTCAGGGGGTTTTACACAATCCTAGTCTCTCCCCATGGACAGCCAAAGTTACCAACAAGATAGTTTTAGAGAGGAGCTAACCAACTATGTCATTAGAAGGTAAGATGTTACGGCTAAAGCTCACTGACTTTGGACACATCCTGCGATCAAACTAGCTAGAAAAACATTAATGCTCAGCATGGTCAGCAGCAAAAGGAAACGTGGTCGCCAAAGGATCCGCTGGCTCGACACGATCAAAGCCGACACAGGGATGACCATGAACCAACTAAAAGAAGCAGTCAGAGACAGGGACGCATGGTGGAGACTTTCCTATAGAATCGCCGAGGGTCAGACACGACTGAACTGATAACAACAACAATCTCTCCCTAGCCCAGCCTGCTGTGACCTGGTTTTGGGTGTCACCACCTTGAAGCCCAATGGGTTCTGACAAGAGGACTTATTTGAGTTGAAAGGAAAAGCCTGTGTCCCCCGTCCCAACAACTCAGGCACCCACTGTGCTCCAGTACTGCGGCAGTGGGCTGGTGTCCTTGGAGCTGGCAGGTAAATCTTGGGGGACACAAATTCTCCAATCATTGTCCCCTTCACTGCCCCCCAGATCATCCCAGACAGAATCAGGAAGGAGAAGTAAGACCTGCACTGACCCCCCCCCCACTCCATGAGCCAGGGATGACCTGGAGCAAGCTCTGGGCCTGGCAGTTCATAGTCTGAGGAAGAGTGCCTGCACTGGAAAGCTCCCGCCTTGAATAAACCTTTGTTGGTCTTAAAGGTGCCTGACTGGCCTCGGATTTTGTAGTACTTTCAGGTGTGGAGGGTCCCCTTCCAGCAAACAATGTCCTTGTCCAGTAATGGCAGCCCAGGGCCAGGCCCGCCGGCATGGTAGGGAGCCCTCAAGGGCTTGGTGGAGACGCCTCTCTCCTCCCCGGCCCTCCAAACTTTCCTCTTTCCCTCCTGTTGGCAACCCAGCATCCTCCCCCCTTTTCCTGCCTCATTCTCTTCTCAGCCGCCCACCTTTGATCTGCTCTCCTCTTCATACCTGCAGGTGATGTGCTTGATGGATGCCCTGGCTTCCTTCACGGTGGGGACCTAGAGGAACCGGCACCGTTCTCATCTCTGTTTATCCTCACAGCAGCCCTCTGAAGAAGGGGGGAGTGGGAAAGGGACTTCCTTGTCTTTTTGGACTGGGGAGGGGGGCAATGTGTCAGGGTTGGGGTGCAGGAGGTGGCCCAGGGGAGTGCTTGCCCCTCTTGCATGATTCCAGATGATCCCCAGTGGTGGGTCTTTCCTTCCTTCTGCATGTGGCTCCCAAGACATGCAGCTCACTGGAAAACGGAGGCTTGGGGTGGGGAGAGCAAGTCTTCTGTCTTTCCCCTTGGGGAATCCTGGCCCTCTGGCTTGTGGGCTGCTTTGCTGCTTCTCTGTCTCCCCAGAGTTGAAGTGCCAGAGCGACAGGGTCTTTTCAAGGTGAGCAGAGGCTGGGTGGAACAGACAAGACCCCCCAGCTGGCTGCCCAGGAGGTCCTGGGCAGAAGCTTTCTCCTGGTAGGGCTAGTTTTCTGTGTGCAGGTAATTTCCCCATGATTCAAAGAAAGGGAGCGATCTGAATTCAGCAGGATCCACAATGGAATAAATAAAGTAAGTGCGGAGCTGCAGAGCGTGGAGCTTCCTTCTACCGTGTCAAGTCCTGGTTTCTACCGTCTGTGTTTTGCTCCAGGCACCTGGAACGGACCGTAGCGTCTCTTGCACGTGTATGCCTTAGTAGGTTTCACACGTATGTAGATGCTTTTGTGATGAATACGAGACACATTCATTCAAAACCATTACCGAATTCTTTGCAGCTTTCTGTCGTTATGTAGTTCCTCGGCCGGCTGATGTTAATAGTAAGAGTTCTCCTGGGGGGGGGGGGTCTGGAAGTACTGTTGCCCTTTAACAGGGGTCTTCATTATCCAGAATATTGGGGTTCAGTGCTTTAGAGGTCTTCAGCAGCTGCCTGGTTGAAATCGGACCCCTGAGAATCTGTGCTGGCTGGGAAGGATGAGGCCTAGAAGGACATGACGCTTCCCACCCTCAGGGGTATGAGCGACTCAGTTTAGCATTTAGGTAAACAGGGAATTGCCCAAATTAACATTTAATCTCTGATGAGGGGTCTTGTGAAGAAGGAACAGGCAAGGCAGAGAGGGCCAGATCCCTTTGGGAACGCCACCTGTGAGATCCCGGCCTTCACGTGCCTTCCTTGTCGCCTACGTTTGCCCTCTGGGAACGCAGGGTGGCGTTTCCTAATGCCAGCGATGCCAACGTGCACCATGGCTGCTGGCTCCTGTCTAGATTGCCTGTGCTGTCTTGGCACAAATATGCCACCTGTCAGCCAGTCTGCCTCCATTCCTGAGGAGGGCAAAGTGGCAGGTGTAGCGGCCACCTTTAAAAAGGTTCCAGTGGAGTTGCAGGAAATTAACTTGGGGAATCCATTGTTAAATATAGGATTAATAGGCACGTTGGTGAACAAAAGCTGTTGAAGAAGAATTCAGCATGGATTCTGTAAGGAAAGATCATGTCTCACTAACCCTTTAGAGTTCCTGGAGGAGGTGAACAAGCATGTGGACAAGGGTGCTGCGTAGGTGTTGTTTACCTAGACTGCCAGAAATTTTCTCCCTGAAGTCTTTCTAGCACTCCATTCCTCCAAATCTCTGTTCCCATCCAGAGATCACCTGCCGATCCAGGGGAGGGGGGGGCGGAGGCTGGCATCCTTGGTCCTCTATTGCAGTGGTCCCCAACCTTTTTATCACCGGGGACCAGTCAATGCTTGACAACTTTACTGAGGCTCGGGGGGGGGGGTAGTGTTTTGCCAAGGGACGTTGCCCCCGCCTGAGCCCCTGCTCCACTAGATTTCCTGCCCCTGACTTCCCACCACCCACTGGGGGGCGCTACCCGCAGCATCTGTGCAGTGCCACGCCAAGGGGGAGCCCCAGCCGTGGCAGCCGCCAGAGAGCACCAAAGGTGAGCCGGCGGCAGAGTGGCAGGGCAGCCACCGAGGCAGCAGCTGGGGAGGAGGATGAGGAGGAGCCACAGCCCGGTACTGACTGATCCACGAACTGGTACTGGTCTCCGGACCGGGGGTTGGGAACCACTGCCTTTGAGGATTGCCCAGAAGAGCCTCCAAGGGGCACATCCTGGCAGGCAGCCTCGCTGTGGACTAGCCACTTTGGAAGGGACAGCATCAGCTTCCCAGGCGCTGGCGGAGCCCCCCGGACCCCAACGCTTCCCAGTGCGTTTTCATCCACACACAAAATAACCCTCCTTGCCCTTCGCGGCTGGAATGGCCAGTGCCCGGTGGACAGCTGCCGATGCGGCTGGGGAGGGCTCGATTTTGCACGTCTGAAAGTGACCCAGGCTTGAAGCGGCCTGCGTCTGAATCAGAGCGTCTGAGCCAGGACAATATCTAGATGCACCGAGCAGGCTGATCTTTGCCTTCCTCTTTTTGGGCTTGATGCTGGAAGCAATGAAGAAAAATACAGCAGGCAAGTCTGTTGTTTATTATGGGGTCTAAAATCGTCTGGCCCAGAGCCAGTTTTCTCTCCGGGGCTGGGACTTTCCCGCACTGTTGTGGTGGGACCACTTGACTGTGAATCAGACCAGGGCTCCCTTGAGGTCAACTAGACGCCAGGTGGGGGGAGGCCACTCTCCCTTCCTCCCCCTCGTCTCCCGGTGACCAAATCCGGGCTTGCTCCCTTTCCCTCCCCACCCAGCAGGACCACAGGCCGCAGCCGGAGACGCTGCAGCAGGAGACGATCTGGACGCAGCGGCCTAGATTGCAGAGTGACACGTCTTCTAGCCGAGAGTTGCGGTCCTGCCACCCAGGAGCCGGGACCCGCTGCAGCAGCCGTCGCCTTCTCCCCCCCCCCCACTGCCTTAAGATAAGCAAAGCTATTTCTCTTCAATTAAGGGGAAAAGGTTTCTCTAAGATAATAATACTATAAGAATATGAATTACTCCACTCTCTACAAATGAAAAAAGGCCAAACCTGCCTTGGAATGCAGTTCGCCATTTCTCCCATTTGTAGCTTCTTCATCTTGAGAGGGCCACTTCCTTAACATTTGAAAGTGTGAACGTTTTCCCTTTTAGAAACTTCATTTAAACTTTGACCCCCTTTTCTTTAAAAATATTTTAACTGCTCTTCTCCCTTAAAACCATTCCTTCCGATGCAAAGCAATGAAAACAGACGATTATGTGTCAAGGCCTGGAGTTTTTATTCATAGCTTTAGGGCCAAGAGCATGAAGAATGCGTCCAAACACTGTAACACCTAGCAGAGTTCCTGGGAGCAGTTTCCACCATGAAAACCAGTAAATTAGCTTCTTCCAAGAGCTGGTCCACTTTGCAAACTGGAATATCATTGTCCCTTTGCCTGTTAATCTGTTCATTATTACAGTGTTTTTCCCATTCCAAGGCAGCGTCCCCTCCCCCACCACACTTGAGCATCCCTTAAGACAAAGGGTCCTGGAGCCACAGCTTTTGCATCCTCTAATTTTTCCACCAGTCGGTCAACATTGGAGTTGAGCAGATTGGCCACACCAACCCACCAATATTTCTGCCTTCACTGAGTCAACAACATGTTTAAGCATCCTATTCCTGGTCAGAATATCTGGCTCAGCCCCTGTGCCAGAGCCTGTCTCTGATGCCACCATAATCCTTCTGTTGATGTGCCACTGGTGGTCACTCATAACGAAGAATCTACTGGCAGGAGGAGGACGAGGAGAAACTTCCAGTTATTAACCTCATGAATCAGGGAGTGGGAGTTTGTGCTGAAAACGTTTACCGAGCAAATCACCCCAAATGCTCTGGAACATTGTCCAATCTAATGGCACCACAACCATGCCCAGAAAACAACTCACTTCCATGTACTGATGAACTAACAACTGTAGGTAGTGAACACTGGAAATCAAGGCAGATGTCTGGGTCACAAAGGTATGAACACCCAAATTCAGTCTTTTGTATCTGACGGACAACTAGGCGCAAAGTTGCCCAATCACTGGCCTGCTATGTCACATAAGTGTCTGGGGAGATGAAGAGTGCGATTGTGTGTGATCCAGTGGCGGGGCAAAAAGCTGCCCTAATTTCAGAGGCACATACAAGATATCTGCAACAACTGTAATGCGATATGTAAAAAAAAAAAAACTATGACTTTTGTTGACAAAGCCACAGATACTTTAATACTACTTTGATGTGTTGCCTAGATTCATAATTGAAGGAATTGATGAATCTCAGTTACAGGTGAATGAAAATGAAGATGCAATTCCCCACCCCCCATCCAAATTCATGGACCCCTGAAATCTGTCCACAGGAATCTTCTATGCTTGTCTACTTCCTCAAAGGATTGGGAAAACAGGTATGTGTTTTTCCAGGTTTACAGATGTCAGAAGGACTTAGCTTGGAAGTTCTCCTTCCACCCTGTGAGATCTATTCGATCTCTGTTCTCACTCCAAATATTTCTATCATTTCTTCCAACTCAGGGTCAGGATCTTGGGCAGAAGAGTTTGCATGGTGTTAACCGTTTCTATGGTCTGTAGTTGTCTCTTAAAGTTAAATAAGAGAGAAGCACATCGCAAGCTATGCAGATATATGGTTTCTCTGTGTGAGTTTTCAAATGCTTTTGAAGACTGTTATTCCAACTACGTAAATCTCTTTTCACCCGCTGACCATGCAAATGTTTTTGCCCCTGGGTGCGTTCTTAAATGCTTCTGAAGAAGACTGTTTTCACTAAATCTCTTTTTGCACTTTGAGCATTCAAAAGGTTTCTCCTTCGTGTGGGTTCTTAGGTGCCGTTGAAGATGGTTACTCTGACTGAATCTTTTTCCGCACTCTGAACACTCAAAAGGTTTCTCCTTTGTGTGTGTTCTTAGATGCTGCTGAAGATTGTTACTCTGACTGAATCTCTTTCCACACTTTGAGCATTCAAAAGGTTTCTCCCCTGTGTGGGTTCTTAGGTGCTTTTGAAGACTAAAGCTGCGACTGATTCTCTTTCCACACACTAAGCACTGAAAAGGTTTCTCCCCTGTGTGGGTTCTAAGATGCTGTTGAAGACTGCCATTCTGACTGAACCTCTTTCCACATTCGGAACATTCAAATGGTTTCTCTTTTGTGTGGGTTCTTAGATGTCGTTGAAAACCACTACGGTAAGAAAATCGCTTCCCACACTCAGAGCATTCAAAAGGTTTCTCCCCTGTATGAGTTCTTTGATGTTCTTGAAGATGTGCACTCTGATTGAACTTCTTTCCACACCCTGAGCATTCAAAAGGTCTCTCCCCTGTGTGAATTCTTTGATGTAGTAGACGGTTCCTCGGACTGACTTTCTTTCCACACTCTGAACATTCAAAAAGTTTCTCCTCTATGTGTGTTCTAAGATGCCGCTGAAAACTGCTATTGTAAGAAAATCGCTTTCCACACTCAGAGCATTCAAAAGGTTTCTCCCCTATGTGGGTTCTTAAATGCTCATGAAGATGGCTGCTCCGAATGAATCTCTTTCCACACTTTGAACATTCAAAAGGTTTCTCCCCAGAGTGAGTTCTTAAATGCTCATGAAGATGACTGCTTTGAATGAATCTCTTTCCGCACACTGAGCATTGCAAATGTTTCTTGCTTATGTGGACTCTTTGATGCAGTTTAAGTTTATCATGCTGACTGAATCTCTGTCCACACTCTAAGCATTCAAATGGTTTCTCCCTTGTGTGGGATTTCAGATGCCGCTGGAAATTGCTATTTTCACAGAATTGCTTTCCACACTTGGAACATGCAAAAGGTTTCTCACCTGTGTGGATTCTTTCATGCACTAGGAGTGCACCACTCACACTAAATTTCTTTCCACACTCTGAGCACTCAAATGGTTTCTCACCCCTGTGGCTTCCTTGATGACGCTGAAGATTGCATCTAAGACTGAATTTCTTTCCACACTCAGAACATTCAAAAGGTTTTTCCTTTGTGTGGGTTCTTAGATGTCGTCGAAAATTGCTACTTTTACAGAATCGCTTTCCACACTCAGAGCATTCAAAAGGTTTCTCCCCTGTGTGGATTCTTTCATGCACTAGGAGACTGCTACTCATACAAAATCTTTTTCCACACTCTGGGCACTTATACGGTTTCTCCCCTGTGTGGGTTCTTTGATGCTGTAGCAGACTGTTACTCTGACTGAATTTCTTTCCGCACTCTAAGCATTCAAATTGTTTCTCATCAGTGTGAGTTCCTAGATGATTTTGAAGGTCACAACTCTGATTAAATTTCATTTTAGACTCTGAGCATTCAAAAGCTTCCTCATTTGCGTGGGTTCTTAGGTGCCTCTGCAAGTCAAAATTCCGACTGAATTTCTTTTGGCATTCGGAGCATTCAAAAGGTTTCTCGTTTGTGTGGGTTCTTAGATGTCGATGAAAATTGCTACTGTGACAGAATCGCTTTCCACACTCTGAGCATTCAAAAGGTTTCTCCCCCGTGTGGGTTCTTTGATGCAGTAGGAGACTGCCACTCTGACTGAATCTGTTTCCACAATCCAAACATTCAAATGGTTTCTCCTTTGTGTGGGTTTTTAGATGCCGATGAAAATTGCTACTGTGATAGAATCGCTTTCCACACTCTGAGCATTCAAATGGTTTCTCCCCTGTATGGGTCCTCTCATGCAGCTGCAGATGAGCACTCTGATTGAATCGCTTTCCACACTCTGAGCATTCAAATGGTTTCTCCCCTGTGTGGGTTCTAAGATGTTGTTGAAGTTTGCCATTCTGACTGAATTTCTTTCCACACTCAGAACAATCAAAACCTTTCTCACCCGTGTGGGTTCGTTGGTGCCTACTGAGCTGCGATCTGTATTTAAAGTACCTTCCACACTGAAAGCATTGGCATGCCTTCTCTGTACTGTTCCTTGGGAAATGTACATTACCCTGTCTTCCATCACACAATGTCATTCCACTCTCTGAACCGATAAATGGCTCCTCTCCTGAATGATCGCTTTGGTGTTTAATAAGGTCTGATTTCTGTGAGAAAGTCTCACTACACTCTGAGCTACTATGTTTCTCTCCTTCATGTATTTTTTGATATCTAATTAGATCTTCTCTACAAGGGCAGCTCTTTCCATACTCCAAGCATTGATGGGACTCCTTTCCACCGTGTAGTCGCAAATGGGCATTATATTGTGTTTGATCTGGGAAGGTCATTCCACACTTCAAGCACTTGTGGGTTTCTTCATGGAAATCCCCCCCTTGGCAAGGAGTGGGTCCATCTCTCATCTCGACTGTACGGCTTCCGTTCTGCCTCTTGGGTCTTCCTCGATTCCTGAAGTTTCCCTTCAAGTCTTCATTCTTGACTTCACCTGGCAAGAGATGATGCAGCAACTCGTCCTCTTCAGTCCTCTGTTCACCTTCTGCTGGCATAAAGAGAGAGGCTGCATCAGCACCCGCCCAAGGAGAACTCGTTTGCACTTGAAATTCCATCTATGTGCTAAGCATTTCAGGGGCTTCTTCCTGATGTACATTGAAATGTACAATAAGGTACACATTAAAAATGGCTTCCATCTGCCTGGGTGGTCCATCTCTCAAGTTTCCTTCATTTTTCTCTTAACTGCAAGATTTATTGAGCCACGTGGGCTGCCACCTCGTATTTGTAAGTTCAATTTTGTTAAACTTGTTACATGGTACAACACCCTTTTAGAAATTAAGCTTACACGCAAGCTACTACAAATAAGGAAGCTTCAAGCCCACTGCAGGTGATCAAGAATTACTACAGGTATGATCGGGGTTTTCAACAAGTTTTGAAAGATGCTACTGAGATTGCCAGGGAGCTAGAAATGCTACCAAATTAGAAAAAGGAGAAAGAAAAACAGCTGTTTGAGGATGCGGCCCAAGAAGAGGCACTGCAAGATCCAGGGCAAAAATTCAAAATAGGTTTCTATTATGTTGTTTCAGACATTGTGATACAATCTACTGAAGAGCAATTCTAACAGCTACAACAACATAATTCCTTCTTTGGTTTCCTGCATGAGATATACAGCACATTTATGAAAATGCACTTAAGGTCTGCAAGAATCTGGAAAAACCACTGCTGCACAATGGAAAGAAAGATACTGTTGCTGAAGTTCTGTGCTGGGAACTTACAGCAATAGCTCAAGGACTTCCAACACTTCCTACTACAAGAAAAACTGGATAGTGTGCCTCATATTTGCGTTGCGCTTCCAGTGTCAGAGGCTCAGAGTGGTGAATGCAGCTTCTCAAAGCTCAAACCTAACCTATGCTCAACAGTGCTGCAAAAGGGACTATTGGCTTGGCAGCTCTAACAACCAAACATGCCTGAGCATCAGTGCTGGACCTGAAGGGATTGGGTGACGACATTTGCAAAGGAAAAAGCATGGAAAACGAGGCGCTGATGTGCCCGACATGGAAACATTCAAGACACTTATGTTTTAACATGACAATTCACAGGATTATTCAGAATTATTTATGATCTGTGTGCTAAAACTGTTTTGCATTGGGGAAAGAAAGTAAAAGATGGTTGTGTTACTTGTTCTCACAATTTTTTAAATTAGCAATTTCAAATTTTTGTGCTTTTCATTTTTTTCCTACAAGACATCCATTTATGAAAATTGGTACGCAACATGGGAGGGGGATGCAGGTCGTTACCTCAGCCTAGGGCAAGAAAAGGCCTGGCACCAACTCTGCTGCCACCCCAATTCGAGACTCCCCCCCCCCCCACACAGGGGATGAGTGGTGGGGCCAGCCTGAAAACAAAGTTTCTGTGTTCAAAATCTTGATTCCTGCCTCTTTCCAATGGCAAATTTTGATTCCTGCCTTCTCCTAGTGGCAGAAATCCACACCTTTGGCACCCATAAAAGGGCCTTACCCAGAGAGGCCACGCTCCCATAGTTCTCCAGCATGACTTCCCAGTAGAGAGCTCTCTGGCCCGGATCCAGCAGCGCCCACTCGGCCTCCGAGAAATACACGGCCACCTCCTCAAAGGAGAAGAGATGCTGGAAGAGAAAGCACCATCCCCCCTCAGAGACCATGCCAGGCCCAGGAGGAGCATTTGGGAGGAGGCAGTGGGGGAGGGCACAGGACGCAGCGCTTGGCACGGGCAACGGGAGTGGCATTAGCACGGACCCAGGAGCCAAAGCCCCTCTTTGAAAGCGGGTCTGGATGCCCCCCGGTCATCTCCTCTACCTGGACTGGAGGTGCAGCCACCAAGCCTCTCCCAAGATGATGGTTGAGCAGCACCTGACCACTGCCTGTGATGGAGACGAAGGAGGAAGGAAGAGGGTTAGGTTAGTCTCCCTTGCCGCTCGCTCGCTCGCTTGCATCTCACTTTGTGCCCCCTCCTCCCCAGGGCTGGGAAACCCGGCCAGAGGCACACTGGACACAACTGGTAAGGCTGTCTAGGCAACTGTGGGAGAGGCAGGAAAGAAGCACCAGCTGCCTTGACAACCAAGACTTCAGCAAATATGAACACTCCAAGATGACAGCGCAGGTTGCCCAGAGCGTCTGTCGGCCCCCTGGCATCACATTGAGCCCCCATACCCCCCCCCTCTCAAACCTCACAGGGACGCCAGACCAGAGGCACCCGTAGTCCACTCTCCTCCCTCTGACTGCAGCCCACCAGATGCTCCTGAGAAGCCTTTCCGGAGGGGCTCAGTAGGCCAACTCCAGGCACCGGAAGGGAGTGTTCAGAGGTCTGCTGGAGGCTCGAATGGCTTGCCGTGGCCAGGAGCTGTGCCCAAGACTCTGTCTAATCACCTTTCAAGGGAATGGCCGCCCCGAAGTCAATCACTTCCTTTTCCTCCTGCCTCAGGCCTTCTACCCAACCCCTTCAGTGTGGGCCCCAATCCCATCTGGCCCTCAAAGAGCCTTACTTTGGGAGAGGGCACCTGGGGAGCAGTCCTGGGCCTGAACCCGCTGCCCTTCCTCCGAAGGAGACCCTTCCTCCTGAAAGAACTTTCCTTCTGTCTTCACTGCTGGCCCCCACAACTGAAAGAGTAGCAAAGGAGACAGGTAAGAGAAGGGAAGGAACAGGACGAGGAGACGGATCCTGCCCCCCTCCCTGACTCCTCAGCCCTGCACAGGCCAACAGAGCCCTTTCAGCCACAGGGGCAGGAAATCAGGGTGGGGTTTCCTTCCCAGCCGAGGGAATTCTCTAGAGGCTGAAATATCTAATCGGGTAGCAGATATGAAGGAAGCCCCCCTCACCTGCTCCACCTGCCTCTCCTCCTGGGCCTGGCTCAGGAGGAAGCCTTCGGCCAGGGCCACCGCCTGGGTGCTGCTCTCCGGCCCGCATCCTCTCACCCAGCCCTGCATCACTGGGGGCAGGAGGGCCAGGAACTGCTCCAGGGTCACCCGGTCCAGCATCTGCCTCTTGGTGCTCCTCTCTGGCTCCAGCCAGCGGCTGCAAAGTCCATGGAGCTGGCTGCAAACCTCTCGGGGCCCATCGGCCTCCTGGTAGCAGAACTGCTGGAAGCTTCGGCTGCATACGTCTGTGGTCACAGTATCCTGAGCCGGGATCTCTGGTCCAGCCCTCCAGAATTCGGCACCACTACCTGGTGCTTGGATGGGATGGGGACCTGTCCTTGATCTCTTTCCAGCTCCAGTCCCTTCCGGGAGCTCCCGCTCTTCCATCTCCTTCCTCTTCCCTTGGGCTGCTTCTGACCAATGCTCACGTGGCTACGAAGAGGGAGAGGAAATCATATCCAAAAGGCAGGAAGAAACCAAACGCAAAAGGCCCCTCATCATTGCCCTGGTGAATAAGGAGGAGCGGCCTTGTTTATTTTACAGATAAGGATTCATGCCACTGTGCTGCATTACATTCTTTTGGTTTGGCCCTTTTGCCTCATGTGAATCACCCCAAAACAGTGTTGTGAATTTCCTGCAGGGGGTTGGCTAAATAACCCCGGAAGTCCCTGCCAATTCTAGGATTCTATGAGAGACTGGAAATCCTTTTTAATGTTTTGATTTAGCTGCAGCAAAAATAAGAGAGTCCTAGGGGACTCATGTCATGCAAAACTGTGCAAAAAACAATAGGGTTACAGACGGTTTTCTACGCCTACCTCATAGGGTTGGCTACATCCCTGGACCAAGACAGCACCTTCCCACCCTCCAAGACAACCCCCAAATCCTCCAGCTCTGGAGCCCTGATCTCAACCTTCGGAAGTGGCAGGGTCAGCCCTGGGTCAGCCCTCAGCCCCCTGGGGTTAGACTTGGTAGAATATTCCCCGACCTCAGGTCTAAACTCGCACCGGGCTCAGCTCTGTCCGGAAGGCTGAGTTACCATGAGCCTTAATCTTAGTCAAAATGTAATTCTTAAGCAGCATTTATTAATACAGGGAAATATGGAACAAAAGACCATTTCCAATCAGTGTATGATCAACTAGAAGGTTATGGCAGTCTCCTTTATCACCAACCCATCAATCTTGGCCCCCGAGGACTGCCTGATCAGAGTAGGGGCTATTCTCAACAGGAACTGGATCCCAGGGCAAAGCGACTGGAAAGGGCTGAACCAGGAAATGCGGGGAAGGAGAGAGAGTTATCTGGGCATATGGATGACAGTCAAACCCAAAGCTATATAGAGCTTTGCATAAAGACAGAAGAGTTGGGAGAGGGGAGGATAACTGACCTCCGGTGACCTCTCTGGGAGCCAGTGGGGTGTCATCGTTAAGAGCAGAGTTCGATTCCCCACTCCTTCTCCTCCTCATGCCGTAACCATCACAGTTCTCTCAGAGCTCTCTTAGCCCCGCCTACCTCAGAGGGTGTCTGTTGTGGGAAGAGGAAGGGGAAAAACCCCTTGAATACAGGATACAAAAACCTGAGCTATTCTTTGTGGCTGATCTTGAAGAAAACTCTGACCCACTCCCACACCCCACCCCCCACCCCCCGCCTTATTCTGCCTAAGGGACGTCACGTCCCTCCTGGACACCCGTGCGGGGGAGGGGGGAGGGGTCAGCTCCAGGTGGGGGACCTGGACATTTGGGGGTGGAGCATGAGGGGGGAGGGCAGGGACCTCAGGGGAGAGGCGTGCCACCGAGCCCCCCTCCCCTCCCCCCAGGGGGATTCCGGGGGATCCCCAGGCCCCGCCTGGAGGCTGGCAACCGATGAGTCCGCCGTGCAGAGGCAGCCTGGGGGGGCGGGGGGGAGGCAGACAGAGGCGGGCCTGGGTCTCCCTGGGGGGGGGGCGACCCACCGGAGAATGGCCCTTGCAAGCCGCTCCCTCCCGGGCCGGAGACGCTGTTCTTCCCCCGCCCTTCAGAGCTTACTCGCGAGTAACCCTCCCGGGGCCCGGCCGCCAAAGGCTTTCCTCTTCTTCTCCCCTTCCGCCCCTCCCGGAAAAGCGCCTTCCCCTTCTTCCGGCCCCGCCTCCCTCGGCCGCTCTGGCCAGCCGCACTCTTTCGCTTTAACCCTTTCAGAGCTGCAGGCGGAGTCCGGGGCTTCCGGGCCCTCCGAGAGCGAGCGGCGGCCGCCCCGGGGTTGGGGGCGGGGCTCAGGAGGGCGTGGCTTGGGGAGGGCGGGGCTTCCGGGGGCGGAGCGCCAGAGTCCAGGTGCGAAACAGCCGCTCCCTCCAAGGCCAGCCCTGCTGGGCAGACTCCGCTGGGGCTGACCCCTTGGCGTGGCCCGAGCCCCCCACTGCCCCCCAGCAGCACCCAGGCCTCTCCCGCGTGGCCCTTGTTGCCCAGCAGAAAGCCCCAGACCAGGGGGGATTCCCTGAACCCCCGAGCACTTGGGGGGGGGGGAGATATCATAAGACACATCGATTTATCAAGGAAATCACTAATACTGAAATCCAGTTATCAATTTTTAAAAAAATGATACAGCAATACATGTGCTTCTATATCAACTCACTGCATGACCACTGGAACTGGAGTGAACTTGCTGGACATCCCCTTGCCTCTCTTGTCCCCTCTTGGGCAGGCTGTGCAGCCTTATGGAGAGTTCCGGATTCTCCGTTGGAGCTGTCCAATTTGTAGAACAAGAATGAAAGCGACTGGCTTTGTCACACAGAGTGATTGACAAACCACCGGAGACAGGGAAGACTGGAAATCAAGGGACGTGGCCAGGCCACCAATATGAAAACACAGGACTCACAGAACTGCTGGCCAGCTACATCACACAGTTGTCTGTAAGGGAGAGGAGTTCCACATCTATTAATTCCTCCCTGGTGATTTCATAAATGATGGCCACCCTCTGGAGGACAAAAAAGAGAGGGAAGACATGTAGGAGAGGAGGGGTAGAGATGTGGAAAAATACCTAAAGCTTTCAAAACAAGAAAATGTTAATTTTTAAGGATATGTGTAGATATTTGTCTGACAAACCCAATTAAGGGGCAAAGGCTCCTCTAAAATATTAACGCTATGAGAATATGAACTGCACCCCTTCCTACAACTGAAGAAAAGACAGATTCTTCTGATAATACCTAATATTGATAGGCCTACTTGTAGTTATAATATTGTATGAACAAAACAGACACGATTACAGTGAATTAATTGGGATGAAAAAAATTTGCAGGTCTCATGCTGACAATTCAACAGAAGAAGTTCCGCAGGTTTTGATTAATTTTGCAGCAGTTTGTAGGTGCTTCTCTCTGTCGGTGAATCTCTTTGTAAGATTCCAGTCAATACTCCCAATAAGCAGACTTTGGTGAAGAAAATCTCTTTATTCAGGAACAAGCAAAACAGGACAGCTCTGGCTTCTTGCTAAGACTAAAGCATGGCAACACAAGCGCCCCTATATCTCCAAACCCGCTTCTTTCCCCCCAATTCCAATTTCAGGCACGACACCCCCTCCCTTTGCTTCTTATGCTGAAACAAAACTAGCTGCCAGGCAAAGCAGGTCGGCCTGGGCTCCAAGAACATGGAGATAGCTGAACCCTCCCGATGGAATGGCAGAGGCGGCAGATACCAACCCCACACCCCCTACCCTCTGGACCCTACATGAACCCTGCCAGGCCCCTGCAGATCCAAGTAGGCACTAAAAGAAAGGCCAAACTGGAGTCACAACAGTCATGGCAAGAGCAGATAGATACACTGGTAGCTACAGGGTCTTGACCCACACCTGCTTCCTCTTTAACTTCTTGCCACAGGTATGGTAGAAGGGGGAAGGTTTAATCTCTTAAATGTACTCTGCAATTCCTTAATGTTTGATGCTGTGAACGTTTTCTCCTTGACCCCATTTTCTTTTTAAATATTTTAAAAACTGTGCTGTTAGAATTTCAGGAGGCAAATCTGATAAAATTTGCATATTATGGGATAATTATTCTCCCTTGAGACTATGGAAAACTTTTTTCAACATAAAACGATGAATAATGCCTCAGAGCCTTGAGTTTTTAGTTAGAGAAACTTTGGGCCAATAGATCTGTGAATATGTTCCAGCTCTATAACAGCTATTGGGGTTTCTGTTAGCAGAGATAACTATTCAGCCGTGAAACTGGAATATTATTGTGTCATTGTCTGTTCTGTACGTCTGTTAATTTGTTCTGTATCACAGGGTGTTCACATTCCGAAACAGACAGCTTTACAATTAAATTACAATGAAAATTAAACATTCTGTATTGCATGTTGCTAGGTCAAAAGCCAGCAACGCCATAACTTCCACATCCTCTAATTTTTTGACCAGTACGGCAAAATTGGGAGTCAAGAGGATTAGCCATACTGACCAGCCAAGATGTCCACCTTCCCTGGTGCCGGTTCTTAGATGCTGTTCAACAGTGACTGTCCACCTGAAGACCTTCCCAGAGTATTTAAGAGTTTCTCCTCTGCATGAGTCCTCAAATGTTTTTGAAGATTGTCATTCCGAGTGAATTGCTTTCCACACTCTAAGCATTCAAAAGGTTTCTCCTTTGTGTGGGTTCTTAGGTGTTTTTGAAGCATGTCACTCTGACTGAATCTCTTTCCACATTTAGAGCATTCAAAACGTTTCTCCCCAGAGCGGGTTCTTAAATGCTCCTGAAAATTATCGCTCTGGCTGAATCTCTTTCCACACTATGGGCATTCAAAAGGTTTCACACCAATTTGGATTCTTTGATGCTGCTGAAAATTGCGACTCTGACAGAATTGCTTTCCACACTCTTGAGCATTCAAAAGGTTTATCGTTTGTGTGGGTTCCTAGATGCTGATAAAAATTGCTACTGTGATAGGATCTCTTCCTACTCTCTGAGCATTTGAAAGGTTTCTCCCCTGTGTGAGTTCTTTGATGCTGTAGGAGACTGTTACTCTGACTGAATTTCTTTCCATATTGTGAGCATTCAAAAGGTTTCTAATTTGTGTGGGTTCTTAGGTGCCTTTGCAGGTCAAAATTCCGATTTAATTTCTTTTGGCACTCAGAGCATTCAAAAGGTTTCTCCCCTGTATGGTTTCTCTGATGCACAAGGAGCTGTGATTTGTATTTAAAGTACTTTCCACACTGAAAGCATTTTACAAGCCCTTAGTATCCCATTATTTGGGAAATGTACATTAGCCTGTCTTCCATCCCACGATATCACTCCACTGTCTGAACAGATAAATGACTTCTCTCCTGAATGAATACTTTGATGTTTACTAAGGGCTGATTTCTGTGAAAAACTCTCACCACACTCTGCTTCATGTGTCATTTCTCTCCTTCATGTGTCTGTTGATGTCTAATTAGTTCTGTTCTACAAAGGAAGCACTTTTCACAATCGAGGCATTGATGGGTCTTCTCTCTACTGTGCAATAGCAAATGGATATTATGTTGGGTTTGACTGGAGAAATTTTTATCACACTCTGGACTTGTAGGTTTCTTCTGCCATGTGAGTATTTTCATGGAAATCCCCCCCCTTGATAAGGAATGGGTTCATCCCTCTTCTTGATTGTATGGTTTCCTTTCTGTCGTTTGGGTCTCTTCTCCCTTGCATGAGTTTTTAAATGCATCTGAAGATACCTTCTCTCACTGAATCTCTTTCCACATTCTGAGCACTCAAAAGGTTTCTCCGTTTTGTGGGTGCTTAGATGCTGTTGAAGATGGTTACTCTGACTAAATCTCTTTCCACACTCTGAGCATTCAAAAGGTTTCTCCTTTGTGTGGGTTCTTAGATGACATTGAAGATGGTTACTCTGACTGAATCTTTTTCCACATTCTAAGCATTCAAATGGTTTCTCCCCGGTGTGTGTTTTAAGGTGCCGTTGAATACCACTGCGGTAAGAAAATTGCTTTCCACACTCAGAGCATTCAAAAGGTTTCTCCCCAGAGTGGGTTCTGAAGTGCTCGTGAAGATGACTGGTCCGGTTGAATCTCTTTCCACATTCTGAGCATTCAAAGGGTTTCTCACCTATGTGGATTTTTTGATGCAGTTGAAATTTGCCACTGTGACTGAATCTCTTTCCACATTCTAAGCATTCAAACTGCTTCTCCTTTGTGTGGGTTCTTAGATGCCGATGAAAATTGCTATTTTTACAGAATTTCCACACTCTGAACATTGAAAAGGTTTCTCCCCTGTGTGAATTCTTTGATGCTGTAGAAGACTCTTACTCTGACTGAATTTCTTTCCACACTCTGAGCATTCAAACTGTTTCTCATTTGTGTGGATTCTTAGGTGCTTTTGAAGATCACAACTCTCACTGAATCTCTTTCTACACTCTGAGCATTCAAAAGGTTTCTCATTTGTGTGGGTTTTTAGGTGCCGATGAAAACTACTACTTTGACAGAATCGCTTACCACAGTCTGAGCATTCAAACAGTTTCTCCATTGTGTGGGATTTTAGATGCCGTTGAAAATTGCGACTGTGACAGAAGCGCTGTCCACACTGTGAGCATTCAAAAGGTTTCTCATTTTGGTGGGTTCTTAGATGCCTATGAAAATTGCTATTGTGACAGAATTGCTTCCCACAGTTGGAGCATCTGAAAGGTTTCTCCCCTGTATGAGTTCTTTGATGCTGTAGAAGACTGTTACTCTGACTGAATTGCTTTCCACAAGCTGAGCATTCAAATGGTTTCTCATCAGTTTGGGTTCTTAGATGCTTTTGAAGGTCAGAACTCTGTTTGAATTTCTTTTCAGACTCTGAGCATTCAAAAGATCTTTTATTTCTGTGGGTTCTTAGATGCCGATGAAAATTGCTACTGTGGCAGAATCGTCTCCTACACTCTGAGCATTCAAAAGGTTTCTCCCCTGTGTGTGTTCTTTGATGCAACAGGAGATGGTCACTTTGACTGAATCTCTTTCCACACTCTGAGCATTCAAATGGTTTATCCTTTGTGTGGGTTCTTAGGTGCCGTTGATAATTGCTACTGTTACAGAAGCGCTGTCCACACTCTGAGCACTCAAAAGGTTTCTCCCCTGTGTGAGTTCTTCGATGCAGTAGGAGATGACTACTCTGACTGAATCTCTTTCCACACTCAGAACATTCAAAAGTTTTCTCCCCTGTGTGTGTTCTTTGGTGTACAAGGAGCTGTGATCTGTATTTAAAATACATTCCACATTGAAAGCATTTACATGTCTTCACTGTATTGTTCCTTGGGAAATGTACATTACCCTGTCTTCCATCACATGATATCATTCCATGCTCTGAACAGATAAATGACTTTGCTCCTGAATGAATGCTTTGGTGTTTAATAAGGTCTGATTTCTGCAAGGAACACGCGCTATACTCTGAACACCTATGTTTCTCTCCTTCATGTGTTTGTTGATGTCTACGTAGTTCTGCTCTGCCAAAGAAACTCCTTCCACACTCCACTTGCTTGTAGGTTTCTTCTACCACGTGGTTTACTTCATGGAACTCCCACACTTGACATGGAATGGGTCCATCTCTCTTCTCGACTGTACGGCTCCCGTTCTGCCTCTTGGGTCTTCGTTGATTCCTGAAGTCTTCATTCTTGACTTCATCTGGGGACAGGCCAGGCAGTTCACCCTCCTCCTCATTCCTCTGATCATCTCCTGCTGGAATAAAGAGAGAGATCCTGTTCCTGTTAGCAACCACGCTTGGGACCCTGAGTTGCACTTGAAATCCCATCCACAATTTAACTATTCCAGGGGCTTGTTTCTGCTGTATGTTGAAAAATAAAATGATATGCACATTAAAAATGCTGCCTGCCTGTCTGCCTGCCTGCCTGGCCCATCTCTGAAGATTCCTGCAGCCCCTTCATTCTTTCAAACTGACACACTCACAGAACACCCACTGAAGATGCCTGCAAGGATTTGGAGAAACCACTGCTGCACAATGGAAAGAAAGATACTGATGCCAAAGATCTGTGCTGGGAACTGACAGTAATAGCTCAAGGACTTCCAAAGTCTATGCCGTTCCTTCCCATCACGCAGTGACAAAACACCTGGGTAATGCGCTTCACGTTTCTGTTGTGCTAAGGATCTTTCTCATACTTCCAGAGTCAGTGGCGAGGGGCAAACAGAGTTTCTCAAAGCTCAAAGGTATAAAAACATAAATACGCTCAACACCTGGTGCAAAAGGGACTAGATCAGGGGTAGTCAAACTGCGGCCCTCCAGATGTCCATGGACTACAATTCCCATGAGCCACTGCAAGCGAATGCTGGTAGGGGCTCATGGGAATTGTAGTCCATGGACATCTGGAGGGCCGCAGTTTGACTACCCCTGGACTAGATGGCTGGGCAACTCTATCAACTGAACATGCTCAAGCACCATCTTGAAGGGACTGGTGACCAAACTTCAAAGGAAAAGATACATGAAATGAGATTCTTATGTGCTTGAAATTAAAACATTCAAGAAACGTACATCTTAACATGACAATCCACAGTATTATTCAAAATTATTTATGATTTATGTGCTAAAACTGTTTTGAATTATGGAAAGTCAGAGATTACCTATAATTTTTTAATAGCAATTTCAAATTTTGTGTTTTTCATTTTTTTCTACAAGACATCTATTGGCATCCGTGAAAGATTCTTACCCAAAAAGGCCACAGTCCTATAATTCTCCAGCATGACTTCCCTGTAGAGAGCTCTCTGGCCCCGATCCAGCAGGGCCCACTCGGCCTCTGTGAAAGAGACGGTCACCTCCTCAAAGGAAAAGGGCCGCTGGAAGAGAAAGCAGAATCCCTCCTGAGAGTTTGTGCCGGGAAGAAAAGCTGAATCGGGAGGGGGCAGTGGGGGAGGGGGCCGGACGGCAGGGTGTGACACGGTCGGTCATGGGCTCTTGGCCTGCCGATGTGGGGATACGTGACCCAGCCCTTCCGTGGCTGCTGTCTCTTCTCCACAGACGGGGACAGAATTGGCACAAGGTGGGGAGCATCTCCGAGCACTGGGCTCTACATTGTGGGGTCCCCCAGGGAACAATAGTCTCCCTGATGCTATCTAACATCAACATGCCCCCCTTGCCCAGGTGATTGGGAGTTTCGGGCTGAGTTGTCACCAATACGCGGAGGGCACCCAGCTATTTCTCTTAAAGGACGGCCATCCATCAACACCCCTAGAGAACCTGGCCAGATGCCTGGAAGTGGACTGGCTCAAGCTGAAGCCAAGGCAGACGTCCCCTGGTTGGGCCGGCATGCCGAGAGGCAGATGGTGAGAACAACATCTCTTGATAGGGTCCAACTGACACCTGTGACTTCCGCCAGGAGTTTGGGCTTGATCCTGGACTCCTCCTTGTTGATGGAGGCCCAGATCATGAATGTTGCTTGCCTGGCATTTTTCCAGCTACGCCAGGTTCGACAATTAACACCCGACCTCTCGACACCCCACCTAGCCACAGCTATCTATGCAATGGTCACCTCCAGGCTAGACCTCTGCAACAAGCCCTATGAAGGAATTTTCCCTTGAGACTAACCCACAAACTCTAAAATGCAGCTGCAAGGGTCATTACCCAGTGGAGGGTGCACATGACTATTTTAAAAATTGTTTTATTATAGCCATATAAACAAAAACCACACCAGAAAAATGCAACAGAAAGCAAATTATCTGATTACACAAATTGAAAGAAACCGTCAAAATACATTATTGTTCTAACCAATAAAGAAAGACATGAATGGTTGTAAAAATATATAAGAGAAAAACAGAAATTAAACCCAAAAGTATCGGGGGGGGGGGACTTCAGTCCAAGCCGTCGTTCTCTCTGCATCAAATTATTTAATCCAGTTCTAAACAATGTTATATGCATAAACCTAATCCAATATAAAAAACAAGATCAACAGGCCTCCATCTGATTAAAGAACATTTTTGAAGGAGATCTATTCCGGAAAATTCCAGCAGATACTTTATAAAACCAGTCCAGATTATCATAAAGTCATCTCCCCCACAAAAAAAATTAATCTAAATTTATTGGTGAGTTCCTCATGCTGCTCGCTATACTCCTTCTTTTTAGACCCCAGTTGTGTTCTTTCAGCGTTGGTTAATAAGCAATCCAGCTGCGACTGTGAGATAATTAATCAGCGTTGTGTGCTTACGTTGGGAGTGTTCAGTAAGATATATGTTGAGCAGGACCCATGCAGCAGAAGGTTTTATTTGTTCCCAGACGATGTTCCTAATCTCTGTAAATAATGATTTCCAAACTTTGGCTATAATAGAACCGCCACATATGCATAATTCACTGGTGTTGCCCGTCACCAGCGCTTGCCTAACTGCACAGGCTCCCAACTGGAGACTGAATTAAAGGTTTTGGTGCAGACCTTCGAGGCCCTGAGCCATCTAGGACCAGGATATCTGTGGAACTGTCTCTCCCACTGTGTTCCCCCAAGAGCACTGTGGTTGGCGGACCAAAATTTGCCCAGAGTCCCTGGCCCCAAAGAGGGAAGACTGACCTCACCCAGGGCCAGGACCTTTTGCCCTGGCCCCGGCCGGGCGGAATGCTCTGCCCAGTGAGATCAGGGCCCCGGGGACCTCGATCAGTTCCGCAGGGCCTGTAAGACAAAGCTATTCCACCAGGCCTATGACTGAGGCCGGAAACACCCAACACCTTTCACGCCCAACTGGCTGGCCTTCCGTCTGTGGGAAGAGGGAAGATCCACCCACAGAAAGAACAAATTTAAATTTAATCAGGCAGAGACATGTCAAAAGTGCAGACTTAATTGTTTGAACTAACTTGATCTTATAGGAGAATCTAAACTTATTTATGATGTATTTTATTTGTAATATATAAACTCACAGGAAGGGCAGGTTAGGAAAATAGTATTATTATAGTAGTAGTAGTAGTATTATTATTAGGATACAGAGCTTGAGATGGGCAAAGGGAGTGGGGTTCAGGGCCTCTCTCCCTTGGGCACCTGAGCAGGGACCCAGGAACATCTCCTCTACCTGGAGTGGAGGGTCAGCCGCCGTTTCCACACCTCTCTCAAGATGATGGCTGAGCACCACCTGGCCAGTGCCTGTGACGCCAACACAGAAGGAAGGAAGATGGTCAGGTTAGGCTCCTTCGTTTGCTAGCTTGCTTGAATCCCGCTTTGTGCACCCTCCTTCCCAGGGCTGGGAAACCCGGCCATAGGGACACGCAACGCAGTTTGTACGGCTGTTTAGTACATTGTGAGAGGGGACGCAGAGAAGCACCAGGTGCTCTGAAAACCAAGAGGTGGCTTCAGTCTATATGAAAAACTCCGGGGTAACGTTAATGGGTTGCCTGAGTGTCTCTTGATGCCCTGATATCACAACCCTGAACCTCACAGGCGCACCAGGCCGGAGGCATCCACAGTCCTCATCCACTTTCCGACTCCGGCCCACCCGATGCCCCTGAGAAGCTGTCATGTAGGGGCACATTAGGCAACAATTAGGCACTAGCAATGAGTTTTCAGAGGTTTGCTGCCCCAGAACATGGAGGCTCCATTTGTTTGCCACAGCTAAGAGCTGCACCCAAGACTGCCTTCTAGGAATCTGTCTGATCACCTTTCAACGGAGTGGCCGGCATTACCTGCAGTGGCCCTGAATTCTAGAGACCGATTCGGTGTTGTATGCAGACGTACTTCCTCCCTCTGCCGTCCCAGACCTCCCCAACCCCTTCACTGTGGGCCCAAATCCCACCTGGCCACCAAAGGGCCTTACCATGTGAGAGGGCATCTTGGGAAAGGTCCAGGGTCTGAGCCCGCTGCCCGTCCTCCGAGGGAGACCCCCCCTCCCCAGAGAAGTGTCCTTCCACCTTCACTGCTGGCCCCCACTTCTGAAAGAGTGGGAAAGGAGACAAGGACTAGAAGAGGCTGAGGAGACGGGTCCTGCCCCCCTCCCAGACTCCTCAGCCCTGCATAGGCCAGTAGAGCTGGTTCAAGCACAGGGGCAGGAAATCAGCGTTGGGGTTTCTTCCCAGCAGAAGCAGAAATATCTGATCGGGAAGCCTAAGGAAGCCCCCTCACCTGCTCGGCCTGCCTCTCCTCCTGAGCCTGGCTGAGGAGGAAGCCTTCGGCCAGGGCCACCGCCTGGGCGCTGCTCTCCGGCCCGCATCCTCTCACCCAGCCCTGCATCTCCCGGGGCAGGAGGGCCAGGAACTGCTCCAGGATCACCAGGTCCAGGATCTGCTGCTTGGTGCTCCTCTCCGGCTCCAGCCAGCGGTTGCAGAGTCCGTGGAGCCGGCTGCAAACCTCTCGGGGCCCCTCGGCCTCCTGGTAGTGGAACGGCTGGAAGCTTCGGCTGCCCATCTCTGTGGTCACGGTGTCCTGAGCAAGAACTTGTGGCCCAGCTGTTTCCCAAAGCTCTGCAGCAACCCCCGCCGGGTTGGGATGGGGACCCTTCCTCAATCTCTTGTCTGTTCCGGGTCCTTCTGGGTCGTCCTGCTCTTCCATCTCCTTCCCCTTTGCTTGAGTTCCTCTAAGTGTAGAATAATACTCTTAATGGCGAGAGGAAAACATCTCAAAAAGGCAGAATGAAATCAAAAGAGAACAGAGCAACATTACTGACCCTGGCCAAGAGACACCTCATCATTATGCCTGTGAATAAAAAGGGGCATCTTCATTTACTCTGCAGATCTGCTACGTCAGGGGTAGTCAACCTGTGGTCCTCCAGATGTCCATGGACTACAATTCCCATGAGCCCCTGCCAGCAAATGCTGGCAGGGGCTCATGGGAATTGTAGTCCATGAACATCCGGAGGACCACAGGTTGACTACCCCTGTGCTACGTGACATATCCCGCTTCCTGAGGTCTGGCCCTTTCACCGACTGTGACTTACTCCAAAACATGTCAGACTAGAATTTTTTTTGAATGTTTTTATTTTAGCTGCAGCAAAAATAAGATCGTCATAGGGGACTCCCTGCATCAGGCAAGGAGCTAGAAAGGCTGGCCCTTGAGGTTCGTTCCCACTCTATGATTCTATGATTCACGTCACACAAAACTGCAGAAAACAATACGCTTTCGGAGGGCTTTATACCTCTGTTTCGTGGAGTTGGCTGCAAGGGCTGGCCTCCCCCCTGGACCAATGCAACCACTCTCCACCCTTCCCTCCACCTCAAGGGCAGCCCCCAAAGCCTCGGGGGGGGGAGTGAAAAATGGGGTACAGAAAGCCCCCCTCTTCTTCATTGGGGAAGGATTGGGCCCACTCCAGCCCACAGCCCCCAGGGCGGGAGGGAGGGAGGGCGGGAGAAAGCCGTCAGCTCCAGGTGGGGGGGGGGAATCCCAGGAGACTTGGGGGTGGAGGCGGGGAGGGGCTTTCGCGGGGTCCAGGGCCATAGAGCCCCCCCTTAAGCCCCCATTCCCTCCAGGAGAGCTGCTCTCTGCAGTCTGCCATTCCGGGAGATCCCCAGGGCGTACCTGGAGGCTGGCACCCCTATGAATTGCCCGCACGGCTCAGCGGGGGCGGCAGGAGGAGGCGGGCCTCGGGGTCTCCCAGGGAGGAAGACCCCCGGCTGCAGATCCAGGAGGGCAGCGGGGAGGGGGGGCTCTTTTCCCCCAGGGACCGTGGGCGGCATCTGCAAAGGGACTTAACTCGCGAGTCGCCCTCCCCGGGATCCGGCCGCAACAGGCTTTCCTCCGGCAGGTCTGCAGCCGGGCGAGGTCCGCCTCCTCCCCCCTCCCCGTTTTAACCCTTTCGGGGCTGCAGGCAAAGGCCACGAGGGCGGCGGCCCAGCTCCGGGCTGGAAAAGGGCTCAGGGGAGCAGGACGCGGCAGAGTGCCCGGGCCCCGCCTGGAGGCTGGCATCCCAGAACCTCCCTGGGGCACGAAGCCCCACAGTGCCCCCCCCCAAGCAGCCCTTTTCTCTGGGGGAGAACTGGCCTCTGCAGTCTGGAGAGGAGGGGTCATCCCGGGGGATCTCCAGGCCCCGCCTGGAGGCTGGCATCCCAGAACCTCCCTGGGGCACGAAGCCCCACAGTGCCCCCCCCCCAAGCAGCCCTTTTCTCTGGGGGAGAACTGGCCTCTGCAGTCTGGAGAGGAGGGGTCATCCCGGGGGATCTCCAGGCCCCGCCTGGAGGCTGGCATCCCAGAACCTCCCTGGGGCACGAAGCCCCACAGTGCCCCCCCCCAAGCAGCCCTTTTCTCTGGGGGAGAACTGGTCTCTGCAGTCTGGAGAGGAGGGGTCATCCCGGGGGATCTCCAGGCCCCACCTGGAGGCTGGCATCCCTGGTGAAGCAGAGCACCTTGGGAAGGTGGGCTCTGGAGCTTCTACCCCACCCACTGGAGCTGAGGCCATTTGTGAGTGAGTGAGTGTGTGTGTGTGTGTAGGGGGTGGTGCTCATGGGTTCAGAGGACTGCCCCATTGGGGGGGGGGGGCATTCTGCCAGGTCCTAAGAGGGGAATGGGAACAATGCAATGGTGGAAGGAGCTCCCTGAACTGCCCCAATTCTGCAGGGCCTGCAAGAGGGAGCTCCCCACCAGGCATTTGACCGAGGCTAATCCGACCCAACAGCCTCTGTGGGTCCCCCCTCAAGACACACCCTCCAGAATCTGAAGGATTCCAACCTCCCTACGGATTCTGCTCGAGTTGGCCCTACTGATATTTGTTCAACTGGTCCCGTTGCAGTAATGGTTCTCTTACATCCTCTGCTGAAACTGTTCATGTTATGTAAACTGCTCAGCAAGGATCATTCCCAGAGAACTGTGACTAGCCCAAGCTGGCTGCAAGTGGAGAAAGAAAAGAGTCCTGGGCCCCACTGCCAGCATTGCAAAGGAAGTGATGTCACTCTACCCAACACTTTGCCCTCCCCCTTGTCGTATTTCATCTCCCGGGTGGCTCAGGAACGTTGGACAAAGCAGCCTTCGAAGGGTGCTTGCACTCGAAAGCTCACACCTTGAATAAATCATTGTTGTTCTTAAAGGTGCTCCTATTATCCCTATTAAAGGCCACCCTTTTCAGAGTTTGTTTTGTTTGGGACTTTCGGACTTGTCTGGGTCTCGAATCTCTGCTCCAGCTGGCTCCTGAGCTGCAGCATGACAGGGTATTTTGAAAGTATGCAGTTATTTACCTTTGTTGGTGAGGCAAAGCACTCACCAGACTCATAGCACTTTGAGGATTAAAACAGAATAATCTTTACTGGAAAGATATTTACAGACATCTAGCATATTCATCTGCTTCAGTCTCCTTACTGAAGCAGAGCACAAAAGCTTAGAGTTACCAAAGCAGCATGCTGCAAGCCTCTTGAGCTAGGCTGCAGACTTCATGCCAGACACAGCTAAGCCCAACGGAGGACAGCTGCTTGCTTCAGCAAAGGACAAACAGATCTGCATTTCCTGCAGAAAGAGGAAGTAAGTGGGAGCCCACCCTAAACAAAGGAACCCCCAGATCACAAGCTGAAGCCTTCCCATTGCTCATGGATGCAATTCTCAGCATTGACAGCTCTTTGGAGGAAAGATGGGATTTTAAAAGTCCTAAATAAATAAAACCCACTTTCAGAGCAACACCACGGGAAGGGCGTGTGAAAAGAAGACAGAATTTATTTTAGAATCAGCTTCTCCCACGTAGAGGATTCACCGATGGGCAGTTCCTTCAGGCAATCAGCCTCACCCAGGACTAGCAGCTTGGGAAGAGGCAGCTTTGCCTTTCAAGGAGCAAGCAAAGTGATATATATAAACACCCACCTCTTCTGCCAAATAGGGCAGTGCCAGAACCCATAGTGGGGTCAGAGTCTTTGTGGAGCTTCCGGCTACACTACAGACACCAACTGATAGGAGAAATAGATCCTGCAGAACTTGAGGCCAGGATGCAAATGCCTCCCTCCCTTCCCTGTCTCCATCAGCCAATACCTGTAGGTAGGCAGTACTGGAAATCAACAGAGACATCCCGGCCACAAAGGTGAGAACACCGAAGTTCACTGTTTTATGGCGGAATGACGATGACGATTAGCCACAGAGTTGCCCACTGATGCTGCATGAATGTTTGTGGACAGGGAGACGGGGCTCTGTGCCATCCGGTGGCTGATCTCCTGAGTGGAAACAGCATTTCAAGATATCTGCAAGAACTGTAATGCGGCAGGGGGGGTAATGGGCTTTCTCCTTGTGCCTCAGTCTCCCTCTCTGCAACTCAGCAAGGCGGCTTCAAAGCTGATGCAACCTCTCTTGCTTCCTCTACTGAATCACCAAATGGGGGCAGGGGATCCATTCTAAATTATACGCACATCTGTGGGCCTTTTTGGATGACCACGCAAGTGTTCCTTGACAGCATTTTTCTCACTGGGCTGTCATGGCCCCCAGTCCTTTTGTCTGTTTCAGGGAGGGAGTTCTTCCTGTTTGATATAAACCCATGAAATTAAAGATGCAGTTTCCCCCCCCCTTCCAAATTCACATGTTAGTGGATGGCTTTGCAGTTGTGCAGCTCTATTGTTTAAATGCTCCTTCCTACAATCTAAATATCAAAAAGGTTCCTCCCCTCAGTGGGTTGCCTGATCGTGCTGATGTAATCTCTCCCCACACAATACGCATTCAAAACCTTTCTTCCATGTGGACTCTTTGATGTTGCTGAAGATTGTGAAGCTGACTGAATTTTTTTCCACATTCAGAGCATTCAAAATGTTTCTCAACTCTATGGGTACGCTGGTGACGATGAAGATGACCACTCTGACTGAATCTCTTTCCACACACAGAACACTGATAGGGTTTCTCCCCTGTGTGGGTTCTCTGATGTTGTTGGAGACTATCACTCCGACTGAATCTCTTTCCACATTCTGAGCATTCAAAAGGTTTCTCCCTAGTGTGTGTTTTTTGATGCAGCAGGAGATCACCACTCTGACTGAACCTTTTTCTGCACTCTGAGCATTCAAAAGGTTTCTCCTTTGAATGAGTTCCTAGATGCCGTCGCAAATTGCCACGGTTACAAAATCGCTTCCCACATTCTGAGCATTCAAAAGGTTTCTCCTTTGAGTGAGTTCCTAGATGCCTTCGCAAGTTGCCACTGTTACAAAATCGCTTTCCACACTCTGAGCATTCAAAAGGTTTCTCCCCTGTGTGGATTCTTTGATGCAGTAGCAGCCTACAACTCAGAGTGAATCTCTTTCCACACTCTGAGCACTCAAAAGGTTTCTCCCCAGTGTGAGTTTTTTGATGCTGCAAAAGTCTGTAACTCTTACTGAATTTTTTTCCACACTTGGCGCATTCAAAAGGTTTCTCCCCAGTGTGTATTTTTTGATGCAGCAGGAGATCACCATTCTGATTGAACCTCTTTTTGCACTCTGAGCATTCAAAAGGTTTCTCATTTGTGTGAGTTCCTAGGTGCCGTTGCAAATTGCCAGTGTTACAGAATCGCTTTTCACACTCTGAGCATTCAAAAGGTTTCTCCCCTGTGTGGATTCTTTGATGCACTAGCAGCCTGCAACTCAGACTGAATCTCTTTCCACAATCTGAGCATTCAAAAGGTTTCTCCCCTGTGTGGATTCTTTGATGTTCTTTAAGATGACTGCTCTGATTGAATTTCTTTCCACACACCGAACATTCAAAAGGTTTCTCTTTTGTGTGGGTTCTTAGATGGCATTGAAAATTCCTACTGTCACCAACTCTCTTTCCACATTCTGAGCATTCAAAAGGTTTCTCCCCTGTGTGGATTCTATGATGCTGTAGAAGATTGCGACTCAGACAGAATCTCTTTCCACACTCTGAGCACTCGAAAGGTTTCTCACCTGTGTGAGTTCTTTGATGCTGTAGAAGATTGTTACTCTTACTGAATTTCTTTCCACACTCTGAGCATTCAAAAGGTTTCTCACCTGTATGGGTTCTTCGATGTTCTTTCAGATGACTGCTCTCCTTGAATTTCTTTCCACACACTGAACATTCAAACGGTTTCTCCTTTGTGTGGGTTCTTAGATGCCGTTGAAGATTGCTCCTTTCACCCACTTTCTTTCCACATTCTGAGCATTCAAAAGGTTTCTCTCCTGTGTGGGTTTTATGATGCCGTTGAAGACTGCCATTTGAACTGAATTTTTTCCCACACTCTGAACATCCATACGGTTTCTCCCCTGTGTGGGTTCTTAGATGCTTGTGAAAATGGCTACTTTTACGGAATCTCTTTCCACACTCTGAGCACTCAAAAGGTTTCTCCCCTGTGTGGGTTCGTTGATGCACTAGGAGATCACTACTTTGACCGAATCTCTTTCCGCACTCTAAACATCCAAAAGGTTTCTCCCCAGTGTGGGCCCACATATGATTTTGTTTATGGCCACTCTGACTGAGTATCTTCCCATAATCTGAACACTCAAAATGTTGCTCCCCTGTGTGTAGTCTTTGGTGCACAAGAAGCTGCGATCTGTATTTAAAGCACTTTCCACACTGAAAGCATTTATATGCCTTCCTTATACTGTGCTTTGGAAAGTTTACACTACGCGTTTTTCCATTAGAGGACACCATCCCAGTCTCTGTTGAATGAATGTTTGAATGAATGTTTTGGTGTTCACCGAGGTCTGATTTCTGCAAGGAACTCTCACCACCGTCTGAGCTGCCATGTTTCTCTTTTGGACACGTCTGTTGATGTTTCCAGAGCCCTGCTCTGCAAGGCAGCCCCTTTGCACACTCCAGGAATTGATGGGTCTCCTTTCCACTCTGCATAGTATGTTGGGTTTGATCTGAGAAGTCGATTCCACACCCCAAGTCCTTGTGTGCTTCCTCCACCAGGTGAGTTGGATCCCGGAAATCCCACCCTTGGCCAGGAATGCGTTGATCCCCCTTCTTCCCTGTATGGCTTCCTTTCGGCCTCTTGGGTCTCCCTTGATTCCTGAAGTCTCCTTTCATGTCTTCATTCTTGATTTCCTCTGGCCATAGATGACCCAGATCCCCGTCCTGCTTGTTCCTCTGATCACCCCCTACTGGAATGAAGAGAGAGAGATATCCTGTTAAGACCCCCAGGAGGAGGTCTGATTTGCCATGAGAAGCCAGGATCTGACCCCTTTCTGAGGTCCCCTCAGCTGCCCCTTAGCTCTCTGGTTCGAGTCATGGCCACATCATCAGCCTCAGTTGCCCCTGGCCCAGCCAGGCAGCTCTGGTTGCTCTCCCAGACCCTACTGAAGGTCACTTTCATTACCACCCCAACTTCTCCGACCCCCAACTGGGGACCAGTAGTGGAGCAGACCTGAAACCAAAGTATTTGTGTTCCCAGTTTTGATTCATGCCTCGTCCCAATGGCCATAATCCATACCTCTGACTTACCCAGGAAGGCCACGCTCCTGTGGTTCTCCAGCATGACTTCCCTGCACAGAGCTCTTTGGCCCGGATCCAGCAGGGCCCACTCTTCCTGGGTGAAAGAGATGGCCACCTCCTCAAAGGACAAGGGAGGCTGGAAGAGAAAGCAGGATCCCTCTTCAGGGCTCATGCCGGGCACAGAAGGCACACGGGAAGGCAGTGCGCTGGGAGGGCGCAGGGTGCAGAGCTCGGCATGGGCAAAGGGAGTGGCATTCTGGGCCACCCTCCCTCCCTCCCTCCCTCGGACACCTTAGCAGCAACTGCAGGAACAAGAAGTCCTCTGTGAAAGGAGGGGGGACCAGGCTACGCCCCATCAATCTCCTCTACCTGGACTGAAGCCGCCGCTTCCCCTCCTCTGCAGAACTGGTGGCTCAACACCCTTTCTTCACTGCCTGAGAGGGACACAAAGGACAAAGAGAGACTCCTGGGGTGGACAGCACTTTAGCAGGCAGGTTCCAAGTGCGGAAGAAACAGGGAGTGAAGGGTTAATTCCTCACTGAAGCAGAGAACCTGAGCGGCAGGCTGCTCCAAGCGCTCTGATTGGCCAGCAACAGCTGTAGGAGAGGAGATCTCAGAGCTGTTTGCTGGAGGGAAGTTATTCTGATTCAGAGTCTGAGAGAACCTGAGTCTAGAGGAGTTCTTCTGACAAGTCAAGGAAGGGAAATTGGTGTACTAGAAGGCCAGTGGAGCTACGATGGATACAGCCATGTGTCAGTTTTGAAGGAACTACGTTTTAATGTATTACGTCCTAAAGATGTTTTTAGAAGAAGAGGGGTTGGTTTTCTGTCCAGCTTATAATCGCCTTCCTTTCCCCTCCCCACAACAGACACCCTGTGAGGGAGGGGAGGCTGAGAGAGCTCTGAAAGAACTATTATGTGAGAGCAACTTTATCAGGACTGACTGGCCTGCTGGCTGCATGTGGAGGAGTGGGGAATCAAATCTGGCTCGCCACATTAGAAGCCACAGCCCTTAACCACCATACCAAGATGGCTGTGCAATTAGCTTAGCTGCAATTATATGTTGTGAGTTGCCCTGAGCCTTAATGTTGGGCAGGGTGGCGTATAAATCAAATAATAATAATAATCTTAACACAGCCCGCGGCGCCATGGGCGCCGCAGACTAAATAAAAGGATAAGGGCTTGGGAGGCGGGATGTGTCCGTGATGAGGAAGGGTGCCGATTGGCCCCTTCCTCTGGACACACTACTGGAGGGACCAATCGGCAGGCGCAAAGTGCCTGCCGATTGGTCCCTCTGAGTCCCCGCCGGAGCAACTGTGAGCCGCGCACAGCGCGGCTCGCAGTTGCTCCTTTGCCGACGGCCTGATGCGGCGAGAGGCGCAAAGCGCCTCTCGCCGCGTGAGTCCGCCGACCAAGAGAAAGCCCGACTTAGGCCCACCCAACACCATCTGCAAGGCCGGTTAGTAAAGAGGCGGAAGAGAAGCACCAGGGGCCCGGGAGTTTCAGGGGCTTCTAAATGTTGTTGACGCACCGGAAGCCTTTCAGCAGGGGCCCAGAGACACATGTGGGCCACTGGCAATGTGCTTTCAGAGGTATGCTTCCCCAGAACATGGAGGCTCCATTTATTTCCTGTGCCTGATAGCTGCGTCCAGAACTACCTTCCACGAATCTGTCTAATCGCCTTCCAAGGGAGTGGCCATCCCGACATACAGTGGCCCTGAATCCCCAACCGTAACGCTCTGTGGGGTAACTAAATCTGTCCTCCCTCTCCTGGCCCAAGCCCTCTATCCAAGGACTTCACTGTGGGCCCCAGTCCCATCGGGGCCAGAAACAGCCTTACCGTGTGAGGGGGCATCTTGGGCACCCACCGGGGCCTCACTCCTACTGCCTTCCTCCCAAGGAGACCCTTCTTCCGCAGAGAACGTGGCTTCCCTCTTCACTGCTGCAGCCCACATCTGAGAGAAGAGGAGGAGATGGTAAGAGAAGGAAAGGAAGCAGCAGAGGGGACGGATCCTGCCCCTCTTCCAGACTACCACAGGGGTAAGAATCCAGGTTGTGTTTTCTCCCCAGACAAGCGAATTCTCTAGAGGCAGAAATACCAGGCCAGGAAGCCCAGGACAAGAGAAGGAACCCCCCTCACCTGCTCGGCCTGCCTCTCCTCCTGGGCCTGGCTGAGGAGGAAGCCTTCGGCCAGGGCCACCGCCTGGGAGCTGCTCTCCGGCCCGCATCCTCTCACCCAGCCCTGCATCTCCCGGGGCAGGAGGGCCAGGAACTGCTCCAGGGTCACCCGGTCCAGCATCTGCCTCTTGGTGCTCCTCTCCGGCTCCAGCCAGCGGCTGCAAAGTCCGTGGAGCCGGCTGCAAACCTCCCTGGGCCCAGCGGCCTTGTCATAACGGAATTGCCGAAAGGACTGGCTGGGTTCATCCGCCTTCCTTCCCCCTGCAGCTGCGGCCTCTGGCACGTCTCTCCCCCCGAATTCAACGCCACTCCCTGCTTGGATGGGGTGGGGACCTTTCCTTGGCCCCCCGCCAGTCCCGGCTCCTTCTGGGTCGGCCTCTTCCATCTCCGTCCCCCTGGCTGGAGTTGCCTCCGGCTGCAGACGGATACCCTGCACCTCCTTGCTAGGAAGAGAAAGAGGAAAACCTCTCAGAAGGGCAGAAGGAGACCCAAAGGGAGCGAAGTGACCTCCCCAGCCCTGGTCAAGCCGCCCCTCCAGGCTGCAAGAGGGGATCCGAAGCGGCTGCCTTACTGGAGTCTGTGGCCAGGCATTCCTTGCAGTCCGCTCTAGGAACCGCCTCTCTCTGGCTCTTTGGCTGCAGAAGGTGTGAACTTGGCCTCTGCAGGTGACTGCAGAACCGTCTGTGCTCCGGGCTGCTCTCGAGGCACCTGGGGACGGCTGGAGAACTCCTCCTGCTCCTCCTCCTGCTCCTGCTCCTCCTCGTGAGGCTGGCGGAGGAGGCAACAGCTCTGTCCAGGCAGTTGGGGGGGGAGGGGAGGGGAGGGGAGGGGAGGGGGGCTCCGGACTCTGCTGGGCAGGGCAGGGGGGCTGCCTGGAGGAAGGGGCAGCAGGAGGCCAGGAGCCGAGAGGGAAGCGGCAGAGGGGGGAAGCGGCCGGGGGGCTTGTCCGGTCCCTGCCTGGGAGTCCCCCCCCCCGAGCATTTCTCTTCTTCTAAATGGTTACAGACCCCAGACCCCTCCTTTGCCCCCCCAGGACGGCCACAGGGCAGCAGAGGCATTCAGACACCCCTGCAGGTGTCACACCTGTGTGTGTGTGTGTGTGTGTGTGTGTGTGTGTGTGTGTCTCACCTTTTGTGCTGGGCCCGGAGAGAGAGTTATGCAGGGCGGCTCCCCTCCATCCCCGTCTCTCGGGATGCGGGATGCGGCCGCCGAAGGCTCTCCCCCCCCCCCGTCCCCCGACCTCTCTAGGAAGCGGCTCGCTGGGCTTAACCCTTCCGGCGCTGCAGGAGGAGGGGAGGGGGAGGAGGCGCCGAGCGAAGCCGCACTGCCCCCGCCGCTGGAGGCTCGCCCGGGTCCCTCCCCAGCAGCCCCTCCCCCCTGGCGCCCGGGGGGGGGGGCCTGGTGGGTGTCTGCAAGGACGGAGGAGGTTGCCACCTCCCGCCTGCCTCCTCCCGGAGCGGCTTCCGGGGAGACTCCAGGGTAGGGGTCCGAAGGGAGAAGGGCGGCGTCGTGGGTGGAGGGTCGCGGTGGGGGGGAGGGGGGGAGACCAGTGATCTGCACATGCTCAGAGCCCCCCGCCCAAGAAACGCGAAAGTGGCCTTCTCGGTCTCACCTGGAGGAATTCTCCCCCCAATGGGATCAGGGCCCCCCTGGACCCGCTGCAGTTCCGCCGGGCGCCTCAAGACACAGCAGTTCTGCCAGAGCTCAAGGCAGAGCAGTTCCGCCAGAGCTCAAGGCAGAGCAGTTCCGCCAGGCCTACGGCCCAGGCCAGGAAGGTAAGACCGACCAACCGCTGGCCTCCCCCCTCACAAAAGAGCAGAAACCCTAATCTGCACAAGAGAACTGGTCCCCCTTTATAAGGTGTTTAGGGAGGGGGCGATCCTCAGGAGGAGGCCTGCTTGTTTCCCTGGGCTTTCCTGGGGGTTTGGGCAGGAAACATCTTTCAAAGTGCCTGAGGGGCAGTGAGGGGGGTTGCTTCCAGTTTCATTTTTGGTTTCAACAATGATTATTTATTTACTTTCACATATATATACCACCCTCCCAGAAGGCTCAGGGCGGTTTACATGGAACTGAAGGAAACTATACAGAGAATATTATATATAAAGAATTATATTATTAACTGATAATAACAAGTAACTTATTATATTAATATTATTCTATTTTCCAAGTAAAGAATAGTCGTAAAGAATAGTAAAGAGTAGTAAAAAATAGATTTTTATATATAATTATTTTATTTTCCAAGTAAAGAATACAGGAAAAAATAAAAGATTAAACATAGCGATTTGAAAGAGTAGTAAAGATTACAGCTCATGCAAGTCTCATGCACAGAAAATGTTGAAAAACATCAACTATTATTGTAATCTGCCTTGACCAGAAGGAAAAGTGGAATATAAATGATTGTATGAAACAAATACAGAATTCCCAAGGTTTCTGCACTCACCAAACAAACTGCTTCCCAGAAAGCCGCTTCTTCACAAAAATTAGATCCTTACGACCAACCGTCTTAACGGCTCCCCAGACTAGGTTCTGCTGCTTTAGATCAACACGGCTGCCCCCCCCCAGATCCACCCACAGCACAAACATGGAGAAACTGGGTCAAAGTAGCTCATGCGGATCAACCACGCCCATCTTGAGCACCTGCCAGAGGACTTCAGTCTTACAGATTTATACACATTTTTTAAAAAAAGACATGCTGCACTAACCTTTGAAACATTTAATGAACGCTAACTCATTTAATGCAAACTTAAATGGACTCCGGGGAATGGTAGAGGACAGGAAGGCCTGGAGGATCATTGTCCATGGAGTCGCGATGGGTTGGACACAACCTAACAACTAACAACTCATTAAAAAAAACACCCCACAAAACCCACAGGGGAAAAAAAACCCAAACAGAAATAAGAATCTCTCTGATGTGCTGGATTTTGGTTTCTCCAACACTTAAGGGTGCCTTGGGGGGTTCCCGTCTGTAATTAGGCCAGGCAATAAATATTAGATATTCTATTTCTCTGTGCACCAACTTGTTTCTTCACCTTCGTTTTGATTGGGTGTGCCCCCGTTGTCCTTCAACAAAGGAACAAACTCAGGGGGGGGGGGGGAGAGACAGCATTACCAGCTCATGGAGCCCAGGATGGGATCACAGAGCCAGAGGCAGAAATCTTCCTTCTCCCTCCTGTTTCTCTCCAGGAGAATGTGGAGCTTGGTGAAAAGGTCGACCGGGATCGGGGCATCCAGGCCCCACATGTTCACGGGCCAGCTCCAGGATGCCAGTCCATTTCCACAGCACCGGAATTAGTGGAGAGGAGGGGTGGTGGTGGTGGTGGTATCAGGCCCCCTTTGACCTTTCTGAGTTGTTGGGTTGTGGGACACGACCTTTCCCTTTCAACCCAAATGAATCTGAACTCTCAGAACTCCTTGGGCTTCAAAGTGGTGAGATACCAAAAAACTCACAGCAGACCGGAGCGGAGTGGGACAAGGGTCGGGGGATACCTCTCAAGATCTCCTTGGCAGAAAAACCGGCTTGTAAACTAAGAACAGCTGGCTGCTCACACTGTTTACATTGGTAGCTGAGAGGCTGTATATATCTGCTCTCTCTGACCGCTATTTCTTCACAGGATCTGGAAAACAGAGATGTTTTTGCAGATGTCAGAAAAGGTTATTCTGGCAAATACAATGAAGTAGGGCAACAACTAAAAGGGCCCTTCTTGGCATAACTATTTTGGAAGCATTCTGAGCCTCCGACTCTTGGGCATTGTAAGAAGAGCCTCAGCAGAAGCCAGTGGAAAGATTCTCCCTTGTGTGGATTATGAGACAAACCGGAAGGCTGGATCTTTGCCTCAAGCTCTTGTGATCCAGTGAGCATTCATGAGGTTCCTCCCCTGCGTGGATTCCTCAACGGTTAAGGACAGAGTTGCTGGTGGTAAATCTCTTTCCACCCTCAGATCACATCCTTTCTTTCTTGCCTGTGAGATCTACTTGAGTTCTGTCCTAAGTCTGAATATTTCTTCCAGGTTAAGGTAAAGATTCTGGGTAGACACACTATACAAGAGTTTACATGGTTTCAATGCTTTTTAAGGTCTACGGTTGCCTTTTATGTGTGAAATTAAAAAAATCTCTCATCTCAAGCTAATTAGTTATATGGGTTCTCATGGTATGGGCTCTTTGATGCTGTTGAAGATGGTCAGACTAACTGAATCTCTTCCCACACTCTGAGCATTGAAAAGGATCCCCCCCCCCGTGTGAGTCACAGATGCTGTGGGAGATCACACCTGAATGAATTTCTCTTTACACTCTGTGAATTCAAGAGGTATTTCCTTAGTGTGGGTTCTTAAAAGCTGTTGAAAAGTGATGCTCCAGTTGACGGAGTTTCCGGACTCTAAGCAATCCAAAGGTTTCTCCCCTTTGTGGATTTTTGGATGCAGTTGAAGAGTCACTCTAAAAGAATGCCTTTCCATACTCAGAGCATTCAAAAGATTTCTCCTCTGTAGGGGTTCTCAGATGCTTTTTTAAAAAAAATAGGAATTGTACTCAGAAAAGAAAAATACTACATATTATATAACTGCTATTTAAAAAATAAATATAAAGCTGAAATTTGACAATACACAACTTGTTCTTAGGTGCTTTTGAAGGTCACAGCTCTGACCATTTAATCCCACACGGTGAGCATTCAAAAGGTTTCTCCCCTGTGTGGGTTCTTTACATGTTGTAGATGTCCACTCTGACTCTCTTCCTACTCTTTGAACATTCAAAAGGTTCATGTCACCTATGGATTCCTTGATGATGATGAGAGAAACTATTCCCACACTACGAGCACTCAAAATGTTTTTCCTGTGTGGACTCTTTGATGCTGTTGAAGATTGAGAAATTGACTGAATTTCTTTCCACACTCTGGGCACTCAAAAAATGTCTCACCTCTGTGGGTTCCTTGATGACGGTGAAGATGGCCGCTCTGACTGAATCTCTTTCCACACTCTGAGCACTCAAAAGGTTTCTCTCCTGTGTGGGTTCTTTGATGCTGTAGGAGACTGTTACTGTGACTGAATTTCTTTCTGCACTGTGAGCATTCAAAAGGTTTCTCCCCTGTGTGAGTTCTTTGATGCTGTAGAAGATGGTCACTCCGACTAAATCCCTTTCCACACTCAGAACATTCAAAGGGTTTCTCCCTTTTGTGAGTTCTTTGATGCAGTAGGAGACTGCCACTCTGCCTGAATTTCCTTCCACATTCTGAGCATTCAAAAGGTTTCTCCCCTGTGTGGGTTCTCTGATGCAGTAGGAGAACGCCTCTACGACTGAATCTCTTTCCACAGTCTGAGCATTCAAAGGGCTTCTCCTGTGTGTGGGTTCTTAGATGTTGTCGAAAACTGCTACTGTTACATAATCGCTTTCCACACTCGGGGCATTCAAAAGGTTTCTCCCCTGTGTGGATTCTTTGATGAAGTAGGACATGACCAGTCTGGCTGAATCTCTTTCCGCAGTCTGAGCACTCAAAAGGTTTCTCCTTCGTGTGGGTTCTTAGATGCCGTCGAAAATTGCTGTTGTTACCCAATCTCTTTCCACACACGGCACATTCAAAAGGTTTCTCCCCTGTGTGGATTCGTTGATGCACAATGAGACTGCCACTCATACTAAATCTCTTTCCACATTCTGAGCACTCAAAAGGTTTCTCCCCTGTGTGGGTTCTTTGATGCTGTAGGAGATTGTTACTGTTACTGCATTTCTTTCCGCACTCTGAACATTCAAAAGATTTCTCCCCTGTGTGAGTTCTTTGATGCTGTACTAGATGGCTATTCTGACTGAATTTCTTTCCACAGTCTGAGCATTCAAAAGGTTTGGCACCTGAGTGGATTCTCTGATGCTGTACAAGATTGTTACTCTGAGTGAATTTCTTTCCACACTCTGCACATTCAAAAGGCTTTTCCTTTGTGTGGGTCCTTAGATGTCGTTGAAAACTGCTTTTGTCACCTAACCGCTTTCCACATTCTGAGCATCCAAATGGTTTCTCCCCTGTGTGGGTTCTTTGATGCTGTACAAGATTGTTACTCTGAGTGAATTTCTTTCCGCACTCGACACATTCAAAAGGTTTCTCCCCTGTGTGTATTCTTTGATGCTGTTGAAGATGGCCATTCCAATTAAATCTCTTTCCACACTCAGAGCATTCAAATGGTTTCTCCCCTGTGTGGATTCTCTGATGCTGTACAAGATTGCTACTCTGAGTGAATTTCTTTCCACAATCTGAGCATTCAAATGGTTTCTCCCCTCTGTGGATTCTTTGATGCTGTTGAAAATGGTCACTTCGATTGAATCTCTTCCCACATTCTGAACATTCAAAAGGTTTCTCCCCTGTGTGGGTTCTTTGATGCACAAGGAGCTGTGATCTGTATTTAAAGTACCTTCCACACTGAAAGCATTTACATGCCTTCGTTATACTGTTCTTGTGGGAACGTGGACTTTCCTGCTTTCCATCAGAGGATGCCATTCCATTTTCTGAACACGTGAATGGCTTCTCTCCTGAATCAATGTTTTGGAGTATATTAAGGTCTGATATCTGCGAGAAACCATCATCACGGTCTGAGCCGCTTCCATGATTCTTTCCTATGTGTGTTTGTTGATGTTTAAGACGGTCTGCTCTGCAAAGGAAGCTCATTCCACAGTTCTGGCATTGATGGGTCTCCTTTCCACTGTGCATTCGCAAATGGATATTTAACTGGTTTTGATCGGAGAACTTCATTCCACACTCCAAGCACTTGTAGGTTTCTTCCCTCGAGTTAATAACATCACAGAAACCCCCCCTTTGGTAAGGAATGAGCTGATCTCTCTTCTCAACTATATGGCTGAAGTTCCCTCCCAAGTCTGCAGCCTTGACTTCCTCTGGCAGGAGACGATGCATTTCATTGTCCTCCTCGGTCCCCTGATCGCCTTCTGGTGAAATAAAGAGAGATCCCATTAGCACCTATGCAAGGACAGTGTCTTCAATACTTTGGGTTCAGTACTTTGATCCCTGCCTCATCCCAAAGGCCGGAATTGGCCCCTCTGGCACCCCAGAAAAGTCCTTACCAAGAGAGGCCACGCTCCCGTAGTTCTCCAGCATGACTTCCCTGTAGAGAGCTCTCTGGCCCGGATCCAGCAGGGCCCACTCGGCCTCAGAGAAATACACGGCCACGTCCTCGAAGGAGGAGAGGGGACACTGGAAGAAAAGATGCAGATTCTCTCTTCAAGAGGGCAGCCGGGAAGGGGGCAGGAGGCACCGCTGGGAAGGGGGGAAAGGACACCTGAGCAGCCCCTGCGGGGGCCACAGCCTCCCTCTGAAGGGATGGGGACTCAATATCACATCCATCCATCCAAAAAAAATAAAATAATCTCCCCAAACACTGACAACCCCATCCCCCATAAGACTTTAACTACAATAAAGAAGCTGCATTTAATATAATATGAAAACAAACTGAATTCCTAATCAATTCCTAATCAATCACACCTGTCGTTTACTGTAAGTGGATGTTTTTAAGCTCGGTTGTTGCCCACTCTGAGTCAACTAGGGAAGGGTGGGATATTATAGAACAACAACAACATAATAATAATAATAATTATTATTATTATTATAATAATGGTGATGGTGGTGGTGATGATGATGATGATAATACTAATAATAATACTAATAATAATAATAATAACAACAACAACAACAACAATACTGTTCTCTCCTTCACCTGGGCTGGAGGTGCAGGAGCTGTTTCCGCACCATGACCAGGAGGGTGGTTGCACACGACCTGTTCCCTGCCTGTGGCAAAGATAACAAAGGAAGGAAAATCGGTATGAATCCCGCCCTTCTCGGACTCGCCGTCTCAGCCAGAGGCCCTCGCTTGCTAGCTGGCAGGAATCCCCCTTTGTGTGCCCTCCTCCCTGCCACAGGCACACTCCACACAACTGGCAAGGGTCTTTAGTAAATTGCGGGTGGGGTGGAAGAGAAGCCATGGGTGCTCCGATCTCCAGACGGGGACTTGGGCATCTTTGAAACCGCCAGGGCAATGGGACTGTGCGTCCAGAGTGTCTCCTGATGCCCCGATAGAGCCCCCCCCCAGCACCGCCCTCAAACCTCGCAGGGCTGGCCTCCGTCGCCCACTCTCCTCTCTCTGCCTGTGGCCCTGCAAAGCCTTTCAGCAAAGGACGGCAAACGTGTCTCCAGGGACATGTGCCCAGAGGGGTCCACCTTTCCTTTTTTGAGCTGCTTTGTGTTCCACCAACAGGAGGAAGGGGACAAGAGAAATTTGCCCATAAACATGAGTAAGAACGGAGTTGCCTCCCCTGTATCTGTCTAGCAGCCTTTCAAGGGACCTGCCGTCAACCACATGCAGCGGCACAGAATCCCAGGCACGGAGTCGGTTTTGAGTGCAGAGCGACTTCCTTCTCCTCCTCTCCCAGACCTTCTTCCCAGCACTTTCACTGTGGGCCCCAATCCCATCTGGCATCCCTCAAACAGTCTTACCACATGAGGGGGCATCTTGGGAACATTCCTGGGCTTCAGGCCTCTGTCCTTCCTCCAAAGGAGATGCTTCCTCCTCAGAGAACTTGGCTTTCACCTTCACTGCAGGTCCCCACATCTGAAAGACAAGGAAAGGAGACAAATAGGAGAAGGGATAGAACCAGCAGAGGAGACAGATCCTGCCCCCTTCCTGGACACCTCAGCCTTCCACTGACCAGCACAGCAGCTTCAACCCCAGGGGCAGGAGATCGGGGATGGGTTTTCTTCCATGTCAACTGAATTCTCTAAGGAAGTCTTAGGGAATTGTACTGAATGAAACCCCCTCACCTGCTCGGCCTGCCTCTCCTCCTGGGCCTGGCTGAGGAGGAAGCCTTCGGCCAGGGCCACCGCCTGGGAGCTGCTCTCCGGCCCGCATCCTCTCACCCAGCCCTGCATCTCCCGGGGCAGGAGGGCCAGGAACTGCTCCAGGATCACCCGGTCCAGCATCTGCCTCTTGGTGCTCCTCTCCGGCTCCAGCCAGCGGCTGCAGAGTCCGTGGAGCCGGCTGCAAACCTCTCGGGGCCCAGCGGCCTCCTGGTAGCGGAACTGCCGGAAGCTTCGGCTGCGTACATCTGCAGCCATAGTGTCCTGAATCACGGGGTCTGTCATAGCACTTTTGCAAAATTCAACACCATTCCCTTTCCTTGCTCTCTTGCCAATTCCAGGTCCTCCTGTGTCCTCCTCTTCCATCTCCTTCCTGTTCTCTTTGGTTGCCTCTGACTGTGGATACCTTCATTTCATGGCTATGAAGAGAGGGGAGAGATCATATCCAAAAGGCTGAAAGATACCAGAAAGGAATGGAGCCACATCACCAGCCCTGATCAAAAGAGCTCTAATGATATCCCTGGTGAAGAAGATTGTTCACTTGATGAATAAGGATGAATGTCATTGTGTTTTATTGTGCATCAAGGTCTTTCTGTATGCCTGTCGGTTCCTTCAGGAAACTAAACACTTCCTTTTAGGCTCTTTAAAAACGTGTACTGAATGTTTTTGCCCTCTGATTTTGGGAGATGCCGAGAGATTACATTTCAATGTAAACTGGGACAAACTGGCTGGAAAGGCCTTAAGCATTTCGGCTCTCTCTTCAATAGGCTGGAAGCAGAAAGAACCCTCTGCATCACTGACCCCGGTCAAAACACCGCAAGGATTCCCCCGGTGAATAAGATGGAGCATCCCTATTTAGTTTGCAGATTAGGATTAATGTCAAAGCCCTATATTACATATCAAGCGTTTGTAGGTAGGCCTTTTGGCCCTCAGGAAAGTAAGGCCACTGTTTTGGGCTCTTTGTAACTCTGTTGCGATTGGTATGATCTTTCTGGGGATCAACATAAACTGGAGCCCAGGGCAAAGTGGCAGGAAAGGGCCTCACCTTTTCAGCTATCACGTCAATACGCTGGAAGGGTTAGGAAATACCCCGTCTGAGCAGCCAGCACAGGGGAAGAGCTACAGGGGCATTTCTCTAGATCAGGTTAGGGGGGCTGCCTGGCTGCACAGGAGTGGGGGGGCACTGAACCCCCAGGGAACCTGCAGGTGTGTGTGTGGGTGTGTGTTGGGGGGAGGGGACACTGGCTAAGATGCATGGCCTGAGAGCTGCGTGAATTATTTCTCCCCCCATGACCACCCCCGTGGAAGAGAACGGATTTTTATTCATTGTTATTTGCACAGTTCAAATCCTGCCCTTCTGCCCTAACGGAGGCCACCTGAGCAGCCAACAAGTTAAAGATCCCTGTATGTATTACGTCTTACTTCCCACCCTCCAGGCACGGAGGGGTCTCCTTCCCACTGTGCTTTTGCTCGCTTGAAGGTCTTCTCCGCCGCGTGAAAGACTTCACTGGCACGGGATGAGTTGGGCCATCTTAAGCGTGTGGCTCCTGGGTCTCCCTCCATTGCTGAGGTTTCCCCTCTTGGGAAGTCCTCATTCTTGGCTTCCTCACCCTCCCATTCCTCTGATCCCCTTCTGTTGGGAGGGAGGGAGGGAGGGAGGGAGAGACCCCCGTCAGGCCCCGCACAGAGAGGCCTGCTCAGCACTCCCAATCCCACCCTCACTCGAAGCAGGGGCTGCAGGGGGGGCTGCAGGGGGGGCTGCAGGGGCTGCCTCCTGCTGGACAGTGAAAGGTGCCGTCCTCCTCGCATGAGAAGCGGCTTCCTGCCCTCGAGGGACCCTCTGCTGGCGGAGACTCCCCGCGGCTCCTGCCCCCGACCCCCCCCCAGTGGGCCCGGGGCTGCCCCTGCCGGAGGCCCCCCAGGAAGGCCCGACCCCCCCCCCGGCCACCCCAGCCCCCCCCCCGCATGCCAGGACCTACTCGCGAGTCAGGCTCCCCCCGCCCCGTCCTCTGGCAGCTCGGCGGACCCCGCCCCGCCCCCCCCCTCCCCGGGGTCTGCGGCCCCGCAATGGCCACGCCCCCGCCCCCTCGCTGGGCCGCTCTAGGAAGCGGCTCGCTGGGCTTAACCCTTCCGGCGCTGCAGGGCTGTTTTCTGGGGCGGGGAGGTCGAAGGGAGCCCCCCCCACCCCCCCGCGGCCTCCCTGGTGCTCCTTCCAGGCATCTTCGGGCAGGGCAGGGCAGGGCGCGGGGGTGGGAGGGGGGGTGGCGAGGGGGTGGGGGGGCTTCGGGGACCTGCCCCTTTGGGGTGGGGGCTGCATTCCTGAGAAGGGAACTGGTGGCACATCCCTCAAGGGGGGGGGGGCGGCTGCTTGGCACGCAGCAGGGCCCAGAAACGAGGGCTACCCGCTTCTTAAACAAGAAAGCCGAATAACGGGGCCCTAGAGGCCATCTAGTCCCACCCCCTGCTCAATGGAGGATCGGCCTCAAGCACCCAGGATATGCAGCCGGAACCGTTTTACTTGTGGCTTAAGCCCAGTGCCGTAGATCCTCTCGTCTGCTGCCCAACGACCCCAAGAGCCACCCTGTGCCCCCCCACCTCCTCTTCTGCAGGCTGAACCCTCCTCCGCCTTTCCTCCCAGGGCTCCTCGCTCTCCTCTGCCCTGTCTCCATGTTGCCCCCGTGAGGCCTCCAGAAATGCAGGCAGGACTCCAGGTGGGGCAGAGAGCCTAGGGACTACTAGGGCATCTTGTAATGATGACGCCTCAGTGGGTACAGCTCAAGGCTGCATTTGCCTTCTTTACCTCCACCTCCCACTGTCTGATCAGATTGAACTTAACAGTCCCACCGAGACCATGTCCACACACAGGGCTGCCCACAAGGCCCCTCCCATCCTGTAGGCCTGCGTCTCACTTCTGCGACCCGGATGGAGAACTCTGCCCTTCTCCTTATTGAATTGCATCTTGTTCTCATTTGCACACTTTTCCAGCCTGTTCAGATCTTGTTGAACTTCTTCTGGGGCCTTTGCTACTCCCCTCAAATAAATGCATTAAATTTCCAACGGTGAAGAGAAGTTTTCCCTCCCACTCCTGATTCCCTGTGGACCTCTTCTCAGAAGTAGGATCCCAGTGAGGGTCGATGGAGACAGCTTGAGAGACCCTTTTCTGGGGGAATCTGTCCCTCCCGGCCCTCTCGGCCTGCAGTTCAGCCAGGACCGCTGGGCCAAATCTCTCACCAGCCTCACCCCCCCCCCTTGGGCCTAGCGCACAGCTGCGATATCAGATCTGGACAACCAATCCAAGTAGAAGAGGAAGGGGTGCTTCTTCGTTGCTCCCCTCTGGGGAAGGGCCAGGCATAAATGTCAAAATAAAGAAATAAATAGTTTCAGCCTCCAGTAGCCTATACTTGAAGCTGTTTTTTTTTTTGTCTGAATGTGCATCACCTCACACCCTAAAACAAAAAGGAGAAAATATCCTAACCCAAACAAAAGTCACCTGACACTGGAGCTCTTCCCAGTCTGCCTTGTTTTCACCGTCCAGACAGGAATTTGGTGTCCTGTACAAAGGCCTTTGCCCCCCCCCCCACACACACACACAACACACACTCCAGTTTGATGCCAATCTTCCCCAGCATATCTGGAGCGATGCTCTGCTGCCCTCCCCAGGCCAAGAGAGTCTCCTGCCCGGGAGCAGCTTGGTCGTAATTCTCCACTGCCAGCCAATATTGCCCTGGGAGAGGGCTTGCCCTCGAAAGCTCCCACCTTGAATAAATCTTGGTTGGTCTTAAAGGTGCCTGACTGGACTCTGGTTTTATTGTGCCACCTCAGACCAACACGGCTACCCATTTGAACCAAAGGGGCCCAGACTGTTTCCTGGTCTAGAACCCAGTTCTTGAGCCAGTTACTCCAGTGGGGTGCTCCCAGGAGAAGCACACAGGTGGATGCTTTGGTCCGTTCCAAATTGTACTTTCCCCATACTCTGGAGACTGCTCTCTACAAGGAGACATTCAGGGGTGCCCAGTCCAAACACTGGTTCTGGCACCACAATTGTGTGTGGAGGACCACCAAAAGGCCTGTACTTCAGAGAAGATTTGAGAAAGGTACAGGAAGAAGAGCTGCTTTTTATAAGCCGTTTTTCTCTGCCAAAGTAGTTTATAATTTCCTTCCATTTTCTCCCCTCCTCCCTCCCCAACAGGCACCCTGTGGGGTGGGTGAGGGTGAGAGAGCCCTGATATTCCTGCTCGGTCAGAACAGCTTTATCAGTGCCGTGGTGGGCCCAAGGTCCCCCAAGTGGCTGCATGTGGGGGAGTGGGGAACCAAACCCAGCTCACCAGATTAGAAACCACCACTTTTAACCACTACACCAAACTGGCTCTCAACCCGAAGCTGGCTTGGAACAACTGCATGTCCTCTATAACTCAAAACATGTCACACAGTCTCATGTTCAGGGGACAAAAGTTTTTTTTCCTGTCCAAAGCCCAGTTCTGGTGCCAACTGCTCCAAAGTGAGGTCATGCAGTTGTTCCAGTTATCCAAACCATCCTTGTAATGGAGGAATTTGGGGGGCAACCGAAACTGAAGCTTGTGGACTGGGCACCCCTGGATGCCCTCCTGCAGGTGACCCTCTCTGGAGTTTGGAAATGTCAGCTGTGCTGGCCCAAAGATTGTCTTGGGGTGCACCCTGGCCCTGGGGTCTCCCTGCGTGATTCTCCCAGGGACACCCCACTTTGGAGCAGCTGGCATGAGAACTCCACTTTGGATCAGGAAACAGCACATGTCCTTTCAAAGGGCAGTTCCTTGAATGTGGGTGAGTCTGATATGGTGGTCCAAAGATGGCGTTCTACCATCTTTGCCAGACCCAACAACATGTACCACCAAATGATCTGTCAACATCTGACTTAGCCACGCAATGGTTACATCCAGACTTCTGTAACTCACTCTACATAGGGCTACCCTTGAAGCTGCACCAGAAACTCCAACTGGTCCGGAATGCAGGAGCTTGGGTTCTTACGAGAACCACAAGTATAGCACAAATTACACTTCTCTTTCTCTCTCTCACTCCTCTCTTTCTCTTAACCCTTTTGGGACCGCTTTGGCAATCTGGCAAAGTCTTATAGACCAGAGGTAGTCAACCTGTGGTCCTCCAGATGTCCATGGACTACAATTCCCATGAGCCCCTGCCAGCAAATGCCTGGTCTCATGGGAATTGTAGTCCATGGACATCTGGAGGACCACAGGTTGACCACCCCTGTTATAGGCCTCTTTCTCAGAATAATGCTCTTAAATGCATAAAATAAAATACTGAGGATTACAAAGGAAAACAATTGTATTGAAATACAGTTATCAAAATATTTTAAAAAGCAAATTATGATGGAGTCATATTGAACGCTTTACACTTGCTCACAGTGGTGCAGTTGAAGATGTCTACTCTGACTGAATCTTTTTCCACACTCGGAACATTCAAAAGGTCTCTCCCCTGTATGAGTTCCTAAATGCTGGTGAAGATGGCTATTCTGACTGAACCTTTTCCCACACTCAGAGCATTCAAAAGGTCTTTCCCCTGTGTGGGTTCTTTGATGCCGTAAGAGATGGTCCTTTTGAGTGAACCTCTTCCTACAGTCTAAGCATTCAAAAGGCTTCTCTCCTGTATGGGTTCTTTGATGACGCTGAAAACTTCCAGGCCCGCTGAACCTCTTCCCACAGTCTGAGCATTCAAAACATTTCTCTCCTGTGTGGATTCTTTGATGTTGTTGAAGATGGCCGCTCTGACGGAACCTCTTCCCACACTCTGAGCATTCAAAAGGTTTCTCCCCTGTGTGAGTTCTCTGATGACGCTGGAGATTGTTAGCCTTACTGAATCTCTTTCCACATTCTAAGCATTCAAAGGGTTTCTCCCCTGTGTGGATTCTTTGATGTAGTAAGAGATTGCGACTCTGACTGAATCTCTTCCCGCACTCCAAGCACTCGAAAGGCTTCTCTCTTGTGTGGGTTCTTTGATGACGTTGAAGACTGCCAGGCCCACTGAACCTCTTCCCACACTCTGAGCACTCAAAAGGTTTCTCCCCTGTGTGGATTCTTCTGTGATCCTGGAGAGTACCAAGCTGACTGAATTTCTTTCCACATTCTGGGCATTCAAAAGGTTTCTCTCCAGTGTGGGTTCTTTGATGCAGTACGAGATCGCTACTCTGACTGAATCTCTTTCCACAGTCTAAGCATTCAAAAGGTTTCTCTCCTGTGTGGGTTCGTTGATGACGATGAAGACTGCCAGGCCAACTGAATCTCTTTCCACACTCTGAGCACTCAAAAGGATTCTCCCCTGTGTGAATTCTACGATGTTGTTGAAGAGTACCAAGCTGACTGAATTTCTGCCCACATTCTGAGCATTCAAATGGTTTCTCCCCAGTGTGGGTTCTTTGATGTATTAGGAGATCGCTACTCTGACTGAATCTCTTTCCACACTCTGAGCATTCAAAAGGTTTCTCCCCTCTGTGGGTTCTTTGATGACGCTGGAGACTGCCAGGCCCACTGAATCTCTTCCCACACTCTGAGCATTCAAAAGGATTCTCCCCTGCATGGATTCTTTGATGTTGTTGAAGAGAACCAAGCTGACTGAATTTCTGGCCACATTCTGAGCATTCAAAAGGTTTTTCCCCTGTGTGGGTTCTCAGGTGGTGTTGAAGACTACAGCTGTGACTGAATTTCTTTCTACACTCTGAACATTCAAAAGGTTTCTCTCCTGTGTGGGTTCTTTGGTGGACAAGGAGCTGTGATCTGTATTTAAAGTACCTTCCACACTGGAAGCATTGGCATGACTTCGTTATAATGTTCCTTGGGAAATTTTCCTGTCTTTTATCAGAGGATGTCATTCCACTTTCTGAACAGATAAATGCATTTTCCCCTGAATCAATGCTTTGGTGTTTATTAAGGTCCGATTTCTGTGAGAAACTCTCACCATCTTCTGAGCAGCTATATTGTTTCTCTCCTGCATGCGTGTTTTGATGTTTAAGGAGCTCAGTTCTGCAAATGAAGCTGTTTCCACACTCCAGGCATTGATGGGTCACCTCTTCACTGTGCATTTCCAAATGTATATTGTATTGAGTTTGATCAGAGAAGTTCATTTCACATTCTGAGCACTTGTACATTTCTTCTACCATGTGAATTACTTCACAGAAATCCTCCACCTCGCAAGGAATGGGTTGATTCATCTTCTCAACTGTATGGCTTTCGTTCTGCCTCTTGGGTCTCCCTTGATTTCTGACGTTTCCTCTCAAGTCCTCATTTTTTACTTCAACAGGCGATAGACAGGCAGTCCCTCATCCTCCCCATCCCTCTGATCAGCTTCTGTTGGAATAAAGAGAGGGACCCCGTTAGCACCCACACACGGAGGTCTGATTTGCCCCTGAAATGCAATCCCTCACTGTAAGCAGTTCAGGGGCTTGTTCCTGTTGTATGTTGAAGCATACAATAATATACACGTTAAAAATGGCTTCCTACCTGCCCATGTGGTCCATCTCTTCCTTCTAGGGTTTTTCCAAAGAGAGCCCTGGAATTACCCAAGTGCCTCCACTACATCTGCTGCTGGAATCAAGAAAGAAGTCTCCACCCAGTCAAGAAGGCAGGCCACCATACAGGACATCCTGATGCAACAACTCTGTCTTGCAAGCCCTATTTAAGGTCCCGAGGGCTCCGATCTCATTCATAGTGTCCCACCAGGCCTCTTGGAACTTTTCACAGCCAGCCTTGATTTTCGCCATACTGAATAATTTGGTGACATCTGCAAACTTGGCCCCTAGCCTAGCCATACCCCATTTCCAGATCACTGATGAATGAATTAAGTAGAACCGGCCCCAATACCAACCCTTGTGGAATCTCACTGCTTACTTCACTGAGAACTGTCTATTGATTCCTACTCTTTGGTTCCTGTCAAAACGAGCAAGTCCTCACCAGGGGCTAGGGGAAGAGGCGGAGGAAAACCTGCATATGCAGCACTGAGCACATGACCCTGCCCTACCTGGAGGAGGAACAAACCTCTTCCCTACCCCCTCCCTTTGCCAGTGCTGTGAGCCCATGCCCCAGGTAAAAATAAAAAGCAGCTTGCTATTGCAGGCTCCCCAAGACCCCCAAGTTACCATGGAAGGACACTGGGAAGACAAGCTGAAATAAGTGAAATAAGCCCCTTACCATGGAAGTGGGGGTGATCCAGGTCTGAGCCCATGGGCATGGAGGGACCCAGGCCAAGCAAAGCCCAATAAGTTGGAGATACCTATCCGGTTGTGTCTGCCTTTGGCCAAACTCATCAGGTGATCCACGGCAGGGTGATGCTGGGTTTTGAACCAGAGGTCGTCAGCAAACCGCATGGCCTCCATGCAGTGGTAACTGCCCCAGGCCAAAGGATGCAAGATCATCTGATGGGCAGGAAGGCCACACTCCCATAGTTCTCCAACATGACTTCCCTGTCTTCGTCCCAAATGTAGGAGCACCCACTCTGCTCTAGAGAAAGAGACAGCCACTTCCTCAAAAGAAAAGGGATGCTGGGGGGGAAATGCAGAATCCTTGTCTGATATCTTTAACCGCTCCTGGCGGAGCGGAAGAAATAAAACAGTAAGGGCCCCGAGGGCAGGCCCTGTCCGGGATGAGGAAGGGTGCCGATAGGCCCCTTCCCCTTGACTGACAAGCAGAGGGCCGAATCGGGAGGCGCGAAGCGCCTCCCGATTGGGCCCTCTGCTGGTCAGTCCACCCCCAAGCTACCAATCAGCAGTCGCGCGCAGCGCGGCTGCTGATTGGCTGCTTGCCCGGCCACAAACCAATTGGGAGGCGCGAAGCGCCTCCCAACCCGCCCCCCCCCCCACCAGAGCTTCCCTTCGCTCCGGCGGCCATTACTTTGCTGGCCGCCGAGAGCGAAGGTAGGCTCCCTGGCCCCTGCCCCAAAAACGGCTCGCCTTAAAAACGCTGGGCAAGCCCCGGGGAAGGCGCTCCGCGGCTCCTGCAGCCACGGAGCGTCTTCCCCGGGGCTTGCCCAGCGTCTTAAAGCCCGTCGCCGCCTTAAAAACGCTGGGCAAGCCCCGGGGAAGGCGCTCCGCCGCTCCTGCAGCCACGGAGCGTCTTCCCCGGGGCTTGCCCAGCGTCTTAAAGCCCCGTCGCCGCCTTAAAAACGCTGGGCAAGCCCCGGGGAAGGCGCTCCGCGGCTGCAGGAGCCGCGGAGCGCCTTCCCCGGGGCTTGCCCAGCGTCTTAAAGCCCCGTCGCCGCCTTAAAAACGCTGGGCAAGCCCCGGGGAAGGCGCTCCGCGGCTCCTGCAGCCGCGGAGCGCCTTCCCCGGGGCTTGCCCAGCGTCTTAAAGTCCCGTCGCCGCCTTAAAAACGCTGGGCAAGCCCCGGGGAAGGCGCTCCACGGCTCCTGCAGCCGCAGAGCGTCTTCCCCGGGGCTTGCCCAGCGTCTTAAAGCCCCGTCGCCGCCTTAAAAACGCTGGGCAAGCCCCGGGGAAGGCGCTCCGCGGCTCCTGCAGCCGCGGAGCGTCTTCCCCGGGGCTTGCCCAGCGTCTTAAAGCCCGTCGCCGCCTTAAAAACGCTGGCCAAGCCCAGGGGAAGGCGCTCCACGGCTCCTGCAGCCGCGGAGCGTCTTCCCCGGGGCTTGCCCAGCGTCTTAAAGCCCCGTCGCCGCCTTCAAAACGCTGGGCAAGCCCCGGGGAAGGCGCTCCACGGCTCCTGCAGCCGCGGAGCGTCTTCCCCGGGGCTTGCCCAGCGTCTTAAAGCCCCGTCGCCGCCTTAAAAACGCTGGGCAAGCCCCGGGGAAGGCGCTCCACGGCTCCTGCAGCCGCAGAGCGTCTTCCCCGGGGCTTGCCCAGCGTCTTAAAGCCCCGTCGCCGCCTTCAAAACGCTGGGCAAGCCCCGGGGAAGGCGCTCCACGGCTCCTGCAGCCGCGGAGCGTCTTCCCCGGGGCTTGCCCAGCGTCTTAAAGCCCCGTCGCTGCCTTCAAAACGCTGGGCAAGCCCCGGGGAAGGCGCTCCACGGCTCCTGCAGCCGCAGAGCGTCTTCCCCGGGGCTTGCCCAGCGTCTTAAAGCCCCGTCGCCGCCTTAAAAACGCTGGGCAAGCCCCGGGGAAGGCGCTCCACGGCTCCTGCAGCCGCAGAGCGTCTTCCCCGGGGCTTGCCCAGCGTCTTAAAGCCCCGTCGCCGCCTTCAAAACGCTGGGCAAGCCCCGGGGAAGGCGCTCCACGGCTCCTGCAGCCGCAGAGCGTCTTCCCCGGGGCTTGCCCAGCGTCTTAAAGCCCGTCGCCGCCTTAAAAACGCTGGCCAAGCCCAGGGGAAGGCGCTCCGCGGCTCCTGCAGCCGCGGAGCGTCTTCCCCGGGGCTTGCCCAGCGTCTTAAAGCCCCGTCGCTGCCTTCAAAACGCTGGGCAAGCCCCGGGGAAAGCGCTCCGTGGCTCCAAAGTATCATAAATCATCCCGCCTCTCAAAGCAACAAGGCTCAATCAGCATGTGGTTAACCTACAGAAGCTCCCCTCCTGCTGTTCTAATCCCTGACAATGAAGACAATATTTAAATGCTTTGCAAGATGGACAAATCTTCCGTGATGGCAGGTAACTCACTCCAGCTGCAGGTGTGCGATTTTCTGAGAAATGCCGGTGGGATCGTGTGTGCTTTGACAAGGGCTCCTGAAATCAGACTGCCTTTCACTCGGTAAATGACCATTAGAAAAAGAGGCTTTGAAAATGACAATGGAAAGATATCATTTAATCATGGGCAGAAAGAAGTGCCAATTTGGTGCGATGTCTTCAAACGACTGGTGAGCGTGGTGAGGGGGGAACACAGAGAGACTGACTAAAGAGGAGCTAATGGCCTCCTGCCTTCTCTAAACATAGATGGATGAAGGAACAAGGAAGTGGCTCCCTAGAACCTCTCAGCCATTCTTTCTTTGCAGCTCCCTGATTACGTAGTCAGACCTGGCATATGACAGAAGCCTTTCCTACCCCCCCAACCCCCTTCGAAAGACTTAATGTTGATCTACGATGATCCCATCAAAACTGAGTATGCCTCTTAGAATCACCCCAGTGCAAGATGGAAGAAGTCACATTGGTTTGCCTAAGATGCAGACGCAGAGGCCAGCAAAAGTGAAAGCCACCACTTGGTCAGAGGCTAGGGTCAAATTTTGGGGCCAACATTGATGTGTTTGCTTCCATTGTGCCCTAAGGCCTGCACAGTCCTTGCCCTGTACACCATTTCACCACGTCGTCCTGCTTTCCTCTCAAAAGTACAGCAAATAAATATATCAAATTAAAGGCTTATTTCAACTTCCCACAATGCAGGAAAGGAAGAAACTAAATTATTATTACAGAAAGAACTAATCTATGGATATTAGAACTTAATAAACAGTAGAATAAAATCATACTGGAATTTATAGAATATCCATAGAGTCTGTGTCTGCTGTTACAAGACTGAAAACTTCAATATCTTGAAAGAATGTTAAAATGAAGGTCAGCCAAGATAACTTAAAATCATAAGGAGCGCCTTCCCCGGGGCTTGGCCATTGTCTTAAAACCCCCCCTCGCCTTTAAAATGCTCCCCAAGCCCTGGGGCCTGGGGAACATTTTGCTACATGAGCGTGAGGGGAAGCAAACCCTCCCCTAGGGCCCGCTGTATTTTTTTGACAGCGGGCTCTACTGCTAGTTTATTTATATTTCTATACCACCTATTTCTTTGCAGCTCTGGGCAGTTTACACTGAACATTATATAACTTACATGGAACATTATACAGACTATAACATCAAAACAACTTTTAATAAAGCATCAAAAGATTACAAAACCACAATTATAATATAATAATAATTAACAGTCACTTTGGGAGAGTCATGGGCAGGCGTCTGGGGGGACCAGCAGGCGTTCTGAGTCGGTCGGCCTCAAGCAAATGCCTGGTGGAAGAGCTCCCTCTTGCAGGCCCTGCGGAACTGTGGAAGTTCGGGCAGGGCTCTGATCTCCTCAGGGAGCTCGTTCCACCAGGTGGGGGCCAGAACGGAGAAGGCTCTGGCCCTGGTTGAGGTCTGACGCACTTCTCTGGTCATATGTAGCAGGGAATGCATAGGGTGTCTGTTGTGGGGGGGAGAAAGGAAAGGCGATTGGAAGCTGCTTTGACTCCTTTGGATAGTGAAGAGCAATACAAAATTACCTAATGCAACCCTGCTCATGATACACTATACACAATAGTACACTGACCTGTAAGCTAAGCAGGGCCGGCCTGGCCAGTTTTCAGATGGGAGTCGTCCAAGAGATGCCAGGGTTGTAAGGCAGAAGCAGGCAAAGGGAAATCTTCTCTGAACATCTTTTGCCTTGAGAATCAGACAAGGCATGTCAGCTATGACTTGACATCCACCACCCCGACTACTACCGATTAATCAAGGCCACAGGGCCTAATCATTTCTCCATGAGACTTCGTAAACTATTTGGGACTGTGCTAACCTCTTGCAGAAAGGTGGAGGCCTTCCTGACCTCCCCAAGCAGGCCGATCCGCAAGGACTGAACTCTGCCCGTTTTTAGGGGGTCGCCGGCGGAAATCCCTGCTCCGGTGAGGGGAGCTTTCCTAGCAGAGCCTAGAAGGAGAGACGGTCCTGCACTCTGCCAGTCAATATTTAAACGGTGGGAAAGACAGGAGGCTCCCAGGCCGGGGGAGGGGAGGGGAGGGGCGCGCCAGGCCCTTCAAATGAGCCTCAGGACGGAGAGGGGCTGCAGGAGGGGAATTCCTCACCCAAGTTACCTGTTTCAAACACCTGACAGCCGCCTTTCCCTCGCCCACCCCAGAGAAGCCGAGTTACCCCCTCCCGTGACTTACTTCCGAGTAAACCTTCGCGGGATCCTTGGCTCTCCCTTTGCAGAACTGGAGCCCACCCCCCCCCCCTTCAATTGCAAGACCTCCTTCCGCCTCGCAGGCCGTTTCCGCTTTCCCTCGCTCGGCCGCTCTAGGAAGTAGCTCGCTCGGCTTAACCCCAGGAAAGGCCTTTCCCTTCCCCTTCCGCCGTGCTCAGCCGCTCTAGAAAACAGCTCGCTTGGCGTCACCCCCGACGTTTCTTCGGCCTCTCTAGGAAGCAACTCGCTAGGCTCAACCTCCGGAAACGCTTTTTCTTTCCTCTTCCACCTTGCTGGGCCTTTCTAGGAAGGGACACGCCAGACTTAATGCCTGGATAGGCCTTCCTCTCTAGGAAGCCGCTCGCTCGACTTAACCACCCCCGGAAACTCCTATGCCTTCCCCTTCTGTCTTGCTCGGCCTCTCTAGGAAGATAATCGCTAGCCTTCACCCCGGAAAGTCCTGTTCCTTCCTCTTCCGTCTGCTCTAGGAAACCGCTCGCTAGGCTTGACCCCGGAAACGTGTTTTTTCCCCTTGCGGGGCTCCTCTAGGAACCCGGTCGCGCAGTTTAACCCTTTCGGGGCTGCCTTGGAAGGAGGCCGCAGAGGGGAAAGCCCCGCCCGCCCGCCCGCCCGCCCGCCCGCCCGCCCGGGGCTCGCCCTTCCCCCCCTTCCCCCCCCGCCCCCAGCGCTGCGCTCAGACCCAGCCGGTCGGGCCAAGGCGGTCGGCGCCCTGCGGGGGGCGCTCGCGAGTCACTCCTGCCTGGGCCTGCAGCACCGAACGGATTAAAGGGAACGAGCAGCGGCTTCCTAGAGGGGCGGAGCCAGGCGGAAGGGGAAGGAAAAGGCATTTCCGGGGGGTATGCGAGCGGCTTCCTAGAGGGGCGAGGCGGGGGCGGCTTGGCTCTTGCCGGGCCCAGGAGACCCGCGGGAGGGGAAGGGCCTTCGGCAGCCAGATCCGCTCGAGACTCGCGCGCAGGTGAGGCGAGCAGGTGAGGCGGGCAGGTGGGGGGAGAAGAAGCGGTCCAGCCTCGCGTCCTTTTCTGTTGCCCGCTCGACGGAGACAAAAGCGCGGCCTCCTCCGGGCACCGCCGCCCCCGGGGAGCTCTGCGCGCGAGGAAGCCCGGGGGTGGGGGTGGGGGTGGGGGTGGGGGTGGGGGGGGGGTGTCGGGGGGGGCCTCAGCTTTCCAGCTCTGGAGGAGAGAGAGTCGTCTGTTTTTTAGACGGGGAGGTGAGATTAAATAGTTTACAAATGGGATGTATCCTTCCTTAGTGTTTGTCCCACGTACCCAAAGGCCCCGGGCTCCGTGCGGCCCCCCTGGCTCCCTCCGCCGCCCTGGGCACTGCGGACCGGCCCTCTGGTTGGGGCACCCGGTGGGTGGGTGGGTGGGGGGGAGCGAAATCCTCCCTCACGGGCCGGATCCAAAGAATGGCCACTGGAGATCCGTCATCTGTTTGGGGCCTTCTCTCGGGCTCTTCTTGCTTTTCCCAAGTCTTTTGGAGTTTCGGGAAGGCAGAAGTCTAGAAGGACATTTCTGCTGCTGCCCACTTCCCATGGTCTTCAGCTGACCTCTGCAGACTCCCTTGAGAGCCTTGGGGTTTCCCAGGACTGCTGGAGAGGCAAATTAATGCAGTCAAACAAAAAAAAGACTTCCTTCCAACTCAGCCGACCCTCACCTTGAAAGGGTGGATCTGGCCATCTGGATCCATCTCAGGGTGACATCGAGACTGGACTACTGCAGCACATGTCCATGGGTCTCCCGTTCAGGAACTCCGTCTGGGGCAGAACGCTGCAATTGGACTATTATTTTGATTATTTTTTATTTATTTTATATTTGGGTTTGTATATTATTGTATAACCATTGCAACATTTATGTTGCCATGTGATTTAAAGCCATTACAAAAGTGTAAGTAAACACTCCAGTTACCATTCCAGTGCCTGTATCCCTTGCCCTCTCCTATTCTGGGGAGGAAAGTTCCTGTAGGAGGAAGCCAATCCTAATGTTGTTCTACAATTCGTGCCTAGTGGAAAAGTCAATTTTGCAGTCCCTTTGGAACTGAGCATGCTCCTGTGGGGGTCCCAGGTCTTCCTGGAGCTCATTCCACCAGGTGGGAGCCTGGACCAAGAAGGTTGTGGCCCTGGTTGAGGACAAGTGTATGTCTTGAGGGCCAGGGAACAACAGCTGGTTCATATGGGCAAAGTGAATTATCTATAGCTAGACTAGATGCAGTCACTCCACTCCATACCTGCAAGATGACCCCTTCCCTTATGGTCTGCCATGACAACTAGAAAGACAGAAATGCTTCTGACTGGGAAGGTGGAGCGCTTCCTTCTGCCCTCTTCTACCTGCAACTTGGTCTCTTCTTCTAAGATTTGCCATGACAGCTTCCCTTGCCTGAGCAGGGACTTTTGCAGGTGGCCTCCTGCACATGGGCAAGTGACCAGGCCTCTTCCTTATTGGTCTCCTTTTTCTGGAACAGCCTGTCTGCAGAGGTCAGGAAGGCTCCCTGTAGTGAAATAATGGTTTCAATTCTTGTTTCTGCCAAACTTTGGTTCAGGCATTGGTTCAGGATTTTCTAATAGGCCCTCCAAAGAAGATCTTTGTTTCTTGGTACAAGTTTATACTGGCCAATTATCCCCTGTGACCTTCAAGAAGCTAACACTCTCAGAGCTACTCTGATAAGGACATGTGTTGGTTTATGCATTGGAAAAAGCAATAAAAAATCTTAATTTGTAACACCATTTTGTCAAACTTGTTCAAACCTTTGTCGTAAATCCTCTGGCACAGCAGGTGGGGGCGGGGCCTCTCCGCTGTCCTGATTTTGTACAGTCACTGACTTAATCGGCACACCTCAGAATTTCTTGGCAGCCTGAAAGAAGGGGACTGTTGTCTGATAAATGGACACTTTCCCATTTGATCCATTTCAGTTGACTCTGTCACCTTAACCAATAAGTTCCTATATTTGGTTTTATTTTGCTGGCTGCTGTGTGTATTTTGCCATCTGCCATTTTCCTCTTGGTTTGTTGACGCCTCCTGTTCCTCCAGGCAGCCGCAGGTCCCCTGCCCTGGAGAACTTAAGGGCCCTCTTCCCTCTGCTCAACTGGCTGCTCGAATACAGCTACTAGCAAATATTTCCGGCCTCTTCAGGAGATATCTGCAGCAGTTAAGACATTAAACAGTCACTGAGTCCCAGGCTCCAGTTTTGTACTGAGAACAATCTCTCCACCAGAGTTGGTGATGTAGCTCTGTTCTCTTTTAGTTTCTTTTTGACTTTTTGATGTGTTTTCCTTTCCCCCTTCTTAGTTATATAAGTAAAGCTATCTTTCCACAGTTGGAGGCAAGCCAAAGAAAAGGGAAGGAGATGGAAGAGCAGGAGGACCCAGAAGGGCCTGGAACTGCCAAGAGATCGAGGAAGGGTTCCCATCCCATCCAAACAGGGAGGGGTGCTGAATTTTGGGAAACAGCTGGGCCAGAGGTCTTGGCTCAGGACACTATGACTGCAGAAGTACGCAGCCGTTGCTTCCGACAATTCCGCTACCACGAGGCTGACGGACCCCAAGAGGTATGCAGAATGCTCCACGGACTTTGTAACCACTGGCTGGAGCCGGAGAGGCGCACCAAGAAACAGATCCTGGACCTGGTGATCCTGGAGCAGTTCCTGGCCATCCTGCCCCAGGAAATACAGGGCTGGGTCAGAAAATGCGGGCCGGAGAGCAGCTCCCAGGCGGTGGCCCTGGCCGAAGGTATCCTGAGGCAGGATGAAGAGAAGAGGCAGGAGGAGCAGGTGAGGGGGCTTCCTTCACTCATCCTAGGGCTTCCTGGCTGATATAAACATAATAAATATAATAAATAAATATTTCTCCCTCTAGAGAATTCACTTGACTGGGAAGAAAACACAATTCTTGCCCCTGTGGTTGAAGCAGCTCTGCTGGTCAATGCAGGGATGAGTAGTCTGGGAGTGGGGCAGGATCCGTCTCCTCTGCCAGTTCCTTTCCTCTGTTTACCCAGCTCCTTCTCTTTTCTCAGATGTGGGGACCAGCAGCGAAGAGGGATGTCACCTTCTCTGAGGGGGAAGGATCTCATTTGGAGAAATGGCAGAAGATTCAGGGCCATGAGAGGGCCCAAGATGTCCACTTACGTGGTAAGACTGTTTTCTGGCCAGATGGGACTGTGGAAAGAGGGAAGTTCTTGGGTAGAAGGTTTAGGATAGGAGGAAAATGAAACACATCTACACACAAAACAGGGTCAAGTTATGGGATTCAGGGCCATAGGATGTAGTGATGGCCACGCCCTTGAAAGGTGACTAGACAGATTCATGGAAGGCAGTCTTAGGCGCAGCTCCTTGCTGTGAAAAACGTATGGAGCCTCCATGTTCCAGGGCAGCGTACCTCTGAAAACACATTGCTAGTGGAATACGTTTACTCCGGGAGGTGAAAGGGGAGGGGGCTGGAGTTTACCTCATTCCTTCTGGTCATTTGCGGAGAGGGCTGAAGAGTCGACGATACCCCTGTGAAGAGTTACTCATCAGCAGGCCTATCAAGCTGCAATTGAAGGTATCACTATGGGCAGCCCAGCTGAAGTTCAGCTCCTCCATCCATCTCTGGGCACTACTCTTTGGGTCACAACCATCTCTGGGCACTACTCTTTTCCTTCACCTGCAACACTGAAAGAGTTAATCTGAATGAGTTGTTTCCTAGAGTGGCCATGTGGGGGAGACTTTGCTATTGGATGTCCTGAGACCCCAGAGGGCATTCACAAGTGTGGGGGGGGGTCCGGTTTTCAGTCCTGGAAGGGAGAAATGTAGATTTTTTGATGAGGAGTTCATATTCTGTAGTTTTCAAATGTTAGGAATAGTTTAAAATGTCTGTTCCATGTAGGCAAAGGTCCAGCCTCCTTCCTGCTCCCGCTGGCCTTCTTTGGTGCCCTGGGCACCGCAGACCCCGTCTCCCTGGGGCCAGAATGAGGCATGGGGGGTGTGGGTTGGAGGGGGTCGAATTCCCTCTCCCCTTAGGCTGAATCGTTTGTTGTTTGGGGCTTGGTTGCCATCGATGGGAAGATGCTCCACAGAATGAAGAAAGAGAAAACATGTGTTGTGGTGTATTAATTTGCACGATTGTCATGCTTGGTCTCCCAGTACCGACCCACAGAAGGCATGATGGGAACGAGCTCCTTACACAAGAATGTAAATTTATTCAGTTAACAAAAGAGAACCAGGTTAGGTCATCAGGTAAACAAAAATAGAAAGAAAAGCAGTGCCTATGCAAAGTGCAAACTTCTTCGGACTTTTTCCCTCACAAACATTTTGCTTCAAGGGGAGATGACTCTGCTTCCAGAGGACAGCCAGGCAGCTCCGGAGAAGCCCAGCAGAAGAGGATGGAGAAGTAAACAAGGCAAGCAGAGAGTTGGGGGGGGGGGGCAGCAGGGATCCCAAACCTGCAACAAACTGGATGGGCTGAGGGATAACTGTGGATACTTTTAATATCTAAGATGGAGGAGGAGAAAAGGCGTTGGCATGTGCAAGCAATAAGAAGTCCATCTCTCTGGGGATGAGCAAATTTGAAAGGGGGGGATTTTCCTTCTTTTGCATTAAAGGGGAAAGCATCAAGGAGGAGTCTTCCTGTAGGGGGACTGAGGGTTTAGGCAAGTTATCGGCTGACTGCTGTGTGATGGGAGTAGGGGGAGAAACCCTCCTGTCTGGCCCTGAAGACACAGAAGACATGGCTGGGGTTGGCCCGTCATTTGGGTTCTAATTCAGGCCAGATGATCAGGGAGGGAACCCTGCAGGCCTTGGGGAAAAGGCCCTTCGGTGGTCTCCCACCAGGAATTGCTTTTGCATGATTAATAAGGAAACAGAGGCGGGGTTACTTAAGAACAGCAAGGCTGAACGAGGGGAAAGGGTCAGTCAGGCTTGTCTGCAGCCATCACCTAGAGGCCTTAACCCCACCCCCACCCACCCCAACTGGCATCCCTTCCAAAAACTGCGAGGGGCCCTTTGGGCTGTGCTATTCTCTTGGAGAGGTTCTGGCTTCCCCCTCCCCTGCAGCAAGCATGTTTGGTTTAGTAAGACGTTCTGCCAAAGGATAAAAACACTCCTTGTGAGTGAGCACTCCCTGGTTGGTGGCCTGGCTTCTTGCCTGGGTGGAGACCGGACCTCTTAATTCCGGCAGCAGATGTAGGGGAGACTTGTGGGTAATTCCAGGGCTCTGTTTGGAAGAACCCAAGAAGCTGAAGGAAACTTCAGAGATGGTCCACACAGGCAGGTGGGAAGGCATATTTCATGTGCATATTGTTGTATGATGATTTAACATACAGCAGGAACAAGCCCCTGAAACTAAGCCTTTCAGGGGCTTGTCCCTGCTGTAGGTTGAACCATACAGTATGGATGGGAGTTTCAATTTCTTGTGCAAATCAGACATCCAAGTGTGGCTGCTGAAGGGGCCTCTCTATTCTAACAGGTGAGCAGAGGAATGAGGACGAGGAGGAGCTGCATTGCCTGTCGCCAGATGAAGACAAGAATAGAGACCCGAGAGGAGATTTTGGGAATCAAAGCAGACCCAAAAGGCAGGAAGGAAGTCATACAGTTGAACAGAGGGATGAACCTATTCCTTGCCAAGAGGAGGATCTCCAAGAAGTAATTCACATTGTGGAGGAATCCTACAAGTGCTTGGAGTGTGGCATGAAGTTCTCTGATCAAGCCCAATATTATGTCCATTTGCTAATGCACACTGGAGAGAAGACCCATCAATGCCTGGAGTGTGGAAAGAGCTTCCGTTACAGAGCAGAACTCCTTAAACATCAGCACACACATGCAGGAGAGAAACATGATAGCTGCTCAGACTGTGGTGAGAGTTTTTCTCAGAAAGCTGACCTGCTTAAACACCAATGCAGTCATTTGGGAGTGAATCAGTTTATCTGTTCAGAGAGTGGAATGTCATTCTCACACGGAAGCCAGGTTAATGTACATTTCCCAAAGCACAATATAATGAAGGCATGTAAATGCTTTCGGTGTGGCAAGTACTTTAAATACAGATCGCAGCTTCTTGCACACCAAAGAATGCATACGGGGGAGAGACCATTTGAATGCACTGTGTGTGGAAAAAGATTCCGTAAGAGTGGTGATCTCGTACTGCACCAAAGAATCCACACAGGGGAGAAACCTTTTGAATGTTCAGACTGTGGAAAGCGATTCTATCACAGAAGCAATTTTCAACGCCATCAGAAAACCCACACAAATGAGAAACCGTTTGAATGCTCATGGTGTGGAAAGAAATTCGGTAAGCGAGGCAATCTCCTACTGCACCAAAGAATCCACACAGGGGAGAAACCTTTCGAATGCTCAGAATGTGGAAAGAGATTCCGTGACAGTAGCAATTTTTACCGTCATCTAAGAACCCACACAAAGGAGAAACCATTTGAATGCTCAGAGTGTGGAAAGAGATTTGGGAAGAGTGAAGATCTCGTACTGCACCAAAGAATCCACACTGGAGAGAAACCTTTTGAATGCTCAGTATGTGGAAAGCGAGTCCGTTATAGTAGCAATTTTCAACGCCATCTAAGAACCCACACAAAGGAGAAACCTTTTGAACGCTCAGAGAGTGGAACCAAATTCAGTCACCTTGCTAACCTCCTACAGCATCAAAGAACTTCCACAGGGGATAAACCTTTTGAAGATTCAGAGTGTGGACAGAAATTCAGTCACCTTGCTAATCTTTTACAGCATCAAAAAACTGACACAGGAGAGAAAACTTTTGAGAACTTAGATTTTGGGAAGAATTTCAGTCAGAGTGGCAGTCTGCAAGAGGATATGAGAGCACACACAGAGGAGAAACCTTTTGAATGCTCAGAATGTCAAAAGAAATTCAGTCGAAATTTTGACCTACAGAGACATGTAAGAACCCACACAGGGGAGAAACCATTTGAATGCCCAGAGTGTGGAAAGAAATTCAGTCAAAATTGTGATCTCCTAGTGCATCAAAGAACCCACACAGGGGAGAAACCATTTGAATGCTCACAATGTGGAAAGAGATTCAGTCAGAGTGGTCATCTTCACAAGCATATAGGAACCCACACAGGAGAGAAACCTTTTGAGTGCTCCGAGTGTGGGAGGAGATTCAGTCACAGATATAGTCTTCAACAGCACCTAAGTGTCCACACGGGAGAGAAACCTTTTGAATGCTCAGAATGTGGAAAGAGATTCAGTCAGAGTGGCGCTCTTCAAGAACATCAAAGAACCCATACAAAAGACAAACCATTTGAATGCTCAGAGTGTGGTAAGAGATACAGTCACAGATGTAGTCTTCAAAAGCACCTAAGAATCCACACAGGTGAGAAACCTTTTGAATGCTCAGTATGTGGGAAAAGATTCAGTCAGAGTGCCCATCTCCATAAGCATTTAAGAACCCACACTGGGGAGAAAGCTTTTGAGTGCTCAGAGTGTGGAAAAAGATTCAGTCACAGTGATGATCTCCTACTGCATCAAAGAACCCACACACGGGAGAAACCCTTGGAAAGTTAAGAGTCCGAAAAGAGGCTTAGCTAGAGTGACCAGCTTCTGCAGCATCAAGGAACCCACATGGGTAGAAACTTGAATGCTCAGAGTGTGGAAAGCAGTTGTGTAACGGTAGCAGATTTCAACAGCCTCCCAGAACCCTCGGAAAGTCAAAACGTCTGAGACTGTGGCATGAAATTCAGTCAGCAGAAACCTTCTAAAGCATTTTAAAGGGCGAGACTTTTCAACGCTCAGAAAGTGGAAAGAGATTCCGTGGGAATGGCAGTCTTTGAAAACCCACACAGAGGAGAAACTTTTCAGTGTTCAGTGTGTGAAAAGAGTTCTGTTCAGAGCTGTCTTCAAAAGCAGCTGTGCACACATTCCTTCTGAATGCTCAAAAGTGTGGGAAGAGATTCAGTTAGTTTGACCATCTTCAGTGGCATCAAAGAACCCTCGCAAGGAGAACACCTATAACTGCTTAGCTTGTGAAAAGAGCTGTTCTCTTGCCTGGAAGACAAGTACAGACCATAAAAAGGAAACCATGCAAACTCTTGCAAAGATCTTACATCTGCCCAGAATCCTGACCCTAACATGGAAGGAATGACAGAAATATTCAGACTGAAGACAGAACTCTTAACAGATCTCACAGGGAAGAAGGAAAGGTTGAGTTCTAGGTGTGGAAGGAGATTCAAGATCAGCCCATAGCTTCTTAACCATTGAGAAATCCACACAGGTGAAGGAACCTCATAAATACCACATAGCAAAAGGCTGAAGCAGAAATCCAGTCTTCCTGTTTCTCAGATAATCCACACACGGTCAAATTTTTTACTATACTTGGTTCTGCTGAAGCTATATGAATTACCCAGTATTGGAGGCTCAGAAATGCGCCAAAAGTAGTTATGTGAAGGTGGGCCTTTTTAGTGGTTGCCCTACTTCTGACGCCCGCAAAACTAGCAAAAACACACACTTTCCAAATCCTGTGAGGAAATAGAGAAGTCAAGGATGGGAGATATCTGTGGATAGATTTCAGGGGATCTGTCTACTTGGACAGGGAAAACTTGCCTCTTTCACTAACCTCTAGCTGAAATTCAGCACTTCCTTCAATTATAAATTTTGGCAAAAAAGCATTGTAGTATTAACAGTACCAGTAACTCTCATGAAAGGGACATCACAGATATTTTCATATCCCATTAAAGTTGTTGTAGTTGTAGTTGTATATGTCTTGAAGTATTGTTTACACTCATCACTATTCTTAAATTAGGATGATTCTTAGACCCACCCCTAGATCACCCACGATCCCAGTTTTCCTGTCTACAGACTCTTGTGCGACATGGCTGACCAACTTTTGGGCAACTCGGCATTCAGCCATAGAACAGTGAAGTCAGGTGTTCTCACATTGGTAACTTGAGGCATCTACATTGATTTCTGGTATTCCCTATTTCTGGTTGTTTTGTGTTCAATACACTGAAGAAAGTGTTTTCATTCTTTGTTAAAGTTCTGCACAACTGGACAGTTCACATTACAGTTTTTAACTTCGAAGCACATGTATTACTATAAAATAAATTTGTTTTTTTTGAAAATATTTGTATAACTATTTCCTTCATAATCCTTTGTATTTATTTTATGACTTTAAAAATGTGATTTTGAGAAGAGGCCCTTAGGCATCACCTGACTGGCTCCAGATTGAAGACTGTATCGAGTTTAGAGTTCTGTTTTTGACACACTGCCCAATGAGATCCGGTCCTGTGGGACCTGAAGCAGTTCCACAAAGCTTGCAAGGCAGAGCTGTTCCGATGAGACCCTGGAAACTCACTGACCTCTTTATCTGTATCCTAAGACACCTAAATAATGTAATGTTCATCTATGGAGTTATATTTTATAGATTGTCTTCCTCGCCCTTTCCCCCCTCTTGATAAGATGTGGTGGCGGGCAGAATACTCTCTGTATTTTCTAATCCTTATCCATGGTTCCTCTATATATTTGTGAAACAGTCTGGGGGGTGGAACGTATCCGACTGTCCGAGTTGGAATAGGGCTGATCAAAGCTGGCTGCACCCTGATTGGCCCTGCCCCTCTAGCTCCCGCCCTGTCACTGGACTCTAGCCTCTTTGCTCTCAGATGCACCTCAGTGCCTGGAGCCAGCAGCAGTAAGGGGAGAGGGCCCTGGGCAAAGGGGCCTGCTAGGCTGGGCTGAGCTCTGTCCCGGGCCTGCTAATGAGCTGGCCACCCCCGCCCCACTTGATCCGGCTTCTAGCTGCCTGGCCAGGGGAGGGGACCCTTTCAAGGCTTGTTCTTAGGAACAGGCTTTGAAGCTAGTAGTAATATATTATTATTATGTAGTTATATATGGTCACAATTAAGGTTAAGTTTTTAAATTTAAATTTCTATTGCATATTCAGATGTCCTAACCCACGCTCAACCTTTGAAGAAGGGTGGGCTAGGAATATAATGACAGATGGATCTTTGTGAGGAGGGAAATCCCTGCCTTGGAAGGAGAAAAGCAGCTACAGGAAAGGCAGTTTTGCGGGTGGGGGGGGGGGGGTCCATGGCTTTCTGCCCTCCTGAGGCTCCAGTTCTGATCTTGGTCTCCTCCCGTCCCGCACCCGCATCAAAGCACCGCCGGGGGGGGGGTTCAAAGTGGCCCCAATCCCACCCACTCCCCTCCCCCCCCAGTGCTCGAGGGCTGAGGTGAAAATGCTGGAGGAGGAGGGGCCTGCGTGGGGGAAGGGCGTACCAAAGCCCTGCTTCTATTGGGCGGTGAGGGCCAATCAGAGCGTGGCCTGGTCCTGATTGGCTGGAGTGGGGCTTCCCAGACAGGACGGGGGGTTCTGTTGCCTGGGCAACAAAAGGGCGGTGGGGGAGGGGCAGAAAAGCGCGGGAGTTTCGCTGAGGGCGGCTGGAGCGAGGGAGGGGGCGTGGTCTCTGGCCTCGCCTCGGGGTCAGGGCCGGCCTGGGGGGGGGAGGCCTCGGGGTCAGGGCCGGCCTGGGGGGGGGGAAGGCCTCGGGGTCAGGGGCAGCGGAGGGGCCGGGGAAGGAGCGGGGGTCGCCGGAAGGGGCGCCAGGGTGGCCGAGGAAGCCCCGTGGAAGAGCAGGCGGGCTGGGAGAGCTCTGCTTGCCAGCTCCCGCCGGGAGCTCTTCGCGTTTGCCCCCCAAGTCCACTTTGAAGAGGGCGGGGCTCTCCCGGGGGGGCCCTCCTGCACCCAGAGGGACTCGCGAGCAGCCCCGCCCAGTTGCCCGGCGGGAGGGGTCGGGAGCCTTTCTTCTCCTCCTGCAGCCCCGAAAGGGTTAAGCCCAGCGAGTCGCTTCCTAGAGAGGCATGGCTGCTTGGCACTTGCAGGGCCCCAGAGGCCGGGGAGGGGAGGGGAGGGGGCTGCAGAGCTGCAGGGGGCGGGGGGGCTTTTGCTGCCGGATCCCGGGGAGGCTTGCGCGCGAGTAAGTCATGGGGCGGGGGGGGGGGGATAAGCTTTTCAGTCCCGGGAGGGAGGCCGGCGGCTCCCGGGTGCTTCGGGCAAGGAGCTGGTATTGTTGTTATTGTTGTTATTATTAGATTTATTAGATTTATGTTGAATAGCTTTCCGATGCCATACATGGCGTTGCCATTTCCCTAGGGGTTTGATGCTTCCCCCTGGTCATCCAGGCAGCCCCTTCACCCTGACCTGGAGAGGCTTCATGTTCCTCTGACCCTTCCCCCCCTGCCAAGGACTGGGGCAGACCCCTTGCCAAATGCATCCTAAGGGGGTATCTGCCATGGTTCAGCCCTTGTCAGTCGCTCTGTCCTGGGCTCCAGTTTACGTTGAGATTAGCCCCTCCTCTGATAGGCAGTTCTCAGAGGCTAAGATCGCAAGATCAGCGACAGATTTTTAAAGAGCCAAATAAAGACCATTTACTTTCCCGAGGGACCAAATGGGCATACCTTAGAAAGCTGGATACATAATATAACACAATGACATAAATCCAAAGCACAATCTGCCCTTCATAGTACTTGGATGGGAGACCTCGCAGCGAATACCCAGGTTGCCAAGTGGGGACAGGCAATGGCAAACTACCTCCGGACATCTCTTGCCTGGCTGCCAGACAATTTTAGGATCTCCTAGCTACATAACACACATGCTATGTGGTAAATAAACATCCGGATTTAAAAATTAGAGGAAGATTCTCCACCTGCTTCCTTGGAGAATCTTTTAACCAGGGTCAGTGATGTGGCTCCTTTCCCTTTTCATTTCATTCTGGCTTTTTTATGTTTTCTTCTCTCTCTTCATAGCCACATGAGTAAAGGTATCTTCCAGCGTTGGAGGCAACCCAAAGTAAGGGGAATGAGATGGCAGAAGAGGAACCAGAGGTACTCGGCAATAGCAAAAGATCAGAGAAAGGGGCTGAATTTTGTCAAAGAGCTGTGACAGAGACCAACGTTCAGGATACCATGGCGGCAGAAGTACGCAGCCGATGCTTCCGGCAGTTCCGCTACCAGGAGGCCGCTGGGCCCCGGGAGGTTTGCAGCCGGCTCCACGGACTTTGCAGCCGCTGGCTGGAGCCGGAGAGGAGCACCAAGAGGCAGATGCTGGACCGGGTGATCCTGGAGCAGTTCCTGGCCCTCCTGCCCCGGGAGATGCAGGGCTGGGTGAGAGGATGCGGGCCGGAGAGCAGCTCCCAGGCGGTGGCCCTGGCCGAAGGCTTCCTCCTGAGTGAGGCAGAGCAGGTGAAGGGTTTTTTTCTGCTCTGTTCAAGTGACATCCTTATGCTCAGGTTTTCCAGCCAGATATTTCCACGTCTAGAGAATTCACTAGGCTGGGGTGGGGAACCCTGATTCTTGCCCCTGGCCAGCTGGTGCAGGGCTGAGTAGGCTGGGACTGGGGAAGGATGGTCTCCACATCCTGGTCCATTCCTTCTCTTTCCTGCCCTTTCAGATGTGGGGACCAGCAGTGAAGATGGAAGCTGACTTCTCTGAGGAGGAAGGGTCTCCTTTGGAGGAAGGGCAGAGGGCTCAGGCCCAGGAGCATGCCCAAGATGCCCTCTCACGTGGTAAGGCAGTTTCTTGAATAGGCGGTTTGGGACAGGAGAAGATGGAAATAATTCTGTACGGAACGCAGTCAGTATCTGGGAATCGGGGCCTTTGCATGTAGTGGTGGCCACTCCCTTGAAAGGTAATTAAGATTCATAGAAGGCAGTCTGGGGCGCAGCTCCTAGCCAGGGCAAGTGAATGGAGCACCCATGTTCTGTGGCACCATGCCTCTGGAAATGCTTGGTGGGCCACAGGCAGAAAGAAGAGAGTGAACAATGGATGCCAGCCTGTAGCTTGGTACCCCTATAAAATCAGAGTCCAGGAGCACCTTTAAGGCAACAAAGATTTATTCAAGGCGTGAGCTTTCGAGTGCAAGCACCCTTCGTCAGACTGAGAACTGACCATCATAACAGTAGGAATATATGAGCAAAAGTTATTCCTGTTCCATCAGTTAACTGTGTCACACCATCCACACACAGCCACATGATAACTCCCTGCCAAACCAGCCAATCAGACCCCTCGAACCCATTTGTACCCCTTTACTCATTTGGTACCCGTATCATGCTCGGGGGTGATGTGTGGACTGGAGTGGACTATGTGTGGACTATAGGGGCATCAGAGGACATTGCTGTTCCCCTGGGGTCTTCCTAGACGCCAAGGTCACCTCTTGGTTTTCAGAGCATTTGGTGCCTGTATTCTGCCCTTCCCACAATTTACTTAAAATCCTTACGCATTTGGTTGGGTGTGCCTATGTCAGGGTTTCACAGCCCTGACAAGGAGGCTCACAAACTGGGATTTAGATAAGCTAGTGAACAAGGGAGTTTAGGCTAACAATCTTTCTTCCTTCTTTATCTCTGTCGCAGGCAGTGGACGGGTGGTTTTCAGCCATTATCTTGGCAGAGGCGTGGAAATGGCTGCTGCAAGTGTAGTCCAGGTAGAGGAGATGAGCAGGGGACAGCCTGGGTCCTTCCCTCCCCCTTTCAAGGAGGAGTTTTTGGCGCTGCAGGCACTGCTGAGGTGTCCAAAGGAGAGAGGCCAAACTCTGCCTCTTGCACCCTCCCCAATTGCCCACCCCCCCCAGTGTGCTTCCTCTGCCTGGCATGAACTCCCGACAAGAGAATCTGCTTTCTCTTCCAGCGTCCCTTTTCCTTTGAGGAGGTGGCCGTGTATTTCACTGAGGCAGAGTGGGCCCTGCTGGATCCGGGTCAAAGAGCTCTCTACACGGAAGTCATGCTGGAGAACTACGGGAGCGTGGCCTCTTTGGGTAAGGCTTTTTCATGTGGGCCAAAGTTGCAGGGCCAAAGTTGTAAATTGTTGCAATTGGAAGGAGGCACGATTCAAAATTTGGGACATGAATAAATAGTATTCAGGCTTGCCCAGTTATTACACTATGCAGGGCTGCCCTGGAAGCTGCTCTGGAAACTCCAGCTGGTCCAGAATGCAGCAGCTCAGGTCCTCATGAGGACCCAATAGAGAGCACATATTACACCTGTGCTCTCCCAACTGCAGTGGCTCCAGATAGGAAACCAGATCAGGTTGAAGGTTTTGACTCTTACTTTCAAAGTATGGTCTGGGACCCCTCCATCTATGGGAACGCCTCTTCTACACCCCCAGGGGTCAGGGTCAAATAAGCATTGGTACTAGCTGAGGCCAGTTTTACTTCTTTGGGGTTGGGGAGCCTAAATAAATTCTGACTAATAGATCTCTGGGGGACATGTAGATAGTGACAGTCCTGGAAATAAATGCGTCCCAGATCCCCAGAGAAGGGCTAGTGAGTCTCTCAAGCGGTTGGCTGTAAGTGGTTCCTTTCACAGTTATGGAAAAGAAATCAAGGTGTTTCTGCTCTCTGTCTTTCAAGAGCAAATCAGACCTCCTTGTGTGACTCCTAATGGGGTCTCTCTCTCTCTTCCAACAGGAGGTGATCAGAACCATGGGGAGTATAAAGAGCTGCATCGTCTATCACCAGATGAAGACCTGAGGAGAAACTTCAGGAGTCAAAGCAGACCCAAAAGGCCGAAACGAAGCCACAGAGTCAAGCAGAGGGATGAATCAATTCCTTGCCAAGGGGGAGAGGTAATCCACATGGTGGAAGAAACTTACCAGTGCTTGGAATGTGAAATGAACTTCTCAGATCAAACCCAACATAATATCCATTTGCAAATGCACAGTAGAAAGGAGATCCATCCTTGTCTGGAGTGTGAAAAGAGCTTCCATTGCAGAGCAGACTTTTTGAAACATCAACAAACAAATGCAGGGGATAAATGTTATAATTCCTCAGACTGCAGGGAGAGAGTATCAAAGAAACCAGACCTTATGAAACACCAAAGGATTCATTCAAAAGAGAAGCCGTTTACGTGTTCAAAGAATGGAATGGCATCCTTTGATGGAAGAAAGGGAGATCTACACTTCCCAAGGAACATTACAATAAAGGCAGGTAAATGCCTTTGGCGTGGAAGGTACTATAAATACAGATCACAGCTCCTTGTACATCAAAGAATCCATACCGGGGAGAAACCTTTTGAATGTTCAAAGCATGGAAAGAGATTCAGTGAGGCTGGCAGTATTCAACAACAACATGAAACCGAATCCAGGAAGAAACTTTTTGAATGTTCAGAGTGTGGAAAGAAATTCTGTCAGAGTAGCCAACTACAGCAGCACCTAAGAACCCACACAGGGGAGAAACCATTTGAATGCTCAGAGTGTGGAAAGCAATTTTGTTATAGTAGCAGTTTTCAGCGGCATTTAAGAAGCCACTCAAAGGAGAAACCATTTGAATGTTCGATGTGTGGAAAGAAATTCAGTCAGCTTGGAAATCTTCAACAACATCAAAGAACCCACACAGGGGAGAAACCTTTTGAATGCTCAGTATGTGGAAAGAGATTCAGGTTGAGTGGCCATCTTCAACTGCATCAGAGAACCCACACAGGAGAGAAACCTTTTGAATGCTCAGAATGTGGGAAGAGATTCAGTCACAGATGTAGTCTTCAAAAGCACCTAAGAATCCATACAGGTGAGAAACCTTTTGAATGCTCAGAGTGTGGTAAGAGATTCAGTGGGGCTGGCAGTTTTCAACAACATCAAAGAATCCACAGAGGTGAAAAACGTTTTGAATGCTCAGAGTGTGGAAAGAGATTCAGTCAGAGTGGCAATCTTCAACGCCATCAAGAAACCCACAGAAGTGAAAAATCTTTTGAATGTTTGGAGTGTGGAAAGAGATTCAGTCACAGATGTAGTCTTCAACAGCACCTAAGAATCCACACAGGGGTGAAACCGTTTGAATGCTCAGAGTGTGGGAAGAGATTCAGTGGAGCTGGCAATCTTCAGCAACATCAAAGGACCCACACAGGGGAGAAACCTTTTGAATGCTCAGAGTGTGGAAAGCGATTTTCTTACAGTAGCAGTTTTCAACGGCATCTAAGAACCCACACAAAGGAGAAACCGTTTAAATGCTCAGAGTGTGGAAAGAAATTCAGTGAACTCGGCAATCTTCAACAACATCAAAGAATCCACACAGGGGAGAAACCTTTTGAATGTTCAGAGTGTGGAAAGAGATTCAGTAGGAGTGGCCATCTTCATGACCATTTCCGTACACACACAGGGGAGAAACCTTTTGAGTGCTCAGAGTGTGGCAAGAGATTCAGTCGTAATGACAATCTTCAACTGCATCTAAGAACACACACAGAAGAGAAACTTTTGAATGCTTAAAGTCTGGAAATGCCTTCAACTGGAGCACCACTTTTCAGCAGCATCTAAGAAAATTCACCAATGGTAATGCACATAGTGTGAAAAGAAATCCATTCAGAGCTGTGCTCTTCAAAGGCAACTATGAACCCACACAGGGTAGAATCCTTCAGAAATCTCTTGAGTATGGGGAGAAATTCCACAGCATGAAATATTTTTTCTATTATTTCACACATAACAGACAACCACAGACCAGAGAAAGAACTTAAACCATGTAAACTCTTGTAAAGGGCTTGTTTCTGCCCAGAATCCTGACCCTAATCTGGAAGAAATGATAGGAATATTCAGATTTAAGACAGAACTTAAATAGATCTCGCATGGAAGAAAGACGGAATGTAGACTGAGAGTGGAAGGATATTCAAGACCAGCCCATATTTCCTTAACAATACGGGGCAGATTAATAAATACTGTGAGGCAGGAGAATGAGGCAGAGATTCAGCCTTCCTGTTTCTCAGACAATCCGCACAAGGGAGAATCCTTAATCATTGTTGAGCCATGAAATAGTGTCGTGAGGTGTTTTTAGGGATATAGATTTTCAGTATTCCCTATCTACAATTGCTTGTTGATCGGTACATGGAAGGGAGTTGTTTCCATTCTTTGTTAAGTTTTGCAAAACTGGACAGTTCAAAGGACGATTCTTAACTGTTTCAGAGCCTGTTAGCCCTTTCGTAATATCGTTAGGCCTGGAAGCAACGAGGGGATACCCGGCAAGTTCACCCAAGTTCAAATTGTTATTTAATCCAGTAATAAAGAAGTACGTGTATAATGAACTTGGGTTTTTAAAGATTATCTTGATGGGGGGCTGCTTTTTGCATGTGGGGTGCATTTGAAAAAGCAGCATGTTCTGCGGGGTGGGGCTATTTATTTTATTACATTTTATACTGCCCTCTTCTAAGGCTCAGGACGGATCACACAGAATGTAATTGAACAATACATTTAACTGACAATATAAATAAAGGTAACAATAGTAATAACAATAAACAGGATAACATCTGGCCCATCCTACATCAATTGCAATGGTTGCCAGTTGAATTCCGAATCAGGCTAAAGGTTCTGGTAATTACCTTCAAGGCCATACACAGTCAGGTCCCAGTGTACCTGAGGGACTGCCTCCCTGCCTATGCCCCCAAAAGAGCCATACGCTCTGCCGTCACCGACCAGCTAATGGTCCCTGGCCCTAAAGTCCACCTGGCCTCAATCAGGGCCAGAGCCTTCTTTGTCCTGACCCCCACCTGGTGGAACGAGCTCCCGGAGGAGATCAGGGCCCTGACAGAACTAAAACAGTTCCGCAGGGCCTGCAAAAGGGAGCTCTTCCACCAGGGGTTTGGATGAGGCCAGGCACAATCAACATTGCAGGACCCCTGCTGGACAAGGTGACCCATTGGTCTGATCCAGCAGGGATCTTATGTTCTTATGAATCCCCTGTGAAATGGAGCAGTTTAAATTCTGGGACGAAGAAGAGCTGGTTCTTATATGCCGCATTTCTCTACCCGAAGGAGTCTCAAAGCGGCTTACATTTGTCTTCCCTTTCCTCTCCCCACAATAGACACCCTGGGAGGGAGGGAGGGAGGGAGGGAGGGAGGGGAGGCTGAGAGAGCCCTGAGATTCCTGCTCAGTCAAAACAGCTTTTTTAGTGCTGTGGTGAGCATGTAGGGGAAGAGTGGGGAATCAGACCTGGCTGACCAGATTAGAAGCTGCCACTTTTCACCAGTTCACCAAGCTGTCTCTCAGTTGAGTAAATCCCGACACGGATGGCTGCAGAGCCTGTTTTCAAACACTTTGAAAGTATAAAAAAGAAACAAGCACCCTGATTTTGTTGATAGTCTAATGTTATATCATGGCAATATTTCCAGGCGTGACGTTCTTCAAGGGCCTTGGGGCAGTGGGGGAAGGAACCAGGGCAGCTGCGCAGAGGCTGAGGCAGGGATATGCCGGAATTAATTAGATTTCTATCCCGCTGCTCCCAGCCCAGCCCAGCCAGTGCGGGTGGGACCTGTAAATCTGCATTCTCTTGGCCACACAGGAGCAAAGGATCTTCCTCAGAAGACTCCAAATCAAATCTCAAGGACGTGGCAGCCCCAATGAGAAGGGGGAGCCCGGAAGCCGCACCTTTTGGGGGTGAGGCCGTGTGGGTGCTCCAAAAGCCGTCTTTGTAGAAGCTGCTGACTCCAGAGCACAACCAGCCGGGGCTCTCCCGATGCCGGAGAGGCTGAGCCCGGCAGCACCGAGAGAGCCACCCTCTGGGGTCTGGGCCCAGCCACGCTTCTCCTGCGCACCCCCCCCCCCCCCCGTCTTTTCTGGGAGCAGCTCCTGCAACTACCGACCAGGGAAAAACAGGCAAACTCGCGCACTCTCATACCTGCATGCATTTCGGGCAGCCAGCTGCTGCCTCTGATTGGCCCTAAGCAGAGCAGTCTGATTGGCTCTAAGCAGAGCGATCAGGTTCCTTTGATTGGTCAGTTCCTTGGCTGGCAGAGGCCCTCATTTGCATCAGTGGCCAACTCCCCCCCCCCCCCCCGCCCCAACTGTGCTTCCTCCAGTCGGCCCGGGGGAAATCTGGGTCTGTGGTGGCCCCACCTGGACCTCTCCCCCTCCCCCTCCCTCTCGACACGAAGCCCTGCAGCGCCCCCCACAGGGATGCTTGTCCAGAGGAGGGTTAGAGATGGCACATTTTTACATCTGCTGAACAAGAAGCTTTTGGGCCCTGCAGGAGGGAGGGAGGGTGTGTGTGTGGGGGGGGGAGGGGGGAGAACTCTGAAAAGTGCGGCCTGTCGTAGGAGGCCGGGCGCCTGCTCTTATTCGGATTGCTGGCCGCCAAGACCCCTCTCCGGGCTGGGCCAAATGCACCCTCCCCCCCCGCCCCCAGACCTAGGCATTCTGCAGGGGGCTGGACTAGATGACCCTGGGGTGCTGTGATGGTTGCCAACTCCTGCTTGGGCAGATCCTGGATACGGGCCCCCTCCTTCCCCCCACCTTGGAGGATAAGCCGCGAGGTGCCTTTCCTCGCCTCCCTTATAGTCCTTTGTCTCTCTCCCGAAGCCTCCGGGGGGGGGAGGGGCCACCTCTCCAGGAATGTCGCAAGCAGGAGGTGGCAACCGCCGGGACACACAAACACACACATCCCCCCCCCCCCGGGCAGAGAGAGGGAGGGAGGGAGGGGGGGGGCACGCCAGCATTTGGTTTGCGGAAGAGGGAAGAGGTTAAAGGAACCGACGCTGCCTGGGCAATCCCCAAACTGCCTCTCCCTGCAGCCCGCAAAGGGTTAAGCCCAGCGAGGGGGAGGGGGGGGAGGGCGGATCCTGGGAAGGTTTCCTCGCAAGTAGGCCATTGCACGGGGCGGGGGGCCGAAGGGATAAGCTTCCCAGTCGCGGGGGGGGGGGAGGGAGGCGGCTCTGCGGAGTTTGGGGCCCGGAGCCGCTCTTGCAAGGCACCAACAGCCTGTCCTGCTGGAAAAGCGGAGCCCCGCCAAGACCGCTCCGGGGCAGGCGCTCCTCCTCAGGAAGCTCCGAGGGGCCGCACCGGGCTCTGGTTTGTGGGGCCCCTGCAGACCCTCGCCCATCTCCCTGCCCTGCGCGTTCCCTGCAGGCAGAGCTCAGGCCTCCCGGGGGGGGGGGGCGGGGGTCGGCTGGCTTCCTCTGCTGCCCTGGCTGGGGAGTCCGGTCCTTCCCTTCCCTTCCCTTCCCCAGGGGGCTCAGCCCCAAGGAGCAGCCGGCCTTGCTTGGGTGTGGGATGCAGAAGGGGCAGCCGCCCTTTGCCCCCCCCCCCCCCCGGCTCCTGTGGCTTCCTGCAGAGCCCCCAGGGCGGCTTGCGGCTTGCGGGTGTTTTGGAGCTTGGCTGCCGTCGGCTGGGATCGGCCTCCTCCTCCTCCCGCTGCCCTGCTGACTCCTTGCCTGGCTGTTGCCTCCGCTCTTGTGTGCCCCCCCCCCTGGCCCTTCCCCTGCTGGAAGGAGCCCCAAAGGCCCCTCCCTCCCCTTCCTCTCCCCGAGACGCAGGCAGGGCCAGCCGTGCTCAGCTCCCACCGCTGAGGAAATCGGCCCGGGCTGGGCTAATCCGGGTTGGGCCCCCCCTGTGTGTGTCGCTCCTTGGAAGCAGGCCCCAATGGCAGAAAGGTTTGTACTGCTGTCAGTTGACTCCTGCTAGGTAATGTTGACTCCTTTTTGCATCAATACTCCCCCCCCCCATATTGCTTAGTTCAGGGGTGGGCAAACTGTGGCCCTCCAGATGTCCATAGACTACAATTCCCATGAGCTGGCAAGGTTTGCCCTCCCCTGGCTTAGTTTGTTCTACAACCCACATTCTGTTTCTTAGCATATTGAACGTCCCGTCCCATTGATTGCCTCTGGGCCATCCGCTTTGAGTCCCCGTGAGAAAGAAGGACTTTAATAATGTCAGTAAATACACACATGCAATGCATTTTTAAATTTGTTAGCTGCCTTGTGGGGGCAGGAAGGCGGGATCTGAATTTTGGAAATCAAAATAACTCCTCCACTATGCTCTTTGCAGGGGGCCCCAGAAAGGACCCCCCCCCCCGCTCCTGGGTGTAATCAGAAAGGATGAATCGTACAAGCCGATTGGCTGCCCCATCTGAAAAGCTTTTGGCCAGTGGTGCTTCATGTCCCGTCTGGATTTTCCGGGCGGTTCATTTCATCCACCTGTTCATCCGGGCAGCCTGAACAGAGCGCTTGCCTACCGCTTAGGGTAAGCACAGTCTGAACGAGGATGTTTCTTCTCATGCACTGAGGCAGTCATAACGTGCCACTGGGTGAGGCACTTCTATCTCTTCTGGATTAAAGAGCCAAAGAGAGGCGGTTCCTAGAGCGGAGTACAAGGCCACGCATGCCGGGTAAGGCAGCCGATTGCAGCCTGGAGGGGCCGCTTGAGCAGGGCTGGGGAGGTCGCTCCGCTCCCTTTGGGTCCCCTTCGGCCCTTCTGAGATGTTTTCCTCTTTCTCTTCCTAGCAAGGAGGTGCAGGGTATCCGTCTGCAGCCGGAGGCAACTCAAGCCAGGGGGACGGAGATGGAAGAGGCCGACCCAGAAGGAGCCAGAACTGGCGAGGGGCCAAGGAAAGGTCCCCACCCCATCCAAGCAGGGAGTGGCGTTGAATTCAGGGGGAGAGACGTGCCGGAGGTCGCAGCTCCAGAGGGAAGGAAGGCGGATGTACCCAGCCAGTCCTTCCGGCAATTCCGTTATGACGAGGCCGCTGGGCCCCGGGAGGTTTGCAGCCGGCTCCACGGACTTTGCAGCCGCTGGCTGGAGCCGGAGAGGAGCACCAAGAGGCAGATGCTGGACCGGGTGACCCTGGAGCAGTTCCTGGCCCTCCTGCCCCGGGAGATGCAGGGCTGGGTGAGAGGATGCGGGCCGGAGAGCAGCGCCCAGGCGGTGGCCCTGGCCGAAGGCTTCCTCCTCAGCCAGGCCCAGGAGGAGAGGCAGGCCGAGCAGGTGAGGGGGCTTCCTTCTCTCGTCCTGGGCTTCCTGGCCTGATATTTCTGCCTCTAGAGAATTCGCTTGGCTGGGAAGGAAACAGAACCTGGATTCTTGGTAGTCTGGAAGAGGGGCAGGATCCGTCCCCTCTGCCGCTTCCTTTCGTTCTCTTACCGTCTCCTCCTCTTCTCCCAGATGTGGGGTGCAGCAGTGAAGAGGGAAGCCACGTTCTCTGCGGAAGAAGGGTCTCCTTGGGAGGAAGGCAGTAGGAGTGAGGTCACGGTGGGTGCCCAAGATGCCCCCTCACGCGGTAAGGCTGTTTCCTGCCCCGATGGGACTGGGGCCCACAGTGAAGTCCTTGGGTAGAGGGCTTGGGACAGGAGAGGGAGGACAGATTTAGTTACCCCACAGAGCGTTACAGTTGGGGATTCAGGGCCACTGTATGTCGGGATGGCCACTCCCTTGGAAGGCGATTAGACAGGTTCGTGGAAGGTAGTTCTGGACGCAGCTATCAGACACAGGAAATAAATGGAGCCTCCATGTTCTGGGGAAGCATACCTCTGAAAGCACATTGCCAGTGGCCCACATGTGTCTCTGGGCCCCTGCTGAAAGGCTTCCGGGGGCCTCGGAAGGGCACAGCCAGAGCATGGTCTACGGATCCACGGTCATTTCTGCTCTCCTCTCCTTCTTGGTGTAGCAATTAGAAGTGTGGATTTCTAATCTGGCATGCCGGGTATGAATCTGCGCTCCCCCACATGCAGCCAGCTGGGTGACCTTGGGCTCGCCAGGGCACTGATAAAACTGTTCTGACCCAGCAGTGATATCAGGGCTCTCTCAGCCTCACCCACCTCACAGGGTGTCTCTTGTGGGGAGCGGAAAGGGAGGATGAATGGAAGCCACTTTGAGAAAGTGGTCCCTCATTGACTAAGCAGCTCAAGTAACGCCCTTTCTTTGTTGCAATCAGGGCTGCTGGCTCCCCCCCTCCCCCCCCCCCCGTCCCTGACAGAAGATGTGGCTTGAACGTGGCCCCAGATTGGATTCCCCGCTTTTCCACATGCAGCCAGCAGGCCAGTCACAGGCCTGATAAACCTGTTCTCACATAATAGTTCTTTATTGCTCTCTGGGAACACAAATACTTTGGTTTCAGGTCTGCTCCACTACTGGTCCCCAGTTGGGGGTCGGAGAAGTTGGGGTGGTAGTGAAAGTGACCTTCAGTGGGGTCCGGGAGAGCAACCAGAGCTGCCTGGCTGGGCCAGGGGCAACTGAGGCCATGACTCGAACCAGAGAGCTAAGGGGCAACTGAGGGGACCTCAGAAAGAGGTCAGATCCTGGCTTCTCATGGCAAATCTGACCTCCTCCTGTGGGTCTTAACAGGATCTCTCTCTCTCTCTCTTCATTCCAGTAGGGGGTGGTCAGAGGAATGAGCAGGACGGGGATCTGGGTCATCTGTGGCCAGAGGAAATCAAGAATGAAGACATGAAAGGAGACTTCAGGAATCAAGGGAGACCCAAGAGGCCGAAAGGAAGCCATACAGGGAAGAAGGGGGATCAACGCATTCCTGGCCAAGGGGGGGATTTCTGGGATCCAACTCACCTGGTGGAGGAAACACACAAGGACTTGGGGTGTGGAATTGACTTCTCAGATCAAACCCAACATACTATGCAGAGTGGAAAGGAGACCCATCAATTCCTGGAGTGTGCAAAGAGGCTGCCTTGCAGAGCAGGGCTCTGTAAACATCAACAGACATGTCCAAAAGAGAAACATGGCAGCTCAGACTGTGGTGAGAGTTCCTTGCAGAAATCAGACCTCGGTGAACACCAAAACATTCGTTCAACAGGAAAGCCATTTATCTTCTCAGTGACTGGGATGGTGTCCTCTAATGGAAAAAAGCATAGTGTAAACTTTCCAAAGCACAGTATAAGGAAGGCATATAAATGCTTTCCGTGTGGAAAGTGCTTTAAATACAGATCACAGCTTCTTGTGCACCAAAGAATACACACAGGGGAGAAACCTTATGGATGCTCAGAATGTGGAAAGAAATTCAGTAAGAGCAACAGTCTTCTACAGCACCAAAGAACTCACACGGGGGAGAAACCTTTTGAGTGCTTAGAATGTGGAAAGAGATTTAATATGAGCGGCAATATGCTACGGCATCAAAGAATCCACACAGGTGAGAAACCTTTTGAATGCTCAAAGTGCAGAACGAAATTCAGTCAGATCAGTCATCTTAATGAACATAAAAGAATCCACACATTGGAGAAAACTTTGGAATGCTCAGTGTGTGGGAAAATATTCTATCGGAGTGATAGTCTCCTACTACATCAAAGAACCCACACAAGGGAGAAACCCTTTGAGTGCTCAGAGTGTGGAAAGAGATTCAATCTGAGTTGCAGGCTGCTACTGCATCAAAGAATCCATACAGGGGAGAAACCTTTTGAATGCTCAGAGTGTGGAAAGCGATTCTGTAACAGTGGTAATTTGCAACGGCATCTAGGAACTCACGCAAAGGAGAAAACTTTTGAATGCTCAGATTGCAGAAGAACGTTCCGTCAGAGTTTTCATCTCTTGCTGCATCAAAGAACTCATACAGGGGAGAAACCTTTTGAATGCTCAGAGTGTGGGAAAAAATTCCGTTTTAGTGGCGGTCTTCAACGGCATAAGAGAACCCACACAGGAGAGAAACCTTTTGAATGCTCAGATTGCAGAAGAAGGTTCCGTCAGAGTGGTCATCTCCTGCTGCATCAAAGAACACATACAGGGGAGAAACCTTTTGAATGCTCAGAGTGTGGGAAAAAATTCAGTTTGAATGGCAGTCTTCAACGGCATAAGAGAACACACACAAAAGAGAAACCGTTTGAATGCTCAGAGTGTGGAAAGAAATTCAATGAGAGCAGTCATCTCAAAGAACATCAAAGAATCCATACAGGGGAGAAACCTTTTGAATGCTCAGAATGTGGAAAGCAAGTGGGTAACAGAAGCAATTTCCAACGGCATCTAAGAACCCACACAAAGGAGAAAGGTTTTGAATGATCAAAGTGTGGGAAGAGATTTAGTCAGAGTGGTGATCTCCTACTGCATCAGAAAATCCACACAGGAGAGAAACCTTTTGAATGCTCAGAATGTTGAAATCAAGTTTGTGACAGTAGGAATTTCCAGTGGCATCTAAGAACCCACAGAAAGTAGAAACGTTTTGAATGCTCAGATTGTGGAAAGCCATTTTGCAACAGTAGCAATTTGCGATGGCATGTAGGAACTCACACAAAGTGCAGAAAAAGGTTCAGTCAGAGAGACGATCTGTTGCATTAAAAACACACACTGGGGAGAAACCTTTTGAATGCTCAGAATGTGGAAAGAGATTCAGTCGGAGTGACAATCTTCAACTGCACCGAAGAACCCACACAGGGGAGAAACCCTTTCACAATGTTCAACATCAAGGTGTCCACACAGGAGACATGTTTTGAGTGCATATCATGTGGAAAGAGATTCCATCAGCATGATCAAGGAACTCACAGAGGGCAGAAACCTTTTTGATATTTAGATTGCAGGAAAATATTCAGTCAAAGTGGCCACCTGCAAAGCAAGTAAGCTATTGCAGGAGAAAACGTTTAAATACTTCATAGTGACAAAAGAAATTCATTTGAAATTTTGACTTTCAAAGGCTCCAAAGAACCCCCACAACCAAGAAACCTTTTGAATCCTTGGAGTGTGGAAAGAGAGCCAGTCAGAATTACACTCTTCAACAATATCAAAGAGTCCCCGCAGGAGGAATGTTCTGAGTGCTCAGAGTCTAGAAGTCCCTTCAACAAGAGCATAATTTCTTAACAGCGTCTGAAAATGCACACCGAGGAAAAATCTTTTGAACTGACAGAGTGTGAAAAGAAATCCCCGTAGAGGTGTGACCTTGAATACGTCTGTGAAGTCAGACTGGGAAAGATCATTTTCAACACTCAGAGAGTGGGCCATCTTCAGCAGCATCAAAGAACCCACAAAACGAAGATCATGTAAGTGCTTAGCTTGTGAAAAGAACTTTTATCTAATATGATTTCATACATAAAAGACAGCTTTGTTGTTGTTAGGTGCGAAGTCATGTCCGACCCATCGGGACCCCATGGACAAGGATCCTCCAGGCCTTCCTGTCCTCTACCATTCCTTGAAGTCCATTTAAATTTGCACTGCCTGCTTCATTGACTCCATCCAGTCACCTCATTTAAGACAGCTTTAGACCCATAAGAACGGTTTAAACTATGCAAACTATTGTAAAGTGCTTGTTTCTGCCCAGAATCCTTACCCTAACCCTGAAGAAGAAATGACAGTATTTGGACTTGGGACAAACCTCAAATAGATCTCACAGGGAAGAAAGGAATGATGTGTCCTGAGAGTAAAAGAAGATTCAAGACCAGCTGATATCTCCTTAGCCATCGAGAAATAAGGCACTGTTTTCTGGTATTGTGTGAATCTTTGTGAGTTGAAAATAAAAGCAAACTTTTCTTCAGGAAAAAAGTTTCATTTATTAGACTTAGGAGTGTACTCAACATAGCCACAGTTAGAACTAAAGTTTCAGGTTGCAGGACAAAGCACAGAAGTTTCCCCCTGAGCCTCCCCACCCCAACCGTCACCAAACCCCACGCATTTTACAGCCATGACATCTGCTAAGGACCCAGGGTGAGAAGCAGGAAGAAATAGAGGCACAGGAAGGAGGGGGAAGGACGAGGTGAGGAATGTTGGGGTATCTGGTACCGTGATCTGCAAAACAGGTTGCCCCTGGCAACTGCAAGGGCAGGCAAATTGGCAAACTGAAGCACCACATCAAAGACGGCCTCATTCACGGCAGAAAAATAGGGGTGTTTCTGACAGGTATTCCCGAGCCCCCGCACCAATATGGTATTTAGATGTTAAAGAATGGTAAAAAAAAAAAATTGGCTCCCTGCGGCATTTAACAGCACCCTTTAAAGGCCCCCAAGTCAGAATTCACACAAAAGTCATTGCCTTGAAGTTGAGTCTGAGACATTTAAAGGGATCTCTTTAGATGTCTTATCTCTAATATTTTCAGGCTCAGCCTTTTGGTAGTCAGAAAAATTGCACAAAGAGAATCCATCTGAATTACATTTTCCAGGTATTTCCCCCTTGGATTAGCTGAATTCACATCCTTGATCCCAAATTCAGGGGAAAAAAACATCTGTTACAATCTTGCCAACTGTGAACTGAATATCTACTTTAATGGCATCTGACTGACACACAACCATAGACCTCAGTACTTTGGCAGCACCCTGGACAAGACCTTTTGTTATAAGCATCTTATCATCAATATATAGCTGCTAGACGTGCGAAGCAACATTTGCCAAAATATGTCGTACACTTAAGGTGGGTGTGCTATAACATTGCTCAGCACCAGGGATGGTGCACAGCACGGCCAACCAGAGGGATTCAGGATGGCTCCTCAGCCATCATGTCCGCAAACCGGATGTCCTCCTCAATGGGAGCCGTCGGTGGATAGATGTATTACCCCTCTCCAACCTATTCTCTACCCACATTGAACCACATCGCTGCCCCGGATGTCTGAAGACAAGGTGTTTTTTTTCATGGACACAGAAAGATCACTGAAAACAGAGTGTTGCCCATCCACAAATACGTGGCAGACTTGGCCCTATCCTCACTAAGGTTGCCAGACCCAGCAATAAGATCGGCACGAATCCTGTAATCACAACATTTTCATGTAGGAAATTGATTGATTGATTCATTTGATTTGAATACCGCCCTCCTGGGACCCCGGCTGAGGGTGGTGCACAACATTATATTATATATATAATAATAATACAATTGTCTAAAATTTTAAATTAGATTACTAATTAAAACAGTAAAAACATGTTAAAAACAATGACGGTGTTCAAGTACGCCTCAGCAGCCCAAATTCCAGAGCCCTTCAAATGGTGGGCGGTGGGGGGAGGCTGCTAGCTGTATTCCGGGGACATTCCTCCAGGTGGGGGCCGGGACAGAAAACGTTCATTCCAGCAGGTTGAGGCCAGGCGGATCTCTTTGGGGTCAGGGACCAGCAGCTGGTTGTTATTGGCAGGGCAGAGCACTCGAGGGGGGGGGGGTAGATAGGAAGCGGTCTCTCAGATAGGCAGGACCCAGATTGCAGATGGCCTTATGGGTAAGTATCAGTACCGTAAACTCGATCCGGATTCAGGCGGGAGCCAGGGCAGCTGTTCAGGAGTGCCCTGCAGAGTGTGCCGGTCAGGAGCCCGGCCCCTGCATTCTGGACCAGTTGCGGCTTCTGGAGCACGGAGAAGGGCAGGCCCACATAGTTACAGAAATCCAGGCCAGCGGTGGCCGTCGCATGGATCCCTCTGGCCAGGTCTGCTGGAGTCTAGGTACGCTTCTAGGTAACACTGTGTGTGAACAAGACCTTGGGGTACTTGTAGATTGTAAACTAAACATGAGCAGGCAGTGTGATGCAGCGGTAAAAAGGCGAATGCCATTTGGGGCTGTATCAACAGGGGCATCACATCAAAATCACAAGATGTCATAGTCCCATTGTATACGGCACTGGTCAGACCACACCTGGAGTACTGTGTGCAGTTCTGGAGGCCTCACTTCAAGAAGGTCGTAGATAAAATTGAAAGGGTACAGAGGAGAGCGACGAAGATGATCTGGGGCCAAGGGACCAAGCCCTATGAAGATAGGTTGAGGGACTTGGGAATGTTCAGCCTGGAGAAAAGGAGGTTGAGAGGGGACACAATAGCTCTATTTAAGTATTTGAAAGGTTGTCACTTGGAGGAGGGCAGGATGCTGTTCCCATTGGCTGCAGAGGAGAGGACACGCAGTAATGGGTTTAAACTTCAAGTACAACGATATAGGCTAGATATCAGGAAAAGAATTTTCACAGTCAGAGTAGTTCAGCAGTGGAATAGGCTGCCTAAGGAGGTGGTGAGCTCCCCCTCACTGGCAGTCCTCAAGCAAAGGTTGGATACACACTTTTCTTGGATGCTTTAGGATGCTTTGGGCTAATCCTGCGGTGAGCAGGGGGTTGGACTAGATGGCCTGTGTGGCCCCTTCCAACTCTATGATTCTATGATTCTTCTATGATTCTATGAGTCAGGTGGGGCGCTCGTAGTCTGGCCTGGCGAAGGGGGTTGTGAAGCGGGATGGGAGAATTCAGGCTCCATCACCCAAGAAACACCGGGGAGGTGACGGCCTTTGATCTCTCCCGGCAGCGTTTGGGTTTCTCTTTGTAAACTAGGCTGAATTCCAGGGGATGGACCGGCTGGTTTGACCGAGGATGATCATGGGCTGGATCTGGTTGTGACCGAGGCCACTGATGTCACAGAACCGATTTCTGCCCTCTCTTCCCGCGGTCATGCCAGGAGATCTCAGTGCGAGGAAGGGCTCTGGCCCCCGGGAGCTCCCGCCCCGCAGACATCCCCGCTGGTCTCCCAGGGGCCCGGCCGGACTCCGCTTTCATCAAGGGGCCCCGCGAGACCCCCAGGGCGGGATGGGACCGGGCCCCGGGTGCCCTTTGGGTGCAGCCTGCTGAGCACGTTTCCCCCCCGGCCCCCCCGGAGCCCCTGCCCCCGCCGCCCCCGCGTGCAGCCCAGCGGACGGGGGAGGGAGACGCTAATACTCGGGGGGGGGAGGGGGCTGCCCACTCTGCACGGCACCCGCCGCACCCCTCCTCGGGGCCAGCCGGGCGGGGCGGGGGGGGGGTGCTGGCAGCTCCCCCCCCCCGCAAAGTGCTGCCGAGGCCACGGCTCCCCCCCCCTCCCTCCCTGCCCCCCCCTGCCCCGGTCTCTGGTGGGCAGGCTGCTGGGGAGGGACCCGGGCGAGCCTCCAGCGGCGGGGGCAGTGCGGCTTCGCTCGGCGCCTCCCCCTCCCCGTCCTCCTCCTGCAGCGCCGGAAGGGTTAAGCCCAGCGAGCCGCTTCCTAGAGAGGACGGAGGGGCTGCAGGGGGGGAGCCTTCGGCGGCCGCATCCCGGGAGGCTTCCTCGCGAGTAAGCCAGGGCGCGGGGGGGGGCGGGGAGCGCGATTCCCGGGGGGTCCCTGGACAGAGAAGACACCCAGGCGGGGCCCGAGACCTCAGCAGGTCGCTCCGGAGCTCCCCGGAAAGCCCCTCCCCCCAGCCCTGGAGCCCCCATGGCCCCCCCCACAGCCCCCCCGAGGGGGGAATCAGAGCCCCCCCCGCAGCCCCCCTCCCTGCTGGCCCCCAGAATGACCCCCAGGGCCCCCCTCTCCCCCCCCGGAGACTGGCCTGGGGCCTCCTCAGCTGACCTCCCCTCTGGCCCTCCCGCCAGGACCCCCCCCCGAGGCCCCCTCTGCAGGACCGGCCGGCCGGGCTGAGCCAGGGTCTCCTGCTGGGACGGGGCTGGGCTGGGCTGGGCTGGGCTGGCCTGACTTGGGGCCCCGTCCCTTGGGCCCTGCTTGGCCGTCCGGCCTCCCCCTTCGGGGCTGCAGCTGACCGCTCTTGGGGCTTCCTGGCAGGCCTCCCGGGCGATGGAGTGGACCGTCCTGCCGATGGAGGGGAGTCGCCCTGCCTAACGCCCACCTGGCCCAGCACAAAAGGTGAGAGAGAGAGAGAGACAGAGAGAGACACACACAGGTGTGACACGTGCAGGGATGTTTTAATGCCTTTGCTGCCCTGTGGCCGTCCTGGGGGGGCAAAGGTGGGGTCTGGGGTCTGCAACCATTTAGAAGAAGAGAAATGCTCGGGGGGGGGCTGGTCCTGGGGAGGGGCCGGAGGGACTCCCAGGCAGGGACCGGACAAGCCCACCGGCCGCTTCCCCCCTCTGCCGCTTCCCTCTCGGCTTCTGGCCTCCTCCAGAGCCCCCCTCCCCTCCCCCCCAACGGCCTGGACAGAGCTGTTGCCTCCTCCGCCAGCCGGAGGAGGAGGAGGAGGAGGAGGAGGAGGAGGAGGAGGAGGAGGAGGAGGAGGAGGAGTTCTCCAGCCGTCCCCAGGTGCCTCGAGAGCAGCCCGGAGGACAGACGGTTCTGCAGTCACCTGCAGAGGCCAAGTTCACACCTCCTGCAGCCAAAGAGCCAGAGAGAGGCGGTTCCTAGAGCAGAATATAAGGCCATGCATGCCGGGTAAGGCAGCCCTTCGCATCCCCTCTTGCAGCCTGGAGGAGCCTCTTGAGCAGGGCTGGGGAGGTCGCTCCGCTCCCTTTGGGTCTCCTTCTGCCCTTCTGAGATGTTTTCCTCTTTCTCTTCCTAGCAAGGAGATGGAGGGTATCCTTCTGCAGCCGGAGGCAACTCAAGCCAGGGGGACGGAGATGGAAGAGGCCGACCCAGAAGGAGCCGGAACTGGCGAGGGGCCAAGGAAAGGTCCCCACCCCATCCAAGCAGGGAGTGGTGTTGAATTCGGGGGGAGAGACGTGCCAGAGGTCACAGCTCCAGAGGGAAGGAAGGCGGATGTACCCAGCCAATCCTTTCGGCAATTCCGTTATGACGAGGCCGCTGGGCCCCGGGAGGTTTGCAGCCGGCTCCACGGACTTTGCAGCCGCTGGCTGGAGCCGGAGAGGAGCACCAAGAGGCAGATGCTGGACCGGGTGACCCTGGAGCAGTTCCTGGCCCTCCTGCCCCGGGAGATGCAGGGCTGGGTGAGAGGATGCGGGCCGGAGAGCAGCGCCCAGGCGGTGGCCCTGGCCGAAGGCTTCCTCCTCAGCCAGGCCCAGGAGGAGAGGCAGGCCGAGCAGGTGAGGGGGCTTCCTTCTCTCGTCCTGGGCTTCCTGGCCTGATATTTCTGCCTCTAGAGAATTCGCTTGTCTGGGGAGAAAACACAACCTGGATTCTTGGCAGTCTGGAAGAGGGGCAGGATCCGTCCCCTCTGCCGCTTCCTTTCCTTCTCTTACCGTCTCCTCCTCTTCTCCCAGATGTGGGGTGCAGCAGTGAAGAGGGAAGCCACGTTCTCTGCGGAAGAAGGGTCTCCTTGGGAGGAAGGCAGTAGGAGTGAGGCCCCGGTGGGTGCCCAAGATGCCCCCTCACGCGGTAAGGCTGTTTCCTGCCCCGATGGGACTGGGGCCCACAGTGAAGTCCTTGGGTAGAGGGCTTGGGACAGGGGAGGGAGGACAGATTTAGTTACCCCACAGAGTGTTACGGTTGGGGATTCAGGGCCACTGTATGTCGGGATGGCCACTCCCTTGGAAGGCGATTAGACAGGTTCGTGGAAGGTAGGTCTGGACGCAGCTGTCAGGCACAGGAAATAAATGGAGCCTCCATGTTCTGGGGAAGCATACCTCTGAAAGCACATTGCCAGTGGCCCACAGGTGTCTCTGGGCCCCTGCTGAAAGGCTTCCGGGGGCCTCGGAAGGGCACAGCCAGAGCATGGACTACGGATCCACGGTCATTTCTGCTCTCCTCTCCTTCTCACACCAGCCGGGGCTGAAGGGCCAGTGGGAGGGCCCAGCGGGCAGCAGAACAAGCGTGTCTGGGCCTGGGGCCTGATCCTGCAAGGATGGTTTGGGACTCCAGAGATCCCAGAGCACATTTCAGTGGGTCAACAACATTTAGAAGCCCCTGAAACTCCCGGCCCCCTGGTGCTTCTCTTCCGCCTCTTTACTAACCGGCCTTGCAGATGGTGTTGGGTGGGCCTACGTGGGGCTTTGCCAGCCCTGGGAAGGAGGGCCCAGCTGCTGTCTGGATCAGCAAGGACCGTGCTGTTGACTTGGCCCCTCTCCCAGCATGCCTTGTGCCTAGGCTGGGAAGTTGCCTTTCAGGCTGGTTCTCTGTTCTCCTGGCTGTTCCTGATTTCCAAGTGCCTTTGAATGGCATAAGGGAATCGGGGCCCTGTCAGAGGGGCAGCAGGAACCTGACCTTGAGCTGAGAAATAACTCCTCCGAAGGGGATTGTTCATTAGGGAAATGGTTCCTGACTAAATTACCGGTTTTGGAGAGGTTTAGATGCTTTTCTTAGTTTCTGGATTTTCTCATTGAGAGGCTTTTGTTTCTGTGGTTATCTGTTTTTTCCTTTCCTTTGAGTTGATCTACTAGAAGACAGGTGGTCGTAATTATTATTATTGTTGTTGTTGTTGTTATTATTATTTGATTTATACGCCACCCTGCCCAACATTAAGGCTCATATAATTGCAGCTAAGCTAATAGCACAGCCATCTTGGTATGGTGGTTAAGGGTGGTGGCTTCTAATGGGGCGAGCCAGATTTGATTCCCCACTCCTCCACATGCAGCCAGCAGGCCAGTCACAGTCCTGATAAAGTTGCTCTCACGTAATAGTTCTTTCAGAGCTCTCTCACCTCACCTCCCTCACAGGGTGTCTGTTGTGGGGAGAGTAAAGGAAGGCGATTATAAGCTGCTTTGAAACTCCTCCGGGCAGTAAAAAACGGGACGTAAAACCAACCCCTCTTCTTCTAAAAACATCTTTAGGACGTAATACATTAAAACGTAGTTCATTCAAAACTATCACATGGCTGTGTCCATCGTAGCTCCACTGGCCATTCTAGTACACCAATTTCCCTTCCTTGACTTGTCAGAAGAACTGCTCTAGACTCAGGTTCTCTCAGACTCTGAATCAGAATAATTTTCCTCCAGCAAACAGCTCTGAGGTCTCCTCTCCTACAGCTGTTGCTGGCCAATCAGAGCGCTTGGAGCAGCCTGCCGCTCAGGTTCTCTGCTTCATTGAGGAATTAACCCTTCACTCCATGTTTCTTCCGCACTTGGAACCTGCCTGCTAAAGTGCTGCCCCCCACCAGGAGTCTCTCTTTGTCCTTTGTGTCCCTCTCAGGCAGTGAAGAAAGGGCGTTGAGCCACCAGTTCTGCAGAGGAGGGGAAGCGGCGGCTGCACCTTCAGTCCAGGTAGAGGAGATTGGTGGGGTGTAGCCTGGTCCCCCCTCCTTTCACAGAGGACTTCTGGTTCCTGCAGTTGCTGCTAAGGTGTCCGAGGGAGGGAGGGAGGGAGGGAGGCCCTGAATGCCACTCCCTTTGCCCATGCTGAGCTCTGCACCCTGCTCCCTCCCAGCGCACTGCCTTCCCGTGTGCCTTCTGTGCCCGGCATGAGCCCTGAAGAGGGATCCTGCTTTCTCTTCCAGCCTCCCTTGTCCTTTGAGGAGGTGGCCATCTCTTTCACCCGGGAAGAGTGGGCCCTGCTGGATCCGGGCCAAAGAGCTCTGTGCAGGGAAGTCATGCTGGAGAACCACAGGAGCGTGGCCTTCCTGGGTAAGTCAGAGGTATGGATTATGGCCATTGGGACGAGGCATGAATCAAAACTGGGAACACAAATACTTTGGTTTCAGGTCTGCTCCACTACTGGTCCCCAGTTGGGGGTCGGAGAAGTTGGGGGTGGTAGTGAAAGTGACCTTCAGTGGGGTCTGGGAGAGCAACCAGAGCTGCCTGGCTGGGCCAGGGGCAACTGAGGCTGATGAGGTGGCCATGACTCGAACAAGAGAGCTAAGGGGCAACTGAGGGGACCTCAGAAAGGGGTCAGATCCTGGCTTCTTATAGCAAATCTGACCTCCTCCTGTGGGTCTTAACAGGATCTCTCTCTCTCTCTTCATTCCAGTAGGGGGTGATCAGAGGAACGAGCAGGACGGGGATCTGGGTCATCTATGGCCAGAGGAAATCAAGAATGAAGACATGAAAGGAGACTTCAGGAATCAAGGGAGACCCAAGAGGCCGAAAGGAAGCCATACAGGGAAGAAGGGAGATCAACGCATTCCTGGCCAAGGGGGGGATTTCCGGGATCCAACTCACCTGGTGGAGGAAACACACAAGGACTTGGGGTGTGGAATCGACTTCTCAGATCAAACCCAACATACTATGCAGAGTGGAAAGGAGACCCATCAATTCCTGGAGTGTGCAAAGAGGCTGCCTTGCAGAGCAGGGCTCTGGAAACATCAACAGACGTGTCCAAAAGAGAAACATGGCAGCTCAGACTGTGGTGAGATTTCCTTACAGAAATCAGACCTCGGTGAACACCAAAACATTCATTCAAACATTCATTCAACAGAGACTGGGATGGTGTCCTCTAATGGAAAAACGCGTAGTGTAAACTTTCCAAAGCACAGTATAAGGAAGGCATATAAATGCTTTCAGTGTGGAAAGTGCTTTAAATACAGATCGCAGCTTCTTGTGCACCAAAGAATACACACAGGGGAGAAACCTTTTGAATACTCACAGTGTGGAAAGAGACTGAGCGACAGTAGCAATTTTCAATGCCATTTAAGTGCCGACACAAAGAAGAAACCTTTTGAATACTCAAAGCTTGGGAAGAAATTCAGTCATCTTGATAATATTCAACCACATCAAAGAATCCACACAGGTGAGAAACCTTTTGAGTCTTCAGCATCTCGGAAGAGATTCTGTGGTGCTGGCAGTCTTCTACAGCAGCAGAGAAATGACACAGGAGAGGAACTATTTGAATGTTCAGTGTGTGGAAAGAAATTCAGATGCATTTCTAAGCTTCAACAGCATCAAGGAAGTCATACAGAGGACAAACATTTCGAGTGCTCAGATTATGGGAAGATACTCAGTCAGAGTGGCTATAAACAAAATCATATGAAGGCCCATACTGGGGAGAAACCTTTTGGATGTTTAGAGTGTGGAAAGAGATTTGGTCAAAATTGTGATCTCCTAGTGCATCAACGAACCCACACAGGGGAGAAACCTTTTGAATGCACAAAATGTGGAAAGAGATTTAGTCAAAGTGGTCATCTTCTCAAGCATCTAAGAACCCACACGGGGGAAAAACCTTATGGATGCTTAGAGTGTGGAAAGAAATTTAGTTCGAATGGCAGTCTTCAACGGCATCAGAGAACCCACACAGGAGAGAAACCTTTTGAATGCTCAGAATGTGGAAAGCAAGTGGGTGACAGGAGCAATTTTCAACGACATCTAAGAACTCATACAAAGGAGAAACCTTTTGAATGCTCAGAGTGTGGAAAGAGATTTAGTCAGAGTGGTGATCTCTTACTGCACCAAAGAACACACACAGGTGAGAAACCTTTTGAATGCTCAGAATGTGGAAAGCGAGTGGGTGATGGTAGGAATTTTCAGAGGCATCTAAGAACCCACACAAAGGAGAAACCTTTTGAATGCTCAGAGTGTGGAAAGAAATTCAGTCAGAGTTGCAATCTCTTATTGCATCAAAGAACTCACACAGGAGAAAAGCCTTTTGAATGCTCAGAATGTGGAAAGAGATTCATTCGGAATGGCCATCTTCACAAGCATTTAAGAACTCACACAGGGGAGAAACCTTTTGAATGTTCAGATTGTGGCAAGAAATTTAGTTCCAGTTCCAATCTTCATCAGCATCTAAGAACCCATACAGGTGAGAAGCCTTTTGAATGTTCAGAGTGTGGAAAGAGATTCAGTCAGAGTGGCCACCTCGTACTGCATCAACGAATTCACACAGGGGAGAAACTTTTTGAATGCTCAGAATGTGGAAAGAGATTGTGTGACAGTAGCAATTTTCTACGCCATCTAAGAACCCACACAGGGGAGAAACCTTTTGAATGCTCAGAGTGTGGAAAGAGATTCAGTCAGAGTGGCAGTCTTCAACTGCATCAAAGAACCCACACAGGGGAGAAACCTTTTGAATGCTTGGAATGTGGAAAGCAGTTGGGTGACAGGAGCAGTTTTCAACGGCATCTAAGAACCCACACAAAGGAGAAACCTTTTGAATGCTCAGATTGCACAAAGAGATTCAATCAGAGTGGCGATCTCCTGCTGCATCAAAGAACCCATACAGGGGAGAAACCTTTTGAATGCTTAGAGTGCGGAAAGAGATTCAGTCAGAGTGGCAATCTTCACAAGCATTTAAGAACTCACACAGGGGAGAAACCTTTTGCATGTTCACAATGTGAAAAGAAATTCAGTTCTAATGGCAGTCTTCAGTTGCATCAGAGAACCCACACAGGGGAGAAACCTTTTGAGTGTTCAGATTGTGGAAAGAGATTCAGTCAGAGTAGCGATCTCCTACTGCATCAAACAACCCACACAGGGGAGAAACCTTTTGAATGCTCGCTATGTGGAAAGAGATTCAGTCAGAACCGCCATCTTCAGAATCATTTAAGAACCCATACAGGGGAGAAACCCTTTGAATGCTCACACTGTGAAAAGAGATTCGGTTCCAATGGCAGTCTTCAGCTGCATCAGAGAACCCACACAGGGGATAAACCTTTTGAGTGCTCAGAGTGTGGAAAGAGGTTCAGTCAAAGTGGCCATCTCCTACTGCATCAAAGAACTCACACAGGGGAGAAACCATTTGAATGCTCAAAATGTGGAAAGCAAATGAGTGACAGGAGCAATTTTCAGCGCCATCTAAAAACTCACACAAAGGAGAAACTTTTTGGCTGCTCAGAGTGTGGAAAGAGATTCAGTCAGAATGGTGATCTCCTAGTGCATCAAAGAACCCACAAAGGAGAAAAACCTTTTGAATACTCAGAATGTGGAAAGAGATTCAGTCAGAATGGCAGTCTTCAGCTGCATCTAAGAACCAACACAGAGGAAAAAGTATTGTATACAGAAAGTCTGGAAAGGCAGTCAACTTGACCGTCAGTTTTCAGCAGCATTTAAGAACCCACCCAAAGAAAAAATCTTTTAATTGCATGGAATGTGAAAAAAAATCTATTCAGTGTGTGATCTTAAAGGCGTCTGTGAACTCTCATAGTGGAGAATCCTTCTTGAATACTTTGTGTGGGAAGAAATTCAGCCAGACTGGCCATCTTCAACAGTATCAAATAACTCACACCACGAGAAAACCATAGAACTATGTAGCTTGTGACAAGAACTTTCCTGTTCTTTCACAAGTAAAAAACAACCCCAGACCATACAAATTACTGGAATGTGCTTGTATCTATCCAGAATCCTTACCGTAATCTCGAAGAAATAACCCTGGAAGTTCGTTTGAAACTGGCCTCTACATTGGAAGGCCGGTTTAAAAAGATTTCTGCTCCTTCTTCTGCCAGTAAATTCTCTGTTAAGAGTTGCAGTCAGCAGCATATTGAAAGAAATATGGTGGTATCCGAGACTGGCTCTGGAGCAGAGGGTTAGTCAGAGACATCAGGCCAGGAATAAGAGAGCAAAAATGCCAATGAAGGAGGAAAATTATTATTATCATTATTATGTCATTATTTAAACACGCTGTTGACCCTGTGAAGGCAGAAATGTTTGCCAGTTGGTTTCATAAAGCTGCCCAACTCCAGTTAGAGGATGCTGAAAGGGTGGCACCAGCAGACGTCGACCCAATGACCTTGAGTCAGGAGATTATCATCGTGATGGGGAAAAGGTCCCTGCTTCTGGAGTGTGAGAGGTTTGTGGTCATGAACAAGTTAACAGAGGCACAGGACAGGCAAAGGCGCAATTCATGGAACAGAGGAGCTGGTGGAAGAAGATCATTTTCCCGTTTTCGTTGCTGAATGCTTAACATCTGTGATACCAGAAAGTCCGATAGCTGCAATGGACATTGAATATATTCCCAAGGCTTCTATCGATAAAAATTAAGATGTGATCCTCTGTTTTCATGTGGTCTTAGGGGAGAAGAACAATGAAACTGCAATGGCACCCCTGTGCACATTTTATCAGGTTTGGCTCCTGGAGCCCTAGGCCACGGGAAGGGTGCTGTCTTACGAGTATTGTAAAAGAGAAGGAGGTCACGTTTAAGTGGGGTTCCATGCTTGCATTGATTATTCATCAAAAGGGTAAAACATTCGCAGCTTCAAACATCAAGGGAACTCTGAGTATGTTTATGAGATTGAAGCTTCTCCCTCTGGGCAGTCCTTTTGTGTACTCACGAGAAGCAGACAATTAACAATCAAGATAAAGAGGAAGCTGGAATGGTTAACTATTGAGAGGAGGAATATTAGGCAAAAGCTGGGAAAAGGCCTAATTCTAACAAAACGCAAAGCACCAACAGACTGGTGCCAAGTGAATCAAAACCTGAGAAATGACTTTGGCTTAACTGAAGGCCCAACTCCTACAATTGTTTTTCTTTACCACTGAAGTAACTGTAATCCTACCTGTTGTAATCTATGAGTAGTAGTTTTGTTCGTGCAGTATTATAAATGGACGTATTAGGTATTACACAAAGAGATTGGCTTTTTTGTTCTTTTTTATTATCCAGGGAAACCCTTTTCCCTTAGCTGATTTCATAAGAGAAATATCTGTGCTTATCGCAATCTATGTTTTGTTTTTCAAGATATAGATATTTTCTGCATATTTTCTCCTACATTTCTTCTCTTTTTGGTTCTTCAGGTTTGCCGTTATTTGTAAAATCACTAGAGAGGAATTAATAGATGCTTCACCAGTAACCCTGGCTGGCATCTTCAGAGGTGGGACACGGCAAGATGGGAACCTCTCCGTTTGGCACGCAATACCCATCTTGCTGTGTCCTACCATTTCTCCCCACATCCATCTGTGGGGGAGATCCTGCTTTTGGCATGGGGTGGGGTTTCATCTGAAACAGTGTGTTTTTGGGAGGGGCTTGGATGGGGGAATTTTGCTAGCTCCCCCCCCCCAAGCAGAGAAGTTAAGGGTTGTGGTGGTTTAAGGTGTGGGGCCTGGGGTTCTAGCAACCGTATTTGGGGGTTAGGTGGTTACGTGTGGCTTTGCTGGGTCTTTGGAAGACAAAGCTGCCACTTCCCAAGCTGCTAGTCCTGAGGGAGGCTGAAGCCCGCTTGGGAATCCTGCGTGTAGGAGTGCCTGGTCCTAAAATGGATTCTCTCTTGGCACAGACACACCCTTCCCCTGGCGCCACAAGGCCTGCCCTGTGGCTCTGGAAGTTGGCCTTATTCATTTATTTAGGCCTTTTCAGACTCCAACTCTCCTCCACAGAGCTCAGGGGGATCTCTCTTGCGGCCCTCACCCCCAAACTTTACTACACGGCGGGAGGGGGGGGTTGAAAGTGGCCCAGCCCCCTGACCCCACCCCCACACTACCCCGGCCCCCCAAGAAAGTTCACCTCCGCCCCCAGCTGATGGGAGGAGAGCAAGCCAGACAAAGGCCAACCAGAGCAGAGCCTGGGGCGGGTGGGATGGGGCTTCCCGGACAGGGCTGGGTGGTCTCTAGCCCAGGGAGCAAGACCTTTGTAAGACCTTTCAGGTGTTCTGCCCTCAGACCTACTGAATTTTTCTCTGCCCACTTGAACAGGATCGCAGACTCCCAGAGTGGTAACATTGATCTGGTGCCGATCGATGTGCGCCTTGGCCGTAGTGTTGACTGTGTGTATTAACACAAACTTGTCCCTCAGTCGCTTCAGGCGAGGCAATCAGCGCTAGACTGATTTCTTCCAACCATGAGTTTCTTCCAACAGGCTCCGACTCCTTGGGCAACTGGATCCTCGCAGTGGGCTCCCCGGACCCCTCTGCTGATGGCCTCAAGTACTGTCCGTCAGGGAGGCTGGAGGAAACAGACTCCCCTTGTCAACTGGCTGCAAAGATCACTTGAGGCTCCTTGGAGGAAGGGGCAGTATCCTGGCTCATTTGTGCTCCTTTTTCATAACATCCTTCTGATTAGGAAGAAGAGCCCCTCGTCAAGGCCTGCTGTGGACGTGGGCCCGAGGAATCAGGTCCACAGGTCAGCCCTCAGACTGCCACCCGGCGCGTGAGGCTCACTCCTTCCAAAAATGTCACCTGCTTCTGGCAGGTAGAAACACTCATCTGAATCCTGGCCCTAAGTGGGCTGTGCCCCTGCAGGGTGTGAGTTGACTAGGGCTGTGACGAGCCAGGGTGGTGGTGTGGCTCTATATGGCGAACCAGGTTTGATTATTTATTATATTATATATATGATTCCCCACTCCTCCCCCACACACAGCCAGCTGAGGGACCTTAGGCTCGCCACAGTCCCGTTGGAGCCGTTCTGACCGAGGAGGGATATCTGGGCTCCCTCAGCCTCACCCCCCTCACAGGGGGTCTGTTGCGATTGGAAGCTGCTTTGAGACTCCCAGCTCACTTCCTTTGCCTCTCTGGCTCTGCAGAGGATATCATCCAGATGATAAGGGTGGATTCCTTGTCATCGTAGGCAGAATATTAGGACGCCCTTGGAAACACCCTCGGAGGCGATGCCAGCATTGCCTTGGAAAAACTGGCTCTGGAAATCCAAAAGGGAAGGACCACCTGGAAGGTGAATATCGCTCTCCTGGGTTCCTGGACGGCTAAGCTGCCACTTCCCAAGTCGCTGGTCCTCAGTGGGGCTGTCTGGAAGGAGAGCCAGCATGGTGTAGTGGCCAAAGACCAGCTGCTTCTAGTTGGGGCAACTGGGTTTGATTCCCCACCTCACTGGGGGGGGGGGAGTGGCTGTGGGGAAAGAGAGGGGGAAGCATTTGTAAGGCGCTTTGGGACTCCTTTGAGTTGTGAGTATTAAAAAACCCCAGTTTTCCTTCACTCTCTCCTGGCTGAACGACCGCTAGGGGGAGAGTTGCCCGATGGTTGGCCAGAGACCTTGCAGGGCTGCTTGCAGGCAAGGAAAGGAAGCTGCCGTTGGGAGCAATCTAGCTACAGGTCCACTTTCAAAGGAGGGAGGGGCACAAACCATATTCCAAGTTCTCGGCAACCACTGAAGGAATCTGCTGTTGGCCCCTCGGGGTCGGCTGCCGCCCAGCCCAAGGCTAGCCTGGGGATCCTGAGCATCCTGGCAAACAAGGACGCTTCCCCTGCAGCATCACACTGAGCTACGGCAACCGTCCCCAGGCGGCTTCCTGGGCATAGTCGGGGGAAAAGGCGGGGGGAAAAACAAGGCCAAGGCCAATGGTGAGAAGGAGGTGATTTTATTACTCGGTTTTTAACCCCTCCCCCCCACCCCCAAAAAAAGATTCCTGTTTCGCCCCCTCAAAAAACATCTTCGGGGGAATCTACAATTTGTAATACAACAATAACATGATTGAGTGTATACAATTATGGTAAAATCACACAACATGTATTATATTAAAAGTCAAACACCCCACCCTAAAAATACACACAGCTGCTAGAGCTCATGGTAGCTTTGAGACGGCATCTAAGAGAACTCCTTGCCAAAAACAACAACAAAGAGAAGTATTTTCAACACCTGGACAGTTGCAACCCAGATTTTTAAAAATTATTTTCCCCCCTGTAGCTGAATAAATTCACCAACCAGAAGGCCTGTCTCCTCAGAGGTAAGCAAAATATCACTTATTTAAAGTAAAGTATCATGTATAAACAACAATCCTATTGTTCAGCATAGAAGTACCTAATTGCACCCTAAAGACAAATGTCCAGTTGAATAAATACAGGTTTAAAGGTACACATTTTCTCCATATACCAAATGTGTTTTGGCACAAGGCCTTCCTCAGTGGCAAAATTCAAATTGAGCACTCTGTAAATTTAACAAAGAGATACATACAGCTGATAATACACAGAATGAATCTGAAAGGGTGGGGTAATGAGGAATTACCTAGATGCTCTTTAGAATCGAAATATTTTTTAAATACATGGAACTAGGATATTTTCCTTACCCACTCCGAGATGCTCACCTGGGCACTAAGTGGCGTCATACATGTTCTTGACCTGTCACACGGGCAACTTATCAAAGGGCACAATGTTTTGTTTGCCCATGGATCTAAAATACACACAAAGCACGTGACTAAACAGGTGCAAATTAAAAGGTTTCCTGATAGTTTTAGAAAAAAGCTAACTGGGGGGGGGGGAACCCTAAATGGGACCATATTCACTTTCTCAGGCCCAATCTGAAATGCTCAAAGCTCCAGGAAAGAATAAGCACCATAGTAGTTTACTCCCATGAATATATAGGGAATGCAGGGGTGGGGGAAACATCATGCAACAGAGAAGAAAATGACGCAGAGGGCGTCAGCAGCACCCGGGAGAGGAAAATTGCACCCGCCAATTTGTACACCTCAATCCCTAAAGTAGCCAAGTCCATCAGGCACACAGCTGATCGCTCCATTCAAATCTCTTGGCCACCAAAGTGAAGATCCGGTAGGACCCCTTTCTCTTCCAAAGTCAAATTTCTTGTGAGGGGTACACATACTCATTTTTTACCACCCAGAACTTAAGGTCTTCGACGTGAAGTGCTTTACAAGAAGAGCCAGCAATCTGTTTGGATATTTTCACTTTAGCCAGCCGCGTTGTCAATCTTACACACAGCCAAATATACAGGCCCTGTATGCAATCAATGACCCAATCAATATAGTAACTTATGGTCACTGGAGAACATTGGTTTCAAAGCCAAGGCCACAGACAGAACCCTTGCTGCATCAAAAATAACCTTCTGGGTTGGGCCCTGACCAGGGCATCACCTGAAGGGCATGTCCTTTAAGTGCGCTCCTGAACACCACACCTGTGCAAGTGCCGTCATAAGCTACCCGGATAAGCATCCTGCCTGTGTTACTAGTGGGAATCTTAGGTGTCAACAAGGATTCCCGTGGGGTGTTCTTAGCTTTCTAGGTGGTTTGAGAATACTGGAAGAATATCCTCTAATTTTTAATCAGTTTCATCTAATCATCAACATCTGAGAAAAAGGTAAATTTCTCTTCAAGTAATAAGGATGAAAGCTATCACCTGTTTTTTAAAAAAAGCCTTAGCATCCCTGGGTTTTCCGAAAACATGCCATACCTTCCTTTTTAATTGTAATGTCTAAAAGTTAGGCCTCATCCTGTCATGTACCATTTCACATTTAATACTGCAAAGTATATTCTCACAATACTGTCCAAACTGTTCAAATGTTGAAAATATCATCCAAGGACCTAATTATCCGTGAAAAAATATGCTAATTCCGGGGCAAACATCTGCTGAGGAATTGTTCTTTGGATCTGATGGTGAGTTATCTGTCAGAGCTCTCTCAGCCTCACTCATTCTTGAATCACCAGATTTCTCCACGCTGGAGGAGAAAATTCAGGTTAAATCTTGACGTCGGTTTTTGATGCAGTGGGCCATGCTGAACCAGTAAGGAACTCAGCTTCAGTAATTTAACAAAAACTAAGTGCAGAGTTTATTGAGGAACAAGGAGCTCATTCGCCTCAGAATAAAGTGAATGTCAGAGTCCCATGAATGAAAATCAAGTCAAAGCCAAAGTAACCGGGCAGGCGAATGACTGCAGGGCTTTCTAAATGGGTCTTTTCTGGAAGTCACAATCCCCAGCTGGTGCAGAACACGGCAACTCAATGGCTATTCAGGGTCAGCCGCAGATCACAGTGTGATATCTAGCTGAGTTGCTCCTTGCAAAATGGTTTAGATTATCGGATTATCTCCTAGTCCTTGCTGTTACCTATGAAGTCTTTCACGGTCTGCATCTTACAGATCTGTGGGACCAGAGTTCTCCCTTTCTGCTGCAGTCGCTTTACTCATTTTGGCAAATCATAGAGAGACTGACAGTAATGCACAGAAGAGGATTCTATCTTGTGGCGGCCTTTTGTAGGAACAGCCTGTTTGATGAAATCACGAAGACTCCCACAATTTTAGCGTTTCAAAGAAAGAAACAGAATAGTTTATAAGGGCATTTTCAAGATAGGATTAAGATCATGGATTGAAGCATGGAAAAAACAGCTTTATTGCATTCTACACTGGATGCAGAGTTCTATTGCACTGCTTTCCTAATTTAATCTACCTTTCCACATTCCAGTTGTTTCTACCGTTTCTCCCATGTATACATTTTTTGGTGGGGAATAAGGTTGTTACTCTGAGGTTTCTTCCACACTCCCGGAAATTATTTGGTTTAGTCCTGGCCTGGAAACTTTCATGGGAAGATAGCTGACCTTTTTTGTCCAAAGATTTCCCTATATTCCAGGAATTTCTATTGTTTTTCTTCTGTATGTAGTTTTTTATGGGATGCAAGGTGTGTTTTCTGACGGAAGCTTTTTCCACACTCAAGACATTTATATGGTTTCTCCCCTGTGTGAATTCTTTGATGGGAAGTAAGATTTGTACTACACCTAAAGCTTTTCCCACACCCCAGGCATTTGTATGGTTTTTCCCCTGTATGAATTCTTTGATGGGAAGTAAGGCTGTCTTTACGACAGAAGCTTTTTCCACAATCTAGGCATTTATATGGTTTCTCCCCTGTGTGAATACTTTGATGGGAAATAAGCTTGTCCCTCCGACTGAAATTTTTCCCACACTCCAGGCATTTATATGGTATCTCCCCTGTGTGGATTCTTTGATGAGAAGCAAGACTTAAATTATTCCTAAAGTTTTCCCCACACTCCAGGCATTTATATGGTTTCTCACCTGTGTGAATTCTTCTATGAGAAGTAAGACTTAGAATACTCCTAAAGTTTTTTCCACACTCCAGGCATTTATATGGTTTCTCTCCTGTATGAAGACTCTGATGACGAGCAAGGGTGAAACTGTAACAGAAGCTTTTTCCACACTCCAGGCATTTATATAGTTTCTCTCCTGTGTGCATACTTTGATGGGAAGTTAGTTTGTCCCACCGACTGAACCTCTTCCCACACTCCAGGCATTTATACGGTTTCTCCTGTGTATGAATACTCTGATGATGAGCAAGGGTTAAATTGTAACACATGTTTTCTCCACACTCCAGAAATTTATATGATTTTTCACTTATATGAATTTTTTGATGGGAAGTAAGGTTATCACTCCGGCTGAAGCTTATCCCACACTCCAGGCATTTATATGGTTTTTCCCCTGTGTGAATTCTTTGATGGGAAGTAAGGTTACCACTCCGACTGAAGCTTTTCCCACAATCCAGGCATTTGTATGGTTTCTCCCCTGTGTGAATTCTCTGATGGGTAGTAAGACTTGGACTACTCTTGAAGCTTTTTCCACATTCAAGACATTTATATGGTTTTTCGCCTGTGTGAATTCTTTGATGGGAAGTAAGGTGATCACTCCGACTAAAGCTTTTCCCACACTCCAGACATTTATATGGTTTTTCCCCTGTGTGTATTCTTTGATGGGAAGTTAGGCTGTCACTCTGACTGAAGGTTTTCCCACACTCCAGGCATTTATATGGTCGCTCCCCTGTGTGAATTCTTTGATGGATAGTAAGAGTTGGACTACTCTTGAAGCTTTTTCCACAGTCCAGGCATCTATATGGTTTCTCACCTGTGTGAATTCCTTGATGGGAAGTCAGGTGGTGACTCCGACTGAAGCTTTTCCCACATTCCAGGCATTTGTAAGGTTTTTCCCCTGTATGAATTTTTTGATGGGTGGTAAGATTTGGACTACTTTTGAAACTTTTCCCACATTCCAGGCATGTGTATGGTTTCTCCCCTGTGTGAATTCTTTGATGACAAAGAAGAGTTGGACTTCTCCTAAAGCTTTTCCCGCACTCTAGGCATTTATATGGTTTCTCCCCTCTGTGAATTCTTTGATGGGAAATAAGATGTGTACGACTCTTGAAGCTTTTTCCACACTCTAGGCATTGATATAGTTTCTCCCTTGTATGTATTCTTTGGTGGTAAACAAGGCTTAAACTGTGACTGAACTTTTTCTGACACTCCAAACATTTATATTTTTTCTTCCCAGTTTGCATTCTTTCCACACCTCCTGCTAGAAGAAAGAGAAAAATAGCATGATCCCTGTAAAAAACTGAGCACAAACATTAGGGAATGAAATGAATTAACTCTTCTCTACTTTCTCACCTCAGGTATAATTTTGTAACCCTCTTTCATGTTACTCTTCAAGTCTCATTTTTCCAGACTAAAGAACCCTGGACTCTTTAATCTTTCTTCACAGGGAGGATGCTCCATCCCCTTAATCATGAAAACTAACACCCAGAATAAAACTGTGTTCATCTTAAAGGTGCCACTGGACTCAAATTTTGTTCTACAGACTGACCCAGCCATTGAGTGGGTGGTTAAAATCACTTCTCACCATAGATTTCGTCTTCTCCTTCCAGCCATGATATGAGGTCGGGTTTGGCAGGCCCAGCTCCTTCTGTCAGGGGGGAAAGGCCAAGATTGCAGTTGTTTTCTGTGCACGCCCATCCCACCATTCCAAACTAGCGGGCCTCTATCCCCCAGACACAGCAGGCAACTGGGATGAGCTGCAATTTTTCATTCATAGGTTTGAACTGAACAAAACTGTCACTGTGGGGGTTTTAAAATTCTCTCTGCACACAGAACAGGCACGTAAGGGAGAAACCCATTCGGCTGTTTTCCAGCCTCACCTAAGCCACCCTTTGAGAAATGTTCATAGGTCTAGCAAGAACCAATGGAATGGTCCTGCCCCCCACCCCACCCCACAGCCAGACAGGTGACCTCTGGAAGGGAACAGAGATTTGGGGGGAATTGGGGGGAAGGTGCCAGGAAGGAACTCCGGGAGACTACAGGAAAAGCTTTTTTGATCTGGCCTCACCTGGTCCAGGGGAAAAAGCATAAAACTCCAGGGGGCTAAAAAGAGGAAGACTTATCTGTCGATTCCATCAAGGTGGACAGAACTCTTAACTGAGGTCTGTAGAACGCAGCTTTTGCCATGACCTTGCCTGAAAGAGGCTTTGAGGCAATGGAAACTCTACAGAGTCTGGGGAACTTGCCTTCGATCTGACAGACTAGGGCATATATAGAGGGAAGGATAGAGAAAGTGCATTTCACCCTTTTCTTCTGAATCCCACGTTCAACCTGGTGCTATACTGGCAGGAGGCTTGTGAACATTTCCTTTTTAATAAATGCTTTATAACTTCCAATGCCGGCAGTGGTTCTCTGTCCCACAAAGACCTCCCCTGCCTGGAATGTGCTATTTGGAAAGGGGCACCAGGAGGAAGGGGAGCAGTCAGCTGAAAAGTGTCTCCCCCCCTAGAGGAACATGAGGCAGAAGCCTCCCCCATGATCCCCAGATGCTGCAGAGCGGGAGACACAGAGGCCAGGCCTTGGGAGGAGGGAGCAAAGCTGGGAGTCCCGGCTGCCCCAGTGAGCTACTCCTACAAAGGCTGGTTCGTGGCAGCAAGAAGGAACAGGGCCTGCAGGCCTACAGCAACAAAGAGGGGTGTTTGACCGACATTTCTGCCTAATGGTGACTCAGCTGCCTGATGCGAAGGTGAAGAATATAAGAATGCAAAAGAGCAGCTATGGGGAATCAGGCCAATGGGCCCTCCAGTCCAGCACTCTGTGCCACACAGTGGCCAAAATCCAAGGGCCATCAGGAGACTGACCAGCAGGATCAGAACTCCCACTTTTGGCCCCCAATCAACCACTGCCCCAGACACCATGGGCCATCTATACCTCGTGGCTAACAACCACTGATGGGCCTCCAGCCCCCTGGCAAGGCTCTCTGTGCTTGTAGCCACCACCACTTCCTGCAGCTAAAATCCCACCGGTTAAGTACTCTTTGGGTCAAGTACTTCCTTTTATGCGTTTGAACCCACTGTTCATTACGTATTGATTTGATGATTTCTCTACTGCCCCTCCCCACAAGTGGGCTCAGGGTGGTTTACAGTAATAATAAAACCGTGAAAGCCATTAACCCTTCCCCTCCCCTCCGCTGGGCTGACTGGGCTGGGGGTGGTCTAAAATGGGGGGGGAGAGAGAGGCCCACATAATTTCCAGAGAGCCAAGGGCTCGCCCATGAGCGAAAGAGAGCAGTTTGGCACTCCATCAGGGCTCCGACTGCAACAAGCAGCTCCTTCCAGCCGGCTGAAAAGGTGCTCGCTCTGGACAGGATCTAAGTAGGCCTCACCTGGCCCTCTTCCGGTCGCCCATCTGGGCCCCTCTTCCGATGCGCTCTCTGACGGTCCCAGGGCTGCTCGCAGGGGTTCTCCTCTGTGGACCCCAGGCAGAGCTGCAGACAGGGCAGCAGAGCTTACCAAAAGCATCGAGGAGAGAGACAAGGGGAGCGGGAGCCTTACCCAGAGAGGTCACGTTCCCAAAAGTCTCCAGCATGACCTCCTTGTAGAGAGCTCTTTGAGCCGGCCTCAGCAGGACCCACTCCTCTTGGGTGAAGTACATGGCCACCTCCTCAAAGGACACGAGACCCTGGGAGGAGAAGGAGAAGAAAGCCCTTCTTTCCATCACTGATCCAGGAGAGAAATCAACAACATGGGTATTAAAAACTATTTCTGAACTGCAGCATCCAGGAGGGTGTCAGAGCCCTGAGTCTGTCCCTTCCCAGCTCTCCCTGGGCTCATCCTGGGGACAGAAGGGTCTCCGGCACTCCCAGCCTCCTCGGGCTCCAGCTCCCTCCTCCATCGGGGCCCTGCTTGGACCCCTAGTTGGTGGGCAAGATGAGCAGATCAACTGAAAGCAGAAGCACCTGAGCCGTGAGAGGAGGCGGGTTTGCTGGTCACTGCAGGTGTTGCCAAGAGAGAAAGACCTGGTGCGAGGCAGAGGACTGGCCAGGTGAGGGAAGACTGGCTTCTTCTGGGGCCTCTTCCACCCTGTGGGCCTGAGACTCTCCCTCCCTTCTGGGGCTCAGTTCCGAGGAAAGCCAGCTTGGTCTCCCTGAAGAGCTACTCATCATCCAGGAGCTAAACTCACTCCTAAGTTGTGGGGAGAGATGTGTTTTCGACACATCCAAAACAATGTGGTGGTGAGAACCAGATCTGATTGATGAGGGTTTGGGGGCAGCTCTTCTTCAGATGTATCTACTTTTTCCTCAGGAGGCCCAGTCCTTGCAAGCCACAAAAACTGTGTTCTCAACCTTAATGGTCGAAAAGACTCTGTGGATGTGAACCCTGCGAATGTGACGCTCCGAGGACCACAGGCCCTCAAACCTTTCTTTTTGTGAACTGCCCAGAGCACATTCAGCTTTCAGAGAAAGAAATAAGGAAACTTCTGGAGAGCTCCTCCCATTGGGACTTGGAAGGTCCTCTGAAGAAGAGTTGGCTCTTATATGCCACTTTTCTCTACCCGAAGGAGTCTCAAAGCGGCTTCCATTCGCCTTCCCTTTCCTCTCCCCACAACAGACACCCTGTGAGGGAGGGGAGGCTGAGAGAGCCCTGAGATTACTGAAGGAGAAGAAGAGTTGGTTCTTATATGCCACTTTTCTCTACCCGAAGGAGGCTCAAAGCGGCTTCCAGTCGCCTTCCCTTCCTCTCCCCACAACAGACACCCTGCGAGATGGGTGAGGCTGAGAGAGCCCTGAGATTACTGATGAAGAAGAAGAAGAGTCGGGTCTTATATGCCACTTTTCTCTCCCCAAAGGAGTCCCCAAGTGGCTGACATTCACCTTCCCTGATATCACTGCTCGGTCAGAACAGTTTTATCAGTGCCGTGGCGAGCCCAACATCACCCAGCTGGCTGCACGTGGGGGAGCGCAGAATCGAACCCGGCATGCCAGATTAGAAGTCCGCACTCCTAATCACTGCTACACCTGTCTTTGGTCCTCCATTCTCAGTTTACATTCACCGCCTCAATGAACGTTTAGATCACCAGAAAAAAAGAACTAATATGTCCTACAAAGGGTTCCTGTATGAAGATCCGGGAACACTGAAAACAGAGATATATCTGGAGTACTGAACGAAGGTCCTTCGCCATTTTGACACCCCCCAACCCCCCAAGCACTTTTGGGGCAGGCAAAATCCGGATTCCACTGGGGAAAGGGAATGATAAAAAATAATTCATATCCCTATATTGGCTCCCAGATTTCCCACAGAACCAGAACTTTGGACGGCCGAAGTTCTCCCCTAGGAATCAGGTTTGTCGGGAATGATGGAAGCATCCTTTGCCCACCGGAAAAAGATTTCATCCCCCAGCCAGTTCTGGATCTTCTGGCCTTTCTGTTTTCTGGAGGAGAGGAGCCATATCTCAACCATTGCGCTTTACAAACTGGGATTTTGCCGAACACGCTAAGAAGAAACACCAATCCCTCTCCCCTCAGAAACTCCTTTCTGGTTCGGCCAAAGAATTATCTCCAACTTCCAAAGTAGCCCTTCAACTAGGGCTTCCCGTTGCAGCTCAGAAGAATCCAGAGATTGGAAAGGAGGATATAGTTAGGGGAGGAGATTCAGTGGGGGTGCCAATCCACAGAGCACACCCTGACCTCTGCACTGGGGAGCTCAACTGGGATTCCAGGAGGCCTCTTGGCCCCCACCAGCAGGAGGCCTTATTCTTCCATCTCCAAGAAAGGCTGCGACCTGGACCAAGGGAGAAAGGGGTCTGAATTCTGTCCTCCATTACCTGAAAAGGCTTCATGGGAGCTCTCTTCCCTTCACCGCACTAAGGAGACGGGGAGGAGGAATCAACAACGTCTTTCTGCTGCTGCCTGGGAGTGAGAAAAAGAAAGAGCTACACACACATGCTCTGTGCCAGTCCTCTGGAGGGACCTTGGATGTCTATGGATTGGTGTTGGGATCCAGTTCAGGATCCTGGGCTTTATCAGGTAGACCTCAGGGCAGTTGGACGTGGCATCTCTACCCCCACACAGTCATTTGTATGGGGGGGGGAAGGTCACAACTCCTTATCCATCCAGCTCCTCCCCTTCTGACCATGTGTCCCCCCAGACTTGCCAAATCCAGCCCTGGGCGCTCAGTCCCTGACTCTGCTGGAAGCCACTGCACTCCCTCCTCCCCCTGAGGGATGCCAAAACTGTCCAGCCTGCCCCACACATGGAGGAGGGGTCATGGGGTGGGAAAGTTCTCAGAAAAACTGCATGGTCAAAGTGGGTGGGTGGGAGATTGCAGCCCTGTAACAAGAAATCTTTCTCTGCATCATGGAAAATGCCCCGCACACAGAAAGCCGGCACTGCAAGGAGAAAGGTTGCGCCCACTGCCTCTGCTGAATGAGTCAGGGCAACGCCTGACATCTTCAAGGCAAGCCGAATCCTCATTGTCTCTCTTCTCCCGTCTAGCTGCTGACCCTGGCAAGATCCTGCAACTGGAGGGAAACCCCCCCCCTCCAAACACCCGGTGGAGCAGAAAAACAGACCCACAACTCAGGGGACCAGATATTGAGAGCAACCAAGAGGATAGCGAGGGGGGTCTCTGGCCTCGGTTTCCCAAACGGCAAAGGACACGGCTGCTGGATGCTTGGGGGCTGGATGGGGAAGGACAAGAAGGTCTGCTGGGGACGGAAGCAGCGCTGGCAGATGGAATCGGGGGCCCCTCCCCCCCCCAAGAGTTCCTGCCCCTCCTGCTGCTCCCCAGCCTGAGGCCCCAGGAGGCCCCTTCCCTGCTCTGAATTCCCCACCATTTCCAGACACCCACCAGACCCCACCCCCACTGCATGCTCCTCCCCCTGGAAGGATGGGGGTGGGTGGGCACATGCTCCCCCCCCACCTCTTGGCCCGCCCCTCCCCCGAGGGAGTACATGCCCAGGGGGCGACCCTACCTCTGCCCCCTTGCGAGAAACCCCCTCCCGCTCCTCCCCCCACCTCTCCTTGGCACTCAACCGCCCCCCCAGCCCCAGCCCCAGCAGAGAGGAGGAGGGGAAAGGGGCAGCCCCCTCCCTCCCCGAGTCCCTCCAGTGGGGCGACCCTCCCACCCTCCCTTGGATCGGGGCCCGCCTCTGCCCTCCCCACCCTTCACACACACCCCCCCCCGAACTCACCCGGGAGGGAGGGAGGGGGGAGGGAGGCGCCCCCTTGGCAGGCAGGAGGACCAGGAAGGCCGACCCCCCCCGCCCCTGCAGGAAGGAAGTGCCCCCCCGCCCGCTTCCCCCGCGGCCCCTCTAGGAGCTCGGCCTCGCTGGCCTGCCCTTCTGTGGGGCGCAGACCGTCAAGGGGGGGGGGAGTCTGCCCCTCCCCCCGCGCCTCCTCCCCTCCCCTCCCCTCCCCCCCCGCCCTCCTCCTGCCTCTGCGACCCCCGCAGAGCCCACCAGGGGGCGCGAGAGGACAGGCGGGATTCCATATAAGGAAGAAAAGGCGCCAATTCCCCTGAGGGGACTGAAGGCGCGGGACGGAGAAGAAGAAGAGGAGAAGAAGAAGAAGGAGAAGAAGAAGAGCTGGTTCTTGTATGCTGCTTTTCTCTACCCGAAGGAGGCTCAAAGGGGCTTCCATTCGCCTTCCCTTTCCTCTCCCCACAACAGACACCCTGTGAGGGAGGCGAGGCTGAGAGAGCCCTGAGATTACTGAAGAAGAAGAAGAAGAGCTGGTTCTTATATGCCGCTTTTCCCTACCCAAAGGAGGCTCAAAGTATCTTCCAGTCGCCTTCCCTTTCCTCTCCCCACAACAGACACCCTGTGGGGTGGGTGAGGCTGAGAGAGCCTTGAGATTACTGAAGAAGAAGAAGAAGAGCTGGTTCTTATATGCCGCTTTTCCCTACCCAAAGGAGGCTCAAAGGGGCTTACAGTCGCCTTCCCATTCCTCTCCCCACAACAGACACCCTGTGGGGTGGGTGAGGCTGAGAGAGCCTTGAGATTACTGAAGAAGAAGAAGAAGAGTTGGTTCTTATATGCCGCTTTTCCCTACCCAAAGGAGGCTCAAAGTATCTTCCAGTCGCCTTCCCTTTCCTCTCCCCACAACAGACACCCTGTGGGGTGGGTGAGGCTGAGAGAGCCTTGAGATTACTGAAGAAGAAGAAGAAGAGCTGGTTCTTATATGCCGCTTTTCCCTACCCAAAGGAGGCTCAAAAGGGCTTACAGTCGCCTTCCCATTCCTCTCCCCACAACAGACACCCTGTGGGGTGGGTGAGGCTGAGAGAGCCTTGAGATTACTGAAGAAGAAGAAGAAGAGCTGGTTCTTATATGCTGCTTTTCTCTACCCGAAGGAGGCTCAAAGGGGCTTACAGTCACCTTCCCTTTCCTCTCCCCACAACAGACACCCTGTGGGGTGGGTGAGGCTGAGAGAGCCTTGAGATTACTGAAGAAGAAGAAGAAGAGCTGGTTCTTATATGCTGCTTTTCTCTACCCGAAGGAGGCTCAAAGGGGCTTACAGTCACCTTCCCTTTCCTCTCCCCACAACAGACACCCTGTGGGGTGGGTGAGGCTGAGAGAGCCCTGAGATTACTGAAGAAGAAGAAGAAGAGTTGGTTCTTGTATGCTGCTTTTCTCTACCCGAAGGAGGCTCAATGCGGCTTCCAGTCACCTTCCCTTTCCTCTCCCCACAACAGACACCCTGTGAGGGAGGCGAGGCTGAGAGAGCCCTGATATTACTGAAGAAGAAGAGTTGGTACTTATATGCCGCTTTTCCTACCCGAAGGAGGCTCAAAGCGGCTTACAGTTGCCTTCCCTTTCCTCTCCCCACAACAGACACCCTGTGGGGTGGGTGAGGCTGAGAGAGCCCTGATATCACTGCTCAGTCAGAACACTTTTCTCAGTGTCGTGGCGAGCCCAAGGTCACCCAGCTGGTTGCATGTGGGGGAGGAACAAGGAATCAAGCCCATCTTGCCGGATGAGAAGTCTGCACTCCACGACACCAAACTAGCTCTCAAGAAGCCCTCTCCCCCCTCGGCTGTAAGGGCTATAATACTTGAGGGATGAGACTTTCTTGTGCTGATTACTGGGAGATTCTGGAAATGGATCCTCCAATTTTCCCTGAGGGATTGGAGGGCCTGAAGCTGCAAGGAGGAGCAGCCAACTCACCCCTCAGCAGAAGCCCACCTTTGTATAAAGACAATATGGATGAATATTTGAGGGATGAGAGTCCTTTTCTATGTATTACTGAAGAAGGAGATTCTGGAAATGGATCCTCCAATTTTCCCTGAGGGGTTGGAGGGCCTGAAGCTGCAGTGAGAAGTCCTTGTTTTTATGGAAACAGTGTATTAATATTTTATTGAGAAGCATTTATTTTTCTAATTACTGGAATAGGGGATTTTGGAAATAGATATTTATGTATTTTTCCACTGCGGGTTTGGTGGGCCTGAAGCTGCCGGGATTAGAAGCCCTCCTTTGTGTGAAAATTATATATTGAGATTTTAGGTTGTTCTGATGTCTGCATTGTGATCCCTTCCACTAGAGCAGGAAGGATACCAGAAACTCCCGTGGAGAACATAATATTTCCAACAGTAGAACTTATAACAATAGAATATTTAACATTTAATATTATAACGTTATAACTTTGCAACTCAAGTATTGTATGTTGTTTACTCTGCTGTTATTTGACACTTTCAGCTGTGAAACACAGTTGGGGGTGAGAGGGGCCTTTGGGCTCTGGTGGAGTTGCTTTATTGGCTTTGACTGAAAACTTGATGGAAGAACTCCTTTTTGCAGGCCCTACAGAACTGTTTTTTAAAAGAGCCTCTTGTGGCGCAGGGTGGTAAGGCGGCAGAAATGCTGTCTGAAGCTTTGCTCATGAGGTTGGGAGTTCGATCCCAGCAGCCGGCTCAAGGTCGACTCAGCCTTCCATCCTTCCAAGGTCGGTAAAATGAGTACCCAGCTTGCTGCTGGGGGGTAAACGGTCATGACTGGGGAAGGCACTGGCAAACCACCCCGTATTGAGTCTGCCATGAAAACGCTGGAGGGTGTCACCCCAAGGGTCAGACATGACCCGGTGCTTGCACAGGGGATACCTTGACCTTACAGAACTGCTTTCGCAGGGCCCTGACCCCTTCTGGGATCTCAGTCCACCAGGTAGGGGCCAGGAATCACCAGTTTATTGATGTTTGCAGAGCACAGTGCTCTTCGGGGGACATTTGTAGAGAGTAGGGTTGTGCACTTTGGCCACCATTCGAGTCTGAAGCAGCCAGCGGGGCAGGTGGGAGGGCTGGCGCCGGTAGCAGTGGGTGACCCGGTACTCGCACGCAGGTGCCCCTCCCCCCACAGCGCTGGCTGCTTTGAGCTCCAATGGCTGCTTCGGCGGCTGAAGCACACAATCCTAGTAGAGAGGGGTTCCCTCAGGACCTGGACCACATATGGCCTTGAAGGTGATGACCAGAACCTTAAGCCTGATGTCTTTTGAAGTTAGTTGTTACCAGTATTTTCATAAATGCTAATGCCATAAGATGAGAGCACACTTATCACATTAACATTTATGAAAACATCCTGCTCGGTCAGAACAGCTTGATCAGTGCTGTGGCGAGGCCAAGGTTAGTCAGCTGGCTGCATGTGGGGGAAGAGCAGGGAATCAAACCTGGGTCACCAGTTCAGAAGTCTGTGCTCCTAACCACGACACCAAGCTGGCTACCATAGGAAGGAGAAAATCCTAGTTAAAACTCTGGGTCTATTTGTGCTCCAGGGAGCCATGTTGAACCAGTAAGGAACTTGGATTCATAAAATTTAACTAAAACCAAGTACAGAGTTTATTGAAGCACAATAGTCAGTTCTCCTCAGAATAGACAACAGCGTTGCAGGACTACTTGGATGAGAGTCGATACATGGAGGCTTTCAGGTCTTACAGATCTTCAGGACTCCCACTCTCGCTTTGATCTGCTGCAGCCACTTTGCCCTTCTTAGTAATGATAATGGTGAGATCAAGAGTGACACATGGAAAAGGATGCCCTCTTTTGGCTGTCACTGGAAGGAACGGCCTGCTTGGTGAAGTTAGGAAGGCTCCCACTATTGGAGCATCCCGCAGGACGTGGAGGAAATTTCCTGGAGGAAATTCACCTTGTGCATTCTAAGCATTTACACAGCTTCTTTGCTAGCCTGGGTAAGCCCAACCCCGTCAGATCTCGGAAGCGAAGCAGAGGCGACCCTGGCTAGGATTTGGATGGGAGACTTCCAAGGAACATTAGAGGGGTCACGATGCAGCTGCAGGCAACAGCGAGCCGCCTCCGAATGCCCCTTGCCCGGCTGCCAGACAATCCTCGGATCCCCTGGCCATGTTAGGCACCCGCCACACCATAAACAAACACATAATTGCCAGGTGGACTCTTCTGACTGAAGCTCTTTCCACATTCCGGCCCTTCAAATGGTTTGGCCCCTGCGTGTGTATTTTGACTGGTCTTAGGACGGGATCTCTCCCCACTGATACGGTTTCTTGCCTGAATGGCTTCAAAGGCAGGACATTGCATCGCTGTGCTGAGAATCTCTCTCCACACAATCAGCCTTTTACGGTTTCTCTCCTAAATGGATTCACAGATCGGAAGAAACGTTTATCTGGTGACTTCCTTCAATGGGTTATTGGATAGGACTTTAGGTTACCATTCCAGGTCAATCTCCTGGCCAAGGTTTATACCTCCCAAATCAAATCTAGCTGGTCTGAAACTACCTTTCCGCGCCATATGTTCTCCTGGTCCACTAAACCAGACCACTTCCCTGCGCTCTGTGCATTTATATGGTTTCTCGCTTGTGTTTCCACGATTGGGAATAAGACTTGTCCTCAATCGAAAAGTCTTTTTCATCAGCATGTGCTTGATGATATCCAGTAAGTCGGCCCTTCTGTCTGAAGCTCTTTCCCAGCTCCCTTCACTCCGTCTTCTCTAGGAAGCACAGCTCCAGTGGTTTCCCTACTGGGGGGGGGGGAGATGGAGGATGGGAATAGAATCATAGAATCACAGAGTTGGAAGGGGCCATACAGGCCATCTAGTCCAACCCCCTGCTCAACGCAGGATCAGCCCTAAGCATCCTAAAGCATCCAAGAAACAAGGTGCCTGTTGTGTTTTCCCCTCTGCACTGTGATGAATCCCACCACTCTGCAGAATCCTGCCAGTTCTGCACGTGCCCAGACTAACCGGGGCCAGATGCTGCCTCCTGTCTGCAGCTAGGGATGCCAGCCTCCAGGGGGGACACGGAGATCCCCTGGAAGGACAGCTCCTCTCCCGACTACAGGGAGCAGAAAAGGGCAGCTTGGGAGGGGGTGGCTTGTGTCCTAGGCAGGTCCAGGGATGCCAGCCGCCAGGAGGGACCTGGGGATCCCCCGGAATGACCCCTCCTCCCCAGACTGCAGAGATCAGTTCCTCCCCCCCCTTGGAGAAAAGGGCAGCTGGAGGGGGGGTCTCGGTGGCCTTGTGCCCCTGGGAGGTTCAGGGATGCCAGCCTCCAGGGAGGACCTGGAGATCCCTGGAAGGGCAGCTCCTCTCCAGACGGCAGAGCTCAGTGTCCCGTCCCCCCGGGAGGAAAGGGCTGCTTGGGAGGGGGGGACTCGGTGGCCTTCTGCCCCAGGGGGGTCCAGGGATGCCACCCTCCAGGGAGATCCCCCGGAATGACCCCTCTTCTCCGGACTGCAGGGACCGAGGAAGGGCTGCGGGGTTTCCTCCTTCCCCCCTCCCGGAGCCTGCAGGGGGCGCTGTCCGGTCTTGCTCGGCCGCGACTTCCTGGGAAACGTCAACCTGAGGCCGGAAGTGGCGAGCGAGTCGACCTGTCAGAGTCCTAGAAGGGCGGCGGGGCCTCTCGGGCCTGGAGCGAGAGCTGCGGCACCCCCACTGCCCCCCCCGCCCGCCCCCCAGTCCTCGGTGAGGCCCGGCGCGGTTGGCTCTGGGGAGGGGCTGCGGGGGGGGTCTGGGGCCGAGGGGGGAGACCCCAAGGCCTTTCTCCATGCCGGGGCGGGGGGGGGGCATGGAAGCTGCTCCCCAGAATTACGCCCCGGGGGTCTCGCGGGCTCCCCGGACTCGGGCTCCGTTCTGCATTGACATGGCTGGGGGGGGGAGATGGGGCCCCCGTGTCAAGGGACCCCTCCAGGGACTCAGGGCGGCCTGGCTGAATGGGGGGGGGTGCTCTGGCGTGCTTGGGTGGAAACTTGCGGGGAGCGAGTGGGGATGGAGAGGGCTATCCAATTGCACCCAACTAAAAAAAGCCAATGCAACTTAAAGAAGACAACCAGAACTGCATTAAGATTCCTCAATCAGGAAAAACAGTTGTATGCACTAAGCACATCGGTGTGAAATTTCACTTAGTGCATGACCTACCCAAGAAAGGCATCATTGAGAGAGTGCTGTTCAACGGAAGAGATGGTGGCCAACATCTATCAACAGGCAGATTTGAACACTACGAGATGAGCTGAAACCTGAGAACTCTTGTGCACAACATTAAGATGAGGGTGTGCATGCAAGAGGATCTGGAAGGGAAAGGGTTAAGTGTGCTTGCACATGAAAGCTCATATATCTTGAATGACGCGTTGTTGGTCGTAAAGGTGCTAGTGGACTCAGATTTTGTTCTCTCTCACTCGGGTACGCTTGGCAGTTGGCCCCGCCCTCGTGTGGATTAGACTTGGAGCCTCTTTGGACATTGATTGACTTCTTTCCATCTGTAGAGGACCTCTCTTCTCATTCTTACCTAGGATTGGAGCTGTAGCAAGTTAACCTCTTAGAAATTAATCTGTTCACAATAAATTAAAGGCACTTAAATGAATATATCATTTAAAACATGCTTCTATTTTTGTAAGCAAAATTTCTTTCTCTTGGGACCCATGTGACCCCTCTATGAAGTTGTCTCATAGAGTTGGACCAATCAGAATGGGTTTTGAGCTCCAAACATGTGAGGGTGGTGGGTGGGCCTAAAGTACCCCCATTCTCGGTGAGACTAAGCACTCACTCTGAAAGAAATCCCTGTTTTGTCTGATTCTTTTCTACAGAAGGAAGTCTCTGGCCGGACTCATCTTTTGCTTGCTTGTGAAGAGAGCGTTGTTGTTTGCTTCTCAGAATGTTGTTATTCCGTACATTTGTCCATTCCTGGATGTAAGAAAGAAACAGAGAGAGAAACCACCTTGTTTTATCTGAGCTTCCCCTTCAAGATGAGAGACTCTGTTAGCACCGAAGGAGAAAGGACTCCTAATGCCACCCTGGCTGTGAAGAAGAAAAGGGGTCTCAGGGGACGAAGGGTGAGGAAGGCCCAGGGAGGGTACCCCATCAGCTTAGATGTCCAGCGCCAGCATTTCAGGGAGTTCGGCTACCAGGAGGCCGAGGGGCCCCGAGAGGTCTGCAGCCAGCTCCACTGTCTCTGCCGCCAGTGGCTGGAGCCGGAGAGGTGCAGCAAGCAGGAGATGTTGGACCGGGTGACCCTGGAGCAGTTCCTGGCCCTCCTGCCCCGGGAGATGCAGGGCTGGGTCCGGGAGTGCCGGCCGGAGAGCAGCGCCCAGGCGGTGGCCCTGGCCGAAGGCTTCCTCCTGAGCCAAGCAGAGGACAAAAGGCAGGAAGAACAGGTAAGGGGTTTTTATTCTAGTAGTTGGGAGGGGTAGAAATCAACCTTCCCTGTTGACTTTATTCATCTTCTGATGCCACGGTTGTGATTTCAGACCTCTGATTCCCCTGAGGCAGAGAAGACCCTGTCAAACTCCAGAAAAAGACCAGTTCTCAATGGGACCCAACAGGAGGATGACCGATTGGGTAAGACAAAATGACCTACATGTCGACTTGGCACAAAATTATATTTTAATCCCACTTTTCATAGGTCAGAGCAGCACCCATGATACTGGCTTCTCCATCTGTCTCAGCCTTAAAACAGCCCTGCCACATATGTTTATGTCTTGGTCAAGGTCAACCTGTAGTCCTTTGAGCTGGCCAGGAATTTGAACCCAGCTCTCTCTCTTATCCACATCCAACCGTTTAACCACTAGGGGAGCTGCAGTGGCTCAGAGGCTGGCCCGCAGAAGGTCCCAGGCCCAATCCCCAGAACATCCAGTTAAAAAGTGAGGTGCAAGAACTGTGCCTAAGACTCAGGAGAGCTGCTGGCTAGAAAGTCCTGGCTCTGAGGAGCTTTATGTGTTTGCTGCATCCCACTGTTTCTTAATAAGAAGCCCTGTTGGATCAGGCCAGTAGCCCATCCGGTCCATCACCCAAACCCCAGGGGCCATCAGGAGGCCCACCGGCGGGGCCAGACCTCCGGAAGCCCTCCTGCTGTTGTCTGTCAGGCAGCAAGAAGGCAGAACGTCCCTGCCCCAGGCATATTCAACTGATCACTCCACTTCAGGGAAGCCTCTTGCCTTGACAATGGGCTGCCAGAAACTCACATGATAAAAGGCCTGTTCTGTCTCCTCAACAGGCAATGGCACGGCGCCTTCTAGAACTTCTCCTAGAAGTGGCAGGGAAACCACTTCTGTGCAGCCAGATCCGGTAAGGGGCTTAGGGAGAAATGCTGGGGGCTCCCTGATTCCCCATTGCTGCTGAAGGCGGTTCAGCTCCCTCCCCTGCACTCTTTTTTGGATTACCTGCAAGGAGAACAATGTTCCCCTCTTTCAGGATCTGGTGACCTTTGAGGACGTGGCTGTGTATTTTTCCGAAGAGGAGTGGGATCTGCTGGATCTAGACCAAAGGGCCTTGCACCGCAAAGTTATGGCAGAGAATTGGAGCAACCTGGACTTTTTGGGTACGGCTCCCTCTTGAAGGTGGGGATTCCTTCCGACGTTCATTGCGTAGTCATCCCCATGGTTATGAGCGGCAGCCTCTAATCTGCAGAACTGTGTTTGATTCCCCACTTCTTCCTCCACATGCAGTCTGCTGGCTGAGCTAGTCACAGTTCTCTCAGAGCTCTCTTCCTCAGACGCAGTGAAATGGGAAATTTCCCAGTCCGTGTATATAGGCAGATGGGGAGCCCTAAATTAGTACATGGCATATTTAACAGATTCCAGGGTCCTACAGGATTAACAGGCTAAGTTGATAAGGTGGTCATGGGTTTGGGTTCAACTCTGGGTGGGAAACCCCATGAAGGGACTAAACCTGTCTGATACTAGCAGGCTTGTGACTTGCTTGAAGGGAAGTTGTTTGAGTGGCCCTGGTGACTCCCTGGGCGTGACTTCCTGCCTCCAGAGCACCAGTCCAAGGTCCAACACAGGATGCAGGCGAGCAGAGCACTGGCTGCTTAAAGAATAAATAGTTTTATTATGAAAGGAAACAACTTTGCAAAGAAAGAGATGAGAGAGAGTCCAAGTGGGCTGACAGTGTTGTTGAGGGTTCAAGCTCTGTTCTGGAGGTAAGCAGGGAGGAAGTGTGCTCAAAGGAGCAGGAAGTCTCCAATAAGAGGATATGATTTGAGACTCATCAGGAAGTTCCTAGTCCAAGCGTGCTAGCTGTGTATCTCCTCTGGTGCTCCCTGTGGGATTTTCTGCATAGGCCATTGAATCGTGCGGACTGCAGCTCTTACTTGTCCCCACAGATCCATCAGAATCACGAGGCTGCTAGAGTCAGGCCCAGAGGTCTTTCCCTGGGCAAGGCAACCCCAGACGTTGTCAATGTTGCTCTGCCTAGAAGCTTTGTCTTCCGCCAGGGAGGAATGGGTTCCGGTAGGAGAAGACTGCCCAGCCGCAGGGTCCCCAGAGAAGGGAAATGGAACAAAGTGAGCCAACTTTCCTTTCCGTCTCCACCACAGGGGCTGGGAGGACACCGGTTCTTCATTCCAGACCTTCTCATTGTGATAGAAAGGAAACCCCCTCTGGGCATCCGGATCAGGTAATGGGGGAGGGGATGTTGCTGGAGGAGGGCTCGGGCCTCCCCCAGGGACCTCTGAGCCTGGGCCAAAAAAGGATCTGTGACCGATTCCGCACACATTGGAAAAAGCAACTGCCGAAGCAGGCTGGAAGTGCATTATCCAGTGTGTGTGTGTGGAATGTATGTCTTCTCAGGGTGGTTTGAATGCTGCTGCCGAAGAGCTCCCCTTGCCTGCCCCCTCTTCTCAGGCCAAGAGAAAACGTCCCTTTCTTCTTGCAGGGTCTGGTGACTGTGGAGGACGTAGCCGTGTGCTTCTCCGAGGAGGAGTGGGTTCTGCTGGATCCGGACCAAAGAGCCCTGCACCAGGAGGTCATGGAGGAGACCCGCTGGAATCTGGCCTCCTTGGGAATTCCTCCATCTGCCATGGCTGGTAAATATGGGATCGTAGGAATGGCTGCTGATTTTGATCTGTATCAACGCAGAGGAGGGAACTGGTTGAAGATGCCGGTGGTGGGATCCTTCATTTCTGTATCATCTTGCAAGAGACATTCATAAATAGTTGCCCCAAACCCTAAGGAGGTTGCCCAGGAAACCCCAAAGATAACATTAAAGTGACAAGTGGAGTACCCCAAGGATCTGTCCTGGGGCCTGGGTTGTTCAACATATTTATAAATGATTTGGATGAGGGATTAGAGAGGATATTTAATAAATTTGAAGATGATACTAAACTGGGAGGGGTAGCAAAGACAACTGAAGACAGCAACAGAATACAACATGATCTTGATAGGCTCAAGAAGTGGGCTAAACTGAATAACATGTTCAATAGGGACAAATGTAAAGTTCTGCATTTAGGTAGGAAAAACCAAATACACCAATATAGGATGGGGGGACTTGTCTTGGCAGTAGCATGTGCGAAAAAGATCTAGGAGTCTTTTTAGCCACTGAGTCACACTGCTGACTCACGTTCAATGTATGGTCATACATTGAACGTGAGTCAGCAGTGTGACTCGGTGGCTAAAAAGGCAAATGGGATTTTGGGCTGTATCAAACAGAGTATCATGTCCAGATCACGGGAGGTGATGGTACCGCTTTGCTCTGTTCTGGTTCAGCCTCACTTGGAGTCCTGTGTTCAGTTTTGGGCACCCCAGTTGAAGAGCGATGTAGACAAACTGGAACGTGTCCAGAGGAGGGCAACAAAGATGGTGAGGGTTTGGAGACCAAGACGTATGAAGAAAGGTTGGGGGAGCTTGGTCAGTTTAGCCTGGAGAGGAGACGACTGAGGGGATCTGATAACCATCAAGTATTTAAAAGAGGATGGAGCAGAATTGTTCTCTCTTGCCCCACAGGGACAGACTAGAATGAATGGGATAAAATTAATTCAAAAGAAATTCCATCTAAACATCCGGAAGAAGTTCCTGATAGTCAGAGTGGTTTCTCAGTGGAACAGGCTTCCTCGGGAGGTGGTGGGTTCTCCATCTTTGGAGATTTTTAAACAGAGGCTGAATAGCCATCTGATGGAGAGGCTGATTCTGTGAAGGCTCAAGGGGGTGGCAGGTGACAGTAGATGAGCGATTGGGATGTGAGTGTCCTGCATGGTGTAGGGGGTTGGATGACCCATGAGGTCCCTTCCAACGCTATGATTCTATGATTCCTTAACATTCAATTGGAAGAGCTCTGAACAATTTAGCGCTCTCTTTCTTCTCAAAACTTTCCCAACTCCTTGAGATTCTCTTCCCAGGAAGAATGTGGGCATTTCCCAGGGGCTTGTTGGTGCACAGCTGCATTAGGTGGTGGCCAAGAAGGTTGTGGCCAATATGAGTAAAGAGTACTGACCAGCACTACCAGCCTGGCCTCACCTTAACCAGCATTCTTCTTGGAGCAGAAGTTGTTCTTGAAAGGCTTGGGTGTGGAATCCTTCAAGAGCCAGCGTGGTTTAGGGGTTAAGGGCAGTGAACTCTAATCTGGGGAACGAGGTTTGAGTCTCCACTCCTCCACATGCAGCCAGCTGGTTGACCATGGGGTAATCACAGTTCACTTAGAGCTGTACTTCTAGAACAGTTCTCTGAGAGCTCTCTCAGCCCTATCTACCTCACAAGGTGCCTGTTGTGGGGAAAGGGAAGGAACGTAAGCCACTTTGGGATTCATTTGGGCAGTGAAGAGCACGGCATAACCTCCTCCTCCTCCACTGTTTTTGAGATGGTTTAATAGGAGATGCTGAGGAACGAACTGTATCTTTCTGCTTGGAAGACCACTCTTGTCTCCGTCCTCTATGCCTTTTCCCATCCATCTGCGGAGGCTTCTTTCACACGGGGCACATTTTCCTGGCAATGCATTTTCTGTCCACAACAGCTGTTATTTGCGTCCCTTCTGTGCTTTGGCACTGCTGTGTCTCCCTTAACAAGCCCTTCTCTCTCTCTTTCCTGCAGGGGTTGTGAGGGAGCCCGAGAAAAAGGAAGAACAGCAGAGAAAGAAGTCTGAAGGAGAGGAGGCGAAGAAGTCCATGGCTTCCCAAAAGCCCGGCAGTCAGGAAACCCGAAGGCAAGAAGGAAGCGGCAGAGGAAAGAAAAGGAGCAAGTTCAGCCACTTTGCAAAAGCTTCCCTGAGTAAGCTAGTCCTTCGGCCCCGGGGGAGAGTCCCCACTGGCGGGAAAAGCCCCGAGTCTGGAAGGAGCTTCAGTCAGACTCAAAACCTCCCGTCCCGTCAGAAGGGCCCCAAAGAGGAAAGACCGTACCAGTGCCCAGTCTGTGAGAAGAGGTTTGTGCAGAGCGCTCACCTCGCAGCCCATAAGAGAGTCCACACAGGAGAGAAGCCATATAAATGCAAAGAATGCGGGAAGAGCTTCACGGAGGGCAAGAGCCTCGTGGCCCACCAGAGGATTCACACCGGTGAGAAGCCCTATGAATGCTCCGTCTGCGGGAAAAGATTCAGGGTCAGCATAACCCTGACTTACCACCAGAGAATCCACACGGGAGAGAAGCCCTACCCGTGCACAATATGCGGGAAGATTTTCAGAGTCAGCTCAAGCCTTCGCTCGCATCAGAGGATCCACACGGGGGAGAAGCCATATAAATGCTCCGAGTGCGGCAAGAGCTTCATTCAGAGCGCCCACCTCACTTCTCACCAGAGGATCCACACAGGGGAGAAGCCATATGGATGTTCTGAATGCGGAAAGACCTTCAACCAGAGCGCAAACCTGATTAGGCATCAAAGGACCCATGCTGGATAGAAGGTGTGTGAATGCTTAGAGTTTGGGAAGAGCATCAGTGGCCACGCAAAAACTTCAGCTCGATACCTCCCATGGGTGAGTTCTGCACTTCCATCTGTCGCGTTGAGCCTGGGCTGATTGGATGGAGGTCGACCTGGATTTAGAAGGCTGTAGGCCAATACTCAGAACTACCAGCCCCGGATCTTATATGTTATTAATTGATGGCAGCGACTGTATTTATTTATTTATTCTGAATATTTATGTACCCGGCTTGATTCTCCATTAAACCCTATGGGCACTATTGACTGTAATAGTTCCTATAGGCTATAATAGAGCTGAAAAAATTCAGAATTCCCAAATATCAAATCTCAATACCAGGAATATCAGGGGAATTTCCGCACATTAGTAAAAATAGCATCATGCCCGCGGAATGGCGAAGCGCTAAATAATATCATGCCTCAAAGGCCTTTCTCACCTTTTTGCTGTCTCGCCTTTGTATGCTGCCTTTTTGTGCGTCTCACCCTCCTCCTCAGCTGCTGGAAGAGGCAGAAGAGAGCAACACACCCATATGTGTCTTGCTTCTGCCTGTCAATCAGTCCAGGCAACCAATCCCCTTTCTCCAACAGTTTAAAGGTCCCGTGATGCCTGCTAATTATTTTTTAATTCATACTTCTCTGTTGCGGTGTCTATGCATAGAATCAGAGATGCATAGTGCTTTTTGGAGGCCACCTCTTATGAGATCATGAGTCCTTTTATAAATTAGAACATTAATATAGTTCCTGATTTCAAGAGGCACGCTTTGTTGAAAGAAATATTCTTTTATTCCTGGCATCACCTGCATGCTTGTCTGCCTATTCATTGCTCCAGGCATGTCGCCATTTTTAAAAAGACATTCCCTTCCCTGGGAACAAGGGAGAGGGAGGTGGGCGTGAGGGCGGGCCGAAGCAGGTGACTTTAGCGCATTTCAGCCTCCACACCTTCCCTCTGCTGGTTGCTTTCCGGTCGCTAGTGCTTTTGGGGGCGGTGAATCCACTTTATGCGATTCCCAAAGAAGTGCTTTAAAACGGAGGCTGTAGAGAGCTGTCAGCTGGATGTGGGCAGCGTCATGTGCAGGGGCCAGAACATTCAGTTTGCGATCGACTGGCATGAAACTGCATGTAATGAGTGCGGAAATGCCCCGGGAAATCCCAATAACTTTCATGTTCATTATGCCTGAACCCCCAAAATACTGTTTTTTTGTTTTGTTTTTGCACACTTCTAGTGGCAAATATCAGTTGGAGCCTAGGCTGTGGTGGTTTTTTTTTTAACTGCTGCCTAGTGGTTTGGACTAGTACAAGGCAAGCAGTGTTTCTAGTAATGGATGCCTTATTGAGATTCTTGACAGAGAGACATGAAGCCAGTGACCTCTCTCTGTCTAACCTACCTCACAGGGTTGTTGTGAGGATAAAATGGAGGAGAGGGGGACAACAGAAACTGTTTTGAGTAAGCCAGTGTGGTGTCGTGGGGAAGAACAGTGGTTTCTTATTTGGCAAACTGGGTTGGATTTCCTTGGGCTCACAGCACAGATAGACTGCTCTCACAGAGCAGTTCTGTCAGAGCTCTCTCAGCCTACCTACCTCACAGGTAGTGAAATGTGGGGTATAAAACATATTCTACTTTTCTTGAGCTTTTCTATTTTTGCACATTCTGCCAATACTTTAAATGTATCCCAAAACAGGCCAAATTGCTCAAAAAATACTTTTATAATGGGAGAAAAATAAAACCCTCTCTATCTTTCCTCCAATATCTGCTGTTTCTGTAATACGCATGTATTGGCTCTGTAATCTTGAAGAGGCTGTCATCCCACAAAGGGGCTGTGACTCCGTGGTCGTGCTTCTGCTTGGCATGCAGGGGGGCCTGCTTCTGTGTTCCCCCTTGCTTTGACTGCATCCCCTTCTGGTTTTGTACTATGGAATGGCTTGCTATACTGCATTATCTTCTAATTTTTGCATTACGGAATGGCCTGGTATGTCTTAGTTGGTGGCGTTATTATGTGCCTTGTTTTCACAGAATCCTAGAGTGGGAAGGGGCCATACAGGCCACCTAGTCCCACCCCCTGCTCAAGTTCCATAATCCTACTGCATGGATTATTGAATGTATTATGCTGTCTGACAAAGATTTTTAAATAATTTTGCAATTCACTTTGTGTCTCGGTGAGAAAGGCATGAAGTAAGCAGGTAAGTAAATAAGTAAAATATCCATTGGGGTAATATTAGGAAAAGCCAGTTTGATATAGAGGTTGCATTATTGGGCTAGGAACTGATAGACCTGGGTTCAAATCCCAACTTGTGTTATGTAAACTTGCTGGGTGATCTCTCCGCCTAACCTACCTTGCAGGGCTGTTGTGAGGATTGATAAAGGGGAGAACAACACTGAATTTTTTCCTTTGAGCTCTTTTTGGGAAAAACAATGGGCTTAAATATAAAAGGTCAATAGTACTTAGCAAGTTTGATTAAGGGTAATGCCAGTAATTCTGCCAACAGAAGTGCGTTTAGTCTAGGCGATGGTCTTCCCAGTCGCAATGTATGGCTGCAAAAGTTGGACCATAAGGAAGGCCGAGCGTCAAAGAATTGAGGCTTTTGAACTCTGGTGCTGCAGAAGACTCTTGCGAGTCCCTTGGACTGCAAGGCGAACAAACCGGTCAGTCCTAGAGGAGATCAGCCCTGACTGCTCCTTAGAAGGCCAGATCCTGAAGATGAAACTCAAATACTTTGGCCACCTCATGAGAAGGAAGGACTCCCTGGAGAAGAGCCTAATGCTGGGAGCGATCGAGGGCAAAAGAAGAAGGGGACCACAGAGAATGAGGGGGCTGGATGGAGTCACTGAAGCAGTCGGTGCAAACCTAAATGGTCTCTGGGGAATGGTAGAGGACAGGAAGGCCTGGAGGATCATTGTCCATGGGGTCGCGATGGGTCAGACACGACTTCGCACCTAACAACAACAACAATGCCAGTAATTAGAATGAACACGGGTCTTTCAAGCATTCACAAAAGTGAAAGAATAAAGAGCAGGATTTTTTCAATTTTGGCAATAGCCATCTACTCTCTTAGCAAAAGGGGAAAATTTAGCATATTACGGGTAACAAATCAGCATCTCACTTGAACAGGAGACATTCTAGAGCATGGGAAGGGCTATGGCTCAGTGGTAGTGCATCTGTTTGGCATGCAGAGGGTCCCCGGTTCAATTCCCCGGTTCAATTCCAGTGGACAGGATCCGGTGGTTGGTGATAGAAAAGACTTCCACGGGAGACTCCGGAGACCCCCAGTCCCTCTGGGTAGGCAGTACTGACCGCTAGATCATTAGCCTGATTTGGTACAAGACAACTTTGTGGGTTCATACATTTACCACTAGAGGTGTGGTATTAATATAGGGTGGCCAGGCCCTTGCTGGGGCAGTGGAAGCCCCACTTCAGGCTTTCAGAAATGGGGGGGGAACCCCCCCAAAATAGCTGCTTTCACGGTGATCCTCACCCACCTTCTGCACACTCCCCCACTCTCCAGGACCAGGAAGAGCACCCAGTGTGCCGACTTCACCAGAAGCGACATTGGCACATGGGGTTGTCGGGGTGGGGGACGCTCTGGTTTTGGAGCAAAACTCCATGGTGAATTAGCTTCCTTGCCATAGAGTTTTACCAGAAGCCAGAGCTTCACCCCCCCACCCCCCCAATGTCTCTGAGACGCAGACTTCTCTTCTGCAGGACATCAGCATGCCAGACACTCCTCTGGGGTTGGGTCCCTGTGGCGGACGGGGTGACGTCGTCAGCATATGCAGGAGCTCCCAGAGAGGGCCCCCCTCCCTTTCCCCGCCAGCCTCAGGGGGGCCGCTGACAACCCTGTATTTCTGTCCTCCTAAGATATTACAACCTGGAGCTCAGGGTCTGAAAAACTTTTAAGCACCTTTTCCGTAGATGAGATTGTAGTTGCTACAAAGAGATTAAACAAAGAGGGAGGCTGTAAGCCCAGGTGGTTTAATGTCTGCATTTTATAAAACTAGTTTAAAGAACCTTTAGCCAGAGTCATCTCCGAGTCAGTTCAATTAAACATATTCCACCTAAATTGGAATGGGCAATTGTCGTATTCAAACCAGGAAAGGTTGTTCTGAATACTAGATCTTGGAGACTGGTTTCACTTTCAAGTCATGGTTTTTAAAAATGAGCATCAATTATTGCCAATATACTTACCAATGTTATTTTGAATTGTATTGACTGCCTTTTTATGAAACTGATGTATGTCACCCAAACGGACGATAATGATACATTTGCAAGCTTGGGTTTATATTTTTAGATATTCAGAAAGCATTTGAGAAAGTAGAATGGAGGTAGGCATAAGCTATGTCAAAATGATTTATTTAAGAGGAAAATTTACAGATCGGGCATTGTGAGTGTTCAAGTGCCCTCAGGCCAGAAGAATGATCAAGGGCCGGCTTCTGGAGAATGTTCTGTATAAACAGGGTTGTTTCCTTTCTGCTTTTGTCAGCCGATTTAGCATGGGATGTTTTTTGTTTGCAATAAGTAATAATGCTAAGATTAAGATATTGCACTTATGTTGACAAATCTTCCAGATTCACTGAGAGTGGAATCTTAAATGGTTTGGGTCAAATGTCACAATGCAAAGCAAATTTGAACAAAAATGAATGTCTTGTTATTAGTAAGAAGCCAAAAGGATAAACTTTTAAAGCTTTAGGGGTTTTATTATTTTTATATTATCAATATTACTTGTCTTTATTATTTGATAATAATGAATAAAATTTATTTTTTTAAACAGTGAGATGTTCAGTGCATGCCTATGGGATGGCAAACAATATACTGCAATCACCAGTCAAATTGGGAGAGGGGGAGGTTGTTTCTCTCGCCTGTGCTTATACCACACTATTCAAATACTTGGATACATTTTACGGGAGCTGGAATGCAATGAGAATGGAAACTCAATTGGAGGTTTCACTGGACAACCTTTCTGAGAGACTTACCCCTCCCTCTCCAATGAAATGCCCGAGGACAGACTTCAGGTTATGACACAGTAGAACAAAGAGTGAACTTCTTAGAGATAATAATTTTATATTTGGAGTAAAACATGCTCTTTGTATTAGGCAATAATCCGATGAACACACACAATAAAAAAATCAGCTACTAACTTCTCTCAAACTGAGCTAAGAACACAAGCTCTACAGTTCTCTAAGATTTAGGTGAGTTAGTTTTTTAAGTTCATCGGAAGAACATTACACACAACGGGGAGCCAGGCTCATGCGAGATGCTCATTCTATGTAAGGTCTTTTCTGCCTGGAAGCAACCAGTAGAGGCCTCATTCGACCCTCACACAGCCCTTTTGAGAGAGGTGACAGAGGAAGAGAAAGATCTTTTGAGCTTGAATGTGGGATTTTACTCCAAATGAAAAAAAAAGGATAGTGCAAACAAAGGTAGACAAGAGTAAATCTTGATAGCTGCCATTCATTTCTCAAAGACAAAAGACAAGAGTTCTTCATAATTCCAGAGCAATAACTCTCCTGTTTCTTCAGTTATACTAATGTAACGTCCAGAATGAGAGATGGTTTTGAACTTTTGGTACAATTCTTAACGAGGAATTGAATTTAACAGAGATTATGAAAATAGGTAATGCATAAACATTCATCAGTATAATTATAATAATGAATACGCAACGTATTTCTTCTCCACGGTATGCGTCCTTTGGTGGGAAGTAAGATGTGCACTCCGACGGAATCTTTTCCCACACTGCTGGCACTTGTATGCCTTCTCCCCTTCATGAGTTCTTTGATGGGAAGCACAACAGTCCCGCCGACTGAAGCTTTTCCCACACTCCAGGCATTTATATGGTTTCTCCCCTGTGTGTGTCCTTTGGTGGGATGTAAGGTATGCACTCTGAGTGAAGCTTTTCCCACACTCCAGGCATTTATATGGCTTCTCACTACTGTGAATTGTTTGATGGATACTAAGGTGTCCACTCTTCCTGAAGCTTTTTCCACACTCCAGACAGGTATATGGTTTCTCCCCTGTGTGAATTCTTCGATGGGAAGCCAGGCTGGAACTCTCACTGAAGCTTTTTCCACACTCCAAGCATTTATATGGTTTCTCCCCTGTGTGAATTCTTTTATGGGACTTAAGACTGGAACTCTCACTGAAGCTTTTTCCACACTCGAGGCATTTATATGGTTTCTCACCACTGTGAATTTTTTGATGGACAGTAAGTTGTCCACTCTTCCTGAAGTTCTTTCCACATTCCAAGCATTTATATGGTTTTTCCCCAGTGTGAATTCTTCGATGGGAAGCAAGATTGGAACTCTCACTAAAGCTTTTTCCACACTCCAGGCATTTATATGGTTTCTCCCCTGTGTGTGTCCTTTGGTGGGAAGTAAGGTATGCACTATGTCTAAAGCCTTTTCCACACTCTAGGCATTTATATGGTTTCTCCCCTGTGTGAATTTTCTGATGAACACGAAGGTGTGAGTTCTGACTGAAGCTTTTCCCACACTCCAGGCATTGATATGGTTTCTCCCCGGTATGAATTCTTTGATGGAAAGTAAGGCTGGAACTCTGACTGAAATATTTACCACACTCCCGGCATTTATAAATCTTCTTGATGTTAATAATCCTTTGTTGAATATTAAGAACTGATGATATTTCAGTGACATTTTCCCTGACTGTAGCATACTCATTCCTGTTATCTCCTTGAGATACTTTTCCCCGTAGAGAGTCATCCTCCTGAAAAAGACAGGAATTATTCGTCCCTTGTGGTGGGTATTTTCCCTCCTCCTTCCTTAGTGCATCCAAATATTCAAAATTTCCTTTCACATCTGAGTATGCATCCTCTTTTCCCATCACTTTGTGTTCTTCTGCTTCCTTTGCTGACTGCCACACGTCTCCTGCGGAAAGAAAAAGGATACCTGGAGTGATGCTTTGACACTTTCCACAAATTTTTACTCTGGTTGCACCTAAAGACCAAGAAACATTTCCCAGGTATGAGCTTGATATTTAAGATTCCCTTTATCATATTTACTTCAGAATAGAGATCTCTTTGTATCCCAGTCAGAGGGCGGGAGAAGTACTGCAGAAAAGGAACGCAGGAAGCAGAGGTACCATGCAGATTGTAAAAAGCCAGATTAGAACAAAGGAGAAATGCTTAAGGGAAGAACAGAAGTCTTTGGGGCAGAACATTAACATCTGTGAGATAAGAATCCCATGTCCCTGTTCAGCCCTGGGGGCATCCATAGTTCTAACTGAAGTTCAGCAATCACGCCTTTTGATTTCTCCTTGACACTTCTCTTTTTAAGGACTACCACTCTTGGGTTCATTTATTGTTTTGCATAGGGATCGACCTGCTTGCCCAGGGAACAGAGTGGAAGGGCACAGACAACCTGGGAAGGTAAGAAGGGAACACTCCTGCAATGGGATGGCTGGTCTTGTGGTTGTGTTGTCTGAGTGAACATGGGGGCACGGGGAATTGCAGGCCCAGGTCCAAGCTAGGAAAGGCTTTGTCAGAAGTCGTTTAACGTTAAGCAGCAAGAAAAGGTTTGCCTCCCAGAGCCTATGAAAGAGGAGCATCATTGTTAAAGATGCACTGACTTGGCTTGAGCTGAGAACTGTATGCGGCCACCAGGAGTGAGCACAAGGAAAGCCCGGTGGGATCAGCCCAGGGAGGGTCCCTCCAGTCCAGCCTCCCGTCTCACCCAGGGGCCAGCCAGTTCCTCTGCAGGGCCAGCCACAGGGCAGAGAGGCCGAGGCCTTCCCCTGAGAAGACCCTCAGGAGAGCCCTGCTGGGTCAGGCCAGGGAGGGTCCCTCCAGTCCAGCCTCCCGTCTCACCCAGGGGCCAGCCAGTTCCTCTGCAGGGCCAGCCACAGGGCAGGGAGGCCGAGGCCTTCCCCTGAGAAGACCCTCCGAAGAGCCCTGCTGGGACAGGCCAGGGAGGGTCCCTCCAGTCCAGCCTCCCGTCTCACCCAGGGGCCAGCCAGTTCCTCTGCAGGGCCAGCCACAGGGCAGAGAGGCCGAGGCCTTCCCCTGAGAAGACCCTCAGAAGAGCCCTGCTGGATCTGGCCAGGGAGGGTCCCTCCAGTCCAGCCTCCCGTCTCACCCAAGGGCCAGCCAGTTCCTCTGCAGGGCCAGCCACAGGGCAGAGAGGCCGAGGCCTTCCCCTGAGAAGACCCTCAGAAGAGCCCTGCTGGGTCAGGCCAGGGAGGGTCCCTCCAGTCCAGCCTCCCGTCTCACCCAGGGGCCAGCCAGTTCCTCTGCAGGGCCAGCCACAGGGCAGAGAGGCCGAGGCCTTCCCCTGAGAAGACCCTCAGAAGAGCCCTGCTGGGTCAGGCCAGGGAGGGTCCCTCCAGTCCAGCCTCCCGTCTCACCCAGGGGCCAGCCAGTTCCTCTGCAGGGCCAGCCACAGGGCAGAGGAGACAAGGACTTATAGATGGGAGAAAGAAGGGGCCGTTTGTTAAGAGACAGCCATTCAGGACTGAACGAATGGCAGAGGGTGGAGATGGACAGAAGGTGGAGATGCAGAGGAAGGTAGCCTAATAGGAGCCAGAAACCTGAAACCATGAAGTTCTTTCTCTTCAACATCACAGAGGTCAGATTCACGTGGGCCGCCATGTTGGTCTGCAGTAGCACAACAACCACAACCACAACAGAGTCCAAGAGCTCCCTGAAGACCAACCAAGACTGATTCCAGGCGTGAGCTTTGGAGGGCAAGCACTCGTGCCCCACCCCACCCGCCTCTTGGCCTGGGCTGAAGACCTGCAGGCACCATTTCAGCCCCCAGGATGCATCCCAGCTCTTTGGAGGGGAAATTCAACCTGGGAGGGGAAACAAGGCCACGGAAATCCCCCACCCCTTCAAGGAAGCCCCCTCGAGGCTGACTTCTAAGCCGCTACCTGTCGATCCCGCCTCCTCATCACTGCCCAGGAGAAACAGGCCCTCCTCGTCTTCCAGCCAAGATATCAGGTCAGGCTTGGGAATCAGAGACCCTGTTTGTTGGGAGGGAAAGCCACAAAATTAGACTTCTTCAAGTCAGACTGAGCGGCCCCCCAGAAAACCCAACAGGAAAGTGGGGAAGGTCAGGCCCTGTAGGGGAGGGGGGGAGGCTCTGCTCAGGCCGTCCCACCCTCTCTGGACCAGGCACCCTCTGGGACGTCTTTGGGTGCCCTCTCACAGGGTCCGGGCACAGAACTGCCAGGTAGGGGGAGAGCACAGACCCCTCCCTGCCTCGGAGGAAGGAAGGATCGCGGGGGGGGGGGACCAGCCACAGGGACGGGGCAGACAGCCTGACCGCCTCAGAGTCACTCCTCCCCGCGAGAAGGAGAAAAGGATCCTCACCCAGAGAGGCCACATGTCCAAAGTTCTCCAGCATGACTTCCTTGTAGAGAGCTCTCTGGGCCGGGTGCAGCAGGGCCCACTCCCCCGGGGAGAAACGTACGGCCACCTCCTCGAAGGAGACCCCCGCCTGCAAGGGGGAGAAGGAGGAAGTGTTTCTTTGCACCACTAAGAAGAGGACCGAGAGGTGGGGAGAGGAGCCCCGTGGGGCATCTCCACCCCCCCCCCCCGCAGCCCTGCCGGGGGGGGGGCACCTTGGACCGAGAGGGGCTCTCCTCCGTCTCAGGGGTCTGGCCCCCTTCTGCGGGAACAGGCAGGGAGGCCGGGATGAGGGAGGACTCAATCGGTTTCTGAGGGAAGTTCAAGACTGGTTCAGAGACACCAAAGCTGGGCCAAACCAAACGTAATATTCTCAGCGTCCTCCCCCCCCCCCCCCGGCAAAAGCCACCCAGGACAGGGGACGAGAGCTTTCTGCCTTCCCAGCGGGGAACACGAGAATTAAGGAGGAGGAGCCCAATCCCCTGAGTTTGACTCCATCCATAAATGTCTCCCCATTTACGCCCCCCCCCCCCAATACCTGAGCTGGCTGCATGGCGGCTCTCCCCTCTTTGGCACACAGAGGAGAGGGTCTCAGAGGGCTCCCGGGCGTCTTCCCACTCCTGCCTGCAGGAGAGAAGAAAGAAAGAAAGAAAGAAAGAAAGAAAGAAAGAAAGAAAGAAAGAAAGAAAGAAAGAAAGAAAGAAAGAAAGAAAGAAAGAAAGAAAGAAAGAAAGAAAGAAGGCGGGTGGTGGGTGGCCCTCTTTGCTCCACACAGCCCCTCACTCCAGACTGAATTCCATTCTGGGCACAGTTCAAGAGACTGGATTGGATCTCTCCAGCCCCACGTTCCCCCCCCCCCCATTCTGTGTGGAGCCGGTTCTGCCCCCCTTTGCCCTCCACCCCTTCCTGCCCTCCACCTGCTCCCTGGCAGCCTCTGCCAATTTCTTCCTGGGGGAGGGGTCCCTTTCCCCACCCTTTTGCAAGAATGAATGGGAGGGCCCTGAGGGGATGGCGTGCCTGACTCCAGGTGGCAGGTGGGAGATGCCAGTCCAAAAGGCAACTCTCCCCACACACAGAAAAGTAGCCCAGCAGGGAAACCATTCTGTCACTCTCTGCCTGGCCTATCCTTGAGGCTTTTCTGCAGGAGGGTAACTTTAGCACAGGAAAAGCTCTACATTTTTTTCCCACCACCTGCAGCCTCAAGAAGACCTTCCCAGAATCCTTGCCTGAAAAAAGAGCTCAAGAGAAGACAAGAGCTCACAGGAGTCCCGTCCGCTCCATCAGCTCTTGTCTCCCTGCATTCCCCTGCCCCAGCCCCTCACCCCACGGATTCCACAGGGGCTGCTCCAGTGCTTGAAAAAACATCAATTCTATACCAATAAGAGAAGAAATGGGATTTTGTTGCACCACACTTTTTATTACCCCAAAGAGTCTCCAAGCAGCTTCCCGTCGCCTTTCCCTTCCTCTCCCCACAACTGACACCCTGGGAGGCTGAGAGAGCTCTGAGAGAACTGGGACTGGCCTAAGGTGTCCCAGCTGGCTGCGTGTGAAGGAGGAGGGGGGGGATTAAATTTGGCTGTCCAGATTAGAGGCTGCTGCTCTTCCCTGCGGCCCCACCATGGCTGGCATTGCCCCAGAGACGGCTTGCTATAGGGAGACACTAAAGTGCCAAGGGGGGGACGGATGGGACACAAAACTGCCCCCCCGCAGGAAAAACAGCTGCCATGGGGGAGAATTCAAATAGAACCCCCCCCCCCGCAAAATCCATCTTCCCCCTAATCTGGCGTGGGTGGAGAAGCCACCAGGGACCGTGCGGAAGCCGCCCAAGCCGCCCCCCGCCAGCCCCCCCCGCCAGCCTCCCGGGGTTCTGGGTTCGGATCCCGCCCGCAGGAAGCAGGGGGCGCGGAGGGGGGGCACCTCAAGGGGACGGGGCTCCCCCTCCCCCTCCGAGCTCTCTGCATCGCAGCCCCCCACCCACCTTGACGCCCCCCCTGCAAAGACTCACCGGGCACCGAGGGCGGAGGAGGAGCGCCCCCCCCCACGGGAGCCTCTCTAGGAGGGCGCGTCTCGCTGCCTTTAACCCTCGCGGGCCCACCGCCCCTCTCCCTTCGCCAAGGTGTGGGTGGGGGGGTCCCCGGGGGGGGCAGACCCCCGCCCAGGAATTGGGACCCCCCCAAAAGGGGCTTGCTCATCGCACCTGTGGTCCTTGCGGGGCGAGGAGACCCCCGGGCCGAGGGGAGGGAGGCGTTTGGCCAGGAAAACCCCTCGGGTAATCATGGGGGGGGTTGGATGTGGTTCCCAACCTCCAGGCGGGGCCTGGGGATCCCCCGGAATGACAGCCCCTCTGCAGACTGCAGGGATCACTCCCCCCCCCCCGGAGAGAAGGGCTGCTTGGGAGGGAGGGGGCACCCGCCCATCTCTAGGACTTTTCTTCTTATCCCCATGGAAACAAATGATGCTGCCCCACAGCAAAGGGGCACGCAGTGGGGTGCAGAGGGTGCTGCAAAAGGAGCCCAGCGATTCTGCTGGAGCAGAAGGGGAGAGACGCTTCTGCGGGTGTGCGGGACCCAGGCTGCCGATGGGCCGTCGTTTCAATTCAGTCTGCTAAGAACACTAATTGAAGCAGAGTCACCCATGAGGGAAACCTTCGGAGGGTCTTCTCTCCTCCAGCTCAATGCAATATTTGAGGCCAGACTTCAGATCTTATGTCAGGAGAGCAAACAGTGAACTTCGTAGAAATAATGATTTTATTTAAAATATTTAAAATATAAAACATGCTCTTTGTATTAGGCAAGTGTTTATTGAAGGTAATCTTACAGGTACAAAAAATGCACAAATAAAAATTAGGTCTACGAACATTTCTGAAAGCATTTCTATGGTTTCTCCCCTGTGTGAATTATCTGATGAACATGAAGGTGTGAATTCTGACCAAAACCCTTTCCACACTCCAGGCATTGCTACGGTTTCTCCCCAGTATGGACTCTTAGATGGGAAGTAACCCTGGGGCTCTCACTGAAATACGTCTCACGCTCCCGGCATTTAGGATTCTAAGTTGAATAAATAAATAAAATAAGAAGTCTTTGAATCTGAATAGCGGACATTTCACTGGAGTTTTCCCTGCGTGTAGCACAATCAGTCCTGTTGCCTCCTTGCGATATTGTTTCCCGGAGAGAGTCACCCCCCTGAGAAAGACAGGAATGATTCCTCCCTGGTGGGGGCTGTTTCCCTTCCTCCTTCCTTGGTGTATCCAAATATTCAAACTTCTCTTCTGCATCCGGAGATGTCTCCTCTTCTCCCATCCCTCGGTGTTGTTCTTCCTCGCTTGCTGACTGCCTCACGTCTCCTGCAGACAGAAAGGGGTACCTGCTGTGAAGGTACGACACTTGCCACAAAGACCTAATTTTGAATCTAGTTGCCCCTAAAAGACTAACAAGGTTTGCTGGGCATGAGCTTTGGCCACCAAGGCTTCCTTGCCTAGCTATGGTTTCAGAGTGGGGTTCTCTCAGCCTTTATAGCTCAGTCCGAGGGGGGGGGGAGTGTTGCAAAGAGGCAGCAATGAGAGGACAGCAGGCCCCTTTGGGCACACTCAGAGCACCTGTATTGGGAGATGGGCAGACTCTGAGGATAAACAAGCCCACAGAAATCCCCCACCCCTTCCAAGGGGGCGCATGCGATACGCCTTCTCCAGACAGATTTCTAAGCCGCTACCTGCCAATCTATCGCAGCCCAGGAGAAACAGGCCCTCCTCTTCTTCCAGCCAGGCTATCAGGTCAGGCTTGAGAATCGGCGTTCCTGTTTATCAGGGGAAAACCCACAAAATTCGACTTCTTCTAGGTGCTTATGGATTCAAGCCAGATTGGCTGGCCCTCCAGAAACACATAGGGGTGAGACAGAGGACGTTACTGGGTCATTTGGGAATGGGTGACCATTATGGGGAGGCAGACAGAGGCCAGCCAGAGAGAATGGGGCAGACAGCCTGACCACCTCCCTCCTCCTCCTCCTCCTCAAGGGCTCCCGCAGAGTCACTCCTCAGCAGGAGAAGGAGAAAAGGATCCTCACCCAGAGAGGCCACATGTCCAAAATTCTCCAGCATGACTTCCTTGTAGAGAGCTCTCTGGGCTGGGTGCAGCAGGGCCCACTCCCCCGGGGAGAAGTGCACGGCCACCTCCTCGAAGGAGACCCCCGCCTGCAAGGGGGAGAAGGAGGAAGCATTTCTTTACGTCCCAGGAAAGAGCACCACAACTCGGTGGTGAGAAGATCCCCGTGGGGACATCCCCCCCCACTCTGTGCAGCCCTCCCAGGGGCTAAAAGAGCTGTCCTCCCTCGCAGGGGTCTAGCCGCCTTTCGTGAAGAGGCCAGAGATGCCCAGACGATAAAGAACGAAATAGTGTTCCCTGGGAAATTCAGCATTGTTACAGAGACATTTGGAGCTGGGTGAATCACAATTAGACAATATTCTAATTGTCTTGTTTTTCTGTAAAAATTGGGGGGGGGGCGACCATGTTTCTGCCTTCCCTGTGGAATTCATGAGAAGGATCCCGATCCCATGCGCGTGACAACTGGAGCCCCCCACTGTCGGCTCCATCCCTCCCCAGTTGTACTTCTCCGCACCTGAGCTGCCTGCTGCTGGGGGGCTCTTTTTCTTTCAGCACGCCGAGGGGGGGAGGTCGAGAGCGTCCCACTCCTTCCTGGGAGGGAGAGAAAGAAAGAGGCTGGAGGGAAGCCCATTATGCGCCACCCACATTTCTCTCCCGACTGGATTCAGGACACAGTTCAAGAGACTGGATTGGATCTCTCACTGTTTGACTCCACGTGTGTCCTTTGAACCCGCCATATTACAGGGGTCCCTCCCCTCTCTGCATCCCGGCTCGGGGTGGGATACGTCATACATCTCATCAACTAATAGCCTCTCCACACGGGACATATCAAACGATACAGCCATGGCAACCAACACTAAGACCCCGTCTCAGCAGACCTAATTCTGGGAGGCAGAGGGGACTCTGCAGGGCGGGCGGGCGGGGGGGGGGCAGCTTCTCTGTGTCCTGCCCTCAGCCCCAGGTCTGGTGGAATGTCCCAGTTTTATTTATTTATATTCGCATTCATTAACTGCCACTCCCGGACCCTGCCTGCTCGTGGCGCTTTTCAAGGAAATCCCCCAAACAGTAAAACCACAAGAATAAAAAGGCAGCGTACTCCAGTTCTATAACTCTGAGGGCCATTCCGCACAGCTCTAATGTTGCTGAATTGTAGCTGTTGTCAAGCGCTACATTTTTGACATTCCGCATGATGTACACAGACTGTAACACTCCAACATTCGCTTCGTTGTAGCCCTACTCAGGTAATTGCAAAAAGTGGATTCCCCCCTCCCCCCAAAAAAGTGATTGACTTCTGAGAACCACCTGCAACACATCAGCAAAAGACATGTGCAGTTGTGGTCTCATGTGCAGTTGTGGTCATGCAGCCCAGAGAGGGAGGCAAAGTGCAAACCCTCCACAAATAAATGTAAACCTGACCTCCCTCCACCCCCCACCCACTCCTTCCTTCAGTATGGCAACACGAACCAGGCGTAGACGGGCCCAGGGAAAGAGGCAGGTGAAGCCCAGGTCAGCCTGCTCCCCAACCTAGCTGGCACTAGATGCCCAGACCTCCTGTCATTCTGTAATAAATGAATGTGACTGTTGCTTTGGATGCTGCCTCTCGTGTTCCTCATTTCCCTTGGGCTTGGGGAGGGTCTAGGGTTGCGTGGTGTCCCATCAAGGGGGCCAAATGATAGGCAGAGATGCAGCCTGTGGGATCGTGGGGGGGGGAGGGGTGGCAGAAGGATAACGAATGGAAGGAACAGAGAGTGGAGACATTTTTTCTCAAACATTAACAATTTTATTGAACTTAATACAAAGCTTTGAACATTTTTAACACCCAAGTTCCCCCCCTCCCAGAAAGCCCCAAATAGGTCAGCCAAAAAGCTATAAGGTTCCTTTTCCCTCCCGCTTCCCTTTACCCTTTCCTCCCCCTCCTTTCCCTCCCCCCACGCAGCTCTTGGAGCTGCCTGTCTATCCTCCGCAGCATCTTCATTGCCCTCTTCTGCCAGGCTTGGCTCGCCTTCATCTGTTCTTTCATTTGCTTCACTGTTGAGAGAAAGAAAGGGGAAAAGATCAAAGATCCAAAACCTTCTTGATGTATTGACATCAAGGTGGTGGGGACTTTGAGGTTGGGGGGGGGCACGAGCAGTCCTAGCCGCCATCTTACAGGACGTCTTGCAGTCTTCCAGGCCCCCTTCCAGCTCCCGGATCCTGGCCAGCATTGCTTGCGCTGTTAAATGGTTAAACATTGGAAGTCACCACAAGCTTTGTTGGGACATGTGGATTGCAAGCGTTATCATGTCACTGATGACCACAGAGGAGGCGTTCTCTTACGTGTTGCTGCTTCGGAGGTAGAAGGCTGCCCCTCCATCTCCCCCTCTGCTGTGGGCGTGGGCAGGGACCCCGTTTTCACCGGAGACCGTGTAGCTGAGGAGGTAAAGGAGGGCATCATGTGGAGTGGCCTAAACCTCACAGTCATGAATCATGAAACATGTTTTGCCCTAGAGGCATGTCACTATGGAGTTGCAACTTTGTTCCATGGAGGGGCACATAAGGGGAGACGGCACATCTGAAATGGAAACTGCTTTTTGTTCCAATGGGCTGATGGCTGCCTAGTAGCACAGTTCACGTTTCTGCAAGGGTATTACATTGCTTATTAAGCTCTACCGCCATATAACATCACAGAAACCCTCTCCAACCCCCCGAACCCAAGAGAAGGTGCATTTCCAAGCCACGTTCAGTGGTCTCCCCATGCACCTGCAGTGTTAAAGCAAGACCACTAGCTGTTGGACGGCTATGGATCTTTCCTTTTTTGGCCTAAAAATAGAAGTTGAAAAACACTTACCCATGTGCCAGTGCTGCTCCAGTGGGGGCTTCCCTGATGCCTCCCAAATCAGCATCATTTTATTGTGGAAGGGGTTCACCCACTCCCCAGTGGCACCCCACCCCACTGTTGAGAAGATCCAATTTTATTATCTTCAGTTTCGTGTGCACCTGCTCCCAGGTGCGCATGTAGCCTTTTGCCTGCATTTTCTTGGAGAGGACAACGTATGCCCTCCCCCCCCCCCCCCCGTGTTGCCGTGGGTGCTGGCCATGAGTTCTTCTAGGCTCTTCAAAGCCGGCACCAGGTCCGAGAGGGCCTCTGCCTCGGCCTTTTGACAGAATGCATCTCACAGAATGACGTTTACACGTTCATCCGTTCCTCCCCTTGACTTTTAAAAGTAATGAACTGATCCTCCATTGAGATGTCGAGGGACGAGGGAGGGGTCTGACAGCCAACGCCACAGGGGGGTGCCCTCCCTTCCTGCTCTTGTGGCCGTTACTGTCTTGTACGTCTTTCATCCGAAACTTTATTTTTGGGGGAAATTACCACGAAAAACAGTTCTCTGGGAAGCAATGAATTTATACATATTCGTTGCCACGTGTATTTTCGGATTTTTAAAAAATTAAAGGGAAAGGGGCTTTTTGGAGCCACGAGGGCAGGTCTCTGTTTCATTGGCTCTTCTGTTTGATTGACGGGCAGAGGCAGGCGGAAGTGGCACACACTTAGAGCACCTGGTTGGCAATTCCTGCGAAGCCGGAAACATGTGGGTGATCAAAAGTTCCACTACAAATTGCAGCGGTTCGGGCTGCCGCGGACATCCAGCAACGTTGGCAGATGTGCGGAATTGCCCTGAGAGTCCCACAGGGCCTGGGTCTCTTCCAGCTGTGTATCCCACCAGGCTGGGCCTTTGTGGTCCTGGTCGACCCCAGTCACGCAGTAGGGCCAGGAGCCACCAACATATTCGCATTTGCCATCCCCTCCCTGGGACAGATGCCCCTTTCTCTGCCCTTCCTGCCCCAAACGCCCCACAGAAACCCCCTAACAGATACCACGTGGGCTGTTCCAGTGGTCAAAAAGGTATCAGCCTATATGACTATATTAAGATACTGATAGAGAAGAAGAGAAGAGCTAGTTTTTGGCGTTTTGTTCCCCGAGGACATCTCAAGGCAGCTGACAACCGCCTCCCTTTCCTGTCCCCACAACAAGTACCCTGGGAGGGAGGTGGGGCTGAGAGAGCTGGACTGGCCCAAGCTGGTTGCATCTGGAGGAGGAGGGGGGGGGGAAATCCATCCCGGTTGTCCGGATTAGAGGCCGCTGTTCTTAACCACGACACCCAGAGGTGTGCACGCTAGGCAGAGGACAAAGTAAAAACACACGCAGGAAAACCTGAAACGGACAATGTGGCTGCAGAAATTCCAGAAATTCAGCCTGGAGCTTCCCCAGAAATCTGGTTCTGGCAAGACCACATAAAAAGCAGGGGGGTCTCCAAAAAGGGGCCCCAAGCAGCATGGCGCCCTGTGGAGCGGGGAGGGCCCGTGCACTAACCGTTCTGGGCTTCCGCGCACAGCCTTGCCCGTCGCAATCGGCTCCTCTCCGTGGACGTGAGGGCCGGGCCCCGGGGAGCCTTGGTGCATCCTGCCGCACGTGCTGCAGCCCGCCTCTGCCGATACTCCCTCATGCGCTGCGCGGCCGTCTTGGCCATCGTGAGCCTGGAAATCGGGATCGTTCCACAGAGTTTGCGTTTAAAACTTTCCGTTCTTTTAAACGTCAAATCAAAGATCTCGATGAAAATGCTGTTTTTTTAAAGTTTTGAAATTATTGGAAAAACTGACAGAGGCCTGCAGCCCGTGGCCCTGCCGCGGGGGGGGGGGGGGGGAGGCATGGCTCACTGGCCAAGAGGAGTGGGCCTCAGGCTGGCCCTTTGGGGTTGTTAACCTTCTGCTGGCCCCAATCCCTTCCGACACGGATTTCCGATCCATCCTCGTGGCATCCCTTAAGGACCCCCCTTTCGGCTGCCCCATAAGCAGTCGCCCCATCAAAAATCCCCCAGAGCAGGGGTAGTCAACCTGTGGTCCTCCAGTTGTCCATGGACTACAATTCCCATGAGCCCCTGCCAGCATTCGCTGGCAGGGGCTCATGAGAATTGTAGTCCATGGACATCTGGAGGACCACAGGTTGACTACCCCTGCCCCAGAGCATCCAATCCCCTGCAGGGAGGGGCACTGGCGCTCCTGCCTCCCTCCCCCCCCCCGTGATGGGGGAAGCAAATGCCCCCATAGCCCCCCCCCGCCGCTTGGCTACGTCCCCCCCCCATTCTGCTTTGGAGGCTCCAGACCCTGCGGTCCCCCCTCCGCCCCCCAGCCCCTCCCCCTCCGCCCTGCACTTGTCAGAGGAGCCGGATTCGGATCCTGCTGGGCTGCATGGCGCTGCATGGCCAGAGGGCGCGGGGGGGGGGGCACAAAGGGACGCCAGGAAGGAGCCCCCCCCGCTCCCTGCTCTGGGTCTTGCTTCGCAGCCCCCCCGAGCCTCACCCGCTCCCCTCGGCGCCCTTCCAGCAGGAGCCCCCCCCCTCCCCTTCCCGCTCCCGGACTCCGAGGCTCCTCCTCGCGGGGGGGGAGGGGAGGGGAGGGGAGGGGGAGGGGCTGCCCCCCCCCGCACGAGCCTCTCTAGGACGGCGCCTCTCTCTCTCTCTCGTGAAGCCTCCCAGGCCGGCCGGGCTCTTTGCAGGGGGGGGCAAAGTGGGGGGTCCCCCCTGCCCCCCTCCGGCTCCCCAGGCTTCCCAGGGGGGGGGCGGTCAGACCTCTGGGGCTGGGCCCGCAGGTGGCCCCTGGGGGGGGGGGAGTCCAGCCGCTGCCTGCCCCAGTGCGGGGCCCCCTGGCGCTGCTCTGCCCCCTCCTATTCCCCCCTGCGCGGCTGGGATGGAGACACGGGCGGGGGGGGGCGGGGGGGCATCACCCAGCTCTACCTGCTGGTGGGCGGCCGACAGGACACCCCCCCTGCTCTGCTGGCCAGGGTCCGGGGGCTGTGCCAGGCTGGCCCGGCAGAGGCTGGAGAGAGAGGGGGGGTGGGCTGGACGCCCCTTTGGAGCCTCCCCTCCCCTCCCCTTTCAGGGTTAGCAGGAACCAGGGGAGGTTCCCCCCCCCTGGACCGGCAAGAGGCCAGGAGCCAGCCTGAATGGCCTGTATCCGCCAGGAGTGACAGGGGCACATCAGTGATGTCCCTCCCTGTCCGTCAAGGAGGGAAGGATGCGATGGCAGAAGAGCAGAGGAGAAAGGAGCGCAGGTGAGTCAGTCTTAGTTGCCAGGCACAGAATCTGGGTCTTTCATGGAATCACAGAGTTGGAAGGAACCTCCAGGGTCATCGAGTCCAACCCCCTGCACTAGGCAAGACACTCACAACTACCTGCCTACCTACAGTGGCCCCAATTCCATGCCCAAATGATACCCTCCCTTCCAAAAATCTCCAGAATCCAGCCTGGCCTGGAGGGAATTCATCTGCCATCCCTTATTGGCGATCAGCAATTCCCTGGGTCTGCAAGGAAGGGCCACAAGACACAAACACTGGCACATCCCCTCCTGCCCACCCACTCACCATCTGCCTAAGCTCATAAGATCAGCATTTCTGTCAGATGACTCTCTAGCCTCTGCTTAAAATTTTCCAAAGATGGAGAACCCACCACCTCTTGAGGAAGCCTGCACTATCAGGAACATCTTCCAGATGTTTAGCCAAAAATTCTTTTGAATTAATTTCAATGCATTAGTTATGGTCCAGCCGTCTGGGGCAACAGAGAACAACTCTGCTCCATCCTCCACATGGCAGCTTTTTACTTGACTTGTCCGTAGCACGTGTGAAAAGGATCTAGGGGTCTTAGTAGACCACATATTGAACATGACTCAGCCATGTGACTCAGTAGCTAAAAGGCAAATGGGAGGTGATGGTACTGCTTTACTCTGCTGTGGTTCAGCCTCACTTGGAGTCCTGTGTTCAGTTTTGGGCTCCCCAGTTGAAGAGGGATGTAGACAAACTGGAGCATGTCCAGAGGAGGGCAACAAAGAGGGTGAGGGGTTTGGAGACCAAGATGTAGGAGGAAGGGTTGGGGGAGCTTGGTCTGTTTAGCCTAGAGAGGAGACGACTGAGAGGGGATCTGAGAACCATCTTCAAGTATTTGAAAGGCTGCCATGTAGAGGATGGAGCAGAGCTGTTCTCTCTTGCCCTGGAGGGCTGGACCAGAACCAATGGGATGAAATTAATTCAAAAGAAATTCCGTCTAAACACCCGGAAGAAGTTCCTGACAGTTAGAGCGGTTTCTCAGTGGAACAGGCTTCCTCGGGAGGTGGTGGGTTCTCCATCTTTGGAGATTTTGAAACAGAGGCTGGAGAGCCATCTGACGGAGAGGCTGATTCTGGGAAGGCTCAAGGGGGTGGCAGGTGACAGTGGGTGAGCGAGAGGGTTGGGAGTGTCCTGCACAGTGCAGGAGGTTGGACTAGGTGAGCCACCTCTATGATTCTATGAACATGGTTATCAGATCCCCTCTCAGTCATCCTCTCTCCAGGCTAAACAGACCAAGCTCCCCCAACCCTTCCTCATACATCTTGGACTTAATTTTTAACATGTTAATGAAATAAAGCATATGCCAATATATTTTTTAACATATAAACAGCCTCGAGCCCTATGGGAGAGAGGTGGCTTAAAAAATTGCATATGATGATCTATCTTCTTGCCCTGTTGGTAGAGTCTAAACATGCAAAGGTTCACAGCACCAGCTGCTTAAAGAATAAATACTTTAATTGCAAACAACTTTGTAATGAGAGAGAGGAGAGAGACAGAAAGCCCAGAGGCTCAACTTTCTCAACTCTAAAGAATCCGTTGTTTGTGTCACTCTTGATTCGGATGTGGGTGTTATGAGCTTCCAGGATGATACTTGGCAGAATCCTGTGAGATTTGGAGGTAAGGAGGAGGAGTCCCCATTAGAGAAAATCACCTTGTCAGTATTTTGCTTGTGATGGCGTGGCATCGTGCGCAGGTGCATGGCTGGAGAAAACATGTTTTCAAGACCTCCCCAAGGGGACTGTGCACCCTGGCGTGGGCCTGGGAGACAGCAACGCCCTCGGACTGAACTCTGCGGAAGGAAGAACTTCTGAAATGCAAAAATCCAGACATTCTACTAGGACATTTAGGACTGACCACAACAAGAAGGATGAAGTCTCAGGAAGCCGAATGGGAGCAGATGAGATCTGTTTGCCGCTGATGTGGCCCCCACACCCCTCTCTTCCCCATTTGTGCAACCGATTTGCAAAACAATCTAATCACCAGATCCAAGGGGACTTTTTAAAATCATGACAGCTCATGCATGCTCCACTGATGAGCTGTTACAAGTACAACACACCCCCCACCCCGCAAATGTTTATTCAAGGGTCACTCTCTGGTGCTTACTGAGGTCCCAGTCTGAAATAGCACATCGTTGTGAGGCACAGACAGATTCCCACAAATAAACAGGCAGGAAATTCGACAATTTAAGTCTTCATTGAAAAATATAGAAAAAAGAAACAGGGAGAGACACACGGACAACAGATCACACGTGTGTGCACTTACATGCAAATGCCAAAATATAACCAGTAGCCTACCGAATATAGAATCCTAGAATCCTAGAGCTGGAAGGGACCTCCTGGGTCATCTAGTCCAACCCCCTGCACTATGCAGGACACTCCCAGCCCTCTCGCTCCTCCACTGTCACCTGCCACCCCCTTGAATATAATGAACAAATCGCTTAAAGAAGGCAATAAAACGGATCAACTGGTTATATGACACACATGCCATACAAATAAATGAAGGTCACATGATACAGGCTGCTTTCTTAGATGACCCTGTAGCACAGTGGTCCCCAACCTGCGGGCCGCGGCCCGGTGTTGGGCCGCGGCTCCCTCTCCCCGCCCCCCCGCAGTAAAAAACTTCCCAGGCCACAAACTTGCGGCCCGGGAAGCTTCTTACTGCGGGAGGGCAGGAAGAGGGAATCAGGGCCGCACCGTGCACTGCGAATGCGCACATGCACCATGCGCTCCCGAAATTGCGCATGCATGGCACTTTTGCGCATGCGTGAAAGTTCCGTGCATGGCGCATGCGCAGCCCGGCCGTGCATGCACGATGCACGGGCACGGCCTGCGCATGCACGATGCACAGGCGGGGCAGTTGCCCTGCCGGTCCCCAGCCTCAGAAAGGTTGGGGACCACTGCTGTAGCATATAGTAATGGCTACTCCAAACATTTTTTAAAATTCCACAAATATATTCTCCCCATACTGTCTTGCTTTCTTACACTCCCATCACACGTGAAAAAAGTCACCCCTCTCCTGTTTACATTTCCAACATTTGTCGCATTTAATAAATATTCTCTATAATAGAATAGCAAGGGGTGAAGCGCATATCAAACTTCCATAACCTTTCCCAAGTGTCCAAACTCACAGAGTTGCCAAAATCCATAGCCCAAGAAATCAGGACTTCTTTGACGTTTTCATCTTCCATATTCCATTCTAACAGCTGCTGGTAGATTTTTGAAGTTTCTTTACCCTCCTGTTCTAATATTCTTTTCTCCATAAATTACCCTCCTTTACAGGCATTCAACTGAACACCTTCTGTTGTTGTAACCTCTCAGTATGTTAAGTCAGACCCTAGGAGAGCTTTGTTACCATAGCTAGTTCTTTGCCTACATCAGCCTTTTTCAAACTTTTGACCACAGAGTAGCCCCTGAAATATCCCTCAGGCTTTGAATAACCCCAGAAGAGATGTCAGATGGCCACACCTCCCTACCACGCCCCCAGAAGTCACCTTCTTCTGTTTACAGTGTGCATGGCATCCCTCATAAAATAAAACGCTTGTTAAATAAGAAGTTACTTTCGTTTTGTGGGTGTTCAGTGCCTTGCCTGAGCAAAGCAAGGAAGCAGTCATCTCCACTGTTTTGTAACAGCAAACATCTTTATTTCAGTGACTTTACAAAACTGTTAAGCAACAAATAAAAGCAAGCAAGCCAACACAAACGGTATCGCTTCTTCTGGACAGAAGAGGGCTGGACAGAAGTGCCAGGAGACGGCAAAAAGAGCTGCGATTGTGGCATCCACCGCCTAAGAGGACCTCAAGAGGACCATTTCTCCTCCACCACTCCCAGAGACCTGCCTCCGTCTACACAGAACCTCCCTCCCCCTCAAAGCAGCGCAGCCTTGCAGGGTTTCTGGCTTGGCCCAGGAATCTCTCTGTCCTTCCACCCTGTTCTTCTGGCTGCTGATGCAGCAGCAAAATAATCCCCCGCTCATCGGAAAAGGATCTTTAATGATTGAATGACTCCTATAAATTCGGATTTAAGTGTCTGAGTGTGTTTCCGGAAGTGTCAATACCAATTCCCAACAGCAGGACCTTCAACCACCTGCGGGCGGGCGGGCGGGCGAGGTGGAATCGTGTCTCAGAATCTGGCAAAGTACACACCGTTTTTAACAGGAACAACCAGAATATCACAAAGTATTAATATCATCTACTCTCATTTTCAAGCATAGGGGAACAATGCCTCAGAGATCCCAGGCTATGTGCGTGCTGACTCACAGAACCATGTTCTAGTAATCCTGATGATGTTCACGGATCTTTGCTTATGAATGAAGACAGGCCCTCCTGTATGTTTTGCCTCTTCGGCTCCCTAGTTTTGGTGTCTCCACACCCGTTTTGATCTAATCTACACTGGGAATTGCTTGTTGGTCTCAATGGGGGGCGTTCCGCTGTGACTTGCACACAATTCAGTGGACAACACAGTCACAGTCAAATTACACATTTGATCTGGATGGCACACGTGCTCCGTATACTCGTTACTATAACTAAGACATCTAGACTAACGTCTGTCAGTACAAATCGAGGGGTCTCTCACAGGAACTCTTCTACCTTGAGGTAGGGATTCAGTTTTCCAGACAGAGGACGGAGGAAGAATACCTAAGCGTATATATGCCTGACAGGGATGATGTCCAACCAAAACAGTCAACAGATGTTCTAACAAAATATCCCACCCTGTGGAATATACATTTCTCCTTCTTGCCAATCACGTTCTACAAGAAGTGTGCCAACGTGGACATCCTCTCCACACTCCTGTTTGCTTCTTCTTTGTAGCATTTGGGAGGCTGCCCTTGTGCCACAAGAAGACTTCAAGCTTAACTTGCATCAGTTTGAAAGCATCAAATGCTATAAAAGGGCAAAAGCCAACAAATTCAAACCTAGAATTTATATGGCTTCTACAACTGTATGTAGGCAAGGAACTGTGGAGAGCCATTTAATGAACCTTCCCCCCAACATTCACACTTTGAGGCAAATAAGGTTCAAGTTCCACTAGAAGTTCTTTCCCTGCTCTTAAGACTTCAGAACATTTTGCTCCAGTGGGCAGCCTCCAAGGGTAAGATAAGGCTTCCTTCCTTCTTCTTTGCAGGGAAGAACAGGGAGGGCTCCTTCTGAACTCTTCCCACCCCACAAGCGTCTGTCCTGCTTCTCATGCGACGAAGGCCTGTAGTCACCCAGAAGCCCTTTCCACACTCCGGGCACTGCCAGAGCACTGATACGGTCACTCCCCTTGCACGGGTTCTCTGCTGTGGCACGGAGGAGGCACTCTCGACGCCCTTGAGCATCAGGACCGTTTCTCCTTGGTGTGCACTTTCTGATGGGAAGCACACCTGGACCTCTCAATGAAGCCCTTTCCACACACCAGGCAGGTGTACGGCTTCAGTCCCGAGTGCAGCTTTTTGTGTCGAGCCAGGTGTGAGCACTGGCTGAAGGTCTTCTCACACACGGAGCATTTGTACGGCTTCTCCGCCGTGTGGACTCTTTGGTGGGAAGTGAAGCTCGACCCAAGTCGGAAGCTCTTCCCGCACTCCGAGCACTGAAAGGGTTTCTCCCCGGTGTGGATTCTTTGGTGGCCAATCAGACTCCCCTTCTGGCTGAAGCTCCTCCCACATTCCCGGCATTCGTAGGGCTTCTCCCCTGTGTGCAGCCTCTGGTGGTTGACGAGGTTTCCCTTGTGATTGAAGCTCTTTCCACAGTCTGAGCAAACGAATGGCTTCTCCCTCGTGTGGATCCTCTGGTGGCAGGTGAGGCTGGTATTCTGAGTGAAGCATTTCCCGCACTCCAAGCACTGGTAGGGCTTCTCCCCAGTATGGACCCGCTGGTGGGAAGCGAGGTTTGAGTACTCGCGGAAGCTCCTCCCGCACTCCGAGCACTGGTAGGGCTTCTCCCCGGTGTGGATCCTTTCGTGGCAAGCGAGGCCCGAGTTATGGCTGAAGCTCTTCCCGCACAGGGAGCACTCGTACGGTTTCTCCCCAGTGTGGGTCCTCTGGTGCACCGTCAGGTGGGAGCTGCGGCTGAAGCTTTTCCCACACTCTGTGCACTTATACGGCTTCAGCCCGACGTGGAGTTTTCGGTGTCGAGAGAGGTAGCTGCTCTGAGCAAAGCTCTTCCCACAGTCGGCGCACTGGTAGGGCTTCTCCCCGGTGTGGATCCGCTGATGGGAAGCGCAGCTAGAGCTGCGGCTGAAGCTCTTCCCGCACACCGCGCACGGGTACGGCTTCAGCCCGACGTGCAGCTTGTGGTGCTGGGCGAGGTGGGAACTCCGCCAGAAGCCTTCTCCGCATGCCGAGCAGACGTACGGCTTCAGCCCGACGTGCAGCAGCTTCTCGTGTCTCGAAAGGTGGGACCTCCGGCCAAAGCTCTTCCCGCACGCCGAGCATTTGTACGGCTTCAGCCCGACGTGCAGCTTCTGATGCCTCAAGAGGTGTGAGGTCTGGCCGAAGCGTCTCCCGCACTCTGTGCACTGGTAGGGCTTTGCCACCGTGTGGGTTCTCTGATGGCTCCTGAGGCCGACGCTGTGGCCAAAGCTCTTCCCGCACTCTGAGCACTTGTACGTTTTGGCCCCTCTGTGGGGCGGGCCCAGGTGCCTCCGGGGCACCCTCTGCCGATGGACGAGCTGGTTGGTCTTCCGGAAGCCCCTTCTGGCTCCGGAGCATCCCTGCAGCCTCGCCCCCGAGGGCACCGGGCGACAGAAAGCAAGCCCAGGGTGTTGCCGGAAGCTTCCTCCATGGTCCGGCCACTTCTTCACACCGTAGTAGAGGTTTTGATAGGTGCTCAGGTGTGCGATGGCAGGTAAGAGAGCCGCACACTGAGGGAGCTCTTCTTCGGTCAACATTTGTGGGAAATGGATGCTTTCGGACGCCAGGGACTCTTCCCTCCAGGTCTGGCTGACTCCGGTCTCCCTTCTCTGCTTTCCCCTCCTGCTCCTGACCTCCTGCCCTGTACAAAGGAAGCCAGAAATCCTGAGAAGGAGGAAGTGATGTCGGCACTGAACTGAGCTGTCTCCAGTCAAGGAGAAAAGAACGAAAAGAATCTTAACAGGGGAGAGGAAACTGAGGCATGACCCCCCCATGAACACACACAGTTGTCGTATACTGAATGGAGTCAGGACTGTCTACTCTGAGCAGGAGGGGTCTCCAGAGCCTCGGGCCCCAGTCCTTCCCATCTCCTACGCCCTGATCCTTAACTGGGGAGGGCAGGGGCGGAACCACAGCCCCCAAAGCACAGATTAAAGGTTGTCTTTTCAACAAGGGAGGGCAGCCTGCTTCAGGAGCTAAACAAAGATCCGCTTGACCCTTGCTGGAGGCAACCACCGCATAAGAAAGGCCTTTTTTGCCTTGGCCTAGCAAAAATACGGTGTACTAAGACTTGGGAGAAGCAAATCTCTACTAATGATTAATAAATAATCCCCATTTAGCTTAGAAATCTGGCAGTCCCTGGCGATCGCAGAGCATTCCTGCTCGCACACCTAAACGCTGCCCCTCCGGCAGTCTTACAGGGGAGATGGTCTCACTTGCCTTACTCAGATGGGCTTTGCCCATGGGATTTGGGAAAGGTTGATGCCCTGTCTCATGTGATACTGGAATGCCCCTGCTATAGTCCCACGACTGGCCGATTGCCCCTATTCTAAATAACTTACTTTCCACAATGCTCAATTGCACCTGCTCAAATAGCCCCCCCCCCCATTCCTATGAAACAGGCCACGGGGGCCATTTTAAGCCACCCCCGAACTGGCAGTCTTGTTGCTTCCCTGTCTCCTTGCTCCTCCCTGGCCCAAGAGTAGCACTGCAGGGAAGGGAGCTCGGCCTTATCCCCCCCCCCCCCAGGCTCACAGGAGATGTCCCTCCCAGGCAGTGCCGCTAGGCCCAGGCCCACTTGGCCTCCAGCGGATTTGCTGCCTCGGGTGCCGACCCACCAGAGAGAGCCACTAAATGGTTACCTGACATTCGCTCTCCTTCTTCCACTCCCTGGGAAAATGGATCCTGCCCTTCTTCCAGCCACGAGGCGAGGTCAGATTCGAGAATCAGAAGTTCCACTTAAAAAACATACCAACAAAGGAAAAGTCAGCGATCTATCTTCTCCAGCATGGGGTTTGATACAGTGGCTAGTCAACTGCCTTGGAGGGCAACCCCTTCCCCAAATTAATAAAAAAACATAGCCAAGACTTTCGTCAATGTCAATGCTGCCTTCTAAGCGGAGCCCTGATGGACTGGACCAGGGGCCCATCTAGTAAATCCTGTCACACGCAGAGGCCAGCAAACTCCTCTGGACAGCAAACAGCAGGGCAGAGAGGCTGAGGGCTTAATCACGATCACTATAAGCACAATGAAGCTCCAGTTGACAACTCAGTCCCTACCTAAGTGGCCCTCCATGGGGATGTGCTGCCAATAGAGAAAGCACACTGCCCCCAAAAGGGCCAACCAGTTCAATCCAGCCCCAAGGTTCCCCCAAAGAGAGGAGAGAACCGTACCGAGGGAGGCCAGGTTCCTGCAGTTCTCCATCATGACTTCCGTATGCAAAGCCCTCTGGCCTGGATCCAGCAGAGCCCACTCCCCTGGGGTGAAGTGGACAGACACGTCCTCCAACGTCACCAGGCCCTGCAGGAGAAAAAGGAACATTATGCCCCCTTGGGAATCCGGGAAGACCTCAGAAACACAGAGCTGCAAAGCACCCCCAAGGGTCACCTAGTCCACCCCCTGCACAATTCAGGAAACCCTCCCCCTCTGCCATTCTCCCCGTGGCCCTGACTCCATGCCCCGAGGAAGATAAAGCCTCCAGTTTCCCTGGCCAATCCGGCCTGGAGGAAAATTCCTTCCTGGGACCAAAGTGGTGATTGGCATCACCCTGGGCAGGTAAGGAACGGCCATTCATTTCATGAAATGCCTCTAAGTCCTTGTGTTGTGTGAACGGGAGAAAAGGACTTCTTTCTCTGCCTTCTCTCTCCCGGACATAATTTTGTAAGCCTCTATCTTGTCCCCCCTCAGTTGCCATTCCTCCAAGCTACTCTCTTCAACCATCCTTCATAGGGAAGGTCTTCCACCCCCTCAATAATTTTTGTCCCCCTTTTCCAATGCTACAAGATCTTTTAGAGGTGCAGTGACCAAAACTGTGCATCGTATTCCGAGTGGGGCTGCACAACGATTTATCTAGATCTTTCTCACATGTGCTGCAGCCAAGACAAATATCCCCCATCTTGTAATTATGCATTTCCCTTCATCCCCTACCTAAGAGCAGAACTTCACATCTATCTCTTTCAAAATTCATTGTTGCATTTTAGTGTTCCAGCCTGTCAAGATCATTCTGCCTCTGGGTCTCAGCTAACTGCTGTCATCAGTGGGCCATAGATTTGCTCCTATGGAGGGACTTTTATTGAACCCACGGAGTTCCCCAAGCAGGTCAATCTGAAGTGAAAACAAACAAATCCAGACTGCTCCTTATCTCTGGAATCTGTTAGCCACTTTCATGATGCTGCACGTTACTTTCCTCTCACTCTTTGCCTCCAAGCATGAACGGATGACTTCCATTCCACGACTCCGTGTCCGAGGAAGTGTGCTTGAGCATGAAGCTTCATCCCTTGAATTCAACTTGGCTGGTCTTAAAGATGCCTCTGGATGCAAATTTTGCTCTGCTGCTCCAGACCAGCATGGTGACCCACCTGAATCTGTCTTCGCCACTGTATTGCCACCCCTCCCAATTTAGGAGAACTGTCTGGAATTCCTTGTACAGGATGAAAGCTGCACCAGGCAGCACCCAGAGCCTTCCCAGCAGCCGCGTTTGATGGAAGCCAGGACCAAGGCAAAAAAAATGTTCAGGCCTTACAATATGTGCAAGGGGGCAGAGTCCTCCAGGATGCCCACCCCCCACCCCACCCCTCTCGGCTTTCGCCTACCTTGTTCTGCTGCTCAATCATCCCCTCCGGAGGCCCAGGACGAATGGGGTGGATCCTTCGGTCCTCTGAGCAAAACATGAACGACAGGAAGAGGGTTTGTCCTCTTTGCTGCCTGGCACTATTTAAGATGTGGGGCAGCACAGAGTCCGCCATTCACATCAGTCCACACAACGCCTAAAAGAGGATATCAGCTTAACAGTTAACAGATAATACCAGCCAAGACCCAAGAGAGATGCAAAAGGAATAGCTAAACCCAGGTCTTCCTCTCAACAGGCAGGTAGAACAGGGCAGCCTCTGACAATTTCCTAAATAAGGCAAGAACAACAAGAGCTTTCACTATTCCAAGGAGTCCCAAAGTAGATTACAAACCTTTTTCCCTTCCTCTCCCCACAACAGACACCCTGTGAGGGAAGTGGGGCTGAGAGAGCTCTAAGAGAACTGCTCTACAATAGCCCTAAGAGAACAGTGACTAGCCCTAGGTCACCCGGTGGGCTACATGTGGAGGACTGGGGAATCCAACCCGGTTCTCCAAACTAGTCCACCGCTCTTTTTCCACCATACCTTCCTTTCTCAACCTTTTTATGGTTGAGAACTCCCTGAAATATTCTTAAGGCTTTGAGGAACCCAGAAGTGATAGGATGATGCAGAATATGGTTGGGAAGCAGAGCTGGGGCCATGTTCACTCGGGGCCCCTCCCTTCCCACCCCCTCCAGGCCCATCAGTGGCCGTTGGGAGGGGGGGCAGGTTGACATTATCATATATGTGGTCATATCACCTGATAAGTCTTTGGCAAGTTAAAAAAATGAATTAACTCCCACCCAGTTGGAGAAACCCTTCCAGGGCCATCAAGAAACCCTGATTGAGAAAGCCCACACTACACCATGCCGGCTCTCCATCTAAGAGACAAAAGGGCTCCAAGCGTTGGGGCAATGAGCAGAAAGGCCCGGCTCCCAGGGCGGGAGAACATGGTGGCATCCTTCAAAGATGCCACCCAAATAGGGCCCCTGTGAGACAAACCTTTCAAGAGGGGGACTGAATCCTAAATCGCCTGGGAGGTCCGAAAAGGGCTTCCTCCCAGGTGTCCCTCCTTGTTCATGCCTTTGCTGTGCTCTTGCTTTGGAAACCCATCCTAAGGAGATGAGCTGGCTCCAGTCTTGCACAGCACCCGTTCCCAGGGGAAAAACAGTTTGCTGAACAACACGAGATGTCCAGCTCCTCCATCTTCCGGAGTCTGTTGTGGGGAGGCTCTAAAGGCTACTGGCCAGCTCTGCATGGAGAAGACGCCAGATCCGGCCCCTAGCAGATCCGGCCCCTCTGGAGCCATCAGGAGGGAGGGAGGGAGGGAGGGAGGGAGCTGAAAGGTGCTCCGCTGATCTTTACCAGTTAAGGTGGCCTCTTGGTCTCCTGCCCACGTGATCGCTCGGACCAGCACCCTCTGGACGGTGTCCGCCACAACCTCCACTGCCCCCGTGGCGCCTTCTGTGAAGAGCCCTGGCACCTGAAAGAGCAGAGAGCCCCCGCCCCCCCCCCGCCCCCAGTCAGTGGGGAGGAGAAGATAAGGAAAGGATTTGGGCCCCTGAACCCTGAAGCTCCTCAGTCGTCAACAGCAATACAAGAGGCACAACCCACAGCGGAAAAACTGTTTTTTAAAAAAAGCACTACAAATGTATGTTATGGTACAAATAATATAATCAAGTTGGATGGCAAAACTGGCAGACGACACCATAAGAACACCAGGGAGGATTTGTTGGATCCGGCCGATGGTCCTTCTGGCCCCACACTTCACATCGGACGAGCCCCATCAGAAGGCCCCCCAGCTCCAGAAGCCCTCCCAATGTGGGCCCCAAGCAGCAAGAAGACATCAGAACATGTTGGATCAGGTCTATGGCCCATCCAACCTCACACTGTGTGCCACACAGTGGCCAAATCCCAGGTGCCCCCAAGAGGTCCACTACCAGGGCCAGAACTCCAGAAGCCCTCCCACCCAGAAGCACCCAGAAGACAGAGCCCCCCTGCCCCATATACAATATTCCGTCTGGAACTCTCTGTGCTTCTGTCTCCAGCTCAAATTGGCTCAAGTCTTTCAACGGCCCTCCCAAAATGGGCAGCCCTAGAGCGGGCGAGCACCGCCCATCTCCCGCAGTGAGGCCAGAAGGCCAAAACACCTTCCCTGCCACCCTCCAGCAATCCTTTTGCCCCTTGGCCATCTAGGGCCCCTACTACCTCCGGGGCCTTTGCTTCTAGTGGACTGGAAAGAATTTTTCTTCTTGGGCACGGGGGGGGGGGGGATTTAGTCGGGGATTCGATCCTGCGGCAGCCATTTTGTACTTGGCCCCACCTCCATTTTGTGGTTGCACCTCCCACCCTGCGTCAGAATGCCACCCCGGATCTGCAGCATCCCCTTTCAGCCCGTCTCTTCTGCCTGGCGGAAATGTTCTCACCCGCTCTTCCTGCTTCACGCTCCCTCTCTGGCTCAGGAGGAAGCCCTCGGCCAGGGCCACCCCCTGGGAGCTGGTCTCCGGCCCGCATTCCCGGACCCAGCTCTCCATCTCCGGGGGCAGGAGGGCCAGGAACTGCTCCAGGACCACCCGGTCCAGGATCTGCTTCTTGGTGTGTCTTTCCGGCTTCAGCCATCGCTGGCAAAGACGGTGGACTGAAGCCCCTGAGAGCTCCTCAGCATCCTGGTCACGGAAGGGCACGGAGCGCTGACAGAGTCCCTCAGAAGCTGGGGCTTCCTCATCTTCGACGTTCGGCAGATTCCTTCCCCAGACTTCCTCCTCCTTCCCGGCCTGGACGGCACACGTGTCTCTCGATTCGTCCGGCCTGGCTGAATCCGGCTTTTCCATCTTGGAACCCGGATCAGTGCAGCCTTCCGACAAGCCGGCGGGAGTCCCCTCTTCCTTCCGCCCGGCTTTCCTCTTCCGCCAAGGACATCTCACCCTGGCAGGATTCGAAGTCCTGTCAAGCAAACACACAGGGGACAAAATAGCATATTCTGGCACCAGAAAGGATCAATATAACCAAGGTGTTTGTGGCGCCAGCTTGAGGTCGTGGTCAGGAGCAGCGGCCTCGAATCTGGACCGCAGGGCTTGATTCCTCACTCCTCCACATGCAGTCAGCTGGGGGGAAGAACAGTTCTGTCCGAGCTCTCTTAGCCCCACCTATCTCACAGGGTCACAGTTGTTGGAAGATTGTAAGCTGCTTTGAGACTCCTCCAAGTATAGGGATGCCACCCTCCGGGGGGGGGGGGGCCTGGGGATCCCCAGAATGGCAGCTCCCTGGAGGAAGGGGCTGCTTGGGAGGGGGGCCCTGTGGCCTCGTGCCCCACGGAGGTCCAGGGGAGCTTTGATTGATGGGTGTCCCCGTAGCATTCCCCTCCTGCCCCAAATCCAGCCCCTGCCCGGCTCCACCCCGAGCTGGCCTCCCTCCCTCGGCCGCCCTCGCCAGGGTCTGCCCCCCCATCTCCAGGAGTGCCTCCCCCCGGGAGCTGGCAACCCTGCCCCCCGCGGCTCCCTCTTGGGCTCCCTCCCTCCCGGGGGGCTCACCGGGTGCTGGGGGGGGCGGGGGGGCTGCCCCTTTCGCGGCTCTTTGTTCGGCGGGGAGGGAGGGGGGAGGGGGGGCCACGCGCGCAGCCCAGGATGCCCGGAGCAGGGAGGGGGGGAGGTCGCTGCCCACCGCCCCCCCCCGGCTACAGACGCAGCGCCCCCTCCCCCCTCCCCGCCGCGACCCCCGCACCGTCGGGAAGCGAGCCGGCGAGGAAGCGCCTGCCTAGAGAGGCCGGCCGGGAGGACCGGGGGGGGGACCCGGGAGGGGAGGGGGCGGCTTCCTGCCCCCCCCCCCGCCGTGGGAGAAGGACCCCGGGATTGCCCACGCTGCCCCCCCCCCGGGCAGAGGGCCCAGACGGGAGCGGAGGGGGAGCTGGGTGGGGGGCTGGGTGGGGGGCGCGGGATCTGCCCCGCGAGGGTGGGCCTGGGGGGCTCCTCGGAGGGCGGGGGGGGCAATGGGCTGCAGGCCGAAGGTGCCCCCCCCGGAGGGAAGCTGCCCTGTGTCCCCCCGCCGCAGTCCGCCTCGGCCCAGCCTGAAGACGGGGCGGGCGGGGATGGGGTGAGCGGGGGTCGGGGGTCTGCACGGGGCTCGGCCTCGCACTGGGGGCAAAGCGGAGCGGGGCCAGGGGGGCAGGCAGGTGCCACGGCTCACCCCACCCCGCCCCGCCCCACCCCACCCGGTGCAGGGTCTTATGGTGCGGCTCCGACGGCAGGGGCCCTAAGGGGGAAATGAATGAATGAATGAATGAATGAATGAATGAATGAATGAATGAATGAATGGAGGACTGGAGGACTGGAGGACTGGAGGCCCAGGACAGCCAGAGGAAACCCTGCAGATTAAAATGAAGAAGGCTCCTGGGGCGGGAGGTGTGGCGATGGCCCCCGGAACAAGGATCCCGGAGGAGAAATCCCCCCCCTGCCAGGGGGCTGAGGGGAACCTCCTCCTTTGAACCCCAGAATCCTTTTTCATCCCCAACCTGCAGCATCAGTTTCCTCTGAGTGATCAGTTTTCTCCAGAGACTAGAAAGTGTTTGGCTGGCGGAGAATGGGAAATATCACAACCCTGCCAGGTAGTCCCGTGCTGCCTCCGTGGTGTGGGGGTGGAGGCTAAGGAAAAGAGAGGGTAGCTGTATGCCTTAGGGGTCTCAGGGTCGGGAAATTCACCCCCCCAGAACAGCTGTTTTCTCCAGGGGAGCTGATCTCTGGGCTGGAAATCAGTTTGAATCCAAAGAGATCTCCAGGCTGTACCTGGAGGTTGGCAGGCCTAGCCATTGCCCTGATGTTGTTTTGTTCAGTTTATTACATTTCTGACCTGCCTTTGGGCGGTGTACAACAGACTGCATACACAAAAACTTTAAAATAAGCTGAAGCAGATTTGAAACCATTTAAAATAGCGGGAAAACGAAGCCAGACGGGGCCTGGGTCTCCCACGATTGAACGGTGAATAACAGTAGGTGGGAAGGGGGGGGGGGCGTTTCATATTCCACGGGGCCCAACCAAGAGCCTGGCGGAAGAGCTCTGTCTTGCAGGCCCTGCGGAACTGTGCCTGTTCCGACGGGGCCTGGGTGTGTTTTGGGAGCTCCTTCCACCCGTCAGGGGCCAGGCAGACCTCCTTGGGGCCCGGGACCACCCGCTGGCTGGTTCTAGCAGAGCTGCGCTCTTCAGGGGTAGAGAGAGAAGGGAGGTCTCTGAGATGCACAAGGCCTGGTCTGCTTCCGCCGTTCTGCCGAGGGCCAGGCAGGATTGCAAGCCTGAACTGTAACTGACCAACCCAGGGCTAGATCCCAACTGAGGGATCCAGTCAGTTTAAAGTGAAACTGACCAATAGCACACCTTGCAGGAAGAGCTATGATGGGGCTTGTGTATAAAAGTTGGGGTCCGTTGTGGGTTTCTTTGTTCAGTTCAGCTTCTGGGGTCCTAATAAAGGACTTAAATCACTTCTGGGGTCCGTGTCTCCCTGAACCCACAGATTTAACACGGACCACGAATGCCCAGAAGGAGACCGACGGAGGAATGGAGAGTGGGACAAATCTGCATTCTGGTCTGCTGTTAATAAACGCACAAAGTGGGCAGTGGAAGGTACAGAAGGGGACTTCTCCTGAGAGACATCAGTGGTGAAGATTTTGGCTTTCTGGCCTCACGTCAGGGGACAGTGCACTGCCCCATAACCCTCCTGATATGGCCAGTCCACATTTTGTACAAGGAGGGCTTCGCACGTGGCTTCCATCAAAGACTTTCCTCCAGAATCTGGGTTCCTGAGCATGCCCACTGAAGCTAGAAAACAGGCACATGGCCCTGCTCACAGCAACTGCGCATATTGAGAGGACCTGCTTCTTGCTGGACTAGCACCCCTGTGGCATCCCATAATGCTCCAAAACAAAGCACCCCACTCTTGGGGGACCCACGGGTACCTTTTGAATTGTAACAAAATGGCTGCCACAGACGCCCTAGCCACCCACGAAATGGCTGCCGTAGTAGGCGGAACCAACTTGAAGAGGCCAGGAAGTGAGGCGGGGCATGACTCCGATCAATGGAAACTCCTCCGCATTTGCCAGGAAGTCTCCTTAACAGGATGCATTTTCCATTCCTACCTGTAACCCTCACTTGCAGTAACCTTCATTTGTTTGGGGCTTGTGCCTGGCGGGAGGGGGGACCTGACAACCCTGTGAATAATGGTTTCTCCTAATTTACCTGGGTCAGGCGTCAGGCTCTCCCGTCTGTGATTTCCTGCTTCCCCAACTGCCCAGGGGACCTGCAGGCCGCGAGGTCATTCCATGGCAACCACGCCCCACTGCCCACACTGCCCCTCAGCCCCCTCGGCCCTGCGCATGGCTCCCCCCCTCTTTCCTGTGTCCCAGGAGCCTTTGTGTGGGTCTCAGGAGACAAGCGGGGTGCTGCCAGGGCAGGGGGGCTGAGCTCTCCCTCCAGCAGTGGAGTTGATTTATTAAAAGAGCAGACAAAGTGCTCCTCCCCAACTAGCAGCAGGGCCCCTTCCCAACTCCCCTGAAGTTAAAGCAACAGGGGGGCGGGGATTGGGGGGGGTAACGGGAGGGGTGAGCAAAGTGAAGTCCAAAAATGTCAGGGGAGAGGCTCCTCACCGTCTCCCCCCAAGAATGTTCAGACCAGGCAGCTTCAACCTGCTTAGGTTAGAAGTCCTCTTTATTTAGAAGTATAAAGCTAAAGGTCTCTGCGCAGGACCTGGAGAGCTACTGCCTGTTCGTAGACTCAGCCCTGACTGTTGAAGCAGCAGCTTGTGCGCAGCCGAATTTATGATGGTTAACAGCCTCGGTAAAAGCCAGTGTGGCGTTGCAGTTAAGGGCTGATAGCCAAACGGCCAAATTAGGGTTCTTTTGCCCAGCCCCACTGAATCTCACTGAGAGAAAAACCTTTTTATATTTTTGCTGCAGAAGAAATGTAGATACAGTCTGTGACTTTTCAGTCTTGAAAAGAGAGAGTTCAGGTGGGGACAGAACGGGGGTAAGACATTGACTGTTGGAATATGCAAGGTTTGTATAAGAAGAATATCCTGCAGGGGGCATCAGAGGAGATGTGCAGTTAGCATAGTTAGAATAGGAACTTCCTGATATTTTTCAAATGGTCTCCTCCTGCATCTTGATTGGCTCCTTTGGAGACTTCCTGCTCCTTTGAGCACACTCCCTCCCTGCTTGCCTCCACAGCAGACAGAACTACAGAGAAGAACAAAATGACTGCAGACAACAGTCAGACAGTTAGTTAGGTCTCTCTCTCTCTTTTCTATACCAAGTTGTTTCCCTTTGCAAAACGTTTTATTCTTTTAAGCAGCCTGGGGCTGTACTCCTCTGCAAATTTAAACTTTGCCCACCTGGACCACCTGTTCCTTAACGCGCCTCCCACTGGCCTGACCCGCCTCCTTCAGCCATTCCTCCGGCTGTGATCTGAAGGTCGTTCTTCAGTGGAAGTTCGGCCAAACTCAGGTGACCCTTCCATGCCCGAAGTCACACTTCAGAGCCTGTTGGGGAGGTGAGCGCTTGCAGAAATATTTTCTCCATCTTGGCACCTGTGTGCAAAACCCAAAGAGACAGTCCTGGACTTTGCGGACTCTTAATTATCCCAATCATGGTGATTTAGTCTTCCGCTTGCCAGAGCCCCAGGGCTTTCTCCAAAGTTCAGCTAAGAAAGCAATAACAGAAACATCGGAACCAAGAGCAAGGGGATACAAAATCCGGCCACAGGACAGAAATTTGGGAGCGTCAAAACTTCTCCCCCCCCCCCAAAAAAAAAAGCATCCAGGGGATGAAATGTGTCGGAGGGGGGATTCTGCTGGTACGAAGCTGGAGGCCGTCCCATTTCAGCCGCAGTGAACTCTGGCAGAACCTGTCAGGTAACTGCGGCTGTGATTTCCCCAATGGATCCTGCAGCCCCCCCCCCCCGTCAGATTTGAGGGCAGATTTCAGGGCGAGGGACGGACCAAGCGCTGCTCCACAATGATCCTGCAGTGGCTGATGCTGCTGCCTCTGACAGCCTGCCGGGTGGGGAGCCCCAAATGCCCCCTGACTCTGGGAATGGATGAAATGCAGCCAGTTAATTGGTTCCGGTCAGGAGACCACCTCATTGCCGGACTGGTCACCGCCATCACTGCGAGCCTCCCCCCACGAACTTTCAGGGAGCCCCCCTTTTTCAAAAAATGGTGGTATGTATCTTTGACTGGGAAGTATTCTGACTGCAAGAGGTTAGTGCACGCTCCTGAATTAGAGGTGGAAGAAAATGGACTTGGG